>NC_138995.1:14257701-14860353 GCF_964341445.2 Mesoplodon mirus
AAGATAAAGAATGATGGTTACCAAATCAAATACCAAAGTCAACTGCATTTCTATACACAGCAAGAGTCAAAAAATTAATTTTCAAGATATTAATTTTACAATAGCAACAACAATATAAAGTACCTAGAAATAAATCTAACAAAATATACTTAAGACTTTCAAGGAACAAATTGTAAAACTTTACTGAAAGATATTAGGAAAGATCTAAATAAATGGAGAACTAGGTTATGTTCTTGAAATGGGAGACTCAGTATTATAAAATTGTCAATTTTCCTCCAACTGATCTATATAATTTTAATGCTCTACTAAACAAAATGCCAGCAGGTAAAATTTGGAGGAATCTGCTGGTTCATTATAAAATTTAAGTGTAAAATCAAAGGGCCAGTAACAACCAAGACGTTACTAAAGAAAAATAAATTGAGGGGACTTGCCCTTTCATATATTAAAGTCTGTTGTAAATCTATTGTAATTAACATAGTGTGGTATTGGGGCAGAAAGTGCAAAGTGACTAAGGAAACAGAATACAGAACTCAGAATAAATGCACACATATGCAAATTTGACTTTTGACAGAGCAGGTGTTGAAAATCAGTATGGAAAAGTGGACCACACAGTATAAAGAGCTAAAACAACTGGGCATCCACATAGGATCTGTGGTAGGCTGAATAATGGCCCACAAAGATATCCATGTCCTAATTCCTGTAACCTATAAGTATTATTTGATATGGCAAAAAAGGTGAATATTATATGACAAAAGATGTGATTAAGTTAAGAATTTTTAGTTGGGGATATTATGCTGGATTATCTTGATTACCGTAGCTTAAAGTTGTCTTGAAATCAGGTCATAGTAGTCTTCCAATTTTATTCTTCTATTCCAAAGTTGTTATTCTAAATTCTTTGCATTTCCATAGGAATTTTAGAATGAGCTTGTCAATTTCTACCAAGAAAAAGCTGTTTGGATTTTTATTTGAATTGCATTGAATCTATAGATGAATTTTGGGGGGAAATGACATCTTAATACTTAATTTACCCACCTATTAACAAGGTACAGTTCTCCATTTATTTAGGTTTTTAATTTCTCTCAGCAATGTTTTATAGTCTTCAGTGTACAGGTCTTCCACATCTTTTGTCAAATTTATCTTTAAGTAGTTCATATTTCTTAATGCTATTGTATTATAAGTAATATTGCTTTTTAAAAATTCAATTTCCATTGTTCATTGTCTAGAAACACAATTGATTTCTCTCTATATAAATCTTGTAACCTGCAACCTTGTTACACACTTAATTTTCAGTCCTTGTTAAAATATTCTTTAGCACTATCTCCACAGATTTTAATTCAAAAAACAGAGATGAAACCCAAGAACCTACATTTTTAATGAGCAGCCAGAGTGACTCTACGCAGATTCTCTAAGGATATTACCTCAAGAAAGATATGAACACTGTTAACTACATTAACTTCTGACAACAGGGCAGGGTAAGCTGACTCAGCACATCCTTCCACTTCAAATTCCAAAAAAAATTATTAAAAGTATGACAAACATATAGTTTTAATACTTATCGAAGCCCAAAAGAAAGAAAGGAAAATACCAGGTGCTAGAAATAAAAAGGGAACTCAGAGATTTTTAAAGTACATACAGCCTTATGGTCTAATGGCTTCAGTTTAAACACTCTCACAGAAATAGGGCATATGGCTTTGTTCCTATCTGGGAATGTGGAACTGAACTTAGATCCCTGCATAAATCTAGGACCTTGGAAAGGATACCTCTTTCCAAAAAGGAAACTAGAAAAATTCTACCTATTGGTCTAAGGGAGCAGTGATGAAGCTTGTCCTCTACCTTGTGATCTGAATAGGGGAAAAAGGCTCCTATGAGAAATCAAAGTCCCATGTATAGGTATGGGATCCAAATTTATATTACATTATAGGTGAAAGAATCAGAAGGTGTGAAAATAAAAGTTGTAAAGTCTTGAAGAAATAAAAAATTGTTCTGAAGGAACACCTCCATGATCCAGTACCCATACTGTCTTAGCCTGTTTGGGTTGCTGTAATAAAATACCACAGACTGGGTGGCTTAAACAACAAACATTTATTTCTCACAGTTCTGAAGGCCGGGAAGTCCAAGATCAAGGTGCTGGCAGATTCAATGTCTGGTGAGAGCCCTCTTCCTGCTTCACAGATGCTGTCTTCTCACTCACATGGAAGAATGGGCAATGGAGCTTTCCGGGGTCTTTTTTATAAAGGGCACTAACCACATTCATGAAGGCTCTGACCTGTACCTAATCACCTCCAAAGTTTCCACCTCCAAATACCATCACATTGAGTATTATGTTTCAAAATATGAATTTTGGGGCAAGGGGGCAGGGACACAAACATTCATTCCATAGCACATGCTAAAGATGAGCTAACAACACAAACATTTCAAGCCATCGGAAGAATCAACTCAATAGGAGGAAAATCAGTGGTTACTGAAAACATGCAAATTAGTACCTCAAGAGTTTGAGATAATAGAAAAGTCTTAAATAAACTCTAACATAGCATTCTCAAAATCTTTAAAGAGGTAAATGAAGAAAGAGAAACCATTTGAATGAGACAAAAATGAAAGTATTAAAACCAAACAGAACTTCTAAAACTGAAAAATCAAGTTGATGAAATAAAAACTGAATAGATAAATACACCAGAGTAGAAATAGCTGAAGAAACAATTAGTCAACTAGAAGAAAGATCTTGGGGAAAAAAGCCAGAATGTATCATACAGAGACGAAGAAATCAAAAATATAAAGGAGATATATATATATATATACACTACCAAACGTAAGGTAGATAGCTAGTGGGAAGCAGCCGCATAGCACAGGGAGATCAGCTCCGCCTGGAGGGGTGGGATAGGGAGGGTGGGAGGGAGACGCAAAAGGGAGGGGATATGGGAACATATGTATATGTATAACTGATTAAATTTGTTATAAAGCAAAAAATAAATAAAAAATAAAGAATAATTTTAAAAAATATATATGTAAAGGAGAAGTTAAAAGACTCTGCAATTCCATGGGAAAGACATATATCTAAAAGAATTTACAGAAGGAAAAAACTGAGATAATGAGATGAAAACAACACTGAAGAGATAATTGCTGAGAATTTTCCAGAATTGATGAAAGGTTCTTAAATTAAAGAAGCATATCAAGTAGGATAAAGGCAAATCCATCTCAGTGAAACTGCAGAACACCAAAGCATAAAGTAATTCTTAATATCAATCTGACAGAAAGACAGATAACCTAAAGAAATTAAAATTAGACTGCAGTAGATTTCTCATCTCAACAATTCAGTCCATTGTTCATGCTATGAGGAAGCAAGCAGCCACGTGGAGAGGCCACTGATAGGTTCCAGCAAACAGAATCTGGTGAGGTCCCTGCCAACAGCCAGGATCAAGTGCCAGATATATAGATGGATGAGCTAAAAAATGAAATCAGCTTCTACCTTCAAGCGTGTCCAGCTGTCTTCATGTGGAGCAAAGAGAGCTGTCCTTGCTGAATCCTGAATCACAGATCTGTGTGCAAAATAAGTGATTGCTAGTTGTTTGAAGCCACTAAATTAAGGATGGTTTGTTATACATCAAAAGATAAATAGAACAAAGTGACTTAAGCAAATTAGGGCTTTTATTTTGCTCACAGAGGACACTGGGAAATAAGGATTTGGGGGAGGGTAGGATTTAGGGGAATAGGACATGCTGCTGTTCCTGCTGCTGCTGATGGTATGGTTGAAAAGAAAAATAAATATTTATTTGATGGCTACTTTCTCTTCATGTTCATAAACCATACATACAACTATATTTTACTATAAGTTTTAATGTTTTAATATATGGTGGAGCTAGTCCTCCCACATTATTCTTGTTGAATTTTCTAGGCAACCCTACTTCATTTATTTCTTCCATAAGAATTTTAGAATCAACCCAATTAAAAAAAACAACCTTACTGATATTACCATTGGGATCACATTGCATTTACAGGGAGAACTGACCTATTTATAATGTTGATTTTCCTGACCAAAAACATGGGCGTTTCTATTTGTTCAAGTTTTCCTAAATTGGGGTATGTATAAAAGACATTGGTATATAATTCCCTGTATTTTTCTTTATGTTTGAAATATTTGATAACTGAAAATGTAATTTAAAGTAAATGTAATCTAAAGTAGTTGATCAAGAAAATAATTTCTCATTCATAGGACTAAGATACTTTATATTATCAGGTTGCAATCTGATGAGTTTTGAGAAGGACAGCTTACAAATATGTAGAGTATTACTCACTTATTACTCTGAAAATCCAAAAATGTTTTTAATGATTGGGGTGATTTAGCTTTTCCTTTCCTAAATCTCCATTCTTTAGTTTAATTAGGATTAAAAATTAAGCCTAAAGGATAAGGCTTAAGATTAAGGATAAAATCAAAAGCCTCAAATTGTGCTAAAAATTCAGATGTTTCTCTTATGATGCACAGAATGAAAATGGACAATAAGGTTCATCTTAATTGGGTCTTTAAAGGAAGCGGGTATGTCTGGAGTCATTTCCAACATGCTGCTTTTCTGCATTTGACTCTGAAGCACCCATTAACGAGGTTATCTAGCAATATATTTCACAATTAAAATCAGAAAGTGTTACTTCCTTTGAAGTTCCCATATGGTGATCCAAACCAAATATGTGTAGTTTCCCTTTGAGTTTTTTTTTTTAAAAGGCAATCTTCATGATTAAATTAGGTATTTACACATTCCGTTGACAAGCCAAGATACATGAAAGAGCAGTTTTGAGACCTAGATCAAACTATCAGCAAGTTTTTATAAATATCTAACATACAAGTTTATCTACTTCTAAGAAAATATGAAAATTTTAAATGAAGAAAAAAAATTCAGTTTCAGATTAACTGAAAAGATTTTAATGATGTTGTATTTGCCATATTCATGTCTGAGCAGATCATTCCCCTGCTTAGAGCCCTTCAGTGATTCCTTACTCACTCTGGATGAAGTCCAAGGTTCTTAGTCGGGCAGTCAAGGGCAGCCCTCCAAGAACTGGTTCCCACCTACTACACCAGCCTCCAGCTTCATTTCCTGCCCCCGCCTGTCCCCTCCCAAGTTTCTCTGTCTCTCTCTGTTTCACACCCCAGGAACTTGCAGTTATTTGTCATTTCATGCTCATGGTATATTTTTACATAGTGTTTCTCTATGTGTTTTCACAAGTGTTTCCCTGCTTCTCATGCCCAGCCCCTCCTTTTTTTCACTTGACTAACATATATTTCAAGACTGAGCTGTGTGTCCTGTATTCTTTTCAACTATTATCATTCATTCACTGTATGGCATTACATAACTTTTGATTTATGTGTCACTTTCCCCCCACTCAATTCTATGCCTTTCTGAGGGCAGGAACTGTGTTTCTGTGCATCTCTGTACTCATGGTGCCTAGATATAAAAGCTTTCAAAAGAAGAAAAGGTTGTAGTTGGAGATGTGGGTTAAATTTCATGAATCCCAAGTGGCCTCCCCAAAACCAATGACACTGGCCTTCCCTGATACTTCCTGTCTCTGAACATACATTCACACAATGGAACACTATACAACAATGAAAATGAAATGCAACTAGAGCTACAAGCAACAACATGGATGAGACATGCAGATTGATTCCAGTTATGTACATTCCAAAGGCAGGTGGTACTAAATTGTAATGTTTAGCTATACACACATGGGAGTATAAACTATAAATGAAAGCAAGGAGATAATAATCATGAAGGACAGAATGGTGATTATCTCAGGGAGAGGTTGGGGTGAAGGGAGTGTGATTGGGAAGGAATACACAGGGGGGCTTATTGAGGCTGGAAATATTCTATTATTGATCTTGGTGGCAATTACATCATGCTTGCCTATAATTATTTGTTATACTGTACATGTGTGTGTATTAGTTCCCTATTGCTGCTAGAACAAATTATCACAAATGTAGTGGCTTAATATACAAACTTACTGTCTTAAAAGTTCTAGAGGTCCAAATACAAAATGGGTCTCACTGGGCTAAAATCAAGGTGTTGGCAGGGCTGCGTTCCTTTCTGGATGGTCTAGGAGAAAATCCATTTTCTTACCTTTTCCTTTCCTAGAGGCTGCTTGAATTCTTTGGCCCTCTAGCTTCAAAGCCAGAAATGGCTGGTAGAGTCTTTCTCATAGGGCATCATTCCGACACTGAGACTGATCCTTCTGCCTCCCTCTTGAACATTTAAGGACCATTGTGATTATTATTGAGCCACCCAGGACATTGTCCTTATCTTAAGGTAAGCTCATTAGTAACCTAAATTCCATTTTCTGCCCTAATTCCCCTTTGCCATGCAATGTAACATATCCACAGTAACATATCCACAGATGCTGGGGACATAGACATTCTGGGGAGGCAATTACTCTGCCTACCATAGCACACGTTATGTATATTTCTGAATCTGTGTTCTATTTCTCAGTGACAAAAGGTAAGAAGTCAAATTGTGGTATGTAAATACAAAGAATTCCTATACAACCATGAAAAAGAGTGGCCCCTTTTTTTTTTTTTTTTGCGGAACGCGGGCCTCTCACTGCTGTGGCCTCTCCCGCTGCGGAGCACAGGCTCCGGACGAGCACGCTCAGCGGCCATGGCACACGGACCCAGCCGCTCCGCGGCATGTGGGATCCTCCTGGACCGGGGCACGAACCCGTGTCCCCTCCATCGGCAGGTGGACTCTCAACCACTGCGCCACCAGGGAAGCCCGGCCCCTTTTTATTTAGCATTTTGGAATAATCTCTAAGAAATATTTAAAAAGCGGTGTTAGAACTACTGTGTAAAGTATGCTGTCATTTATGTAAAAAGGTATGAGGAAAAGAATATCTATATGTATTTGCTTTTATATGCTCAAAGCATATAGGAAAACAAAAGCAAAGCAAAACAAAATGAGGGAAGGAGCTTTTCTATTTGCCTAAGAAGTATTTCTTAGTGGCCTAAAACCAGGAGGTTTTACCAACCTTTGAAGATAATAGTAAGCCCTTGAAAAGACACAGAATTGCACAGAATTTACAGGGAAGACAATATGGAATTACTTTGTAAACAAAACCCTTCCCTGGCAATCGTATCTTTTAATAAACCACTATCAGTTTACCCAGGATGTGAATTCTGTGGCAGAATTCAGAACTGCAAAGGAAACAATAGATAAATGCAATTAGTTATGTAATGTTTGGGAACCTCCTGGAGAGCAGCCAGCCCCCTGGAATATGGCCATCCCAGGGGAGCCATTGTTGGGAGGGAGGTCCCAGCACCTGTGATGTGGGGGCCACTGGACCATTTCCAGCCTATGTCTGAACACTGATATACCAACATTTCCTCCAGATCCATTAAGAAGTCTGGGGAAGGGGCTTCCCTGGTGGCACAGTGGTTAAGAATCTGCCTGCCAGTTCAGGGGACACAGGTTTGAGCCCTGGTCCAGGAAAATCCCACATGCCATGGAGCAACTAAGCCCATGCACCACAACTACTGAGGCTGCGCTCTAGAGCCTGCGAGCCACAACTACTGAGCCCATGTACCACAACTACTGAAGCCCGCACGCCTAGAGCCCGTGCTCCACAACAAGAGAAGCCACCGCAATGAGAAGCCTGCGCACAGCAACGAAGAGTAGCCCCCACTCACCTCAGCTAGAGAAAGCCCGCACACAGCAACGAAGACCCAACACAGCCAAAAATAAATATAAATAAAATAAATAAATTTATTTTTTTTTTAAAAAAAAGAAGAAGTCCAGGGTAGATGATGCTGGTCTGAAGTGTGAAAACAGACCTGTCAATCCAGAAACTCCTAGTCCATTCTTCATTCATTCTAGGGCCATCTTGAGAATCTAGCACCCATGGGCAAGGGAGAGAGCAGATCAAACTAGGATTCATTCACTCATTCATTTTTTTCATTTATTTGCTCATTCACTTAATCAGTATTTATTGAATGGCTTTATCTTCCTAGTGCTAACAGCTTAAGACACAGAGTATGATTTCAACATATAAATTTTTAAAACAGGTAAAACTACACTATTTTGCTTAGGGATGAATACATAGGTGGCAAAATTATATATGAAAACAAGAAAATGACTATCATAAAAGTCAAGGTGATGGTTACAGCCAGGGAAGGTGCAGGAAATATCATCAGGAAGGGATACACACCTGGGGTGGGTGGAGGGTGGCAGAGTCTTGGGTTAAGCAGCCCCCTGTAGACTGCCTGACCCCTTTACACAAAGAGAAAAGTAACTGCATATATATGGACTGAAAACAGTCCATAGATATGGAATGAAAACAAGATATTGCAGAATAGTGGAATTTTTGCACTTGGAGATACTAATGATTGTGTACTCTTATTACTCTCCCCCCAAGTTTAAAATCAACATGGTTATATTCCTGGGAGACCTACATATTAAACAACAGAAGTAAGTAGCACTAGCTACCCTGAAAATTAAACCCATTTTCTTATTCTTATATACAAACAGATAACCACAGACCAGAAGACATTGGAAGTAACCCTATGAATGCATACCTGCTACCCTGGATTTTTCTGACTAATAAATGTCAGTATTTCTCTGGGCATCCTTATTTAATTGCTTTAAATGGCATTTAATATTATTTATTATTCATGTTTGAGGATTAAAATCTTGTTGTTTGACAACAGATAATCAATCCTGTAGGTCTAACTTTGGAATGTTAAGATTTCCAGAAGAATAAAATGAAAAGAAAAAAAAAAAAAGAAAGAAAAAGGAGGAAAGTATGTAAAAAAAAAATGTTCCCAGAGTTGGAAGGGACACATGAGTAACCAGACTCAAATGGCCCATAGAAAGCTGAAGAAAACCAACTAGAAAAACTCACTCTTGGACACAGCTTCATGACCTTTCAGACCCCAAGTACAAAAAAAGGACAAAAACAAAAACCCTAGAAAATATGAGAGAGAAATACCAGGCCACCTATAAAGGAAGAAGAACTGGGTGGCCTTCAAACTTCTGGATTTTTACAATAAAGTTGGCACTATGGCTTCGAAGTTCTGAGGAGAAATTATTTTGAACCTAGAATTCTACAGTCAGCTAAACTCTCAAGTTGGTATGGAGGCAGAACAAGACATTTTCTTGCATGCAAGGGTCAAAGTTTCCCACCTAGATACATTTTTTCTGAGGAAGTTACTTGAGCAAAGTGAGAGTCAAAAGATATAATGGAACACACATGGAAATTAAAGAAAAATTCCTGGATAAAAACTGTGCAGGAGGTAACTGATCTAAACTAGAATAAAAAGCTGGTGGGCTCTGAGGAAATGTCTTCAAGGAGAAGAGCATTAATTCTGAAATTAGATAGGAATAAAGAAATGAGGAATTAGAAACCACAGGGGGGAAAAATACCAAAAGCTGTACAAAAGAGTCAAGTCAATTATGAAGTAAGCTAAAACAAGGTATAGTTATGAAAAAGTGGTGGACAGTAAAGAAAGAGAATCTACAAGATACAGACCTTAAAGACATTCTTTGAGTGACTAAGGGTCAGAACACTCAACCAACAGAATATAAAATGTAATCTCAGAATACAATTTGACCCTTCAGCGTATAAAATTTATGCAGACAAAATAGAAGACTTGAACGTGGTTATCAACCATGACAACACAAAGTAGAATAACTCACAGAAGAGGGAGAAATAGGGTTAACTGCAGTGGGCAGGTTAGGGGTTCCAATATCTTTATACATCCAGAGATACTGTAGAGCGGATGGACCCAAAACTATAGTTTTAAGTATATAAATAAAAGTTATTTAAGGCTATAAATAAAACTCATAAAATAAAATAAATACAATAAAAATAATTGGGTTGCCAGGGGCTAAGGTGGGGGATAGAATTGCCTGTAAAGGGGCATGAGGAAACTTTATGGGGTGATGGAGATACTCTATACTTGCTTTTGGTGGTGGTTACATCACTGTTTAGGTTTGCCAAAGTTCACAGAACTGTACACCAAAATACACTGTACACTGTACACTGCATGTAAATTATAAAGCTATAAGCCCAGGAAGGGGTAAGAGGAGACAGAGGTGAACTAAGTCTTCATCTTTCATATTGAGGACTCAAAAGTAGTATATAAAATTGATAAATCAACAAACAGCCATATAAGCATAGAATCAGCAAGGGAAATTACCACCACAAGAAACACGTAAAAGTACTTCTTGGAAGCAGTATTGGAGAAATAGACTGCTATTTAGCTTCATAATATTACTATATGCATGCTTTACTTATTTACTGGCATCAGCTTTTTAAAAAATTCTGAAACATTTAAAAGATACAGTAAAGTCTCCAGAGTAGTGCAAAGAACTTCTATACATTCTTTGCCCAATAATCCCCTTTGTAGCAAAGGATCTAATCCACGCTCACATGTTGCACCCAGATGTCATGTCTCCCAGGTCTCCTTCAATCTGGAGCAGTTGTTCAGTCTTTTCTTCTTAAATTTTTTGATATTTTTTGAAGATTACAAGCCAGTCATCTCATTTTGTCCTTCAATTTGGGTTAGTCTGATGCTTGCTTGTTATTAGACCCAAGGTAGGTATTTTGGTCCTAATATCATTGAAGACATGCTGTGCTTTCTTTGCATCCTAGCGGGTGATACACGACATTGATTTGCTCTATTTGCTGGTATTAACTAAGATGACATCTACCAGTTAATTTTCTTCTCTTTATGATTAGTAAGTATTTTGAGGGAGAATATTTTGAGACTATGCTAAAGCCTGTTCCACACCTCCCTTTCACCTATTAGTTTTTAAGCCATTGGTGGTTTTCACCAGAAATGGTTATTACTATGATTGCCAAATGGCAAATTTTATTGAGTAGATTCATAGATTCCTGTTTATTCAATTGATTATAATCTATTAGTGTCATTATTTATTTTGATTCTCGACTTGTTCCAAATTTGGTCAGGGAGAGTCTCTTTGCTGGCTTCTGTGTCATTTTGACATATCTGTCTTTCTTTAAGCATTTCCTTATTTTCCAGCACAAAAGGATATTCCAGGCTCATCTTGCTCTTTCTCTGCCTCAGTTCTAGAATCAAGCAATTCTTCAAGGTTCCTTTTGAGTGGAGGGTGGGATTTAGAAACCAAGCATTGGGTGCTAGCTGTGCTCATTGCTATTAGGGTCTCAAAGCTTCCATGATATCTCAATGAACATAGCTAGGAATTAAGCATATGTATGTACATACACATATACATATATTTACATTTATATTTATTTCTATATCCATGCATATTATCAACCCTGAGTTCACAGTGATAACTCCAATTCCATTCCAATACCAAAGGGCTCATCTTAGGCTTCCTCCTTCCCATATTTGTATCTCCTCCCTCCAAGAGTGAAAAATACTGGCTCTTGTTATCCTCAATATATTTACTTTTTTGCTTAACTCCTCTATATGTATCCAACCTCCTGAAGCCATCAGGTTGTCACCCTACTATTACACCCTCCTTGTGGCTCTGGCCACTGCCAGGCTGCCTTCCCATCTCACTAGGCATGCATTATTATGATAAAAACTTAAAAAGGAAAATATTAAGTAGCCAAATACTATAAAAAGAACAAAATATAACATTGTGATATAATACTGTGAGAATTGGTGTCAAGTAATATTCTTACTGCTCTAAAAATCAAAGGGTAACCCAGACCCATGGTTTCCCATCCCCACCCACCACACCACAATTGTAATGCACTTCAAAGTTTGATCTGTACTAGAAAGAAGTGTGACATGCCTAGCTTGACTCCATCATTCCCCTATTGATATCATACACTGCACATAGCCAGAACATTCTCCCTCTCTCTCCCTCTCTCTCTCCCTCTCTCCCTCTCTCTCTCTCTCTCTCTCTCTCACACACACACACACACACATACACTTTATCACTTTATGCTCTAGGCACTTGGTAACCTGAGTTTACCACACAGAAGAAGTCTTTACCTGAAATGTCACAGTAAACAGTCTGCTGGTAGAGTTTGGCTTCCCGAGGGTTAAAGTACACAGTGATTTCAGCTGATGAATTGGGCCAGACATCACCTTCCTAAAAACGTGAAACAATCATTAAAAAACAATATGATGGAGGGAATGCACTGCTTTTAAATGCTGTTGTTGTAACTCCAGGAAATTTGAAGGAAATATTTTGACAACAAATAAAAGAAAGCACAATTTTACCCAACAGATAGGAAATTTCTACTACTTGTTAAGAGGTGGTACAAGTTGGAAACAAGCTTCAAAGATCATTTCAGTGAGTTCATGAATATATAATTAGTTACTAAAGGAAACTAGGGTGCTTAGGGCATTTTTAAAATTTGTGGATTCAATTAACATTCATTGTATGCCACTGTGTGTCCAGCATTGGGCTTCAGAGATGAAGAAAGGTATGGTCTAAGATTGCATGGAGCTCACACCTCAGAGGGATGATAAAAATGTACACAAATATCTTGAAATATACGTGATAAGTGCTGTGCCTTATCTATATAAGGTCCAGAAAGGCCACAGGGAAAGAAGTATCTAACTCACTTGATGGAGAAACCATTCCAAACTTTTGAGTGACAGCATAAGGAAATACTCTTATTCTGTGAAAACGGCAATGGCCCGAGGCAGAACAATGGCCAGATCAAACCCTGGTTCTGATCCAGTGTGATATTACTTCTCATTTTAACTCAAACTACTCAAAAGTCACAATAAGAAAACCAAGTTTTGAAACTGTAATGCAACATACCACATATCAGAATCCCCTTGAGATATCCTTTGAAAAATATTTTTGTACTAACCATGTAACTTTTCAGGGCTGTAAAAGGAGATGCTATAGCAACTGCCTCAAAGGGTTTCCTAAGGTCTGATGAGGGATCATGCAGGTCAAATGCTTTCTGACCCACATTCAGTACACAGTAAGAGCTCAGCAAATAACTGTTTGCTATGACTGATGTTATTCTTATGCCACTTGGAAAGACTAAGATGAAAGTATCAGAAAAATTAGGGGGAAAATGTGTTTTTTTCCTATGGTTTTTGTAAATAAGGCCAAGAACGTCAGTGATAAGCACATCCAAAAATGTATAAATGGTCCTACCAACTAAATAGAAAACTAAGGAAAGGCAACTTGATAAATAATTAGGATCCAGTTTCAGACAGTCCCACATGCATGTTCTATTTCCAGTTTGGCTGGAATTGAACATAGTGCTGGAGTAAGGAATCAAGCAGAGAGCAAAGTCGTTTAAAATGCAGACGTCAAACAAGATGGGGAAAACAGAAAACTAGAGCCAATGTGGGTTTGCTTACGAAGGTAACAGCCTAGTGAGCGTGCTTCTCAGGCAACATCGCCCTGCTTCAGAAGCATGAAGGGCACAGAGCCTCCAAGAAGCAGCAGTGAGGGGGACTTCCCTGGTGGCCCAGTGGTTAAGACTCTGCACTCCCAATGCAGGGGGCCTGGGTTCGATCCCTGGTCAGGAAATAAGATCCCACATGCTGTAACGAAGACCCCGCACGTGGCAACAAAGATCCTGTGTGCCGCAACTAAGACCTGGCACAGCCAAATAAATAAATAAATATTAAAAAAAAAAAAAGAAGTAGTAGCAGTGAGGGCTGTGGGTGTCATGTGGGTCCCAGGAGCTCTCACTTCCACATCAGCCCACTAGAATGAAGGCTCCATGAGGGTGGGTGCTGCTGTATCTCCAGCACCTAAACCAGAAGTGGCTCATAGTAAGTGTTCAACGTATTTATTGAATCATTCGTATCACTCAGTTTGCACACTGTGTAGTTACTGGCAAATGCCTATTCATCTTTGCAGTCTACTTCTGCCATTTTCTCCTCAACTGGAACCACAAAAGTCATACAATTTTAGAGGTGACACGGACTTTTGAGATCCTGCAGGGCATAGGGAAGTCCTAAGCACTTTTGCTTATTTGCACATTTCACCGTGGCGCTTTTCCAAACCTTGAAACGGGTATCTGTTTTATTCTGATAAACAGCGACTACCTGGCCCGTTTTGATTTGTGGGGGTTTCTAGTGATATGGAGTGCTATGAACACTCGTGGCCAGAATGAGCAGAGAGGCCAGGCAGAAAAAGTGGCTGATCCATTCACTGGTGTATCAGTGGGTAGTCCATCTCAGAATGTCAAAAGACCTGGCCTTACTCCTAACCCATGAGACAAATGTATTCCCCTGCTGGGTTTAGGCTCTGCTTTGTTTAGAAGTGTAGAATGGACACGGCTAACCTGTTCCTATCCAAACTGACCACTGGGGCCATCTTGGATCCCTAGAAAACCTCTGCTAGAAAAGTCTCACCAGAGTGGTAAGAAATGCCCCAAAAAGGATATGCTGGGAATCAGATAAGCTCGGTACATGTGTGAAAATTCAAGGGCCTTACGGTTTGAGCTGGGCCAGACCACTTTCAAACACAAGAAAATCCAGGGTCCATGTGCATACAAGAAGGCAACAAACTTAAGTTCTATCCCAGAAGCGTTCTTGCACATCCCATCATCAAAGAAGTCTGATTATCAGACTGGTGGGTTGGAAAACGGTGGGACAGACATGCTACAGAGAAGCAACCAGAACCTCCAAGAGGAGGGAGCAGTGGATCCAGGAGCGGACTGTCTTATATGGAGCCCCCTGGAGGCTGAGAAGCCCTTCCTCCATGGCGTTCTTCAGACTGGGAGAATGGGACTGTGGGTGCCGTGCTTTCTTATCCTGGGCTGCAGCTGTTTTGTTGTGCTTAAGACGTAGTAATTTATGACTTTTACTGAGCCCCCGGAGACAATTCAAGGACAAATCCTATGCTAAAACCTCTCCTGGGCTTGTATCAGGTAATGTGCATTAAGAGGGCTGAGTGTTTCTATAAAAACAGAAGTGTGGTCATTCAGTTTCCTCCCACAGAGGGATGTTTTCAATATTAGGTCATTTGAAGGAGTTAGGAACATGCAGAAGGACACTTTTATTTTTCAGTTGGGATTAAAATAAAAGTTAAGGAACTTCAATTTCTTTACAGCAAAAATTCACTATAGCATTTTCTACCAAATCAGAGAGAGCAAACTCCAGTAACAGGCAATCAGCCTAACATGATCCCACTGCTACTTATATATCTTTGATACATTTCATATTACTTTTCCCACACTTCTGAAGTTAACTTCCATGTCATTTATGTCTCTGAAAATAATTTTTCTTTCTTTATTGCTCAGTTCTAAAGTTTTCTTTCTGAGAGCCAAAACATTCAGAATGTTCCCTACTGGCTCTGACATCAATATCCTTTCCTCCCAGTCCTGTGAAACCAGCCTCATCGTACAGAACCCCCTGCTGTTCTGCTTTCCTTCCATATATGACTCCTTTCCCATCACTGTCCATTTTCCTGCTCCAAATGAGAGATGAGTATGGAGAATATAATCTGTAAATGACCATTGTCTTGTTTGTTGAAAATAATTGTCCAAATGGCCTTCAGTTTTACTGTAATTATCTTCCTTCTTGGTCTTAATGTTTTGTTTTTCCCTCAGACCCATGACTGCCTTTCACTTATTAATCAAGTGACCTGCTAGAAGGAATCAACTTTGAATTTTCAGGTCTAAAGTTAGTTCCCATGTTTGCAGTTTTTGCCCCAATATTAAATATTTCTGGAAATGGAATTTCTGGAACACAAACAACCAAGTGACTCGAAAGGGACAGTTCTGAGACTTTCTGAAAGCTGTCTATGAACATGTCACCAATGGTTCATGATAGGTCATTGATATGATCATGAGAAAGGTGTCTATTAAAATGATCTCCTTAAAAATTATATGGGCAATGATTAAAGAGGCTCTTTAAAAATTCTCTGGGCTTCCCTGGTGGCGCAGTGGTTGAGAGTCCGCCTGCCGATGCAGGGGACACGGGTTCGTGCCCAGGTCCGGGAAGATCCCACATGCCGTGGAACAGCTGGGCCCTTGAGCCATGGCCGCTGAGCCTGCGCATCCGGAGCCTGTGCTCCGCAACGGGAGAGGCCACAACAGTGAGAGGCCCGTGTTCCGCAAAAAAAAAAAAAAAAAAAAAAAAAAATTCTCTACTGAAAATCTTTAAATAAAAATATTTTTAAAATCACCTATCTTCCCCCCCTATTACCCATCTCCTTCCTTCCTTCCAATGAAGAATTATTTCTGAAAATTTTGCAAAATCAAAACCCAAAGTGCTAGAACTGTTTATCTGGAAAGTAGTTTACAACATGACTCGAGGCCTAAATTTATCATATAAAATAGCTGCATTTTAATTCCCAACTTACATTTAGAAGAGTAATCTAAACGTTTGCCCACTCAAATGTTACACTTTCCGATCATACTCTCTAATCTGACAAGAGATTAGACACAAGACTGAACTGTATATAACTCCAAACTATAATATTTGCAGCCATTAACTGAGAGCTCATGTTCCCAGCACTGTGTTAAAATGCTGATATACATTATCTAGTTCAATCTTTACAATCTCGTGAAGTAGTACTATCCCCATTTTAAAGATGAGAAAACCAAGGCACGGGGAGGTTAAGTATCTCACCCAAGGCCACATCAATAGTAAGTGGCAGAGCTGGGATTCTATAATACTTTGTTCTTTAACTTCCTGAACCCTACTGCAATTATAACAGAATGTCAGGTCTCACCTTTCTCATATTGTTTTTTAAAAATGCCAGGAGAAATTTAAAAACACTACAACCGACAATCAGGCTTCATTGAAGCCAGCATGACCTGGTGTTCCTGTCTAGTGAACATAGTAGGACACTCTTCGTACTCAAACATTCAGGTAACTTGGAAGGTGACTCACAGGAGGTTCTTGTGGATGATATAGTCAACATTAGTATGTTGCAGTTCTTGAGAAATGCATTGGAGGATCTTTATCAAGCTATCCTGGTGGGGTAGGGTACAGCCAGCTCAGAACAAGCTCAGTGAATAATGACTTCAAAAGCAGCTATAATGTGTAATGAGTTCCATCATGTTCCACCAAAATGGAAATATTCTTGACTATATAATCAAATCTTTTCAGCTATCTTATCATATTTAAGAAAAATTTAAAGAATTTCTCTTGAGAAATAAAAACATCCTCTTAAAGTCAAATTTCTATCAATCAATAAGAGAAAAAAATAAAAGCGCTGATTAGAAGCTATAATCTGTGTCGCTACCCACAATTGCTCTTGTAGCACCTTTCAGATCAATGGGGGAGGCTCTCTATTGTCACTTGGGGCAAAGAGAAGTGTCTCAAAGAGATATAGGGGAAAAATAGAAGCTAAAAAACTGAAGGTAAACTATCCTAATTATCATGGAGAGAAAAGATTGAGTTGGCACATGACATGCAAGGAGATTTTTCTCGTCCAGTACATCTCCTCCTAGGACTAGAAACTGTGAATTTAGTAAAGTTTTGATTCTTAAAATAATGACCAGAAAAGTTTCTAAGAGAGGGGTTTAAGATTTGGCCATCTGTCAGAGAAAGTTTCACAAACGGTGTGTTCTATCTTGGGTGAGATACTCCAACCCATGTACGGTGAAAATTCCGGTGAGGTTTTGCAGAGCTGAGGTAGTTACGCATGATGCTCATGCCTTTCTCTGGAGACAGCAGACATGCGTCTCTTCCAACAACGAAGGGTCTTAATTTATTTAATGAGCCGTAAGGAACCTTGCTGTTTCTAAGACTTCCCTGGGCCTCCCTCCACCTCCACTGGGTCTCTAATCTGAGCACAAAGATCTGAGAGGACAAACAATAATAAAGGGAGGGTGAAGAATGGGAAAACCACACCGACAGAAGAGCCGTGACTTGTCAAGGACAGTTTGCTCTCAGCAGATCCCTGTCCTCCTTTCTCCTTTCCGGCGTCCTTTTCCAAGGAGTCAGCGCCCACATGTTTGCAACGTAACTCACGACTAGGGGTACAAGGAGTGGAAGAGGTTGCCGTAAACAGCTAGGTCTCTCCTCTTTGGGGGCCACCTGGGCTCCCACCCAACCTGGTTCTGCTGAGCTCACATGCTATGCCGAGTGGGGAAACATAAACTAAATTCGAGCTGTGCTTTCAAAGTCTGAATTGCTGAACCACATGCTTTCCGCAGGCTTAGGTGATGACAAAGCATAGTTTACTGTTACTTACATGGCAATAAAGAAATTATCAACTTTCTCTCCCTTTTAAGGCTTAGTTACGTTACGCTGAAGCTTCCCTAGGGATTCTGGATGAAGGAGCAGAAATGTCTTCCCTGCTCACTGATGTCAGTCGGCCAATCATTTAGGGCCAGTTTGGGCAGAGATCTTTAAATTCTCAGACCCTTATTTCTGAGAAAATATCAAGCGTTCAATGTTCAGAAAATTGCTGCATCTTAAAAGTGTGACCTCAGCCAGCAGTACCAGAGTTCAGGAACAAGGCTAGCACACCTATGCTGTGATTTCTCAGAGGACTCCTAGATGCCCATGGAAACCGAAAGCTTAATTCTCTCTTTTGCCCTGTAACATTCTTCTGCCTCTCAATTCTCGCAATTGTGTTTTTTATCTCTGACTCTCTCTCCCTCAGGGTACCCAAGAGACCTAAGTAGAGGAAATAACAGAATGAGACTGTCAAAATTCTGTACAGCCAAAGTCCATCTAGTAAAATAGAATATTGTATTTCTGAAGGTAGTCAATTCCACTTGTTTTTCTGGAAGGCACAAAACATGCCTAATAGACTAAATTTCACAATTCTTTTCCAAAGGGGGAAGAAAACTATATGGATGCAAGTGGCTTGAGAAATGATCAGTATTCTGTAGAACTTACTACCTTCCCTAGGTCAGGAATAAATGGGAAATTTCAGGTTAATTACATTAATATTTCAAGACATTATCAAAAGAATGGACATGAGGAACTTGATAAAAATAGCAGTAATACAGCACATGCTTTAATGACTAGAACAACAATTATGGTTACTATTAGAATATCAATAAACTACCAAATAAAAAAAATTCCTTCCAGCCCATTTTCTTTTATCTGCCCAGGAATGCCTTCTCCCTGGGTCTTTGCCCACCCCCTTCATCTTCAATGAACACGTCTGGGGTCTCTCAAAAGACAAACTCCCACTTCTGCACTCTGTGACCACATCAGTACCAAAGATGCCCCAGCATAACTCCTCAAGGTTCTTCCAACAGACCCCATGGCAATGGTAGGCAATGAGCATGATGGGAAGACAGTGGAATTAACCAGTGGCCAAGTGGTGGTAGAACAGAGTAAGAACTTGAAGTTCTAGAGTTTTGGATCAGACATTCTTACAGCATTGAGTCAAACTACTTCTCACATGATCACATAAATAAAATGTGATTTAAATTCAAACCCATCACCACTTTTTGACAATTTAAGGACAGTGACTGACCTCTTAATCTTGAATCTACTTGCTTTAAATTGAAAGAGCCTCTAAAATAGGAACAGTGTTCCCATAAAACACTCAATACACAAAGAACACAATAAGGGCTAAACTAAACTTTGTTTTGGCTGACACATTTAAAGAACCAGATATATAGACATAGGTCTGAGAATATAAGCATATCATTTCTTACTTCCTTTCAGACCCTAAGGTAACATGGGTTTTGTTTGTTTGTTTGTTTGTTTACTTTTTAAGTTTACCTCAGTTGAAGACAATATCCTTCCTGGTGGACACAGGGGCTGAAGGGCCCATCAGAAAGCAAGGTAGTCTCTAAACCCCTGCATCAACCTTCAATTTTATTTTTATTTTTTGAACAGGAAGTCAATTAGAGATTGACTGTTGATCAGTAGGTGGCACTGCTTGGTTTTAATCATCTCTGCTTCTACTATGAACTCAGCTCGTATCAAGAAGCTAATTAAAAGGAATCACATCCTAATAAAAAAACTAATCGCTGATGCATAGCTCAAATGTCAGAAATTAAATAGTGGCTATCTGGCATAACTGATCTTCTATGTGAGCAAGATTCAGAAGATCCTTCAGTAGAAAATGGTGATGAACAAGGCATAATAGGGTAGAAAGCCATGTAGGATAGGCTGGCGAGTTCTCAGCTGTCTGGTTCTCTTCTTGGCCATCCTTCTCCGTGAATTCACAGCCTCTCCTCTCTTTGCAGGGCCTCTAAAGATGAGCACCTGGGGGCTGTCCTGGGCCCACTGCAAGTTTCCTTCTTTGCTCTGCTCTTAAAATTTCCATCCGCTTTTCATGCCTTCCATGAAGACCCCTAAAGGATACTCACCTCCAGTCCTGATTCCCATCCCACAAGTACTGCAATTCCAAAATTATTTGGACATCTAGCGTCATCTCAAATTCAACATGTTCAGAGCCAAAATCATCATCATTAACTGATTTCCATTTGTTCATTCCTTCCTTCCTTCCTTCATCCACCCATTAATTGGTACTGTGCTAGGCCTGGGATACAGATAAGGATAAGGCACTCCCTGATGTTGACAATCTCAGAGTCTGTTCTCAAACTGGAGAATCATAACCTACTAGCTAAAAAGGATCAACATTCCCAAATATCCTTATTTTGTGTAAAAGGCAACTGATGCCAAAGGAGATCAAATTGCTTGTTTAAGGTCACATTCACCATTGGCAAAGCTAGGAGTTAAACCCAGGACTCCTGACTTGCTAATTGCTATCAAAGACATCATAATTCTCCCATTCACTCTAGTTCAGATCTGAGAAGACATATGATTCCTCACCATGTCTCACCATCAATGGCCAGTCAGTCAAAAAGCACTCTAGTGTCCTTCTTTTGAGCATCTCTCACATCTGCCATTTCCTTTGCTTTCCGACCATCACCAGGCTGTTCCAGGTCAGTGTCACCCTCACACATTACCCTCCACTTGCCTGCAGAAATGTTCAGTTTCCCTGACCCTCCCTGCACTAGTGAATTTCCCCTGCCTGACCTGCACTACCCATCCCACCCTCTAACCATCCTCTTCCAATTTGATCCACAAGCTGATGCTATGATAATCTTTCTAAAACACCCTGAACACATCCTGTTCCTGATCCAAACCTTACAGTGAGTCTCAGATACCCTCAGCACCAGTTACCAAACTAGGATCCACACAACACTGACTCCGGTGGATACTGTGTGGGAAAAGGGGTCTCTCGTCCTGGGGAAATACTGTTTGCACTTTTCCCTTTGAGAGTCACCTCCTCTTGAACCAGTATTTCCCAAACTTATTTGAGCACAAAATTCCCCTTTGCAAGGAACACACACTACCGCCCCTCAGATCCAGTATTTACAGAAAACATAATGTGGGAGACAGTCGGCTATAGTGTAACGGGTTGCCAGGGCAGCCCAGATATGCCAACTCTCCTTCTCAGTCTCATTTCTTATATTCTCCATGACCACCTGCTCCAGAAAAATCCATCATTTCATTGTTGTTTAATATGCTATGAACCTATTATTAAAAGTTTCCCTTTTCTTTGTTTTCAAAATTTCTCCAAATGGAAACATCCTTCTTCTTCTTTTCTATTTAATTAAATCTTACCCTTCCTCCAACATTCAGTTCAGATCTCATCTCTTCTATAAACCCTTTCCCAACTCTATCATCCAAAAATACTACAGAATGTATTTACCTGTATCATAAAACCAAAATCTCAATAGTGGAAAATACGCATAGTTCACATTGGAGTCAAGAAGCTAATGAAATTACAGAATTTTCCCATCAAATACCTTCAAAAGTAATTTACAAGGTAAGATTATATTATACTCACAAGAACTGTATTTCTATAAAACTATCAGGATCTTTAAGTAGGAAAAAAGGAAATTTAACATCAATAAATATATCAGTATAACTGACACTGAGTTCTGTTATTCTGACCAGAAAAACACTAAGGATGACACTAGGAAAAATTCATGCCTTCATTTTTCATTTTGCAAAAATGATCAAGTATCAGCTAATGAATAATAACATGAGAAGAAAACCTGAATACTGTACAGAAAAGACAAAATTATTACAGATGCCATAAACATCACTTATGTACTAAGCAAATATTATCCCCTTCCTGGTTTTTTTTTTCACATAATATAAATGAAATTAGTCTCATTTATTTAAAAAGGTATCATTTCTGTGTATCATTATTCTACAAAATGTTTTTCTTTCTAATAGTGAGAAAATGCCTTGTGATAAGAATGCCCAATTCAGTTCCTATCTAGAATTCAAAAGGAATCATATTAAGTGCCACGTTTTGTTTGTTTTTTGCGATACGCGGGCCTCTCACTGCTGTGGCCTCTGCCGCTGCAGAGCACAGGCTCCGGACGCGCAGGCCCAGCGGCCACGGCTCACGGGCCAAGCCGCTCCGCGGCATGTGGGATCCTCCCGGACCGAGGCACGAACCAGCATCCCCTGCATCGGCAGGCGGACCCTCAACCACTGGGCCACCAGGGAAGCCCTGAGTGCCACGTTTTAACACACATATCTGCAGCAAGAAGCTTTGGCTTTCGTGCATGAGAAGAAACCTGAGGTAAGCCCAGTCTTCCTACTTCTGAATTTGAAATACACAAGCCTTACCTGCAGGCCTCCCACCTCCTTCTCACCACCAATGTTTGCCATCCCAGAGTCACCCACTCCCAGAAGGCTATGAGAAAAGGACAGCAGTCATCAGCCTGGATTCTCCGTACCAGCTAGGAAGAATCTTGGACTGCCTACACTCTGGACCTTACCAGCCATGTCTAAGATTGCCATGACTGATTGCTCCTCCCTGCCTCTGCCTCACTCAGCAACTTACTTGCTTGGACTTGTCATGCCTTCCTGATCTTTTCAGCATCTTTGGGCATGACCTACTTTTATAGGTGCATGTCCTGTCCTTCCAAGACTGTATGCTCACCTTGATTTAACCTCTTTCTGGGCTAACTCATTATATCTGAAGATCCCTTTGCTCAATTGAGCCCTGGATAGTCTTCTGACATGAGAGAAGATTCAGCCTCAAGCCACATCTCCAACCTTGTTTTGCTACATGAACCCTTTACTTCAAGCAAACTGATCCACTAATGGAGCCCTGAATGAACCATGCAATGCACACCCCCAATTTTGTTTTCCAAAAGTTCCATCCTGCAAGACCCGGTTCAAGGCTCTGCTCTCAAAAAGCCTACTCTAACTTCTTAGCCTATGATAATCACCTCAGCCTCTGAACTAGTGTCCTGACTGTCTGTCTTTACCTGTGATTCACACAGCAAGTCCCACTAAATACTAGTTCCAAAGGATATCTCCAAGGAGAAGGCTCCCTCTTAAGAGATTTATAATGCTCATTATAATATGAAAGACTTTTATAAGTCTAACGGCAAATAAACCTTTCAAGCAATATTGAACCCAGTGTTTCTCAAACTTATTTAGCCATGGACTCCCTTTTCTATGTTATATACTGTAATAATTTGGAAGTACAGCATTAGGGAAAACTGGTATGTACAGGTCAATGGCACTTCTCACAAGTGACTTTTTATTCTAATGTGTCCTTGTGCCCATGTCTTCTCTCCAACAGGTTTGAATGGCAGCTCTAACTAGCTGTGGGTTTTCTCAACTCCTATTGCTGTGTTTACCCTCACAGAACCCTATGCTTGCTAAGTTTAAGGTAATGTACAGTGCCTAGCAGATAGTAAACACAGAAGGTGTTGGTTACTTTCATTTTGAGGCAGTGGGGCAGAGTGGTCAGGAGTTTGGTCTGTGAAAGAAGCACATAATTATATAAAGCAAATATTAACAGACATAAGGGGAAGAATTTACAATGATAATAGTAGGGGACTTTAACACCCCGCTTATATCAATGAACAAATCATCCAGACAGAAAATCAATAAAGAAACCGTGACCTTAAATGACACATGAGACCAGCTGGACTTAACAGATACCTACAGGACAGTCCACTCAAAAACAGCAGAATGCACATTCTTTTCAAGTGCACATGGAACATTGTCCAGAATAAATCACGTTAGGCCACAAAACAAGTCTCAACAAATTTAAGAGATAGAAATTATATCAAGCATCTTGTCCAACTGCAACAGTATGAAACTAGAAATCAATCACAGGAAGAAAAATGGATAAAACACAAACACATGGAGACTAAACAAAATGCTACTAAAAATCAATGGATCAATGAAGAAATCAAAAAGGAAAGCAAAAATACACCAAAATGAATGACAATAAAAGCACAACTTTCCGGGCCTCCCTGGTGGCGCAGTGGTTGAGAGTCCGCCTGCCGATGCAGGGGATACGGGTTCGTGCCCCGGTCTGGGAGGATCCCATATGCCGCGGAGCGGCTGGGCCCGTGAACCATGGCCGCTGAGCCTGCGCGTCCGGAGCCTGTGCTCTGCAACGGGAGAGGCCACAGCAGTGAGAGGCCCGCGTACGGAAAAAAAAAAAAAAAAAAAAAAAAAGCACAACTTTCCAAAATCTATGGGACACAGCTAAAGCAGTTCTAAAAGGGACATTTACAGCGATACAGTCCTACCTCAAGAAACAAAAATTTCAAGTAAACAACATAACCCACTATCTAAAGGAATTAGAAAAACAACGAAGCCCAAAATCAGCAGAAGGAAGGAAATAATAAATATAAGAGAGGAAGTAAATAAAATAGAGACCAAAAAAAGAAAAAAAAACAATAGAAAAGATCAGTGAAACCAAGATAAATAAAACTGATAAGCCTTTAGCCAGGCTCATTAAGAGAAAAAGAGACAGAATCCAAATAAACAAAATAAGAAATGAAAGAGGAGAAATTACAACTGATATCACAGAAATACAAACAATCATAAGAGAATATTATGAATGGTCATATGCCAACAAATTGGACAACCTAGAAGAAATGGATAAATTCCCAGAAACATACTATCCTCCAAGACTGAATCAGGAAAAAATAGATAATCTGAACATACCAATTACTAGTATTGAAATTGAATCAGTAATCAAAAAACGGCTAAGAGAAAAAAGTCCCGGACTGCCCAGCTTCACAGGAGAATTCTACTAAACATATAAAGAAGAGTTAACACTTATCCTTCTCAAACTAATACAAAAAATTGAACAGGAGGGAACAGCCCCAAACTCATTCTATGAGTCCATTTCCCTGATACCAAAACCAGACAAAGATACTACCAAAAAAAGAGAAGATTACAGGCCAATATCTCTGATGGATACAGATGCAAAAATCTTCAACAAAATATTAGCAAGCCAAATTCAATATATAAAAAGGATCATACATCATGATCAAGTGGGATTTATTCCAGGGATGCAGGGATGGTTCAATATACACAAATCAATTGCTGTGATATGCCACATTAACAAAACAAATGGTAAAAATCATATGATCGTCTCTCAATAGGTACAGAAAAAGCATTCAACAAAATTCAATACCCATTCATGATAAAACTCTCAACCAAGTTGGTATAAAGGGAACATATGCCAACATAATAAAGGCCATTTACAATAAATACACAGCTAATATAATACTCAATGGTGAAAAGCTAAAAGCTATTTCTCTAAAATCAGGAACAAGACAAGGATGCACACTCTTGAAAATTCTATTTAACATAGTATTGGAAGTCCTAGCCACAGCAATCATACAAGAAGAGGAAACAAAAGCATCTAAATTGGAAGGGAAAAAATGAAACTGTCAGTATTTGCAGATGACATGATACTATATAGAGAGAACCATAAAGTCTCCAACAAAAAACTACTAGAGCTAATAAATGAACTCAGTAATGTTGCAGAATATAAGATTAATATGCAGAAACCTGTAGATTCTCTATACACTAATAATGAACTATTAGAAAGAGAAAGCAAGAAAACAATCCCATTTACAATTGCATTAAAAAGAATAAAATACCTAGGAATAAACTTAACCAAGGAGTTGAAAGACCTGTACTCTGAAAACTATAAGACACTGATGAATGAAATAGAAGATGACACAAATAACTGGAAAGATATCCCACATTCACGGATTGGAAGAATTAATACTGTTAAAATGTCCATACTACCCAAAACAATCTACAGATTTAATATAATCCCTATCGAAATACCCATGACATTTTTCAAAGAACTAGAACGAGTAAACCTAAAATTTGTATGGGACCACAAAAGACCCCCTAATAGCCAAAGTAATCTTGAGAAAAAAGAACAAAGCTGGAGGTATCAGGCTCCCTGACCTCAGACTATACTACAAAGCTACAGTAATCAAAAGAGTGTGGTACTGGTACAAAAGCAGACACATAGATCAACTGAACAGAATAGACAGCCCAGAAATAAACCCACACACATATGGTCAATTAATCTATGACAAAGGAGGCAAAAATATACAATGGGGGAAAGACAGTCTCTTCAATAAGCAGTGCTGGGAAAACTGGACAGCTACATGTAAAAGAGTGAAATTAAAAGACTTCCTTATACCATGTAAACTCAAAATGAATTAGGGACCTAAAGGTAAGACCTGAAACCATAAAACTCCTAGAAGAGAACATAGGGAGAACACTCTTTGACATAAATCATAGCAATATTTTTTTAAATCTGTCTCCTAAGGCAAAAGAAATAAAAGCAAAAAATAAACAAATGGGACCTAATGAAACTTAAAAGCTTTTGCATAGCAAAGGAAACCATCAACAAAATGAAGAGACAACCTACTGAATGAAGAAAACATTTGCAAATGGCATGACAAATAAGGAGTTAATATCCAAAATATATAAACAACTCATAGAACTCAATATCAAAAAAACCAAACAATCTGATTAAAAATGGGCAGAAGGGGCTTCCCTGGTGGCTCAGTGGTTGACAGTCCACCTGCCGATGCAGGGGACACAGGTTTGTGCCCCGGTTCAGGAAGATCCCACATGCCACGGAGCGGCTAGGCCAGTGAGCCGTGGCCGCTGGGCCTGCATGTCTGGAGCCTGTGCTCCACAACGGGAGAGGCCACAACAGTGAGAGGCCCGCGTATCACACACACACACACAAAAATGGGCAGAAGACCTGAACAGACATTTTTCCAAGGAAGACATACAGATGGCTAACAGGCACATGAAAAGATGCTCATCATCACTAATTATTAGAGAAATGCAAATCAAAAAATAAAGAAACAATGAGATATCACCTCACACCTGTCAGAATGGCTATCATCACAAAGCCTACATATTACAAATGTTAGAGAGGATGTGGAGAAAAGGAAACCCTTGTACATTATTGGTGGAAATATAAATTGAAGCTGCCACTATGGAAAACAGTATGGAGGTTCCTCAGAACACTAAAAATAGAACTACTGTATGATCCAGCAATTCCACTCCTGGGTACATAATCCGAAAAAAAGGAAAACACTAATTCGAAAAGATACTTGCACCTCAATATTCAAAGCAGCATTATTTACAATAGCCAAGATATGGAAGCAACCTAAATGTCCATCAATAGATGAACAGATAAAGAAGATGTGATATATACACACACACACACACACACACACACACATTGAGATATTACTTTGCCATAAAAAAGAATGAAATTCAGCCATGTGCAACAAGTGTATGGACCTAAAGAGCATTATGCTTAGTGAAATAGGTCAGATGGAGAAAGACAAATACTATCTGCTATCATCTAAAAGATAAAACAAACAAATGTAAACAGCAAAACACACTCATAGATATAGAAAACAAACTAGTGTATACCAATGGGAAGAGAGAAGGGGGAGAGGACAGACAGGGTTATGAAATTAAAAGATACAAACTACTATGTATAAAAAAGATAAGCAACAAGGATATACTGTATAGCACAGGGGATAATAGTCATTATTTTGTAATAACTTTAAATGGAGTATAATCTATAAAAATATCAAATCACTATGTTGTACACCTAAAAAAAACGTTTCGTCTGTGGAATCAGACAGATCCTGTTCTAACTCTGGCTCAGCTCTCACTAGACAGACATTGAGGTCAAGGACTATGTCTGTTTTGTTCATCGATGCCTGGTACGTACGCAGTGCCTGGTACAGAACATGCACTCAGTAAGTATTTATTGAGTGAATTAAGGACAAAGCAGTTTTCAACCCAAGTGATTTTGCCCACCAGAGGACATCTGACATCTGGACAGAGTTTGGGTTATCACAACGAGCATCCGATGGGTAAAAGTCAGGGCTGCTATTAAATATGCTACAATGTACAGGACAAAGAATTATCCAGCCCCAAATGTCAATAGCGCAGAGGTTGAGAAACCCTGCTCTAGAGTGAGGCTAATCAGGGATAAATTTCTAACTACTGACACTAATCGTTTGGGCTCGAGTAAGTTATCAAATTTCTCTAAGTCTTAAATTCCTCATCTGTAGAATGGGGGACTGATTACAACTGATAATATATATACAAACAAGATAAAGTATGTAATATATATGAAGTGTTTAACAGTGACTGGTGCATATAAAGTGTGACCTATAAATGTAACCTCTGAGTGTTCTTACTATTAATCTTCATTCACTGTCTCATAATGACGATGAGGCTCCTCAGATGGAATCTTTATGCTCTTGGAACTCACCACATCAATCTCAGAGTGAGTAATCCCATCAAATTAAGCCCTGCATCCCCACTACATTTACTGTAAGGTCAGACTGTATTTATGTGCTTACCAGAGGCTCAACACTGAAAATGTTATTCAAGAAGAGCATGCTATCTGCCTGAACCAGCTTTCTCTGGTTCTCAAAGGTGCGAGACAGAATGGAAAGACGCTGTTGGAGTGAAGGATCAATAATGCACTCCTCAAGAAACCCATCGGTCTCATTCTTTTCCTCTTTGATAAGATCATCACAGACCCTAAAAAAAAGCAAGAAACATGAGATTCATTTTGATACTCCCATGAAGAACATTGTAAAGGGCTCCCCACCAGCCCATCCTCTTGGGAACAGTCTCACCCATGACCTTGGGGTGGTCCTTCCTTGCCCTGAATCTATAATATACCAGCTGAGTGACCTTGTACTTTAACCTCTCAAGAACCTCAGCTCGCTTCCTTCAAGAAGTGCTCCCAGGCTTCCTGTCCTACTCAATGCACATTTGCTTACTCCTGAGCCCTTAGTATATTTGGACAAATATTTTCTTTTAGGTAATTGTGTTTTCCAGGCTGCTTTTTCAATATTTAACATATACCCTGCCTCTCACACTTTAAGTGCAATTTCATTTCTTCTACACTTGCTTAGTTTGAACTCCTTCCTAGCTGTTATTACCTAGAGAACAGAATCTGGAGCCAGCAAGGCCTAGAGCTTTTTCTTTTTTTTTTAAGAATACGATTTGATGAGTTTTTTTTTTTAATTTTTTTATTTATTTATGGCTGTGTTGGCTCTTTGTTTCTGTGCGAGGGCTTTCTCTAGTTGCGGCAAGTGGGGGCCACTCCTCATAGCAGTGCGCAGGCCTCTCACTATCGTGGCCTCTCGTTGCGGAGCACAGGCTCCAGACGCGCAGGCTCAGTAATTGTGGCTCACAGGGCTAGTCGCTCCGCGGCATGTGGGATCTTCCCAGACCAGGGCTCGAACCTGTGTCCCCCGCATTGGCAGGCAGACTCTCAACCACTGCACCACCAGGGAAGCCCCTAGAGCTTTTTTTATTTTTGTTTTTTAATTAATTAATTTATTTTTGGCTGTATTGGGTCTTCGTTGCTGGGCGCGGGCTTTCTCTAGCTGCAGCGAGCGGGGGCTACTCTTTGTCGCAGTGTGCGGGCTTCTCATTGCGGTGGCATCTCTTGTTCTGGAGCATGGGTTCTAGGTGCATGGGCTTCAGTAGTTGTGGCACACGGGCTCAGGAGTTGTGGCTCGTGGGCTATAGAGCGCAGGCTCAGTAGTTGTGGCACACAGGCTTAGCTGCTCTGCAGCATGTGGGATCTTCCTGGACCAGGGCTCAAACCAACATCCCCTGCATTGGCAGGTGGATTCTCAACCACTGCGCCACCAGGGAAGTTCCAACGCCTAGGTTTTGGTACTGACTCTACTATCTATTTACTCACTCTGTGACTTCAGGAGTTACTTAAATCCTCTAAGCCTCAGTGCCTTCATCAATAAAATGGAAAGAACAGGAGCTCCTCCATCATAAAGATATGTTGAGAATTAAATGTGATCAAGGACCTGGTGTAGTTCCTGGGACAAAGCAATCGTTCAATAAATGCCAGTTTTCTCCCTGTATCAACCGCAGGCAAGTACCAAGCTGTCAAGCTTATAAAATGCTCAGACTACACCTGGAGACATGTCCTTTTTTCTCTCTCTTTCTAGATCTTCATATCCCTTGTGATAAGTCAGAAAAGCAGCCTTCCCGACATTCTACTCATTACTCAGGCTATGCTCACATTACTCCTGGTGTCTGTTACTTCACCTGAACTTTGAAGACTGAATTTCATCTCCTCCCAGGATACATGACCATTTTCCCAGCATTTTACTGGTATTACCAGTGGTGAGAGATAAATTATTTAGTAATGTGAGTACTGACTGAGAGGCTAGGGTCACTGAATTCCAGTCCCAGCTCTAACTATTTTCTAAATGACTTCACACAAACCACATGCTCAGCAGTGTCAAATAACTCTTTTTAAAATAACTTTAGTGTTCAGGATCCTTTGGTCACATAGCATAAAGAAGTCAAAGAAATAGGTTCAGTATGTTCTGGTCCCAAGGAAGAAAGCATTCTGTGCTCCCTTTTTATTGCTAGATGGGAAGCAGTGTACAAGGTAACCAGAGCAGCTGTCCTTTTATATTGCTGGGCAGGGCAGGGCAAATTAAAGACAGCTCAGTCCACAGAAAGAAAAGAAAGGAAACCATGTATTCCTGCAAGTGGAATTTATTGATATCTATTCCTTAGGAATAAATTCTCAAAAAAAAAAACAATCATTGATGTAAATAAAGAGCAACAAAGAGGTTCATCAAAGTTCTAGCAATAATACTAAAAAAAGTGGGTAAATTTGATGTAACGGATTGAAGTATTGGTTAAATAAATAATGGGAGTCATATACATTACATTTACTTAGGGGGGTTAATGGAAATGGGGTGTGGGGATAAAATGCTTTATGTGGACCAAGGATGATAATGCTCTATGAATTGAGGAGTATGATTAACTCAGCCCTTACACCAGAAAACAAAAATTCCCAAATGATGCTCTTCTCCCACGCTGTTGGGGCTCTTGAATCAGTGACAGCTGTATAATGCACGGGGTGGTGGGGGGGACACCAGATGTCATCCTCTTTGCCCTCTATGCAGAATTAGAGCCATGGCTGAGAGTCTAAGAAGGGAACGTGTAACACCACCTTAAGCTGGGCTGACTCCAACAAGGACTTCTATATACCTGTCTATTGTTTTGCCATCTTGTTGTGCTGATACTCATGGTCTCTTATACTCAGAGGTGATTCTGTTTTACAGACCAAGAGACCTCTCATCAGAGAGTGTAATATCACACCAACCTTCTCTTTCAGTAAAACCATGGATTTAACCCATTTTGCAAATGGTCTGCTAGCCCGAATACCCATCACCTTCAGGCATCAACTACAGTCCAGCTAATGGACTATACTCAATGGGGAACACTTGTGTCTCAAGTACAGTAGCATTGAACTAGTACTGCCCCTCATCTTGAGTTCCTAGAGACCTGCACCCTGCTCCTTTACAACACCCCCAAGAGGTGATAACTGGATGCTGAGGAGATTAAAAACTAAGAACCTTGGCCATCATGGTTGGCAGAAATACTCCCATGTCCAAACCTGGCAAGGAAAGGATGGAGCCATCCACCTTCAGATGGACTGTGTGACCCTGGACACACAGCAACTCTGTGATGCCTGTTATAAAAGGAGGCCTAGAGGTCCTCTTCCTGTTTATCAGGTACCACTCAAGTCTTCAGATTCTTTTATGATTAGGAAAGGGAAGGGCTCCCCAACCACAACTGAGATTAAGTTGGAGCCTGGGTGGCAGGCTCAAAGCTCAAATAAAACTGATTTATTTAGAGAAACATGTCATTTCCAACACTGGAATGTTCTGGAACACATCCATGCTGATCACTTTGTGGGGGGGCTCGATTGAGGATTCTACAGTTCTTGCACAGAGCAGATCTAGAATTAGAGCAGTTGCTATTGAGACAATGGCCATGACCTTGATGGAGAAATAGGGAGCAGAAATCCTCAAATGCCCATGCCGAGTCTCTGAATATTATATAAACTGTGATGAAAATGAGGATGAAAGAATCTTGTAGGATGTTTTATAAACCCTCAGGCCAAGACAGAAGAAGTAAGGAGGAAAGAATTCAGCACCAGTTTTTGAAGAGATTAATTTCTGCAACTCCCAGAAAAGTATCAGGAGAGACCTAAAAGATAAGTTTTAAAGGTTCTTATATCTGATTCCTAAGGTTTAAAAAAAATTGAAAAAAATTTTAAGCCCAGAACTTCTTCCTAGGGGAAGTAACATCTTCATTGTCAGAGTCTGGAGCCTGAGATTAGCCCGAGGTCCCCAAATCTGGACATGTGTCCTAAGGTTTGTACCAACGTGTTTTGGTAGGCAGAGAGGAAGTCATCCTTCCTAGAATGGAAATTATAAACTGCCAGAAAGGAATAGGGCTCAATAGGGCTGAAATTCCCCCACTGGGAGAAGAGACGTCCAAGTCTTTGCTCAGGAACATCATCAAGAGGCTGGAGAACAAGAAACCATGATGGCTGGAATAGGGTCTTGAGGACATCCATAATACTAAAGCAATTAGAATTCTTGAAACCACCATGGAGCAACCCCTGTAGCTGAATGCCTTGGGATGAGTTTTAAGCCATGTTATAACTGGAAAGCAGTGGGCAGGCTCTTGAGTCTCACTTAAAAATATACACTGAAGTTTTAAAATCTTAGGTCATTTGGGTGCTGCAAAGGGAAACTTTAATCTCTCAAAGTATACATGAGCCCATTTAGATCATCTTTGTTCCAAGTTCAGGACAAATGTGGACCTTTTGTTCTACACGTTAACTACAGAGGCTGCTGAAGGAAGAGGAGAAAAGGAAGAGGTTGCTCACCATTAGGAGCAGGAGAGTCAAACATTAAAAAGGTTATTCCAGGGGGGCTTCCCTGGTGGCGCAGTGGTTGAGAGTCCCCCTGCCAATGCAGGGGACACAGGTTCGTGCCCCGGTCTGGGAAGATCCCACATGCCACAGAGCGGCTGGGCCTGTGAGCCATGGCCACTGAGCCTGCGCGTCCGGATCCTGTGCTCCGCAACGGGAGAGGCCACAGCAGTGAGAGGCCCACATACCACACACACAAAAAAAGATTATTCCAGGGATTCCTGCACTGGCCTTGCTGGGGAGCTCAAGAGAGAGTTTATACCATTAGCTAAAGAGCTCACTGCTGCTTCTCAGTGATGAGCAAACCTCTGCCCACAAGAAAGCTATCCAAGAACATTCTGCTTTATCTGCCACTGATGTGAGCCTAAGAGACAACCTAAGGGTTTGTGACAGGGAGGAGGAGAGGGCCTCCACCCACAGCAAGAGCACAGCCACCCACCAAAGGGGCAGCTATCCAAAGACAGGAACCAAATGTTCAGTAAAGAGCAAACCTCTTTCTTTGCTTTACTTTCTGAAAGGATGGGCGTTTCGTGGCTGGTTACATCCAGGACAAGAATCCATGGCTAATAATATGAAACTTGTGGCATGCTTGGGAATGTATCAAGAAACAAGAGAGGCACGGGAGAGAAGACACACCTGGTCAAATAAGAGATTAGGCATCTGGCCCTAAGAGAGGGGTAGGGAGAGGGGTGGGACAGAATATTCAATAGACTCTTCACTTAGATCAACCAATCCAGTTTGCAGAAACATGAGTTATGTCGCTGTGTGTCACCCACACACAGCAAGGTATTCTTTTTAGATATCTGAAGTCACTCTTCAACTTCATTGTTTAAGGGAGAGGCATGATCCAAGATGATAAAATTGGGCTTCCAATTATGGTTATGAAAGTACTCTTCAATATTGTTCCCTTGCTACAAAAAAACTGCTAGGGGCACTAATAGAAAGAGCAAGAGAGACAGTGAAAGAAAGACAATGCAAGAGAAAAGGAAGAATAAGACTCAAGGATAATATCAGAGATAGAGCCATGAGTGTTGGAGAAGGTGAAGTGGGGGGGCGAAAGCCCACCCACGTGTGTTTGAAATTATATTCTCTATACCTTAAGCATTTCTGATAGCAACTGGTTTGAATTTTTCCTGAGTTGCACTGTTGAAATTAACTTCCATAAATACTTTTTGGACATAGGCATGGCATCAATCACGTGCTATACGTTTGGTCAAACACAAAGACATAGTTGAAATTAAAGCTGGCTTTCCCTCTGATAGTATATACTCATTCTCCCCAATAGATTATGCCCACAGCACAAGTAGGATATTGAAACACTACTTTTATTGCTGTTTCTTTATTTGTACCTGCTCTCCTATCTTATCTTTAAACATGCCTGGACCATTCTGATTGTTGGTACATACGTGTCAGCTGAAGAATCAGGACATGAAACCATGGATGAGTAGTCTCCTCTTGCCTTTTTAAACTACTGGTATCTATACCATGAGGCAAAATGAAGTTTTTAGGCAGGAAAGGCTTTTCTTTTATTACTTTTTAAAGATGGCACAGTGGCAATCTGGTGATTAAAGCTCATTGTCTGAATGATAAAGCTTCTGGTCCACTGTGTTCTATCACTGTCACAGCTCCTTCTGATTCAATTAGGGACAGCACACTGGGGGATTTCTGCCTGGTTTCCCTAGACCTAAGACTTTTATTTTTATCACATACTAACTTGGTTTTAAACAAAGCTTTGAAGCTTCCCAGGGCTAATCTTTAATGAAAATGGAGAGACAAATAAAAAAGGCTGAAATAAATTCCAATGAAAGCAGCAAAAGAGCTAATTCAGGGAGGATGGAAGGAGATAAAATTGCAAATGGAATTAAAGGAATCAAGGATAGATTCAGTAAAAAGAAATATTCAAAATTTAACAGTGATGAGATTAATTAAAACAGTTTGGTTTTCCATTTTATTAGTTTTCTCCACTGCCTGAAGTATCATTTTAAAAAGCAGTAGATTAAAGATACCAACAAGAAATCACTATTAAATTATATGGTTAGCAGGGATTGCAAATGCTACTAAAACGGAAAATATAAAAGCCATTATATCTAAGCCCTCTTTTCCCCCATTCTTCATATTTTCTGAAAGTACCTTTTCACTGAAGAAAAAAAAAAAAAAAAGGCCACATTGATCCCAATCCAAAAGAGATTATTTTTAGAAACCCTATGAAAAGTGATCGATCTAGTTAGGGTTATGAAAAGAAATAAAGACACGTAGATTAGTTTTGAGAGAATAGTGAAGAATGATGTATTTGGTCTTTAAAATCCAGGAGTTTAGCTACTGATCAGTTATAACTGGGATAAGATTAACTGAGGATGGACAAGGCTGTGTTCCACACAGCTCAGCTCCAGTTCTTTTTTTTTTTTTTTTTTTTTTTTTGCTGTACGCGGGCCTCTCACTGTTGTGGCCTCTCCCGTTGCGGAGCACAGGCTCTGGATGCGCAGGCTCAGCAGCCATGGCTCACGGGCCCAGCCGCTCCGCGGCATATGGGATCCTCCCAGACCGGGGCACGAACCCGTATCCCCTGCATCGGCAGGCGGACTCTCAACCACTGCGCCACCAGGGAGGCCCAGCTCCAGTTCTTTAAATGAAAAACGAGCATTGTACACTGGACCCAGGTTATAATAAATTTGACACTGAGTGAGTTAGAAACTTACCACAGAAGTCACAGAATTTTCATAACTAAGTTTCATGTTCCCCCAAATTATATAGATAGCGTATAGATAGTGATTTTTCTTACAAACCTATACTTTTCTTGGTCTTCTTCTTCCTGGGTAGCAAATATCTTCCATTGGAAATGAGCAATGATGTTACTGCGGTTGTGAATAGTTAGAGTTCGCTGATTGGCCAGAGATAGGTAAGTTTTCTCAAGGATCAAGGAATTCTTGTCCAGCCTTATATTCACGTCTATAGCAGCTCCATACAGAGATATAAACACTTTTTCACCTAGAAATTAACAAAGTATAAATACACTTTGAGATTTATTCTAGAACTATGCTACTAGGCTATTTTTCCCCCAAGGTGACATTAGGGAATATAGCACAAGCATTAGACATTTCATACTACCCACCCACCTCCCCGCATCAGTCAAAGATCAGACATGATCAGAAACCTGAAATGTTATGTTTGGTACAGTTATAGAGAATAACTATCTTGCTTGGTTATTGTAAAAAATGCATAAAATATGAATTGTTGTGGTGAGTGCTACCAGTCTCTTTCTTCTTTGTAGTAGTTTAAAATCCGACAACCTGACCATGAGGGCACCTGAGTTGTAGAATTATAACCATTAGCCTCATCTTTATTGCAAGCATGAACTGGATTTCTTAAATTAACTGCACCCAGTACATCTGGGAAGAGCTGCTCAGCATGAGAGGATCTAAGTCCAAACAAAGGGGATCAGGAAGGAAGCATTAATAACTTCATTAATAGAAAACCGAATATTTAAAAGGAACCACATCCCTAGGGAGGGCGGGAGGGAGATGCTAGAGGGAGGGAATATAGGGATATATGCATAGATATAGCTGATTCACTTTGTTATACAGCAGAAATTACCACAACATTGTAAAACAATTATACTCCAAAAAGATGTTAAAAATAATAATAATAAATGACAGTTTAAACTCAAAGAAAAAAAAAGGGAACCACATTCCTAAACAACAGCAATTAAAACAAAACAACACTATCTCTGGATAGTGGTTACATAGAAAGAAAAACAGAAAGACCAAAGTTATGTTTAAATTTTTAATTTTTTTAATGTTAAGAACACCTTTATTCAGCATAGTAATTTAAGTCCTTGACTTCATTCAGGATGCACCAATTGCCTTGATTCTAGGTATATAAATGAGGCCCCTGGGACTTCCAAGAAGACACAAAGCTACAAACTATTCTATCTGATCTCTGCAATGTCACAGCAGGTGCTTCAGTCTGACGTCAAAGTAGAAAAAGGAAATACTTAAATATCATCAATGTTCTGTTGATCTGTGCTGCTACCATTTTAATCAGAACCAGAAAGCCTAATCACTTGGACTTTATTTTTTAGCAAATATTTCTGCTATATTCATGACTATATGAACTGAGCACCACTTAGTAAATTGATAACCCTTTACACGGTACAAATGTTTTCTAGGCCCAATCACTTTGAACACAGCAAAATCTTGCCCAAAGTTTAAATAAAAAGTAAGTATCTACGGGACTTCCCTGGTGGCACAATGGTTAAGAATCCACCTGCCAATGCAGAGGGCACGGGTTCAAGCCCTGGTCTGGGAAGATCCCTCATGCCACAGAGCAACTAAGCCCATGCACCACAACTACTGAGCCTGAGCTCTAGAGCTTGTGAGCCACAACTACTGAGCCCACGTGCCACAACTACTGAAGCCCGCATGCCTAGAGCCCGTGCTCCGCAACAAGAGAAGCCACCGCAATGAGAAGCCTGCGCACCACAATTAAGAATAGCCCCCGCTTGCCGCAACTAGAGAAAGCCCGTGCCCAGCAACGAAAACCCAATGCAGCCAATAAATAAATAAATAAATATATTTTAAAGTAAGTATCTAGGCATTTTAAATTTTTATTAAAAAATATGTACATGAAGTAAAAACTTTAAGTACTATAAGAGCATATACCATGAAAAGAAAACATCTTCCTCTCCTTCACTCAATCCCAGGCCTGCTTTTTAGAGGTAAGAATTGTTAATATTTTCATGTACTTCCTTCCCAAATAAAGGTATGCACTCTTGTCAACTTTTAAGCTTTTTGATGAGTTAAATTTAACAGTCTGATGAGCGAAAACTTGCTGCTTTAAATTGCATATTCTTAATTACAGATGATGTTAAACATTTTTTCATGTATTAATTGATTTTATACACACACACACACATGTGTGTGTTATATCCTTCTTTGATCATTCATCAAAGAAGCTATCATTCTTGTGGGGTCAAGAGAGATAGAAATCAAAGCCCTAAGCCTACCAACAAAAGGGGGAGGTTAAGGCAAAAAAAAGGATGTCCCCACAATAAGCTGCTCCTCAAAGGACTGTGCCCTCAAAATGAGGGTAAATGGGAAGTAGACTAGCCCTAGTTCAGAGTTAAATATTATGCTGGCATTACCTAAGTCTTTCAGAGAACTTTGAGCCTTGAATTTGGTGGTCATGGACTAGTTTTGCCTTCAGAAACCTGGAAAAAGGAACCCACTTCTCTTTGGAGTAAGGTACCTGCACCCAAAGTTTCAAATTGTTCAACATTTTTTTTTAAAAAGCCAAACATAATCAGGCATGCAAAGAAACAAAACTCCATATGTTAGAGCCTGCATATACAAGAAAAACAGAAGCAGACCCACAAAGAATCAGATACTAGAACCAACTATGCTTAGTAGTTTAAAGAAACAAAGGATGAACCTGAAGCTCTATCCAAGGAATAGGAAATTTTAAAAAGATCTAGAAAATCTGAAAAAGAGCTACACTCTAGGCTCTAATAGAAATAAAATAAAACAACTGAAATTTTTTAAAACTCTAAGAATATACTCAATAAGATGTTATCAATTTTCTGAAAAAATAGTGAAATGGCTCAGAAAATACAAAAGGCAATATGAAGAATTAAAAAATAAATGGAAATGCAAAATGAATAGGTAAAAGATGAGGCAGATTAAGTGAGAAGGTGTAGAAGTGTTTAACTGAAAGCTCAGAAGAAAAGGAAAGAGATAATGAAGCAAAGACAGTATTTCAAGAGATGATGGTTAAGAGTTTTCCAGGATTGATTAATGACATCAGTTTACAATTCAAAAAGTGCAATGAACATCAACTGGGATAAATTAAAAGAAATTCATACATAAATATATTGCAGTGAAACTAAAGAAAATCAAAGACAAAGAGAAAATACTAAAAGCAGCCAGAGGGAAAAAGATTATCTTCAGAGGACCCATGGTTAGGATTACAGCTAACTTTTCAACTGAAATAATGGAAACTAAAAAAACAATAGGATGGCTTCTTCAAAATGATGAAGGGGAAAACAATGCCAACTAAGAATTCTATAGTTTTTCAGCATTTTTTTGGTCTACAAATGTCTTTGTTTTTGTCTTCACTTTTAAAGGATATTTTCAATGGGTAAAGGATTCTGAATTAGTCTTTTTTCTTTTCAGCACTTGCATAATGCCATTTTACTATCATCTGGCTTCCATAATTTCAGCTGAAAAGTTTGCCATCAGTATTATTAGTGTTCCTTTTAAGGTAATATGTCTTTCTTTCTCTAGCTACTTTTATGATATTCCCTTTGCTTTGGTTTTCAGCAGTATTTGTATCACTAAGGGTTTGCTGAGCTTTGTTTAATTAAATGGATTTGTTAATTGATGGATTTGTTAATCCATTAAACCATGGATTAATGTCATTCATCATTTTTGGAAAATTCTCAGCCATTATCTCTTAAATATCTTTTTACCCCATTCTTTACCCTACTTCTAAGACTCAAATTAAATGTATGTTGACCTTTTGACTGTGTCCCACATGGCTTTTTCTGTTTTGTTTCTCCCTACCGCATCTCACCCCCATTCTTTGTTTCTCTCTGTGCTTCAGTTTGGGTATTTCCTGTTGACCTGTCTTCAGGTTCACTAATCCTGTCTTCTGCTCTGTCTATTCTACTGGTAAACTAACATGATTATTTTTTAATTTCCAATATGTATTTTCAGTATAACATTGTTATCAAAACCTGACAAAGATAAAATAACTAGGCCAAGATACAGGCCGATTACACTTACAGATATTAATGTAAAATCCTAAATAAAAAATTAGCAATCATAATTCATGAGCACATTAAAAGAATGAGACTTCACAATCAAGTGGACATTATTTCAGGAGTGTGAAGATGGCTCACTATTAGAAACCCTACTGATATAGAATATATCTAAGAAGAAAAATTATATGATCTTCTCCATTGATGCTGAAAAGGAATTTGACAAAATTCAAAATATATTTTTTATTTAAAAACTCAATAAAATAGGAACTGATAGAATTAAAACATAGTATAAGTAATTAAGACAGCATAAAGAGACAGATCAATGGAATAGAATAAAAAGTCAAAAAAGACCCAAATACACATTGGAATTCATTATATTATAAAGGCAGCATCTTGAATCATTGGTGTATTGAGAAACTTTGTTGTTTAAAAAATGGCTGTTGGGGGCCTCCCTGGTGGTGCAGTGGTTGAGAGTCCGCCTGCCGATGCAGGGGATACGGGTTCGTGCCCCGGTCCGGGAGGATCCCATATGCCGCGGAGCGGCTGGGCCCGTGAGCCATGGCTGCTGAGCCTGCGCATCCAGAGCCTGTGCTCCGCAACGGGAGAGGCCACAACAGTGAGAGGCCCACGTACCGCAAAAAAAAAAAAAAAAAAAAAAAGGAAAAAAAATGGCTGTTGGAACAACTTGGTAACCATATGGAAAAATATACCTCACATTTAACATCAGATAAAGCCAAGTGAATAAAATATTTAAATGTTCAATATGAAACTGCAAAAGTAGAAGAGTACACAGAAAAACTTCTTCACTGCTTTCAGGGGGAAAGTTTTCTAACTGTGGCTCAAAATCCAGATCCCTCCTAAAAAATTAAGAAATTTGATTACATAAAAATGAAAAAAGAAATTCTGCATGGCACAAAAAGTCATAAGCAAAAACAAAAGAAAACTAGGTAAAATACTTAATTCATATCTTAGACAAGGAGACTAAATCACCCTTACATAAATAGCTCTTAGAAATCAGTAAGACAATCCAATAGAAGAATGGGATAGAGTTGCAAAAAAAGAAATATAAAGGCCCCCTATATGTATTAAAAGATGCTCAATTTGAGCATCAACTCATAATAAAAGAAACACAACTAAAGATGTATTTATATACCGTTTCCCCCCATCAGACTGTAAAACAAAAGTTTTAGATCATAATTTATAGTCAAGACTGTGGGGAGAAGGCACTCTTATACACCCTGTGGGACTGCAAAATGGTACTATTCTTCCCCAGTCCATGGAGTGAATTTGGTGGCACAGATCAAAATATCTATCAAAATTATAAAACTATCCTATGGCCCACTTTTAGGAATTTATCCTATAGATAAGTCAGAACACGATGAAGGGTATTCATTACAGCATTGTTCTTAATAACAATAGAGTGGAAAAGGCCAGAGCGCTCATCAAGAGAAGGCTGGTTACATAATCTGTGCTACACCTAGAAGCAGAATACTGTGCAGGTGTAAGAAAGTACCCAGTAATATGGAAAGATCCCCAATATATATGATTAAGTGTAAAAAGCAAGGTTTAGAACCATTTACATAGTATGTTATTTTTGTGTAAGGTGGGAACGTAAGAATATACATTCACGTTTGCATCTATTTGTATAAAAGCACTAGAAAGATATACAAGAAAGCAATAAAATGAAGGAAGGGTCAGGTGAATGAGGTAGGATGGAAATAGCACCTTTCAATATATACCTTTAAAATATTGCTTTAATTTTTGACCATATTACTCATCCAAAACTTTAATGTTAAAAGGACTATAGGGCATCCAGAAAACATGTAAAGGTGCTAGATAGCACTAGTAATGAGAGAAATGAAATAAATAAAAATAGAATAAAATACCATTTCATAACCATCAGATTAACCAATATCAAAGCGTTTGACAATGCTGTTTTGGCAGTATATTGGCAAGCACATAGAAAAACAAGAATTTTCATATACTACTGATGGAAATACAGATTGGTACAACCACTTGACCAATCAATTTAGTATCCAGTAAAGCTCAAGATACATTTGCCTTATAACTCAGCCATTTCACTTCTAGCTCTTTATCCTTAACGACAATCTCACACAGCTACACAGGACATATACAAAGACACTCACTGCAGCATGGTTTGTAATTGCAAAAATCTAGGAACATCCTAATATTTAATAGGAGAATAGATAAATTACAGTATTTTCACATGCTGGAGCGTGTCGCATTAGTTAAAATGAATCACAGCTATATATCCACGTGTTAAAATCCTTAAAACATAATGTTGAATGAAAAACTCAAGATGGGAAATGGTATATACAGTATAATACCATTTATGTGAAGTTTAAAACTATTCAAGACAATGGTATGTATTGTTTATGGATAAGTAAATATGTAGGAATGGCATTAAAATGCACCCAATACAGCTCCCCTGAGGATTAATACATGGGAGTTAAATCAGGAAAGAATAACAAAGCGACTCCAAATCTATAATCAATTTAATTATCCATAAAATAAAACATCGGAAAGAAACGTATATAGCAAAATGTTGAGATGTGTTAAAATACAATGGCTGTTGATTACCTTATTTCTGTGCTTTTGCACGTACTTGAAATATTTCATTGTTTAAAAAACTAATCAAGGAAAAGGATTCAAGGGCTTACTTATTTCATAAAAATCTAGGGGTCAGAGAGACTAATGTCTTCAATTTGAGTTGCACACTGCAAAACGTTCCTTCCCAGAAATATAACAAGAGCCACTGTCTTCTTTTCAAGAACCATTTAACATTGATTTTTTCACTACGATCTTCCAAAAGTCATCAGGTCACAAAGTGAAGGAAGCAATAACTCTTGTCTTCCCCCATAGCTGTTGAAGAACTTGCTTTTCACACCCACTTTCATGAAGACAATCTTAAATAGGGTCCCTCTCCCCCGCTATTTAGACGACTGACAGGATGGAAAGGGTATTATGCCTGCGAGAATGGATGAAGCTGCTGTGCCTCATCATTAGTATTTTCTGTGCCCTTGAGGTGCCAGTTACCACTATAGTTTCTTTTCAGTTTCTGAGGTTGAATTCTGCAGTCCCTGTAGATGAGGTTAGCCACAGTCATTTATTATGTTTTAATAAAGACACATTTTGTGGAAGGTCTCATTACTTCTTGCAAGTTTTGCTACTATCAGTCAAGCAAAAACAAATATGAACAAAACTAATTTTACCCAGAAAATGTGAAGCTAGCTATATATACAATACATTTCATACTGTGGTTTCAGTTATTTTCAGACAACGGAGGACACAGTAAATAAAATATATGAGTAGAGCCATAGATTCTCTAGGGAACTAGCAAGTTGATGCAAAGAGTGTTTCTCATCTCCCGGTCACAGCAGGGTCAAATTCACCACTCAAGTGAATTGCTAAATCAAACTTCTTTGGAAGTGCTCCTTCTCTAAAGGGTTCAGGAAACAAATTAAGCAGCTTGACTGGGCTTAGCCAGCACACCAGTGGCAATGCCAAAATCGGTATTCTTAATCTGCACAGAAAGCAGTTTAGGATTATAGAAAGCATGCTGGCCTCAGAGGGGGCCAAAGACCTGTACTTCGGTGTATAGTCATTTAAACCTCTGGGCCTCAGTTAAGCTGTGACAAAGCGAGGGAGAGGCATGGACATATATACACTACCAAACGTAGGGTGGATAGATAGTGGGAGGCAGCCAGATCAGCTCGGTGCTTTGTGACCGCCTGGAGGGGTGGGAGGGAGGGAGATGCATGAGGGAAGGGATGTGGGAACAGATGTATATGTGTGACTGATTCACTTTGTTATAAAGCAGAAACTAATAAAAAAAATTTTTTTTAATAAATAAATAAATAAATAAAAATTTCTCAACTTAAAAAAAAAAATGAAGGGAGTTACAGAGATGGGCTCTAATGTCCCTTTAAGTACTAACACCTAATAATTTGAGAGTCTTCACTTGTTATGTAATTTTCGAAAACATTCCACCTCCCTAAACAATCTCTGACCATCAGTATATCCTAACTTCTGCCATTCCCTATCCTAAACTGTTGAATAACAGACAAAGAAAAGAAAACTAGGTCAAGGAATATTTGCATTGGCTCTAAAGCCATTTAAAAAACATTTGGGTCTTTTACGACAACTATGTTTTGCTAGCTTTTGGAATTATAATGGTACATGTTTGTAATTCATTGTAATAATTGCACAATCGACACAAAGCTCATACAAGTAAATTTGCATGGGTATATTCAGATACATATTACTTAACAGTTTCATCTGCAAGATATCATATCATGCTCAATTACTATATTACACTTTGGTACTTGTTTATTAGCCTTTAGGAGGAAAAAAAGAATTTCTTCACAGTTTATTAGAGTAAAATATATAATTGACCATAAAGCTGCTCTGTGAAGTACTAATATTATGATGGCTTGTATATTTAATAATAATACATCATCACACCTTTGGGGAAAAGAGCCTATTTGCCAACTTCTGGTCCCTGAATTGAAATATCTCCCCTTCAGTAAGAGACCTAATACTTAAAAAAAATACTGAATAAGTACATTAGCTCTATTTCCTAATGATACCAGTAGTTAATGTCACCTCTAAGTGACAGCAACTTCACCTGGTATTAAAGAAAAAACACTGCTATGCTCCTACTTCTAGTGCTCATTCAAGTACCTGAAATTTCAGTAAGAATGTCTTTTTTTAAAGCCTATTCTAAATACTAATTTTTCCTTGAACTCTTAGATTATATAAAGTTCCTCAATACCCGGTTGAAAAGTGTAAAACTTAAGCAACAAACCATTTATTTGTCTCCTAATAGTCAATATTTTCACCTCTCAGTTTTAATGAAATGATAGAACTAATTTACTCGTTCTGATTTTGTTTTAGTTTGGTTTTTGTTTTGTTTCACTGTTATCAATGTAGCCTTGAGAAATTGTATTCTTAATCTCTTCTGGACGGATTCGTTTGTAAAAGGTACCAAGTTACTTCAGCTCTTTCTCTGAAAGTTTTAACTATAAATAAAAAGGGAACTAAATCATTCCTGGGGTAAAATCGATTGCTTGAATAAGCTTGATTTTACTACAGAAGGGCATACACAGGAGAAAAGGAGGGGAGAGTTCTGGTTAGGAAAATGCTAATGAGTCAAGTATTAGATATTGGTGAAATTTACACTTGACCTCCTTAATTACTAGAGCACCGGTTCAAACTCCGGTTGTCAAGAAAGCAAAATCTCCCAGCTGCATTTAATCAAGAAGATATCCAGTGGAGAACCAGCAATGGAAGGGCATAAACACAACTGTTAGAAATGTGATTGAGTACTTCCTGTTGAGGAGTATCAATGTTCCTCCTTCTGGAACATTGAAGAAGTATGAAGAAAAACCGATGCTAAAGTTCCCTCCTCAAATCACTTCATACTTCAAACAGCTGCAGAAAGTTCAGTAAGATGCTTATTGAGTGAAATGAGAAGCCAATGGTCAAGGCTGCTTGGAAAAGCTCTGTGATTAACTGGGTTTAGGTAGTCATTAATGTTTTTCACTAATGAAAGGTTATAGGTCCTGGTCATTGATAAGGAACAATAAAGATGAAAGCATATCCTTATCAGCAGTTCATTTCATGTAAGGAAAAATGCTACAAGACAGTTTACCTCTATCTGCAATCTTTAGAAAATGACTTTATTCATAAATCAAATGTGACACCAGCACCTCAGGGTATGGAAATCAACTTTTCCATGCATGATTAAATATTAATACACAATGTACTCATTTCCTTTAGCACAGGACTATAAATGTAAGTATGGGTGTCAATCCAAATATTTCCATAAAAGTAAAATCCAGATTGAGGGCCACTGGGAGAACGTACCTGCATTCAAAGTCAACAGATTAAGGGAGTAAAAATGCACATGTCGTAATACAAGAGATTAGGGAGATGATCCACTATAGAGGAAAAAGCACTACACGTGAGTTGAGAGTCTGAGTGTGGGTTCTTTTTTTTTTTTTAATTTATTTTTTTGGCTACGTTGGGTCTTTGTTGCTGTGCACGGGCTTTCTCTAGTTGTGGCAAGCAGGGGCTACTCTTCTTTGTGGTGTGCGGGCTTCTCATTGCAGTGGCCTCTCTTGTTGCACAGCACGGGCTCTAGGCTTCAGTAGTTGTGACACACCAGCTCTAGAGCGCAGGCTCAGTAGTTGTGGCACATGGGCTTAGTTGCTCCACGGCATGTGGGATCTTCCTGGAGCAGGGCTAGAACCCATATCCCCTGCATTGGCAGGCAGATTCTTAACCACTGAGCCACCAGGGAAGTCCCTGAGCGTGGGTTCTAACTGTGCTTCTGACTAGTTATATGAGTCATGGACAAACCACTTAATTTCTTAGGGCTTCAGTTTTACACATGCAAACAAATCTAAGGACTAGATTATCACTGAAGTCTTCTTTCAAGTTTTGATTCTATTGATCTATGGGCAATCTAAGCCTGTTGGTCTCAAAACTGAACCAAGTAAAATATTTTGACATTATACCCCAAACATATATAAACTTGTTTGTTTATAAATTATACCCATATACTAGAATAGTCACATGTCAATTGTATTAAAAATACAACCAAAAATATTAAAAAAGGATGATGATAATATTTTAAAGATAATTTATTTGATCAATTTACCAACAATTAATTATTTTAGTGAGAGCTAAAACATTGACTAACCTTCATTCTTTTTTAAACTCCTGGTTTAAAATGTTGTGATATAATCATCTGAAAAAGGTAATTCTAAGGCCACAAATTTTTCCAGTACTTCATTTTAGGGGCTGACATAAACAAAAAATGATACCTCACAAAGACATGGAGATCCAGATGGAAGAAATATATCACTGACTGAGTTTATTAACACTCATATTTTTTTCACTTTCATCCACTAGTAACACTAATAACACAAAGGCCTTTGTTGAAATTCAGCTAATAATTTTCCCATAAAGGTAACAGTTACTTCACAGTCAAACAGAAGATTCAAACTCAAATATATCAGAAATTGAATTCAACACAAAAGGACTGAAGAGTACTACTAAAAGACAAAGATTCTCAGACTGGATTAAAAAACAACCTGGTGATACTTCCAAGTGTCACACTTTAAATATGAGGACACCGAAAAGTTGAAAGAAAAAGGATGAATTGAATATACTACGTACACACTAATCAAAAGAAAGCTGCTGTACTAAACAAATAACAGATCAAGCAGTCTTTGATGTCAGAAATCTTATAAATGATTGAGAAACATTTCATAATGATAAAATAGTTAATTCAACAGTAAGTTATAACAAACCTAAACGTATATACACCAAGCATCATAGCCTCAAAACATATTAAATGAAAACTGATATCACCAAAAAAGAGAAATAGAAAATTCACAATCATGGTTGTGGATTTTAATGACATCTTCCAATAACTAATAAAATAAGAAGAAAAACATTAGTAGAGATACAGACTGAACAATATGATTATTAACAAACTTGACCTAATTGATATTTGAGGAACTTGTACTCTTTTCAAGTACACAGGGCTCATTTACCAAAATGGAACACATTCTGGGCTATAATGTAAGTCTCAACTATTTTCAAAGATAGAAATCATACAGAATTTGTTTTCTGTCACTAGTGGAACTCAACTGGAAATCAATAACAAAAAGAAAACTAGAAAAATTCCCAAATGTTTAAATACTAAGCAACTCACTGCTAAGTAGCCCATGGAGCAAAGAAGAAGTAAAAATGGAAATTCTAAAATACTGTCAATTATGCGTTAATGTAAATGAAACATATAAAAACATATGGGGCTTCCCTGGTGGCGCAGTGGTTGAGAGTCCGCCTGCCGATGCAGGGGACGCGGGTTCGTGCCCCGGTCTGGGAGGATCCCACATGCCACGGAGCGGCTGGGCCCGTGAGCCATGGCCGCTGAGCCTGTGCGTCCGGAGCCTGTGCTCCGCAACGGGAGAGGCCACAACAGTGAGAGGCCCGCGTACCAGAAAAAAAAAAAAAAAGAAAAAGAAAAACATATGGGCTGAAGATATAGTCAGGTTTGGAGGAAAATTTATTGACTTAAATGCATATATTAGAAAAGATGAAAGGTTAAAAATCAGTGCTCTAAGCATCTCTCCTAAGGTTTAGAAAAAGTACAACAAATTAAACCTACAGAAAGTAGAAGGAATGAAATAATAAAGAGTAGAAATCAATGATATTGAAAAGAAATGAACAATAGAGAAAATCATCAAAAGTTGGTTCTCTGAATAAAGCCCTAACAATACAGATCAAGAAATAAAAAGATACAAATTACCAATATCAATAATGAAAGAGGAGATATCACTATAAGTCCTAAAGACATTACACAGATTATAGTTATTATAAACAAATTTTATGCCAGCAAATTTAAAATTTTAGATTAAATGGGAAAATTCTTTGAAAAAGTTTACCAAAAATTACATAAGAAAAAATAGAAACATCTCAGTAGATCTATAGCTACTAAAGAAACTGAATCCATTTTTAAAAGGTTCTAGACCCGAATGGCTTGAACAATCAATTTTTCAATCATTTAAGGAAGAAATAACATGAATCTTAAAAAAATTTTTCCAGAGAGAGTTTTAAAAGAGAATAATTCTCAACTTGTTTTATGAGACCAATTTGTTTTTTCAGACCAAAGACAAAGGCATTTCATGAAAACAAAATTACAGGCAGGCCAATCTTTCTCATGAATCTGGATGCCAAACTTTCAAAGAAAATATTAGCAAATCTAATCCAGGGATTTATTAAAATGATAATGGTTAAAACTTATATTTATCCCAGAATATAGCAGGGATTTAGTATTTGAAATTCAATCTCTTCATTACAAGAATAAAAGTGAACTAATGCATAATCATCTCAACAAAAGCAGAAGTAATTGATAAAATTCAAAACACATTCAAGATTGAAAGTCTTAGAAACCTAGAGACAGAAGGGAATTCACTTAATCTGATAAAGATTATCCACTAAAGTCATCATACTAATTCATGAAACACTGAGCACTTCCCCTCTGAGACTGAGAACAAGAAAATGATGTTCATTCACTATCATCATTTCCATTGATCACTGTACTGAAGGCCTAGCCTATGCAAGAAATAATAAGAAACAAAAGGCTAAAAATTTAAAAAGAAGAAAACTATGATTATTTGCAGATGACTGATTGTATATAAACAAAATCCAATATCATCTACAGATAAATCATGAGCTAATAAGTAAATTTATCAAGCTCTGTAGATAAATGATCAACATACAAAATTCAATATTTTGATATTCACAAAAACTTAAAAAATAAAATTAGAAAAAAACACACTAGTTATAAAAGAAAAAAATGACAAACTGTATTTCATCAAAATTAAATTACTTTGCTAATGAAAAGACCCTGTTAAGAAATTAGAAAGATAATCCACTGATTGTGAGAAAATATTAACAATAATAATTTCTGAAAGACTTGTATGGAGAATATACAAAAACTACAGGCCAATAACAAAATGATAAATAACCCAATAAAGATTGGGCAAAAACCTTGAATACACACCTGAGAGTAGAAGATAAAAATAGAAGAAGCACATAAAAAGTTACTCAACATTACAAGTCATTAGGGAAATGCAAATTTAAACCAGAAGAGATACCACTTCACTTCCACTAGAATGACTCAAATTAAAACAAAACAAATGAACAAACACAACAAAACAGAAATAGACTCAAAGGTACAGAGAACAAACTGGTGGTTGCCAGAGGGGAGGGGACAGATGGGCAAAACAGGGACAGAGGATTAAAAGGTACAAACCTCCAGCTATAAAGTCAAGGTCACAGCTCATGCAGCTCAGTATCAAAAAAAAAACAAACAACCCAATCAAAACATGGGTGGAAGAACTAAATAGGCGTCTCCAAAGAAGATATACAGATGGCCAACAAACACATGAAAAGATGCTCAACATCACTAATAATTAGAGAAATGCAAATCAAAACTACGGTAAGGTATCACCTCACACTGGTCAGAATGGCCATCATCAAAAAATCTACAAACAATAAATGCTGGAGAGGGTGTGGAGAAAAGGGAACCCTCCTACACAGTTGGTGGGAATGCAAATAGATACAGCCACTATGGAGAACAGTATGGAGGTTTCTTAAAAAACTAAAAATAAAACTACCATATGACCCAGCAATCCCACTACTGGGCATATACCCTGAAAAAAACGTAATTCAAAAAGACACATGCACCCTATGTTCATTGCAGCACTATTTATAATAGCCAGGACATGGAAGCAACCTAAATGTCCATTGACAGATGAATGGATAAAGATGTGGTATATATATACAATGGACTATTACTCAGCCATAAAAAGGAATGAAATTGGGTCATTTGTAGAGATGTGGATGGACCTAGAGTCTGTCATACAGAGTGAAGTAAGTCAGAAAGAGAAAAACAAATATCGGGCGGAAGAGTAAGACGCGGAGATCACCTTCCTCCCCACGGATACACCAGAAATACAGCTACACGTGGAACAACTCCTACAGAACACCTACTGAACGCTGGCAGAAGACCCCAGACCTCCCAAAAGGCAAGAAACCCCCCACATACCTGGGTAGGGCAAAGCGGAGAGATCCCCACACAGAGGATCAGTGCCGAGCGGCACTCACCAGCCCGAGAGGCTTGTCTGCTCGCCCGCTGGGGCGCGCAGCGCTGGAAGCTGAGGCTCGGGCTTCGGTCAGAGCGCAGGGAGAGGACTGGGCCTGGCGGCGAGAACTCAGCCTGAAGGGGGCTAATGTGCCACAGCTAGCCGGGAGGGAGTCCGGGAAAACCTCTGGAGCTGCCGAAGAGGCAAGAGACTTTTTCTTCCCTCTTGGTTTCCTGGTGCGCGAGGAGAGGGGATTAAGAGCGCTGCTTAAAGGGGCTCCACAGACGGGCGCGAGTCGCGACTGAAAGCGCGGAGCCCAGAGACGGGCGGGGGACGCTGGGGCTGCTGCTGCCGCCGCCAAGAAGCCTGTGTGCGAGCGCAGGTCACTGCCCACACCGCCCTTCCGGGAGCCTGTGCAGCCCGCCACTGCCGGGGTCCTGGGATCCAGGGGCGGCTTCCCTGGGAGAACGCACGGCGCGCCTCGGGCTGGTGCAACGTCACGCCGACCTTTGCCGCTGCAGGCTCGCCTCCCACTCCATGCCCCTCCCTCCCGCCCGGCCTGAGTGAGCCAGAGTCCCCGAAGAGGCTGCTCCTTTAACCCTGTCCTGCCTGAGCGAAGAACAGACGCCCTCCGGCGACCTACACGCAGAGGCGGGGCCAAATCCAAAGCTGAGACCCAGGAGCTGTGAGAACAAAGAAGAGAAAGGGAAACCTCTCCCAGCAGCCTCAGAAGCAGTGGATTAAAGCTCCACAATCAACTTGATGTACCCTGCATCTGTGGAATACATGAATAGACAACACATCATCCCAAATTGAGGAGCCCGGAGTCAGTGCTGTGCCTCTGAGGTGGGAGAGCCAACTTCAGGACACTGGTCCACAAGAGACCTCCCAGCTCCACATAATATCAAACGGCAAAAATCTTCCAGAGATCTCCATCTCAACACCAGCACCCAGCTTCACTCAACGACCAGCAAGCTACAGTGCTGGACACCCTAAGCCAAACAACTAGCAAGACAGGAACACAACGCCACCCATTAGCAGAGAGGTGGCCTAAACTCATAAAAAGTCTGCAGACACCCCAAAACACACCACCAGACGTGGACCTGCCCACCAGAAAGACAAGATCCAGCCTCATCCACCAGAACACAGGCACTAGTCCCCTCCACCAGGAAGCCTACACAACCCACTAAACCAACCTTAGCCACTGGGGACAGACACCAAAAACAACGGGAACTACGAACCTGCAGCCTGCAAAAAGGAGACCCCAAACACAGTAACATAAGCAAAATGAGAAGACAGAAAAACACACAGCAGGAGAAGGAGCAAGATAAAAACCCACCAGATCTAACAAATGAAGAGGTAATAGGCAGTCTACCTGAAAAAGAATTCAGAATAATGATGGTAAAGATGATCCAAGATTCTATTTCCCAGATCCAAAATCTTGGAAATAGAATAGACAAAATGCAAGAAACAGTTAACAAGGACCTAGAAGAACTAAAGATGAATCAAGCATCGATTAAAAACACAATACATGAAATAAAAAATACTCTAGATGGGATCAATAGCAGAATAACTGAGGCAGAAGAACGGATAAGTGAGGTGGAAGATAAAACAGTGGAAATAACTGCTGCAGAGCAAAATAAAGAAAAAAGAATGAAAAGAACAGAGGACAGTCTCAGAGACCTCTGGGACAACATTAAACGCACCAACATTCGAATTATAGGGGTTCCAGAAGAAGAAGAGAAAAAGAAAGGGACTGAGAAAATATTTGAAGAGATTATAGTTGAAAACTTCCCTAATATGGGAATGGAAATAGTTAATCAAGTCCAGGAGGCACAGAGAGTCCCATACAGAATAAATCCAAGGAGAAATACGCCAAGACACATATTAATCAAACTGTCAAAAATTAAACACAAAGAAATCATATTAAAAGCAGCAAGGCAAAAACAACAAATAACACACAAGGGAATCCCCATCAGGTTAACAGCTGATCTCTCAGCAGAAACTCTACAAGCCAGAAGGGAGTGGCAGGACATAATTAAAGTGATGAAGGAGAAAAACCTGCAACCATGATTACTCTACCCAGCAAGGATCTCATTCAGATTTGATGGAGAAATTAAAACGTTTACAGACAAGCAAAAGCTGAGAGAGTTCAGCACCACCAAACCAGCTTTACAACAAATGCTAAAGGAACTTCTCTAGGCAAGAAACACAACAGAAGTAAAAGACCTACAATAATGAACCCAAAACAATTAAGAAAATGGGAACAGGAACATACATATCAATAATTACCTTAAATGTAAATGGACTAAATGCTCCCACCAAAAGACACAGATTGGCTGAATGGATACAAAAACAAGACCCGTATATATGCTGTCTACAAGAGACCCACTTCAGACCTAGAGACACATACAGACTGAAAGTAAGGGGATGGAAAAAGATATTCCATGCAAATGGAAACCAAAAGAAAGCTGGAGTAGCAATTCTCATATCAGACAAAATAGACTTTAAAGTAAAGACTATTAGAAGAGACAAAGAAGGACACTACATAATGATCAAGGGATCGATCCAAGAAGAAGATATAACAATTGTAAATATTTATGCACCAAACATAGGAGCACCTCAATACATAAGGCAAATACTAACAGCCATAAAAGGAGAAATCGACAGTAACACAATCATAGTAGGGGACTTTAACACCCCACTTTCACCAATGGACAGATCATCCAAAATGAAAATAAATAAGGAAACACAAGCTTTAAATGATACATTAAACAAGATGGACTTAATTGATATTTATAGGACATTCCATCCAAAAACAACAGAATACACATTTTTCTCAAGTGCTCATGGAACATTCTCCAGGATAGATCATATCTTGGGTCACAAATCAAGCCTTGGTAAATTTAAGAAAATTGAAATTGTATCAAGTATCTTTTCCGACCACAATGCTATGAGACTAGATATCAATTACAGGAAAAGAGCTGTAAAAAATACAAACACATGGAGGCTAAACAATACACTACTCAATAACGAAGTGATCACTGAAGAAATCAAAGAGGAAATTAAAAAATACCTAGAAACAAATGACAATGGAGACACGACGACCCAAAACCTATGGGATGCAGCAAAAGCAGTTCTAAGAGGGAAGTTTTTGTTTTTTTTTGTTTTTTGTTTTTTGTTTTTTTTCTTTTTGCGGTATGCGGGCCTCTCACTGTTGTGGCCTCTCCCGTTGCGGAGCACAGGCTCCAGATGCGCAGGCCCAGCGGCCATGGCTCACGGGCCCAGCCGCTCCGCGGCATATGGGATCCTCCCAGACCGGGGCACAAACCCGTATCCCCTGCATCGGCAGGCGGACTCTCAACCACTGCGCCACCAGGGAGGCCCAAAGAGGGAAGTTTATAGCAATACAATCCCACCTTAAGAAACAGGAAACATCTCGAATAAACAACCTAACCTTGCACCTAAAGCAATTAGAGAAAGAAGAACAAAAACATCCCAAAGTTAGCAGAAGGAAAGAAATCATAAAAATCAGATCAGAAATAAATGAAAAAGAAATGAAGGAAACAATAGCAAAGATCAATAAAACTAAAAGCTGGTTCTTTGAGAAGATAAACAAAATTGATAAACCATTAGCCAGACTCATCAAGAAAAAAAGGGAGAAGACTCAAATCAATAGAATTAGAAATGAAAAAGGAGAAGTAACAACTGACACTGCAGAAATACAAAAGATCATAAGAGATTACTATAAGCAACTCTATGCCAATAAAATGGACAACATGGAAGAAATGGACAAATTCTTAGAAATGCACAACCTGCCAAGACTGAATCAGGAAGAAATAGAAAATATGAACAGACCAATCACAAGCACTGAAATTGAAACTGTGATAAAAAATCTTCCAACAAACAAAAGCCCAGGACCAGATGGCTTCACAGGCGAATTCTATCAAGCATTTAGAGAAGAGCTAACACCTATCCTTCTGAAACTCTTCCAAAATATAGCAGAGGGAGGAACACTCCCAAACTCATTCTATGAGGCCACCATCACCTTGATACCAAAACCAGACAAGGATGTCACAAAGAAAGAAAACTACAGGCCAATATTACTGATGAACACAGATGCAAAAATCCTCAACAAAATACTAGCAAACAGAATCCAACAGCACATTAAAAGGATCATACACCATGATCAAGTGGGGTTTATTCCAGGAATGCAAGGATTCTTCAATATACACAAATCAATCAACGTGATACACCATATTAACAAATTGAAGGAGAAAAACCATATGATCATCTCAATAGATGCAGAGAAAGCTTTCGACAAAATTCAACACCCATTTATGATAAAAACCCTGCAGAAAGTAGGCATAGAGGGAACTTTCCTCAACATAATAAAGGCCATATATGACAAACCCACAGCCAACATCGTCCTCAATGGTGAAGAACTGAAACCATTTCCACTAAGATCAGGAACAAGACAAGGTTGCCCACTCTCACCACTCTTATTCAACCTAGTTTTGGAAGTTTTAGCCACAGCAATCAGAGAAGAAAAGGAAATAAAAGGAATCCAAATCGGAAAAGAAGAAGTAAAGCTGTCACTGTTTGCACATGACATGATACTATACATAGAGAATCCTAAAGATGCTACCAGAAAACTACTAGAGTTAATCAATGAATTTGGTAAAGTTGCAGGATACAAAATTAATGCACAGAAATCTCTGGCATTCCTATATACTAATGATGAAAAATCTGAAAGTGAAATCAAGGAAACACTCCCATTTACCATTGCCACAAAAAGAATAAAATATCTAGGAATAACCCTACCTAAGGAGACAAAAGACCTGTATGCAGAAAATTATAAGACACTGATGAAAGAAATTAAAGATGATACAAATAGATGGAGAGATGTACCATGTTCTTGGATTGGAAGAATCAACATTGTGAAAATGACTCTACTACCCAAAGCAATCTACAGATTCAATGCAATCCCTATCAAACTACCACTGGCATTTTTCACAGAACTAGAACAAAAAATTTCACAATTTGTATGGAAACACAAAAGACCCCGAATAGCCAAAGCAATCTTGAGAACAAAAAATGGAGCTGGAGGAATCAGGCTCCCTGACTTCAGACTATACTACAAAGCTACAGTAATCAAGACAGTATGGTACTGGCACAAAAACAGAAAGATAGATCAATGGAACAGGATAGAAAGCCCAGAGTTAAACCCACGGACATATGGTCACCTTATCTTTGATAAAGGAGGCAGGAATGTACAGTGGAGAAAGGACAGTCTCTTCAATAAGTGGTGCTGGGAAAACTGGATAGGGACATGTAAAAGTATGAGATTAGATCACTCCCTAACACCATACACAAAAATAAGCTCAAAATTGATTAAAGACCTAAATGTAAGGCCAGACACTATCAAACTCTTAGAGGAAAACATAGGCAGAACACTCTATGACATAAATCACAGCAAGATCCTTTTTGACCCACCTCCTAGAGAAATGGAAATAAAGACAAAAATAAACACATGGGACCTAATGAAACTTAAAAGCTTTTGCACAGCAAAGGAAACCATAAACAAGACCAAAAGACAACCCTCAGAATGGGAGAAAATATTTGCAAATGAAGCAACTCACAAAGGATTAATCTCCAAAATTTATAAGCAGCTCATACAGCTCAATAACAAAAAAACAAACAACCCAATCCAAAAATGGGCAGAAGACCTAAATAGACATTTCTCCACAGAAGATATACAGACTGCCAACAAACACATGAAAGGATGCTCAACATCTTTACTCATTAGAGAAATGCAAATCAAAACTACAATGAGATATCATCTCACACCAGTCAGAATGGCCATCATCAAAAAATCTAGAAACAATAAATGCTGGAGAGGGTGTGGAAAAAAGGGAACACTCTTGCACTGCTGGTGGGAATGTGAATTGATACAGCCGCTATGGAGAACGGTATGGAGGTTCCTTAAAAAACTACAAATAGAACTACCATATGACCCAGCAATCCCACTACTGGGCATATACCCTGAGAAAACCATAATTCAAAAAGAGACATGTACCAAAATGTTCATAGCAGCCCTATTTACAATAGCCCGGAGATGGAAACAACCTAAGTGTCCATCATCGGATGAATGGATAAAGAAGATGTGGCACATATATACAATGGAATATTACTCAGCCATAAAAAGAAATGAAATTGAGCTATTTGTAATGAGGTGGATAGACCTAGAGTGTGTCATACAGAGTGAAGTAAGTCAGAAAGAGAAAGACAAATACTGTATGCTAACACATATATATGGAATTTAAGAAAAAAAAATGTCATGAAGAACCTAGGGGTAAGACAGGAATAAAGACACAGACCTACTAGAGAATGGACTTGAGGATATGGGGAGGGGGAAGGGTAAGCTGTGACAAAGTGAAAGAGCGGCATGGACATATATACACTACCAAACGTGAGGTAGATAGATAGTGGGAAGCAGCCGCATAGCACAGGGAGATCAGCTCGGTGCTTTGTGACCGCCTGGAGGGGTGGGATAGGGAGGGTGGGAGGGAGACGCAAAAGGGAGGGGATATGGAAACATATGTATATGTATAACTGATTAAATGTGTTATAAGGCAAAAAATTAAAAAAAATGTATTGGGACATTACACTTATTGTACTCATAAATTTTTAAATATTAATAAATCATTCTGTAATGTTAAAAAAAAATATCGTATAAAACTGCTTATATGTGGAATCCAGAAAAACGATACGGATGAACTTATTTGCAAAACAGATATAGAGACACAGACGTAGAGAACGGACGTATGGATATGGGGGGAGGGGGGGATGAATTGGGAGAATGGGATTGACATATACACACTACTACGTATGAAATAGATAACTAATGAGAACCTACTGTATAGTACAGGGAACTCTACTTAATGCTCTGTGATGACCTAAATGGGAAAGAAATCCAAAAAAGAGGGGATATATGTATACGTATAGCATATGTATACATAAACCATATGTATACGTATAGCTGATTCACTATACATAGCAGGAACGAACACAACATTGTAAACAAACTATATTCCAATAAAAATTAATTTTAAAAATAAAAAAGCCAATGTCACAGGGATTAATGTACAGTATAGTGAATATAGTCAATAATACTGTAATAACTTTGTATGGTGATGACAGATGGTCACATGACTTGCCGTGGTGATCATTTTGCAATACATAAAAATATCAAATCACTATGTTGTACACCGAAACTAATATTAATATTGTAAGTCAATTATACTTCAATTTTTAAAAAAACACTTACATGACCAAGAGCTGGTGAGTATGTGGAGTAACTGGAACCCTTAAACATTGCTGGCGAGAATGTAAAATGCTTCAACCACTTTAGAAAACTTTTTGGAAGTTTCTTATAAAGTTAAGCATATAACTACTCTATGATCCAGCAATTCTACTCCCAAATATTTACCCGAGAGAAATAAATGCATACGTACACACACACACACACACACACACACAAACTTGTACAATAATGGTTATTAAAGCTTTATTCATAATAGCCCAAAACGTCAAACAATTCAGTTACATTAACAGATGAATGGATTAACTATGTATAACCAAACAGTGGAATACTGCTCAGGCGTAAAAAGGGAATTGCCAACACAATTCACACAACAATATGAATAAATTTCAAAAACATTATGTTGAATGAAAGAAACCAGACACAAAAGAGTATATACTGTATGAGTACATTTATCTGAACTCCAAGAACAAGCAAAACTAATATAAGATGATAGAAATCAGAATCTCTGGGATGGCAGATGGAGGGATTGACTGGAAAGGGGCATGAGGGAACTTTGTGAGGTGACAGATGTTTTATATCTTGAATGTGTTATACAGGTATTTACATTTGTCAAAATGAATCAAATTGTACATTTAAGATCTGTGCATCTTATACCTAAATCATACCTCAATTTTAAAAGTAATAGAAGAATCACTTGCAGGATCCTCAAAGATGAATGAATATATAGGAATAAATCTAATCAAAATGTTCAAGACTTATACCCAGAAAACTGCTGCTGAGAGAAATTAAATAAAACCTAACTACATGCAGGGATAAACTGTGTTTATGATATACAGAAAGGATTGCAAACTAGTGGGAAAGGATGAACTGCTGCATAAGTATTGCCGAATAATATGAAAAAAGACATACATTAAAACAGCTTTAAGTAGCACATTAAACTGGAGATTGAAATAACTAAAATACTCAATAAAACATTTTTCAAACTACTTTAAAACTGATCACTAACCTGATAGGAAAATAAGGACATTAAAGCAAAGTGAAGAATACCAGGAAATCATCTAGTGCCAAGGTTGTCTTTTGCCTTAGTGGACTTTGTTAACCCTTGAACTTCTGTTTTAACTATTGCATTGGGTGCCTAGGACAGGACATAAAGTCCAGGGCCTGCCCAAAGTAACGATGCTAAATCCCGAAACTACAAAACACAAAGAGGCATAAGATAATGATGGGGTTCAGAACACACTACCACAAAATATGGCACCTTGGCATATTAAATATTTCAAGCTGAAGGAACATAAGAAATGGCAGGTGCAAGAGGGATTTTCTTAACTTCCCCTGAAGCAGGTCACAGATCCACCAGGTGAGAGGTGCCCTCCAAGACCAGGTAGAAAGAAGCATGTGTATCTTCAAATATAGAGGGACATCAAGAGGAGCCTGAATAAGCAGGCCTTACTGTTTCCCCCAGTGTGCTGCTCTTAGCTCATGTCATTTTTTTGTCCTATCACGTTTTCCTACAACTCTCCATCCTTCATCGAACCAGCATAAAGGAATTCAGATTTTACTACTTCTTCAGATCTTCATTTCCTTATGAAGCCTCCCATATCATGTAAAACTTACATTAAATAAATTTTTATGTTCTTCTCTTGTTAATCTGTCTTTTGTTACAGGGGCCCCGTCTTAAAAACCTAAATGGGTAGAGGAAAAAGACATTTTTCCTCCTCTACAGATACCATGATTGAAAAGCCATAAGAAACAACAAAAAGCAAAATAAATAAATAGATGAGCAGACTTAATATGTTTGAATTACCACTACACAATATAAGTATGTTTAATATATTTAAGAAATAAAAGGGAAACATGAAAAATAAAAGACAGCAATCAGATTTGACAAGAACCAAATAAAACTTTCAGAATTAAAATAATTATAATAATTGAAAAAACTCAGCAGGTGAGTCTTCGCTGAAGAGGGAATTATTGAATGGGACAATGGATAGGAAGAAAGTATCCAGAGAAGTCTACAAAAAAATGGAAAACATAAAATAGAGGTTAAAAGTAATAAATAACACACTAATAGTAGAGTAAGTAACAGAATAATAAAGTAGTTGGAATTCCAGAATAAGATAATAGAATGGAGACGAGCCAATAACCCACATGGAGAAAAAAAAAAGAAACATGGTCCGCACCTGACACATATGCAAAAATGAAATCAAAGACAAATCATTAACTTATACTAGCAGCTAAAACTACTGCCCTTCTAAAAGTAAACACAGGAGAACATATTCATGATCTTGGAAAAGGCAAAGATTTCTTAGCAAGAAGGCAAAAAGCATTAATCGTGAAAGAAAAAAGGGCTTCCCTGGTGACGCAGTGGTTAAGAATCCACCTGCCAATGCAGGGGACACGGGTTTGAGCCCTGGTCCGGGAAGATCCCACATGCCGCGGGGCAACTAAGCCCGTATGCCACAACTACTGGGCCCGCGCGCCACAACTACTGAAGCCCGTATGCCTAGAGCCCGTGCTCCGCAACAAGAGAAGCCACCGCAATGAGAAGCCTGGCCCTGCTCGCCACAACTAGAGAAAGCCCACGTTCAGCAACAAAGACCCAACGCAGCCAAAAATAAATAAATAAAATTTAAAAGGTTATTGCATTTCAAAAAAATGATAATACAGATCTCATAAAAATTAAAAATGTCAGCTCATCAAGAAATGTCATTAAGGAAATGAAAAGGCAATCTACAGACTGGTAGAGAAAATTAACAACACATATACTTGACAAATGACTAGTATTCAGAATAACAAGTTGTAAAGTACTCTTACAAATTAATGATAAAAGGAAAAACAACTCAAAAATGAGCAAAAGACTTCAACACTTAATTTAAAAAGATATATGAAAAGCCAGCAAGCACATGTGTTCAACATCATTAATTATTAGAGAAATAAAAATTAAAACCACTAGAAGACATCACTTTATACATCTAGTATACCTAAAATGAGCAATACAACACTATGGGTAGGCGAGGGTGTGAAGCAACTGGAACTCCCAAGCTTTGCTGGTGGGAGTGTAAAATGGCACTACTTTGAAAAACTGACATCCCTGGTGGGTTATGTACTGTGCTTTTAATCTTCCACTGTTGGGTGACATGGGCCAAAACGTCCCCCTTTTGCTTAAGCTAGTCCAGGTTAGGTTTTTCTTACTAGCAGCCAGTGAATTGTGGACAACACTAAAAGATAAATATAGATTGTGCCACTGATTATGAATTGTTGTTATGCTGGGCAGTGTGAAGCCAGGACCACTTAACCACAGTCCTTATGCAAGGGCTTGATTGATCCTGCTCAGATAAGCATCCACAAAGTCAGCAACTCTGAACTATGACCTAGGTATCATTTGTTGCTTTTTCCCTGACTGTGCACTTCTGTTTTCTCCCTACAGTACCCTTCTGATGCAGACAATCTGGGTCAATCAACACAAATGGGTAAAAAAGAAGTGAGAAGGAAATGAGAAAAATCATGAAATAATAAATATTAGTGATAAATATTAATTTGAAAACCAACTTCAGAGACTTGCATAACGTACATGCAGTCTACATGACCATAGATTAAATATTTGAAAAAACAGTAGGTGAATTTTCATTACTATCCTGGGTGGGGCCTTCAAGAAAATGCTAGCAGCAATAGACAAAGTCCTAGGTTTAAGTAAGACATTTGCATATTCTAAGGATTAAAGTAACCGGATCTTACACCCAGTTAGAGGACACACACAAGAACATTCTGAACTCGGGTTTGTATTTTTTAAATGTTAGACAAATGCAGCAGTAAATGGAAAACCCATGTGTTATTATGTTACCTTCAAGTTTCCATTTACATATAAATAATCTCAATCTACCAGTGTAACTTCTGGGTATGGGTTTCTTCCACTCCTTCTGAGCCCTATATTTCTCAGGCTTTCAAGCACAGGAAAAACTGGTAGGTGGGATTTATATGTGGCTCAGCATCATTTCTGCTGGAGGCATTCAGTCTTTAGTTCTTTACCTTGTGGGTCTTAGCTTACTCTAATGCAGCCAAAATAACTATTTCCTGTTTTGCCTCATCATGTTTTCCATCTGACCTTTCTTAAAATGTAGAACTTTTAACAAAGAATAATACATACCTGTGTCGTAATACACAATAAGCTTTTCGCTGTGATTGCCCACGGTTTGTGGCTCAAAATCCACTTCCAGTTGCATGGACTCTCCTACATTAAGAGTTGCAACAGATGGCTCTATAGAGAAGGGCCTGTAACACACATGGAGACACATCATCAGAACACATTCCTATATGAACACATATAGCTGATTCACTTCCTTGTACAGCAGAAACTAATGCAACATTGTAAAGCAATTATACTCCAATAAAAAAAAAAAAAAAAAAAAAAAGAACACATTCCCGACTAGTGGGAGGGGGAAGGGGAGAGGAGACGTGAGTTCCACTTCTGCAGACAACACAGACCGGACACCACAATTCAGTGATTCAGAAGTATACTTTCCCCTTAATGTGAAAGAACTTTAGTATTAATATTAAAATAACAGTTATAGAACAACAAATGTAAGAAAAACTTAAATGATGCATAATATTCTTGTTTGTATCCTTGCCATTTAGCCTTTCTTTTAACATTCACTGAGTGATTCCAGTAAAGGACAGACTTATAACATGTACGCAAATACTGCAATTTGCAAAAGAACAGTACCTTCAAAGGGATAAAAATCAAGTTTTGTGAGAGTTCAGCAAAGAGAGGGTTTTATGATGGAAAAACATACCAGAGTCTCAAGAGGAAAATGATCACACAATCACATGAGGATAAGGTGAGGGCAGTCTAACAAAGGGTCTTTTTAAAAGGGGGGAAGGGGTGTAGGGAAACTACAAGAGATGATGCGATTGCCCAGGGTTGCTCACAGTAGAACTGTTACCACCTCTAGGCCCAAAGAGCCAAGGAAAAGGAGTGGTTTTGAAACCCACCAGAGTCCTAAGAGAAGGCTGCCTTATGAGGCTCAAAGGGCTTTAGTTAAGAGAGACAGTCAGCCCAGGAGGCCTCACACATAGGACACTAGGGGGAAAAATGTCTTGACCTCACATCCTTTGCCTGATTGCCTGCTGGGACTCCCACTGGCTGAACCCAACCAGAAGCCAAAGGCATGGGAGCCTATTAACCTCTGCCATATAGGTTAGCCTCCTGGGTGAGAGTAAGCTGAAGAAGGGTGGAGAGCATTTGGAAAGGCAAACTGGGGACATCTGTGTCTTGAAAATAGAATTTGGGCATGCAGACCTTATGGGGAGGTAGGGTGGATCTGGGAACAGGAAACAGTTGACTTTAATTGTCCTGGAAAGGAAGAGTAAGAGAGAAGCTGGATCTGATCTCATGAAGTACCTTAAATAACTTACAGAGCTCTTCCTTCTAAACAGGAAACCCAGCCCTTTTAATTATTTTCATGGTCCATTTCACTTCTTTAAATTGCCAGTTTTTCAAAGTAATGTGTTGGACAACGTATCTGGCAGGCTAAGCTGTTTCTGATTATTTACTTCTGTCGCAACTGTTTTTAGTCTTCAGTCCTTAAACCTTCCCTTAGATAATGAACTTAATTTCAGAAAACCTAACCTTTCTTCTATGAGGGTTCGGAGCTTGCAGCATGGGTAGCACTTGGTGGTAACGGAAATGATCACTGCAGGACCTCGAGTGCTTCCTACCACGGGCAATTGTTTATTTTCTCTGGTGCCCTCTATTTGGATTGCCCTCTCCTTTCACTACTTTCCCATTCCTTCGTCTGTCCTTTTCCCACACCTTCAGCACCGAACCTCCAATGAACTCCAGGCACTGTTGTAGGGGCACCATGAGGTAGTAGTTACTAGCCTGGAGCCAACTGAATAAGTTCAAAACCCAGATCAGCCACGAGCTTGGGTAAGTCACTGAACATTCAGTTTCCTCATCTGTAAAATGAGGATAAAGACAGCACCTATTTCACAGGGTTGTAGTGAGGATTAAAGGAGTTGATAGAGGTAAAGTGTGTAGAATAATGTCTGGCATGTAGGAAATGCTGAACAAATGTTTATTATTATTTTTGTTAGTGCTATTGTTATCTCCCTCATTGGCAGCCGGAGGATGATCTTGGGTATTCAGGTGAGTTCAGGTTGTTATCATCCTCCTCTCAAGCCTTCACACTGCTCTAGAGACATTGGAAAAAATCACACACAGGACATAACACATCAATCTCTTGTTCAAACACCTTCAGTGGCCCCCATAATCTATGTAATAAAGTTCAAAGTCCTCGACATTTGAGGTCCCACACAATCTACTCCCAACTAGTTTTGGCCTTCTCATGAAACAGATACATCTGTCCAAATACATTATACACCTGTCACATTCCATGTCAGACTGGGGTGGGATGGGATGGGAGGGCTTTAGTCTCTACACCCATAACCTTCCCCAGCACTGCATCTCCTCTTCCTTCCAACCAGACAGTGCCCCCTACATAGACATTCCAGAACTGCTTGGGTCAGATAGGAACATTCACTGTTTTCCATGTCATACTCCTTCCAAAGTCACCCATCATAGCCTAGACTCAAAGTTACCTTTTAAATAGAACCTTTCCTGATTCTCTCTCTTATTAATAATGTCTCCTTCCTCTCAGAGGCTATAACTTTATTTTTTTTATTTTTATTTATTTATTTTTTTTGCGGTACATGGGCCTCTCACTGTTGTGGCCTCTCCCACTGTTGTGGCCTCACCCATTGCGGAGCACAGGCTCCGGCCGCACAGGCTCAGCAGCCATGGCTCACGGGCCTAGCCACTCCACGGCATGTGGGATCCTCCCAGACCAGGGCATGAACCCATGTCCCCTGCATCGGCAGGCGGACTCTCAACCACTGTGCCACCAGGGAAGCCCTATAACTTTATTTTTACTTCTTACTTTAGCTCACCTTGTACAACAATAAGTTTTCATGCCTGTCTCTCCCAATAGCTAGAGACTCTTGAGATGAAAGGAAAGAGAAAGCAAACAAAATTTCATTAGCACATACTCTATGCTGGGTACTACAGTAGGCACTTTACATATATCAAGTCTTTTAATCCTCACAAAATCTTGAGAAAGTAGGTCTTGTTATTTGCATTTTAGATATGAGAAAGCAGATGCTCTAAAAGGGCAGGCAACTGGCCCAAAGCTATCCAGCTAGGTAGTGGTAGAGCAGGGATGGAAGTCTGCCTTCAAGTTTTTTCTGTCTCCCCAAACCATCCCTGAATGTGGAAGCCACCTGGTTAGATTCATCTTTGTGTCTCTTACTACCCCATGCATAGCTCTTTACTCATAGGAGCCTCTCAAAAGAAGCTGTTAAGTTGAATTATAATCAACTTTTAAAGGGAAATTAAAAATATCTCTAATCTTTACTTAATCTTTATAACAACTTGGTAGAACAGAAAAGGAGCAGACTTTTGGTATCTCAAACATCTCTGCTTGATGGGAGATGAAGGTGAGTCTCACCGTCTTTAAAGTTCTTTTCTTCCTTATGGCCTCAGGAAGAATCTGAAGAATTGAGAACTGGCCCCAGTTTCCTGGCTTTGGGAACAGCATTGTAACATTCTCTTCTACCTCCACTTCCTCAGTTCCTAATGTTTTTCTCCCTACACTGTGCTTTCATTTTTTTTTCCAAACATTTCTTAGTAGTAAAATAACAGTTTTGAAATGAATTGGATAGTATTACATTACAGAACATAAGCTAATTTTCTATGGACAAAGGGACTCTTCTTAGGACCTCCAGAAATCCTAGTTCCATACAGTGGTAACAGATTCTTCCCTTTTGTGTTAATTGTTGGGTTTATATTACACTAAACTTCTTCAGTGGTTAGAAAATCACCTGGGATAGCCATTGCTACTTAGAGATGCCTAAGCTTTCTCTATAAATCAGACATTAATTGGATAGAGTGTGTTAAGTTCTGGTGCTTAAACATTGTCTATAATTTGATTGTGTATTCATTTTACTAGAGGCAGACAGGCTGAAAAGGCTAGAGAATACCAAGTACCAGAAAATGATCTTACAGAGAGGTAAAAGGTGCTGTTCCTCCAGGGTATAAATATGCCTCTGTCTACCAGAATGTCTGGTTTTGATATCACATTCTCATTAATACCAAATACTTGATTAGGGAGGGAACTCGGGTTTGTGTAAAATCGTGAGCCACAAGAAAGATTTTGAGTTCTTGTTCAACCCACTATGAACTGCTCTTAAGAACTAAAACTATTCCATTCAAATGATTCAATATTTTAGCAGAGGGCTTCCCTGGTGGCGCAGTGGTTGAGAGTCCGCCTGCCGATGCAGGGGACACGGGTTCGTGCCCCGGTCCAGGAGGATCCCACATGCCATGGAGCGGCTGGGCCCGTGAGCCATGGCCACTGGGCCTGTGTGTCCGGAGCCTGTGCTCCACAACGGGAGAGGCCACAGCGGTGAGAGGCCCGTGTACCGCAAAAAAAAAAAAAAAAAAAAAAAATTTTAGCAGAAGACTAAATACTGGTTCTATTATACTAAACATTGAATATAAAATTAGTATCTTTCCTTCAGATAATCTTTCTTATTAACTGATTCCTAAATTGAGATTTTAGATTTTGAAAGTGCTCCTTAATTCTTTCTATTTCACCTTCCAAAATTAATCCTACTTTAATAGTCAAAGTTATTCTGGTACCTACTCGAGTTTTAGGTCAAATCTGTAATAAAGTTGAAGAGTAATTGTTTATGTTCTCTGTATACTTTATAGCACATTGAGGCTCCTTTTATTAGTGTAAAAAACACTATGCCTCTTTTATAGTACTTGGAGCATGTTTTTTTATTTTAAATTATTGTAGAGGTTTATAGTTGTAGCTCTGCTGTTGTGATATATTGTTTGTTGGGCATCCTATAAACATTTATTGAGCACTTGTTTATTCTAGACACTTTGCTAGATGCTGGGGACATACAAATGAAAAGAGATACAATCCTTGCATTTGAGAAGGTCATATTCTAATGGGAGCAACAGACGCATAAAGTTTTATTTTTTATAATTTGTATGAACCTGACCACTTATAAACTTTACCATTAATTAAATCATTATTTCAATGAAAAGAATATGATTTGTTTTTTTTTTTTTTTTTTTTTTTTTTTTTTTCTTTTTGCGGTATGCGGGCCTCTCACTGTTGTGGCCTCTCCCGTTGCGGAGCACAGGCTCCGGACGCGCAGGCCCAGCGGCCATGGCTCACGGGCCCAGCCGCTCCGCAGCATATGGGATCCTCCCAGACCGGAGCACGAACCCGTATCCCCTGCATCGGCAGGCGGACTCTCAACCACTGCGCCACCAGGGAGGCCCTGATTTGTTTTTTAAACAATTTCCTGTGAGATATTATTTCTAACTGTATAATGACTATAAAAGCAGCAAGACCAAGAGTATAGACCCTATGTTTTTAACTCCAAATTATCAAACTACATATACTGCTCCACTATGTCTATTGACAATCATGTTGTCAATGAAAGAGTGGTCCTCAGCCCTGTCTGGGCAACACAATCACCTGTGCATTTTTCAGAATGGATACTCATCGGGGGATCCCCCCAGACATTCTGATTCAATAAAATGTGACCACAAATTCAACTGCGTTCTTTCTCATTGTAGTCGTTAGGGTTTTCAGTTGCAAACAATAGAAACCAATTCTGGCTAACTTAGACAGAAAAGGGATTTACTGGAAGGATTTGAGGTAGCTCACAGAATTGACATCATGGTTGGAATACATGCATTTTGTGGAAAGAACATAAAAGTACCATTTTGTGCAGAGTCTAAACAGGAAAACAAAAATAAACAGGAAATTTAATTGAAAGACTTGGTTACACAGAAGATGAAAGCTATGAAAAGCCCAACTTAAGATGGTGAGATAGCTCAGGGACTGGTAATAGCAGTAAGCCATTTCCACCACTGGGCTGGAGACAAAAGGAGAGGAGGAAGTATTAGCAGATCCTGGGGACCTGGCAGAAGTTGGAACCATGGCAGGTCTGTCTGACAGGAGCTAGAACCACAGAGGAGATACAGCTGCTTGCTGGGGACTCTACTGAAGTTAGAGAGGGAGGAAGAGAAATACTCTGACTTCTTCCTACTCTCCAACCTCCTTCTAGTGTCCCCCACTGGTCAAACCCAGGTGGAATCCAGAAGGTCGTGGAGGCTAGAGGGGCTAACACAGCCCAACATAGATACTGAGCAAAGCCTGGGAAGGGCAAGGAATGGATCTTGAGGTAAACAAGGCCAGAACTGGTCCATGTTTTGTTTTAATCCAAGTTTTGCTATTAACTTACTGGGGGAACTTGGCTAAGTAATTTACCTTCTCAGACCTTACTTCTTTCATCTGTAAAATGGGAATGTTGGACTAGAGTTTCTAATGTCATTTTGATTGCTGGCTAGTCCTTGAGTTAGCTCACCATTTTACCTTAGAAGTGTTTCTACATTGGGAAAAGATGATTCACATTCACAGTTACATGGATATAAAAGTTTTAGATCTTTTCCCGCAACTTCACACTATTAAATCTGTGATTTTGTTTCACTTTACATGAATGTATTGCCAATTAGTTAAGATTCAGCCAAACAGTTCAGGAAGATGAGCTGCCTGTGCTTGTTTTTCCACCTTAGGTGGACTCTCTTTTGCACTGGAACAATACCAATGTCACAGGAAGTTTTTAATGTGTATTATGGATGGTGGTTATGAAAGTTCTTTTTTTTTTTTTTTTTTAACCAAAAGAGATTGGTTCTTTCTAAGTCATGGTGAGCCAGTTGAACAACTTGCTCTCTTCCCTTCAATCAAAATATGAGTCTCACCACGAAATGACAAACAAAGCCTTTATAAGCACTTTGACAATGTCAGGAGACACTGATTTTCAAAAGAATTTTTCCTTTGCCTCTGACGGTTGATTTATCTAAAGTGGGTCAGAGTCCTGCTTCCACCCAGGATGTAGAGAGCTGAAAAGAGTGTTTCTTTTACCCTAACAACAACAAAAAAAAACAGGTAAACAACAAAATCACAATTTTTCTCAAACCCGTTAGAGAGCTGAGATTGCAGGGCAAACAAAAATGGACAATCCCCTGCCCCTAAAGAAGACAAGACATGTGCAGAGTATTTCACCTGTGTCACACAGAACATTCCTACAAGCAGAAGAAATGGTGAGAGAGGATGGAGAAAAGAAATATTTGAAGAGATAATGGCTGATGTTTTCCAAAAATAATGACAGATCCAATAAGCTCAGAGAACTTCATGCAGGATTGAAACGAAAACCAAATAAAAGCAAAATAAGATCCTTAAACCAAAAAACAACCAAAAACAAAATCCATATCTAGACACATCACGTTCAAACTGCTAAAAACCAAATATAAAGACAAAATCTTGAAGGCAGCCCAAGAAAAAGACATAATTACCTACAGAAGAACAAAGCTAGGAATTACAGCAGACTTCTCATTACAAAAATGTAAGCCAAAAGACAATGAAGTGACATCTTTAAAGTACTAAAAAAAAAAAGTATATATAACTGCCATTTCAGAATTCTATACTGTAGAGAAAAAATTTTTCAAAAAATGAAGGCAAAATATTTTTTCAAGTAGACAAAAACTGAGATAATATCCACTAGATCTGTGCTATAAGAAATATTAAAGTAGTTTTTCAGCCAGGAAAAAATGATACCAAACAGAAACTTGAATCTACATGAAATGGTTTAGAGCTAGTGATGCTCCTGGGACACATGTAAGAATAAACACAAATTCCCTCCTGAGGGATGTGCCTCAACCCACATTATGGCATCCCTGCTACCTACAATATGGCAGACCAAGTAACCCGAAAACTCTTCCACCAGAAAAGACCTAGAAAGTCTGGATAAAATATAACTTACATAAATGTGTAGCTGAGCGTGCAAAAAAAAAAAAGGGGGAAATCCACAGGATTCAAAAACAAGAGGAAATAAGAACCAGAGCAGTAAGCCACTGAGCCCTCGAAGCCTGGGTTTTAACAGCCCTGCTAATAGCAGCAGGATACGAGGTCTTGGGATGGTTAAGTCAGGGCACTGGTAACAAAATCCCCATATAAACCTGGGAAACTTCAGAGGTTACCAAAACATTCTCCCATTAGCACAAGGAAAGATGTCTATCGTGGTTTAGAATGAGGGAGACAAGGATTCTCTAGGTAATTCATACTTTGGACATGTGTATTCTACCAGTTTGGGGTTTAGATATGCATGATCAGTCCAGGAACCCCTAAGCCAAGAAATCACCAGAGAGGCAGTCTATGTAGTCTAACCTTTGGGAACCAGGCAGAAGTAAATGCTAATCCTTATTGGAGAGACGTGTCCTTAAACTAGAGATTGTCCTTAAACTAGCAAAGGATTCCACAGATAAAGCCCTTATGAAAATGATCCAGCTCAATATCTGTCTTATTTTTAAAAAGTCATAGAAAAAGAACTTGACCTTCTGTCTCCTGTGTTCCCAAGCTGGCCATTCTTGTTATGGCCCTGCTAATCAGCCAGCATCTTCACGTCCCATAACAACCATTCTTCCCCATCTTATAAGAGAGATCATTGAGGGCAAGGATTGTCCCATAATATTTATATTGTCCCATAATGTCTACTACACTATAGCTACACCATAAATTATCAGATTAAAATCAAACAGCTTCACTTACTAGCTATGTGCTCTTGAGCAAGTTATACAACCTCTCTATTGCTCAGCTTTCTCATCTGCAAAGCCAGCAATAGCAGGTTGAGTTCTTCTCATATCTCATCACTCTAAACTCTTCTTCTGCCTCCTTGTATTTTTAAAGATGTTTGTGATTACACTTGGCCCACCCAGATAATCCAGGATAATCTGCCCATTTTAAGGTCAGCTGATTAACAACCTTAATTACATCTACAACCCTAGTCCCCTTTGTCATGTAACACTACACATTTACAGGTTCAGGGGATTAGGACATGCACATATTTGAGAAGCCATTATTCTGCCCACCACACTGGCAGTAGGTCATTTAAAGAAACAATAAAAGAAGAAACACTCACTATACAGTACTTGCTATATACCAACAGTTTATGTTTATTAATTCATCTATTCCTCACAACAACCCCATAAGGTGGCTACTTTCCCCCATTTTTCAGATAAGAAGATTGTGGGTGGCCTCTAAAGCTGGATAAGGCAAAGAAATGGATCCTCCCATCAAGCCTCCAGAAAAGAACACAGCTCGGCCAACACTGGGATTTTAGCCCAGTGAGGATTCTGATCTACTGAAATGTCGGATAATAAATTTGTGTTGTTTTAAGCCATGAAGTTTGTGGTAATTTATTACAATAGGAGTAGAAAACTAATACAGCCAGTTATAAAAGTCTCAGTCACAACAAATATGTTTATTAATATATTCCCATGAGCCATTTGCTATGCTAAATAGAAAGTCTCTTATCCAGCATTTCAGAAAACCACCCATACCCAAACAGGTAACCTTGAATTTGAGGTTCCTCATGGGATGAAGAAGTCTGCCCCACATCACTGAGGTTTCCCGTCCTTGCAAGTGAAGACTGTAATAAGCAGTTGCATCTTGACTGCTATTCTAGGAAACTACATGTGCTGACTAGATTTAGTTATCAATCAAAAACAAAAGCTGAAGGAATGCATACCTATGAGTTTTGATGTGAAACACAGCATCTTTGTTGCCAATGTTTCGTACCAGCAGAATCTTCTGAGTGCTGTATTTGACAGGGCAAGTAGAAAAATTCAGCTTGTCAGGAAAATCTAGGATGGCTCGTGCACCTCTAGCTTTGATGGGCACAATAAACTTTTCTCTTTCAGTGACACAGGTCAACATATGGGCATAATCCTACAAGAGAAGGGTACAATCATTACTTGTGGAAACACCAACATGACCAAGGTAACTGCAAGAAACATGGCTGTATGCCAAGCACCTTGCAAAACAACTTAATATATATATATTCTATGAAACATTCTCAAGACAATTATGGATGTACCTTCAACGAGATACTCTTTTCTAAGAAAAAGAGAACAGTTCAAGTATTAAAACCTACAAGCCAATAGAGAAGCTTATGCTTCTTGTGTTTCCTGTATACTAGGGAGGTGGAATGCGGGACAGTTGAGGCTCATTCTTCTTTAGATCAGAGGAGGTTCACGCCAGTAATTTCACGTCCTCCTTCTAAACCCTACCTACTTATCCTTCAAGCCATGTGTTAGACTGAGAGCTCCAAATAATGGTCTCTCTATGACCACACTCTTTGAAATATGACTGTGCAGCTTCTCCATCATGAGTGGAGTCTATTTCTTTACCCTGTGCTTTGACCAATGGAAGGTGGCAGAAGTTATGCACGCCAGTTCCAAGCTAAGGCCTCAAGAAGCTTTGGGCATTTCCATTCTTGCTCTTGAAACTCTGCCATGTAAACAAGCCTGGTCTAGCCTACGGCAGGATGGGAGCCCAGATGTCCCATGCTAGACCAGCCTACTGCCCCACATATGTGAGAGAGCCCAGCCAAGTTAAGCAGAGTTGCCTACCCAACTCATGAGTGGGCCCAGTCAAGATTAGCTAAACCATAGTCTTGTGAGCCATAATATCCATAATTGAATTTGGGAGTGGTCTGTCATTATGCAACAATAGCTAACTTATTCAAAGCCCATTTTAAACCTCACCTCTTGTGCAAAGCCATTACTGACCATTCCAAACAAAAATGCTGAGGCCCTAGGCATCCATCGTCCCCAATCTTGAGTCTAAATGCAACAGAAATGCTGAATTAAGTCACCCTTTATCTCCTCTCAAAAGATAGGAAAATGGAAGTCTCATCCTCAATGCAACAAAGAAAAAGTTAAAAGTAAACCATCACCAACAAGCAAACCTAAATGTGAAAGGAAAGCATTACGATCTCCTCAAGAATAGGCTCAGGGGGCTTCCCTGGTGGCTCAGTGGTTAAGAATCCGCCTGCCAATGCAGGGGACACAGGTTTGAGCCCTGGTCCAGGAAGATCCCACATGCCGTGGAGCAACGAAGCCCGTGCGCCACAACTACTGAGCCCACATGCCACAACTACTGAAGCCCGCATTCCTAAAGCCCATGATCCACAACAAGAGAAGCCACAACAATGAGAAGCCCACGCACAGCCACAAAGAGTAGCCCCCGCTCCCCACAAGTAGGGAAAGCCTGCGCGCAGCAACGAAGACCCAACACAGCCAAAAATAAATAAATTAAATTAAATAAAAAAGAATAGGCTCGGAAGTCACTGTGAAAGGAATTTGCTATCTAAAACAGGCTCATTTTCCTTCATTTTAAGTTTCCCCATCATTTTAGTGTGTGTTTTGGCTGCAAGGCAATCTTTATAAGTATGAAGGCCTCTTGGAACTTAAGTTTCCTTTATTTTTTTTTTTTTTTTTGCGGTATGTTGGCCTCTCACTGTTGTGGCCTCTCCCGTTGCGAAGCACAGGCTCCGGACACGCAGGCTCAGCAGCCATGGCTCACGGGCCCAGCCGCTCCGCGGCATGTGGGATCTTCCCAGACCGGGGCACGAACCCGTGTCCCCTGCATCGGCAGGCGGACTCTCAACCACTGTGCCACCAGGGAAGCCCTTAAGTTTCCTTTTGGTAATCATGCAGTAAATGGTTTTCAGTGGTGGAGGTTTAAAACCTCTCTTTGGACTTCAGGCACAGAGCAGGAATGGGAATGTCTGACATACTGACTGACATTTAGACCTGGCCATGCACTCAATTTCATGAAACCCACAGGACAAGTAGAAAGCAGTGGTATCCCCAATTAGTTTATTCATCCAACCATGTTTATTAAGTGTCCAGGTGCCAGGCACTGAGCTGGGTCTGGGTATGCAACTAAGTAGTAAACACGGGCGTGGATCGCTTCGAGCTTACATAGTGACGGAAGAGACAGTGAGCAGGTAAATAAAGCATATCTAATGTACAAAGTAATACATACACAAATATATTAAATAAATATAAAGAGAAAATACCCAGGAATGTTCCCACAACAGAGCTTTACACCTGCAGTCTCTCTGCCTCCCTGAACCCCAAACTCATACCCAGCAGCCGGATCAACATCTCACTGGATACAAACTTACCATGGCCCAAAGCAAAGCTGCTGACTAATGCCACTGCATGCAACTGTGCATAAAGATACCCTACTAAGGGAAGGAATGGAGCCTGAAATCCAGTCCACTCTGCTGGCTCCACCTGAATCGGCCTCTAGGGGCAGCCTTTTTCTCATGCCCACAAAGGCTCTACAATGCCAACTGAGGTCCTGCTCATGACCTTCCTTCCACCCTAAATCTGTCCCCTCACTGCCTCTCCATCTTGGTACATGAATCTCCATCCTTCCACTGGCCTGGATTTAATATCCTGGCATGAGGCATCCTTGATCACTCTGTTTCTCAATTTCTTAGTAAATCTTGTAGGACTGACCTTCAAAATATATCCAGACCACAAATACGTCTCACTACTTCCACCCTGCCACCCTGACTCTAGCCACTCCAATCTTTCCTGAGCTAACTGGACTCTATTTCAACCCTTGCTCCCTGAAGTCTATTTTCCACACAAGGGCCAGAGGGATCCAGTTAAAATACAAGTCAGCTCAGGAGGCTCCTCCATTCAAAATCTCCCAAGCAGAGAGCTGGGGGGCTCTGAGTGCTATGGCCTGGCACCCCTGTCATTTCTCTGGCCACACCTCCCCCCTCCCCAGCTTGCGTCTCTGCTCCAGCTACAGGTTTCCTTGCTGTCTCTTGAGTATTCTAGAGATGCTCTCCTTTCAGAGCCTTCAAACTTGATGCTTGTTCCATCTAGAACATGCTTTCCTGTAATTATTCACATTGCTTGCTCCCTCACTTCCTTCAGGACTTTGCACAATGTCCATTTTCTCCCTGAGGCCTCCCCTGATTGCCCCATTGTAAACTTAACTCTCCCTCTCCTGTCCCATCACTCCCTAGCCTTTTGTTTGCTTTAGTTTTCCCAAAGCCATCTAACATATTATATATGTTACCTATTTATTGAGTCTATTGTATGCCTCCCCCCGTATCTCCATGTCAACAGGGATTCTGCCCATCGTATTGACTTCACATATCCAGCTCCTAGAACAGGGCGTGGTACTTAGTAAACATTCAACAAATATTTGCTAAAGACAGGCAAATGAGTACTATAATGCTTAGTGAAGAGAAATAAAGCATAAGGGAATAAAGAGTGAGTGGGAAAAGGCCTCTATGAGGAGGTGACATTCCAGCAGAAATCTAAGTGAAAGGAGAAATGATGCCATGGGGGTGGGTGGTAATCTGGGCGAAGCATGATTCAGAGACTGTGGCCATAGGGGAATAATGTAAGAGAGGTTAGAGATGCAGCAAAGAGGCTGTGGGAAGCCAGATCATACAGGAGCTTGTAAGCCATTGTTAGGACCTGAGGATGGCCAAAAACATTAATGATGCTGAAAGCAGATCATGATGTACCTGATTTATGTTTTAGAAGAACTAGTAGCTGCTATGTAGGCAATGAACTGTAAGGAGGCTAAGATGAAAAGAGGGTGGCCAGTTAGGCAGCCACTGCAGTAGTCCAGGCAAGAGATGAAACTGACCTGGCCTAGTGCAATAAATGCTTAGCCTAGAGCTTGGCGAGTAGTTAAGTACTCAATAAATGTTAGTTGTCATTACTAAAATGTTGCATAAAATACAATGTTTTGTGTAAGGCATGTAGGAAAACTCAATTTGTGTACTTGTTGTTAGGATAACAATGATAATCCTGGTAATGATGATAATAATGGAACAAGATAATTTCAAAAAACAACAAGGACTTTGAAGAAAATAAAACATGGTAAAGTGATAATATGGAAGTGGCTGCTTTAGGTTAGAACAACCAAGGAGGCCTCCCTGAGGAGGTGGCCTTCGAATAGAGACCTGAATATCCAAAGCATCCAGTCAGGCAAGATATAGGAATGGAGCGTTCCTGGCAAGGAGAGGTGCAAACATGAAAGTCCTAAGGTAGGAGCAAGTAATAACAATTAATGGACAGTATTCATGAAATTTATTTAAATTGAGTTGTTGGGCTCTTAGCTCTTCAAGTGATCCTGGTTTCTGCATGATAATGCCAGGCTCAAAAATTATGCCATTCAGATAAAAGAAAGTACAAATCACACGAAGCATACTTGATCCTAGAAAACTCCATAGAATTCAACAACAAAACAGTCTAGTGTGATTACATCAGAAACCTAAAGAGATAAGTACTGTTTTCATTTTTTCTTAGGAGATCAAACCCAGCAAGCAAAGGTTTTGTTGGGAATTAGAAACTGGAAAGCTGCTGGCACATGTGGAAACTTAATATTAACTGAGGCTTTGAGAGAAAGAACAAAAGATGCTGCTGAATCCACGATGAGAGGGGATCTCTAAGTACTTTATTCTATGTTTACATATTCTCTGCCTTGTTCTATAAGGAATTGAAGACAGCTGAAAATAATTTAGGAGGCTAACTGAAATATTCAAATTTCCCAATGAGGAAGATTTGAAGTTTGATCAGCATTATATATTTTTTTCATAATCAAGTCATATAAAAGAATATGAAGAAATTCTTTAAACTCCTTAAAAATGTATTCCAATCTCTGACGCTCTGTACTTAATATAACTATATTAGATTATATAATATACAATTATATATTGCTCTACTGGCTTAAAATTCATTCAGATGTTATGACTTGGGAGGCTCTGTCAGCCTGCAAGCTAAGCAATTACTTCAGTTGATGGACTTCCTTCCTCTGTACTTAAATTCAGAGCAATCAGGTCACCATTCAGAGCCAAAATATTTATTCCAAACTCTCTCCCGTCTACTGTGAGACTTAGCTATGAATTACTTTATATCCTAAAATGTTATTCTATATAACAATGGTCTCCAGATGAAATTTCCTATCCATTGTTTTTCTGTCCATTAGCCTTCCTTCCAACCTGCCTATCCTCCAAACTTAAAAAAAAAAAAAAAAAAAAAAGGCAGTGGAATATGCAAGTGGCAGATTTGACTCTGAGAAGTGAAAAGAATGACTCTTGGTTTTATATTAGCTCCACGACAGAAAGCAAACGTGGCAATAATTCTGTCCTTTAACATCTCAGGCAAAGGAAAATGATGTCTTCTACTGCAGCAAACGACTCCCCAGGCATTCAAGGGCAAGCACAGCCAGTGTGGTTAAGCCCTCACAATCCTCTTTCTCCCTTTTCTCCGCTCCTAAACTTGATGGTGGAATGGCTAACACAGAGTAAAACCAGATTTGATTAGGACTCAGCACATTTAATACTCACTGTCCCTGAAAAACGTTATAAATTCCCTAACCAGTTAAAAGTACTTATTTTATAGTATCTTCTCAATCTGAAGTTCACCTCTCTAAAGGGAAGAATTAGTTCTCAAGTCCTAATCAGTTTAAAATCAAGACTGATCAGGTCTCTCGGGCCTTATCCTCTACCACTCTGACTCTTCATATGATTTACCTGGGGTCTCAGCTTCCTAGGGGCATCTACACTTCTCCACCTATTAAAAAGGAATGACCTCTGATCTTTGGCTTGTAAAGAGACCTGAGGACTTCCAAATTTATTTTGACCATTTTTATCATTAGTATACAACAATAATGTGGTTACTTCATGATTCGTGTACAAATCATCCACTTAAGGTAATTAATTTCCTGTTTAGCTTTTTTGCTTTCTAAGTTACCTTAAATCTACCAATCAACCTGTATCTATTCCCATATACTCTGTCTTCATTCCTGTTCTTATCTAAAACCAAACCCTTTCCTTGCGTACTAGATTTCAATCCTTCTCACTTACCTTAGGATTTTCCTGAAGCATCAATTTTCCCTCTTTACTGAACATTCACAGTTTATAACAATGCTTAAATAACGTAAACATCAGCTTACAACAATGGTTAAATAGCCTCATCTTAAATATTAAATAAACTACCCTCAATCTCAACATCCGCCTCCAGCTACTGCCCCATATTTCCAATTACCCTTTACAGCAAAACTCCTCAAAGGTGTTATTTATACTCAATATTACCACCTCCTCACTTTCCCTTCTCTCTTCTACCCACCCCATCAGACTTCTCTAACCAACATTCCACAGAAACTGTTCTCATCAAGGTCACTAATGACTTTGCCAAATCGAATGGCTAAGTCCACATCCTTGTTTTATTCTACTTTTTATAGCTTTGGACACAGTTGATCTCTCCTTCTTTTTTTAAAAATACTTTACCCACCTGGACTCCAGAGCACTGCCGTCTCCCGGCTTTCCTCCTACTTCACGACTTCACCCCTTCTTAGTGTCATCCTCTGTTGGCATCTCCTCCGCTTTCCACCCTCTTCTTTATCTCCACTCACTCCCAGCATCATCTCCTCCACCCTTGGTGGTGAGCAGCATCATTATACTATGACTTTTAAATATTTGTCTGTAGACCCAACATTTCCCCTTTATTGCAGACAATTGTGTCCAACTGCTTCCTTGATATTTCCACTTGGATGTCTAAAGGGAAGTTCAAACTTAACATATAAAAAAACAGAGCTCCTGAGTCCCTACCTCACTCCTACCCAGCCTCGTTAACCTGTTTTTCTTCCACTTTCCATATCTCAGCAAATGGTGGCACCATTCGGTCAGCTGCTGGCCAAAATACTATGAGAAACTAGACTCCTGTTTCTTCACTCCCTTTATCTAATTCATCAGCAAACCCTGACAGCTCTGCCATAAAAATATATATCCTTCGTCCACCTACTTCTCATCACCTCACTGTTACCACCCTCGTCCAAATCATCCTCATCTTTTTCTCGCAAACTATTACAATAGGCTCTTGTCTCTATATTCATCAGGGTTCAGTTCTGCTATATATAACAGGGAACAGAAGAAAATACGAGCAACTTAAACTAGGCAGCTAGAAGTTTATTTCTCTCCTAGAAAGTCCGGAGGTAGTTGGGCCAGGTTGGTATGGTGACTCCACAGTGTCATGAGAGACACAAATTCCTAAATTCCTGCTCCACCAGTCTAGCACAGGGTCCATCCTCAATGTCGCCGGATGGGGCAGAGTGATTCCTGGGATGCCAGCTATTCTCACAGCCAAGCTGCAGGCAGGAGAAGGCAGAATAGAGCACTTTCCACTGTGTCAGCTTCCGTCAAGTACATGCGTTTGGAAGTCCTGCTCACATCGCACAGGCCAACATTTAGACAACATGCAGCTGCAAAGGAGGCTGGGGAAATGCAACATTTTGTTTCTGCAGCAATGAATCCAATCAAAATATGTGATTCTCTTACCAATGAGGAAAGAGAAAATGGATGTTAAGAGTAGACAACTAGCCATTATGCCTCACACCCTCTTCAGTCTATTCTCCACACAGCAACTAGAGTGATCTTAAAAATGTAAGCCAGATACGTCATTCCTAATCAAAACTCACCAGGGCAGATAAAGGGAAAGAAACAAGCATTTATCCTATATTTCCTGTATGAACTGTACCTCAGGATCCTTATTAACTCATTACAAAAATAAAGTGTAACAACAGCCATTTTGTGCCTCTTGATGTGATGCAATAGGAAATACCACGTTACCTACGAATTCTGACCCCTCCAAATCAAACATGAATCTAAACAAGGCTCTAGACCTAATTACCAGTCTATAGGAAACAGAGGGGATGGAGGATCATTCTATGGAATCTGGTGGAGCTGCACTCAGTACCTTGTTTGGATCCCAATTTAAGCAAACCAACTTACACATATACATATGATTGATTTAAGCAACTTTAAATGCATATATATCATTGATTTATGTGATACTTATATACATATACACACACACCTCTACATATACATATATATTTTAATATTACTCAACTGGGGAGATGTGAGTACTGACTAGATAGCTGATGATATTAAGGAGTTACTGTCATTTTTTAGGTGTGATAATGGTACTGTGGTTACATTAACTTTTAGAAAGGACCTTATCATTTAGAGACAAACAATGAAGTATTTACAATGAAATGATGTATAGGACTTGTTGCAAAATCCTCTGAGGCAGGGGACAGGATGATGAAGCAAGATTGGTCATGCACTGATAGCTTGAAAATCTGGGTGACGACAGTTCACTATATCATTCTCTATATTTTTACATATGGGTGAAAGCTTCCATAATAGAAATATTTTAAATAACTTATGGTGGCTTCCTATTCTACTTTGCATGATTTCTAAGACCCTTCATGGTCTTACCCTCTACAAACCTTGTCTCCTACCATTTTCCCAGCAGCTTCCTCTGCTCCAGCCACACTGGCCTTGCACTTCCCTGACCTGTTGCCAGACATACTTCTGTCACAGGGCCTTTGTAAGTGCTGTTCCTGCTCCCACACAAATATCTTCCCAGTTTAGCTCTCTGCCCAAATGTTACCTCATCAGAGAAGTCTCCCCTGATCTTCCTACTGAAAGGAAACAGTCCCCATTCTCTATCACTCTCTGTTCTCTATCATGTCAATATCTGACATTAAATGGTCTGTTTGCTTATTCATTGTGGAACATAAGCTCCATGAAGGCCAAGCTTCTTCTATTCTCCACTGGATCCTGGCTGACAGCACTGGGCCTGGTGCAGAGTGAGTGAAATGACATTCATTTTAATATCTTTATTTGGATACTACATTATCAAGAGTTCTTCATAAAGAGAATGCCTGAGATCCTCATTAGCCATATTATAAAATGATATTTGTCAAATCCAGAAAGCTAGAAAGTAGTGATGTGACTCACTGAAGATACGAAACAAAATGGGAAGAAACACCTTTAAATAAGCCTCCTTAGATATCTTTCTCCTGGTTGAAATAATGGGAAAAAAAGTTAACATCTAATACATTCATGGCACAAAAAGATATTTGAGCCCCCTTTTTATATGCCTTTGCTTTTATCGTCTTCAGGCCATCCTCAAGTTGAAGAAACTACCTTATATTTTCTTGAGATTAACTTACTTATCTTACTTGGCAAATATTTACTGCACACTTCCTATATGTTAGGCCCCGTACTAGGCACCTGGATTACAGGGGAAACCCAGAAAGAACTAGGGAGGGCAAATGCTAGGCAGGAAGAAAACTAAATTCCTATCATTATTTCTGTCAACAAGAATTACTGATTGTAGAAAATCTTATGACATCTATACTTTAATTCAAAGTGCTGGCACTATAGTTCATTAATGTTACACACCTGGGTAACAAATTATGTTAACGTTTTTCTACTCTTCTTGGGCCATGTTCTTTAAATTTCATAGTAACAAATCAAGAAAACTATTTTGACAACAAACTAGATATTTTCTCAAAACACAACGGAGCAATAAGATTACATCACTTCATATTTTCTTCAGACCACTGCTGCTATTTCCAGATGCCAACACTATTACAAAGAGATGCTTTCTTAAGTCCAAGGAAGTACCAAGTTTTGCTTTCCTACATAAGCCTAATATTTTTTATACTCCTTTTAATAGTAAAGATACAGATTTAAGAGGTCAAGAAAAATGCCAGTCTCCAGAATTTTATAGTGTTATGATAACATTGATTACTATATTTCTACCGTCCATGACATGTATACTAGGATTATTAGATAAGTAACACATCCAATCTTTTTCTTTTTCAAGTCCATGTGAAAAGAAGAGATAAGGAAAGCCAAAATGAATTTCCTGCACCTGTTATCTGGGTATTTGGCATTCTAAACAAGTTAAATCTCCAGGAAGCTAGATTAATAGATGACAGGAAAAAATGTAAATTGCATTATCATCTTTGACATGCTAATATACATGGGTGCTGAAAATCCAATTGAAAGGGGACTGGCTTATTAAACTGTGGCATGCTTCCATTTACATATCTCACCCTCCAGGTGTGAGGAGGGTAAATGAGAATGGAGTGTGTTCAGATCAGCAGGGGATAAGGAGAAAAATACATATGCACACTGGCTTTCAATTTGGCCAACTGGAGAAAAAGTGACACAGTGAAAAGACTGACTTTTATTCTTCCTGAAATAAATCTGGCTCTAGTACTCCTCTGCTACATTCTGGAGCAGCACTAAAAGACAGCACACCTAACCCTAGCTTGTCATTCTGTGCATGGCCCTGTTGGTTTTCCAACAGTAAGAGTGAATGTAGATGCCCAGACGACTGGAAAAACTACTGGGATGGAGCCTTGCTGATGGTGCAAGGGTGGCAGGATCTTTGTAGAAAAAGGGGACCAAAACTAGCAGCAGGAGCTTCCCCAAAACCCACCACCAGTCTTAGACAATCAGCAGAAGGAGAAATCACTACGTCCTTAGAAAAACGTATTCTGTCAATTATTTCATAGCTTAGAGCCCAATCCAACACAAAATCCTAATGTGTCCAAAATTAGATAAGTTTCTCATAGGTAGCCATTATACTCACTCTCTCTCTCCTCATACATGCATGTAACCATTGATAACTTTCAAATACTTAGAAGAAGAAACAGTAAAACAACACTTATTTTTTTAAATTAAGGCTTTCCCCATAGGCCATAGGCAATGTTGGTGAAATGGAATGCTAAGAGGGAATAAAAAAACTAGGAGTCTTCTGGTCTTGCTTATGGTTTCCTTTGCTGTGCAAAAGCTTTGAAGTTTCATTAGGTCCCATTTGTTTATTTTTGTTTTTATTTCCATTTCTCTAGGAGGTGGGTCAAAAAGGATCTTGCTGTGATTTATGTCATAGAGTATTCTGCCTGTTTTCCTCTAAGAGTTTGATAGTTTCTGGCCTTACATTTAGGTCTTTAATCCATTTTGAGCTTATTTTTGTGTATGGTGTTAGGGAGTGATCTAATCTCATACTTTTACATGTCACTGTCCAGTTTTCCCAGCACCACTTATTGAAGAGGCTATCTTTTCTCCACTGTACATTCTTGTCTCCTTTATCAAAGATAAGGTGACCATATGTGCGTGGGTTTATCTCTGGGCTTTCTATCCTGTTCCATTGATCTATCTTTCTGTTTTTGTGCCAGTACCATACTGTCTTGATTACTCAGAATGGGAGAAAATATTTGCAAATGAAGCAACTCACAAAGGATTAATCTCCAAAATTTATAAGCAGCTCATGCAGCTCAATAACAAAAAAACAAACAACCCAATCCAAAAATGGGCAGAAGACCTAAATAGACATTTCTCCAAAGAAGATATACAGACTGCCAACAAACACATGAAAGAATGCTCAACATCATTAATCATTAGAGAAATGCAAATCAAAACTACAATGAGATATCATCTCACACCAGTCAGAAAGGCCATCATCAAAAAATCTAGAAACAATAAATGCTGGAGGGGGTGTGGAGAAAAGGGAACACTCTTGCACTGCTGGTGGGAATGTGAATTGGTACAGCCACTGTGGAGAACAGTATGGAGGTTCCTTAAAAAACTACAAATAGAACTACCACATGACCCAGCAATCCCACTACTGGGCATATACCCTGAGAAAACCATAATTCAAAAAGAGTCATGTACCAAAATGTTCATTGCAGCTCTATTTACAATAGCCCAGAGATGGAAACAACCTAAGTGTCCATCATCGGATGAATGGATAAAGAAGATGTGGCACATATATACAATGGACTATTACTCAGCCATAAAAAGAAACGAAATTGAGCTATTTGTAATGAGGTGGATAGACCTAGAGTCTGTCATACAGAGTGAAGTAAGTCAGAAAGAGAAAGACAAATACCATATGCTAACACATATATATGGAATTTAAGAAAAAAAAAAAAGTCATGAAGAACCTAGGGGTAAAACAGGAATAAAGATACAGACCTACTTGAGAATGGACTTGAGGATATGGGGAGGGGGAAGGGTAAGCTGTGACAAAGCGAGAGAGAGGCATGGACATATATACACTACCAAACATAAGGTAGATAGCTAGTGGTAAGCAGCCGCATAGCACAGGGAGATCAGCTCGGTGCTTTGTGACCGCCTGGAGGGGTGGGATAGGGAGGGTGGGAGGGAGGGAGACGCAAGAGGGAAGGGATATGGGAAAAGATGTATATGTATAACTGATTCACTTTGTTATAAAGCAGAAACTAACACACCATTGTGAAGCAATTATACTCCAATAAAGTTTAAAAAAAAAAAAAAAACTAGGAGTGGGCTTCCCTGCTGGCGCAGTGGTTAAGAATCCGCCTGCCAATGCAGGGGACATGGGTTCTAGCCCTGCTCTAGGAAGATCCCACATGCCGCGGAGCAACTGAGCCCGTGCGCCACAACTACTGAGCCTGTGCTCTAGAGCCCACAAGCCACAACTACTGAGTCCACGTGCCACAGCTATTGAAGCCCGTGTGCCTAGAACCCGTACTCCGCAACAAGAGAAGCCACCGCAATGAGAAGCAACGAAGAGTAGCCCCCGCTCACTGCAACTAGAGAAAGCCGAAGACCCAACACAGCCAAAAATAAATTAATAAAGTGAATTTATTAAAAAAACAACTAGAAGTAAGATAAGCTTCCACGAAATATAGCCAAGTAATAATCCTCAATGGGAATGCTGGCATTTCATACTTAAAGTAAGTACAAACTCACCTAAAATATATTTCAGTTATTTATTTGCTGTATAGATAAGCAGTAATAAAATCTCTCTCCCTTTGCTTTTAACATTTGATGAGGTAAAAATTTAAATATACACAAATAAAACAGAATAGTATAACAAATCCCATGTATCCATCACCCAGATTCAACAGTTGTTAACATTCTGTCATTCTGGTTTCATCTGTACCTCCATCCATTCACCTTTCTATTGTTATTATACTTTAAAAGTTTTTAAGGTAAAGTTTAGATATTTTGGAGTGCACAAATATTAAATATACAATTCTGATGAATGAATTCATCCATGTAACCCACACAGCTATCATGACATAGAACATTCCACCTCTTCAGAAACTTCTGTGTATCTCTCTCTCAGCCAGACTACCTACAGGTAGAATAATACTTATACAACAGAAGATACTTTTTTCTCCAGCACAGAAAAAAATTAAGGAAAGCCAACTCCTCAAATCCAGCAAGCTTAATATTTCAAGCTGCACAAAAGCTTATTATATTCAGCTTTTATAATTAATTGACAGTGTAGGAAAATCTGACACCCAAACTAAATCCAAGTACTGTTCTCTTCACGGAGAGTATTCAGATATAGACCCTGGAGAAAAAAATAAGGACTTCAATAACGTATAACAGAAAGCACTGCTTCTGGAACTATTTATCTTTCTGTTTATTTCAATAATACCCCAAACAAAATGATAAGTTCATAAACACAGCCCAAGAAACAAACAGTAATACTACAGAGTGGAAAAATAATAACAGCAGTATAATAGTAATGAAATTTCTAACCACTTGCTCCAGTGATATATGCTTGGCCGACCACATTAAATTCTCTATCCCTGCTCTCCAGAAAAGCAGAAACAGTAGCACCAGCACCAGGAATACTGGTAATGACATTTACAACAGCTAATAAGTATTAGTGATGGAGAAGCAGGGATTCAAAGCTAGTTCTCTGTGTCTCCATTACGCTCTTTTGATTCCAACCATAACGGCACAATACAGATAAGCAAACACACTATTTAACATTACATATAACCTGACATTTTGTTATGCCTATTTTAGCCTTGTTTTTTGTCCTCGCTCTTTCAATCATGCTGGTAAAAGCCCTTTCCTCCTCCACACAAGTCCCCACTTTGGCCCTTACAGAGGAAAACTCAACCCACAATTCTGCAGTCTTGGAGAAGGGCTGGGGAGAAGCCTCCTCCCTCAGTCGCCCAAGCTAGTTTTTCCTTCCAGAAGTAACTGGAATTTATACAACTGAGGAGAGCCTGAGAATAGGCTAGATTCCAGAAAGCTGTGGTGGTGCTGGAGGGAAATGGCCTCTTTTTGAACTCAGGCTCTTTCTAGCCGGTCTGTGTGCAGACAAGGATAAGCAGACAGGGCAGGTCTCTGCTTTTGGCTCTAGCCTCTCCACTCGTGCTTAGGAAGAGCTACTGGTGAGGTCAGCCCTTCACCGAGGACTGGTTATCTACCGGTCATTAAGGAGCAGAATATGGCCTCAGGTCCTGGCCATATTCTTTGCCGTTAATGAGGCTGACACTGTGATCAATATTGGATCTTAGGACTCTTTCCTAAACTAGTTAGAGTGTGGGGAGGAGGGATGCAACTAACAGGAATCCCAAACTTCCAAGAAGGCATAATCTCTACCCTTTGTCTCAGCTCATTGCACCTGGACCACATCTTTTCCTTTTTGGTGTCTCTCTAGCTGTACAGTCCAACATAAATATGCTGAAGTAGGTTCCACGGGAGCATCCAGAAGGATTAGCCTTCTTTACACTCTGGCTACTTGCAGCTCATATAAGCCCTCATCACTGTTTGACAATTCCCTCCGTAGTCCCAGTGGTGCACCATCCCCCCTTCTCATCCACCCTCACCATTCCTCTCCTCCCCACCACCACCACGCCAACACCACAACCAATACCTACACCGACACCACCTCCCCGAATGCTCGGAATTGCAAACTACTAGTGACAAGCGTTCAACCAGCTTGTTGCCGCTGCTACCTTGTTCTCCTCTGGAGCAAAGAGGATTCGGAAGACGGATGGCACTCCCGGTGCAACTTTGTGGCGAATATCTTTGGGGCTGATTACTTTAAAGTAAGGTGAACTTTCCTCAGCAACTGTCACCATCCTTGGAACCTGCAAGAAAAACACAATAGTGGGCACTGTATGTGTGAAAGCAGAAGAAAAAGGACAGGCCTTGCAGTTACACGTGAAATCTCCATCTACTACTTACTAGCCATGTGACTTTGGTTAGGTCTGAACTTTCGTGTCCTCAAGTGTAAAAGGAGATGACCCTACTTACCTTTACCCCAGTACCTCACACAAAGCAAGCACTCAATGTACTTTAGCTTTAATTTTTATTAACATTATTATTATTACTCAATTTAATTGCTATTGCAAATCTTTATTTCATTATTTAAATGTGACTATTTTCGAAGACTAACTGCTTGATCATCTAAAACCCCACCCACACGGTGGAGTTGCACTGGACTTCCTAATATTTGCGAACTGCTCTGGGAGAAGAAATCACACTTACTGCACCCTTGCTATGGATCATCCACTGTACATGAGATGCCACTTGATCCTCACAATAACCTTTGAGCTTCATTACAATTCATTCTACAGATGAGGAAACAGACACTTGCCCTAAGTGCTACAGCTTTACCAAGCAATGGTGTTCCGAATCAAGTCCTGGCCTAACTCCACCTCCCCTCCCTATAGGACTGTCCTACCTAAACACCACTGTGAAGCAAGAACACAGAGGGCAGTACAATCCCCAAGGCAAGTCTCAGAGCAGCTTCAAACAGTCCCATCCTTTTAAAGTCTTATTCCTCTGCTCTGCTTGCCTCATCCAGAGTACTTATTTCTAGCTCAGCCCCAAGCAGTAAAAGAAATGTAACTGTGAGAAGGGGGGTGGTCAGGGGTGGAGGTTCTAGGGACACAGGAATGGGAGAGGATTGTTTTTTTAAAAACTCAAAGGGGGCAGAAGAAAGTTAACTATAGTTAAGTATGTCCTAGGAGTCTCAGGTGAAATATGAGGAAACAGGAACTCCCACAGCCTCTCAAAGCTGAAACCCAGATGCAGAAGGGAAGAAGAAATGCAGAGAGAATTCAGACAGATCTCAAGACTAGAGAGCGGGGAGGTAAGAAAGATGTGTACAAATCTGGTAGGAATAGAATTGGCTTTGCTGGTAAGAGAAATGTGCAGTGGTGTTTATGATGTGTTGAATGATGCCATATAAGCTTGCTGGGAATAGTTTAGTAAGAGCCTAACTGTGGATTAAAAACTAGAAAGGAAAACAACAGCAACACTAATAATAATAAGAAGAAGAATAGTAACATTGCTTTAGTGCTTATTATAGGACAGACACTGAACTGAGTACTTTACATCCATTACCTCATTTAATATTCCAAACAACCTATTGAAATGGGTGCTATTCTTATCCCCATAGCTTGGAGAAGTGAAGTGACTTGCCCAAAGTCTACAGCTGGGAGACAGTTCACCTAGAATCTGAACCCAGATTAGTCTGACTCTGGAGTCTGGGTGCTTATAATTGTACCCCAAGTGAATTGTGTTGTGGCTTGTAGAGTGTTCATGGCTTACTTTCAACTTGTGTGTTTGAGAGAGGTAGAGAAACAAAGACCATACAGGCTCTGTCTTTTGCACTCCATGGCAGTCAGGAAGCAAATAAAAGGTAAACGACACAGAAAGCATTTCTCAGTGCCCCAAATGTATCTCAGTGGTTCCTTGCATATCCATGAACCAGGAAGTAGAGAAGCAGGCTTACATCAGCCACCTCGTATGGAGGTCCTGGGAGTAGCTCACCAAGAACAAGCCCGCCTAGCCTACAGAATCTGTCTGCTTGTTGACAGCTGAACTTTCCTTAGATGAGGACCTTCCTTTCATGGGATCCAATACTCTAGCAGCATCTTACCAAGAAGTGTGGGTTTTATCCATGAGAATTGAATGCCCTTTGGCAGACAAGACTCACACATGCCTCTTATCCTTGACGTGCTCATATACACTCAGTGACAATCATTTCTTGCTTATGGCTGGGGAGGAGTACCCAAAGTACCCTTTGGACTAGCTCCTCTCTGCCTTTAATAGCCTAAAAAAACTTGAACGAGAGTCAAAAAGTAATGGAGAAAGGGAAAACGAGAACTCGAAGTGAGAAACTAAATTGGTTGGCAGCCCTGAATGAAAAGAGAGAGTCCTAATGTCTATGTAACTCACCTCTTCCTGAGGTCTAGGAACATAACTCTGAACACCTCGGGGGTTTTTTCTTCTCTCTGCCTACCCTTTAGCTTCCATCCCATGAGCTTCTCTTGCTAACACGCTTTCAGCTAAGAATTAAATGTTCCATTTTCTCCAAAGTCTGACTTTGCTGTCACTAAATCACCCCATTGATCTCTCAAAGGCATCACTGATTCCTTTAATGAGCTAGTGTACTGAATATAACTGCAAGTCTTCCCATTTGCCTTGAATTCTTGCATAGTCTTCACTTATTTTCCCTACTTTATTATAGCTAGAATTTTTGTCTCAACATTCTAAGAGTCCCATAAGTATTTCTACTTGTCCTTAACACCTGATGCTTAGTATCTAATGCCTTCCTTCCTACCTGATTACTTATCACACTTAACTGTGCTTCATGCTGACCTTCTGCATTATTCTTCCTTTCATTATTGTTACATGTTAAGGAAATCTTCAGTCATTTAATACTCTTTCTTGAAATATACCTTAATATATCTCTGAAAGAAAAGGCATAAGGATGGAGAAGAAATCCTCAGTTGCAACCGCAAAGAAACAAGGTACAGACAGTGGGAGAAGCCATCCAAAACTATCTTTAGACAAAATCTGAAGGCTATCTGAGGTAGAAGGGAGGAGATGGAAAAGAGAAAAGGGGATCTTCTTTTTTGTTTTTTTTTTTAATACAATTTGCAGAATCTAAATGCATTGGCTCAACAACTGCAATTCATATGAGTAGAGTTGATACCTTCAAATGAGGAAATAGTGGCTCTAACATGGCGTATGTAAATACGAACAGTAATCATCTTGTATTAAATGAAAACCTAGCCCAAATGGTTACTCATGAGAACTTCATGACACTGATCTAGCCAATCCCTTATTCAACAAAATGTCAGTGCACACACTGGGAGTTTACCATTTGTTGGGTACTGCCCTGGGACTGAGCATTTAGCAACATACCAACCAACATAGTCTTGTCTTCATTAAGCTTATAGTCAAAGGGCATGTTTTTATCTGTTTTCCTAGGCCTATCAAGTTAAAGAGCTTATCTAAGACCCTACAGGATCCCATTTTATCTAATCCCTTCTTATACATCCATGAAAGGTACAGTCATCCCAGCAAACATACTCACTATGTCATTGTTCCTCAAAACCAGTGGAACTTCATAGACTTCACAGGGAGTGTAGTTCTGAAATACAATTTCTGATGGAAAGGGTTGGAATAAGGCCTGATCCAGGTCAATTCCTAGAAACTGTTGAAAGAATAAATCATATAGTCACACAATGGCAGAAACGACTGGGGAAAATAAGAAATTACTACATATACCTATGAATATTAACACCAAGAACAAAGGAAACAGTCAAAAAGGGGTAAGTACTATAAACACTGTTATAATCAGTAAGGTTACTGTCATCAACTTCCTTAATACAAAAGAAAGTAGGTTTGGGTCCTCAATTAAAAAAATAGGCTAGTTAGGGGCTTCCCTGGTGGCACGGTGGTTGGGAGTCTGCCTGCCAATGCAGGGGACTCGGGTTCGAGCCCTGGGCCGGGAAGATCCCACATGCCGGGGAGCATCTGAGCCCGTGCACCAGAACTACTAAGCTTGGGCTCTAGAGCCCGCGAGCCACAACTACTGAAGCCCACGCACCTAGGGCCCGTGTTCCACAGCGGAAGAGGCCACCGCAGTGAGAGGCCCGCGCACCGCAGCGGAGGGTGGCCCCCGCTCACCGCAACTGGAGAAAGCCCGTGCAGCAACAAAGACCCAACAGAGCCAAAATAAATTAAATAAATAAATTTTAAAAAAAAATAGGCTAGTTAGAACAACAACTCAAAACTTCCATTTCCAGTAATGGTGAATAAGGTAATTTGAACCAACTCCCTTATGAGAACAAGAAGAAAAGCTGTATCAACAAAAACCTGTTTGGAGGCACTGAGAGATTAACAAGACAGCATTATCTAATGTTAAAACTGAATTATCTCAAGCTAGTAGCTTAGGTTTTGAGTATTGCCATGTTTCCCTTAAAAATTCAGAATATCCTATGATGCCCTGTTGAGTTCACGGTTGTATCCTGGGAGCACCTCAGCAGAGAGTTTGGAAATTGAAGATGTAAGTATCCACCTCAATAATTTAGAACAACAACAGCAAACATAAAAAACACATTAGGGCTTCCCTGGTGGCGCAGTGGTTGAGAGTCCGCCTGCCAATGCAGGGGACACAAGTTCGTGCCCCGGTCTGGGAAGATCCCACATGCCGCGGAGCGGCTGGGCCCGTGAGTCATGGCCGCTGAGCCTGTGTGTCCAGAGCCCGTACTCCACAACGGGAGAGGCCACAACAGTGAAAGGCCCACGTACCACAAAAAAAAAAAAAAAAAAAAAATTAAAACCCAAACAAAAAAACAAAAATGACACAACAAAAACAGCAGAAATTAATGAAATACAAAGTAACTGTCCCACAAAATCAACAAAACCAAAAGTTGAGTCTTTAAAGACTAATAAAAATAATAAAATACCTGAGTCTGATCAAGAAAAGAAGACAGAGCCAATTATAAAAGAGCCAATTATAAAAAAATGAAAATGGGAACATTACTACAGAACCCAAACTAAGTAAAATGATAACAAATGCGAAAATTTAGATTAAAATTATAAATTCCTAGAAAAATACAATTCGTAAAAACTAGCACAAAAAGAAATAGAAAATATGGTGTTCCCTAACTATTAGAGACATTGACTCTGTAAAGTAAAAACTTTTCATGGATAAAACCCTGGCCCAAATAGCTCTACAAGCAAATTCCGGCAAACATTTAAAGAAAATACAACTTGGGGCTTCCCTGGTGGCACAGTGGTTAAGAATCCACCTGCCAATGCAGAGGACAGGGGTTCGAGCCCTGGTCCAGGAAGATCCCATATGCCGCGGAGCAACTAAGCCCGTGCGCCACAACTACTGAGCCTGCACTCTAGAGCCCATGAGCCACAACTACTGAAGCCCATGTGCCACAACTACTGAAGCCCACATGCTCTAGAGCCCATGCTCTGCAACAAGAGAAGCCACCACAGTGAGGAGTCCACGCACCACAATGAAGAGTAGCCCCCACTCACCACAACTAAAGAAAGCCCACGCGCACCAACGAAGACCCAACACAGCCAAAAATAATAAATTAATTAATTTTTTAAAAAGTGTGGCACTGCCATTTAAAGAAAATACAACTCAAACATTATAGAAACTCTCCCAAAGGAAAGGAAAACAAAAAATTAGGGGTGGCCAAATCAAGATGACAGAATAGAAGGATGAGGAGCTTACCTCCTCTCACAAATACATCAAAAATACACCTACATGTGGAATAATTCTCACAGAATACCTGCTCAGTGCTGGCACAAGATCTCATAAAACTAAAATTGCAAGAAAGATTACTACATAACCAGGTAGGATGAAAGAAGAAAAATAAATGAATCAGGACAGGACCTGCGCCCCTGGGAGGGAGCTGTGAAAGAGGAAAGGTTCCCTCATCCTGGGAAGCCCCTTCACTGGCGTGGTGATGAGCTGGGACAGAAAGGGAGCTTCAGAGGCTCGGAGGAGAGTGCAGCAGTCAGTTTGCAACAGGCAGAATAGAGAGAGCACAGAGCAAAAGCAGTCCTAAAAGGGAAGTTCTAGCAATACAGGCCTTCCATTAAAAAACAAGAAAAATCTCAAATAAACAACCTGACCTACCACCTAAAAGAATCAGAAAAAGAAGAAAAAACAAAACCTAAAGTTAGCGGAAAGAAGGAAATAATAAAGATCAGAGAGGAAATAAATAAAATAGAGATTTTTAGAAAGTAGAAAAAAACCAATAAAACTAAGAGCTGTTTTATTTAAAGGATAAACAAAATCAACAAACCTCTGTTCAGGTTCACCAAGAAGAAAAGAGAAGACTCACATAAACAAAATAAGAAATGAAAGAGGAGAAATAACAACCAATACCAAAGAAATACAAAAAAACATAAGAGAATACTATGAACAATTATATGCCAACAAATTGGACAACCTAGAATGGATAAGTTTCTAGAAACATATAGCCCACCAAAACTGAATCAAGAAGGAATAATTTGAACAGACCAATCACTAGAGATGAAATAGAACCTGTAATTTAAAAACTCCCTGCAAACAAAAGTCCAGGACCAGATGGCTTCACTAGGGAATTCTAACAAACATACAAAGAACTTACACCAAAACTCTTATATCAAACTCTTCCAAAAGACTGAAGAGGAAAGAACACTCCCAAAGTCATCCCATGAAGCCACCATTGCCCTGATACCAAAACCAGACAAAGACAATACCAAAAACGAAAATTACAAGTCAATTACAAACCAAATCTAACAACACATAAAAAAAGATCACACACCACGATCAAGTTGGATTCATCCCAGGGTCACAGGGATAAGCAAATCAATCAATGTGATATACCACATCAACAAAAGAAAAGACAAAAACCACATGATCGTCTCAATAGATGCAGAAAAAACATTTGATAAAATTCAACATCCATTCATGATTAAAAAAAACTCTTACTGAAGTGGGTATAGAGGGAACATATCTCAACATAATAAAAGCTATTTATGATAAACCCACAGCCAACATAATACTCAACAGTGAAAAGCCGAAAGCCTTCCCACTAAAACCTGGAACAAGACAAGGATGCTCACTGTCACCAATTCTACTCAACATAGTATTGGAAGGCCTAGCCATAGCAATCAGATAAGAAAAAGAAATAAAATTTGTCCACATTGGAAGAAAAGAGGTAAAACTGTCATTATATGCAGATGACATGATACTATATACAGAAAACTCTAAAGACGCCACACAAAAACTACTAGAACTGATAAGTAAATTCAGCAAGGTAGCAGGATACAAGATTAACATACAGAAATCTGCTGCATTTCTTTACACTAACAATGAAATACTGGCAAGGGAAAGTAAAAAACAACTCACTTTAAAATCACATGTGGGCTTCCCTGGTGGTGCAGTAGATAAGAAACTGCCTGCCAATGAGGGGACACAGGTTCGATCCCTGGTCCAGGAAGATCCCACATGCCATGGAGCAACTAAGCCCGTGCACCACAACTACTGAGCCTGCGCTCTAGAGCCTGCGAGCCACAACTACTGAAGCCCATGTGCCTAGAGCCCATGCTCCATAACAAGAGAAGCCACCACAATGAAAAGCCAGTGCACCGCAACGAAGAGTAGCCCCTACTCGCTGCAACTAGAGAAAGCCCACACGCAGCAATGAAGGCCCAATGCAGCCAAAAATAAATAAATAAATAATGTTTTTAAAATCACATACAAAATACAAATAAACCTGATGAAGCAGATGAAAGGCATATGCTGAGAACTATAAAACATTTATAAAGGAAACTGAAGATGATTCAAAGAAATGGAAAGATAGCTCATGCTCTTGGATTGGAAGAATTAAACTGTTAAGATGCCCATACTACCCAAAGCAATCTACAGATTTAATGTGATCCCTATCAAATTACCTATGACATTTTTCACAGAGCTAGATCAATTAATCCTAAAATTTATATGGAACTATAAAAGACCCAGAATTGCCAAAGCAATCCTGAGGAAAAAGAACAAAGCTAGAGGCATAACCCTACCAGACTTCAGACAATACTACAAAGCTACAGTAATCAAAACAGCAAGGTTTTGGCACAAAGACAGACCTATGGATCAATGGAACAGAACAGAGAGCTCAGAAATAAACCCACACACTTATGGTCAATTAATCTTTGACAAAGGAGGTAAGAATACACAATGGAGAAAAGACAGTCTCTTCAGCAAGCAGTGCTGGGAAAGCTGGACAGCCACATATAAATCAATGAAGTTAGAACACACCCTCACACCATACACAAAAATAAACTCAAAATGGTTTAAAGACTTAAGCGTGAGACATGACACCACAAAACTCCTAGAAGAGACCATAGGAAAAACATTCTCTGACATAAGTCATACCAATGTTTTCATAGGTCAGTCTCCCAAGGCAACAGAAATAAAAGCAAAAATAAACAAATGGGACCTAATCAAACTTATAAGCTTTTGCACAGCAAAGGAAACGATAAACAAAATGAAAAGACAACCTACAGACTGGGAGAAATTATCTGCAAATGATGCAGCAGACAAGGGCTTAATTTCCAAAATATACAAATAGCTCATACAACTCAATAACAAGAAAAGAAACAATCAAAGAATGGGCAGAAGACCTAAATAGACATTTCTCCAAAGAAGACATACAGATAGCCAATAGGCACATGAAAAAATGCTCAACATCACTAATTATTAGAGAAATGCAAACCAAAACCACATTGAGTTACCACCTCACAGTGGTCAGAATGGCATCATTAAAAGTCTACAAATAACAAATGCTGGAGACGGTGTGGAGAAAAAGGAATCTTCTACACTGTTGGTGGGAATGTAAATTGGTGCAGCCACTGGGGAGAACAGTATGGAGGTTCTTTAAAAAAAACTAAAAACAGAGTTACCATATGATCCTGCAATCCCACTCCTAGGCATATATCTGGATAAAACTTTAATTCGAAAAGATACATGCACCCCAATGTTCATAGCAGCTCTATTTACAATAGCCAAGACATGGAAACAACCTAAATGTCCATTGACAGATGAATGGCTAAAGAAGACATGGTATATATACACAATGTAATACTACTCAGCCATAAAAAAGAATGAAATAATGCCATTCGTAGCAACATGAATGGACCTAGAGGTTATCATACTAAGTAAAGTAAGTGAGAAGGACAAATACCATATGATATCACTTATATGTGGAATCTAAAATATGACAGAAATGAACTTATTTACGAAACAGAAACAGACTCACAGACATAGAAAACAAACGTATGGTTACCAAAGGGGAAAGAGGGTGGGAAAGGGATAATTTAGGAGTTTGGGATTAGCAGATACAAACTACTATATATAAAATAGATAAACAACAAGGTCCTACTGTATAGCACAGGGAACTATATTTAATATCCTATAGTAAACTACAATGAAAAAGAAAAACAAAAAATTAAATGTCTTCCATTTAATGATGATGTCGTTAGCATAACTTTCATATATATGAGAAAGACAGTAGGAGACAGGAAAATTATAGGTCATGAACCATAGATCAAAAAAAAAAAAAAGGAAAACATTAGCAAACTGAAACCTACAATATATAAAAAAGATAATACATGACCAAGTTGAGTCTATCTCAGAAATACAAGGTTATTTTAACACTAGAAGTTTTGATCAAGAAGAAACAAAACTGACATTTTCCCCAGAAAACTTGTTTATTTAGAAAATTCAAAATAACCTATAGATAAATTAGAATTAACAAGTGATTTATCAAGGTCACTGAGTACAAGGTCAACATAAAAAAACAATTATATTTCTTTGTACTAGCAATGAACATTTAGGAAATGAAATTTATAAACAATACCATTTAAAATCACATCCTAAAACATAAAATACATAGGAATAAATCCAATGAAAGATGTGCAAGACCTTTACCTGGAAAAGCTACAAACCATTATCGACAGAAATTAAAGAAGATCTACACTGAACTACTGACAATAGTGTGGAAAATACACAAATATGCATATTTATAGGAGGAGTCAATCATTTAGACAGGGTAAAAGAATCATAAGAATCCCTAACTTAGAACTCTGGGGAGAAGAAAAGGTTAACACAACTCAGTTACTCTTCCTCCCTTCCTCTCATTTCCCTTCCAAATAAACACATACATATGATCTGTTTTCATAAAGAGCTGTCCTTAGAATCATGGAGAATTCCTGCTGGTCTGCGACCCTACCGCGCCCCGCCTCAACATTAACTAACTACCTGCAAACAGCAAGTCCAAGAAGAATTCCCTTCTTTATTTCAAAGATGAGTGATAATAATAATCACAATGACAAATAAAGCCAGAATCTATACAAAAACATTCAAGAAAAAAAAAGAAGAGAAGCAAAGAAAATGTCAAATATTCACCAGAAAAGCATTGCCATGAAATAATAAGAATCTTAATTACACCATTTCACCATAAACTCAAAGAACATAATGGAAAAAAATCAGAGAGCACAAAGCAAATATTCAAGAGTGCAGGGAAGATTAAGCAATCAAAAGAGATGAAAAATTCATGTGTTCATTCAATAAATGCTAGTTGAGTTTCTAATATTTTCCATATGTTGAGCATACAGTAGTGAACGAAGCCAATAAAGCCCCTGCCTCATGAAGCTGAAATGCTTAAGGAAATGGATAAAAAATAAAGAAACAGGGACTTCCCTGGTGGTCCAGGGGCTAAGACTCCACTCTCCCAATGCAGGAGGCCCAGGTTCGATCGCTGGTCAGGGAACTAGATCCCATGTGCCGTAACTAAAGATCCCACACACGGCAACGAAAATCCCACGGGCCTCAACTAAGACTCAGCACAGCCAAAAAAATAAATATTTTTTAAAAAAAAGAAATACATAACATGAGGTCAGGCAGTGATAAGGCTATGAAGAAAACCAAAGCAGGACAAGGGGACAGAGTGAATGGGGTATGGTTGCTCTTTATGATAGGTAGCCGAGGGATGGCCTCTCTGAGGAAATGATCTGAAGCAAGTCACGCAAAGATCTGAGAGAACAGCATTCCAGTTAGAAGGAATAACAAATGCAAAGGCCCTGGGGTGAGAATTATCCTTGAGTGTTTGAAGAGCAGCAAGAGGGGAGAGCAGTTAGAGGAGAATGACCTGGGGGAGAGAGGAAGGAAAAGACTATGAAGGACTCAGGATCAGATGATGCAGGACCTTATAACTATGAGGGTAACAGGAAGCTACTAGGTGGTTTTCAACACAGAAGTAACATGTTCTGATTTACATTTTTAAAAACCACTCTTGGGACTTCCCTGGTGGCACAGTGGTGAAGAATCTGCCTGCCAATGCAGGGGACACAGGTTCGAGCCCTGGTCCAGGAAGATCCTACGTGACACGGAGCAACTAAGCCCGTGCGCCACAACTACTGACCCCGCAAGCCACAACTACTGAAGCCTGCGCACCTAGAGCCCGTGCTCTGCAACAAGAGAAGCCACCACAATGAGAAGCCTGCACAACGCAACGAAGAGTAGCCCCCGCTCACCACAACCAGAGAAAGCCTGCGCACAACGAAGACCCAACACAGCCATAAACAAATAAATAAATAAATAAATTTTAAATGAATAAATAAATAATAAAATAAAACCTACTCTTACTTCTTTTTTTTTTTGGCAGTATGCGGGCCTCTCACTGTTGTGACCTCTCCCATTGTGGAGCACAGGCTCCAGACGCGCAGGCTCAGCGGCCATGGCTCACGGGCCTAGGCACTCTGCGGCATGTGGATCTTCCAGGACCGGGGCACGAACCCATGTCCCCTGCATCGGCAAGTGAACTCTCAACCACTGTGCCACCAGGGAAGCCCCCACTCTTACTTCTTTGTGGAGAATTGATAATGGGGCGATAAGTTGGAAACGGAGGCTATTTCAGGAGTCTAGATGATGGTGGGTTGAACTGGGATGGTAGTGGTGGAGGTGGTGAGAAGTGGTTGGATTAAAGACATATTTGTGATTACTAGCCCTTGTTTTGGATTTCATATAAGACATGAGAAAAACAGAGGCATCAGAGATAACACCAAGGTTTTTGGCCTGAGAAAATAGATAAATGGGGGTATTACATGGTGGAGGGAGGAAAGACAAAAGAGGAAAGATCATGCCTTTAGGGAAAGAATGTAATGCAAAAATTAGCTCTTAAGGATTTTAAGTTTGAGCTGCCAATCACACACTGAGCTGAATATATGATCCAGAGTTCAGGGGCTAGGCCATAGCAGGAGATATAATTATGAAAGCAATCATTTAAAATGTGAAATTTAAAGCCTTGTTCCTAGAAGGAGTCACCTAAGGAATGAGTTCAGAAGAGAAAGAAGTTTAAGGACCGAGTACTGGGGAACGCCAATGTTTAGTCAACAGGAAGAGGAGAAAGATCCAACAAATAAGAAAAAAGCAACCAGTGAAGTAGGAAGAAAGCCAAAGAAGAGTGATATCTGAGACACAAGTGAATTAAAAGGTACAAAAAAAGAAACTAACTTGTAAAATGCTGTGAGACAACCCAGGTGTGTTGAACTGGTCAAGCTTAAGAATGAATTTTAAGAGAAACACACACACACACAACTCAAAGTAAGGGATACAGAGGATAAGTTGATGAATGTAATTACAATGAAATGGGAATGAACAGAAAGTTTCAGATGGATTAGGGAGGAAAGGCAAGGCGTAGAAGGGCAGACAAAGAAGGTCCAGCATGTTCACAATTGATATTTCTAAAAAAAAATAAAAACAAAAATGGCCTGAACAAATACTTGATAATTCAAGAAAAACTTTCTAGAAATAAAATAATGGTACGTAGTGTCTTAGGAAAAATTTAGTCATATCCTAATAAAATCACTGGACATCAAATAAGAATAAACAATCTTTGGGCATACAAGCTAAAATATTAGGCTTCATACTTCCGCATATCATCATTTAAAGCCAGAAGGTAGTGAAGAAAATGCTAGCAAATCTCTTATGGGGAAAATGTGTGACCCAAGAATTTTACATCTAACAAATCTACAGTTCACCTACAAAGGCAATAGGCAAATGTTATCAAACTTATAAAATCAAGGAAATATAGTTTCCATAATCTCTTCTTGAGGAAAGGAGAAGAGCATGACTATCAACCAAAAAACAAATGAAACTCCGGAAAATAAAGTAAAAAATAACCGACTGAGTTGACAGAGGACAGAGGCAAGAAGATGAGGTGTGGTACACTAATTTCTTCATTCTTCATAGCAGGAATCAAAATACATTAAAACACACACATGAGCAGTACACACAGAACAATACACAATGCTTGGAACAAATGCCTTAACTGTAGGAGTCTATTCCATGAATCTGTCTAGATTTAGCCTTATGGCCCGTGAGCCATGGCCGCTGAGCCTGCGCGTCCGGAGCCTGTGCTCCGCAACGGGAGAGGCCACAGCAGTGAGAGGCCCGTGTACCGCAAAAAATAATAATAATAATAAAAGTAAAACAAATCCAATAAGGGATTAGTTAGCCCAGGAACAATAAGTACTGCTTAGTTCTTATTGTTCTAGAATATTCACATTATTCCATGACCTACTTTATATGCAAGTATGACAGAAAGCAGCTACCTTTTGATGTGTTGTTTCCCTCATACCTAAAAGTTCAATGATCTGTGGTCGGCACATCACACGTGTATTAGCCAGTCTCTGCTCTGTGGTGAGGGACATTTCCTTCAGGAACTCTGAGGGAGTCAGCTAGAATTTAAAGCAACAGGAGCCAAAGATTCATAAACGGTAATACTGAAAAAGTGCTTTCATAAGTGCCAGTAATAAATAATTTGTGTTTGCAGCTTTCAGGATAATTCTGGAATGCCACTAAGTTCCCTTATAAACCGTTTAAAATAAATGATACAAGCGAAATACCAGTGCACTTCTGAGCTCTTTGCACAATAATTTGAAAGGATATGTGGTTGCTATTCCCTTATAATTCTGAAGGAATCACACAAAAGAACCTGGGGTTGGGGAGAGGAAGGTCAAGAAATTGCACGGGAACATGTCCAAAGAGCTTAACATATATGCTCAGAAGAGCATAAAACTCTAGGTTTCTAAAATCACTTAAGGGCTTCAGAGCTAAGGAGGCTAATCCTCCTTGAAATATTTCTATTTCTCAAATGAAGTTACAATATGCAAGTAAAGCTTTTGGGTGTTTATCATGTTATATCATGTTAAAGAGAAATCTTATAAAGTAAAGGATATGGGAAGTATGACTGTGCTGCTTAGGAAAGAGTTTGAACTTTTTAGAAATCGTAAGAGCACATTTAGACCTTGTTTTAAAAGAGCTGTAAGTCAATCATCAGATCCAGCAGCCAGTCACATCCACATACCCAAACAAGAACACAAAATTCTTTAACACTTTCTACTGTTATGAGAAAAAAATGTAACCTATCATTTAAATAAAATCATTTAAATAAACCAGCAAGGGCTTACCCAAGACCAATCACTATTAATTGTTGTTCTGGAATGTTCACTTTGTTCTAGGGCTACTTTATATGCAAAGAGATTATGATCACTGGCAGCAACATAATGCTTAAGTATGTGCCAAGACTTCTTAAAACATTCAGGGGTATATAATTTAGCTGATTCATTTTGCCTTGGGTTAAAATCAATGCTCTTCAAATTCCCTACAAATTTAATTTTTGTGATTGAATCCATTTAAATGAAGGCATATTTCTAATATAGCTTCCAACTTGGTTTTTTAAGATTCTTTTTGATTGGAACACAGATTAGAATGTTAAAATGTTATGAGGTATCAGCTGTGTTGTGATTTAAATAAAAATAAACTCTTACAAGCAAAAAGTAAGGAGTTACTTTAAATCTGAAACAAGAACAATCACAAAAGAAAATGATGATACATTTTATTTTTCTAATTGGAACATAACATGAGACTAGTTTTTAAAATGCAGTGAACACAATGTTTAACACTTTAAATTGTTATTGATATTTCCATAGCATGTAGTTTATAATTCAATTCTCACCAAATCATTATAATTCATTAAAAATGTAATTGCTTTGTATCATAAAGGACAGAAAAAGTTATGCATTTTTCCTAGATATTATATAGTCATCATTTTAATGCACTATGTTCTACAAATACACAAAAATAACTCTTGCCAATCAACAGGTAATTGATTATATATGTTAAACCTATGAAATTCTGATATTTGACTGTTTTTGAACTACATAAATGACAGTCTCTTAAGGTTCTAGCTAATATTTAGAAAATCTTAATAATTTGCTTGCATAGTCTTAGTTCAACTGATTAACTTAAGCAATATAATTTAAGCCTCTACTTTGATGTTTTTAATTTCAAAAATTTCCCAGGCTTTAAAAGGTAACTGTGCTCTGTAGCAATCTACCCATGTTAACTAAACTGATATTATCAGCCAGTAATTCTGTTTGATATTCTGAGAATGCCAAGTAGCAACTGTCATTCTCCTGAGGAGGAAAGACTGCATTAAGTATTTGACTCTGAAATTCTCTTATACATTACCATTTGATTTACTTCTTCTTCTGTAACAACCTTCGGACTCAGGGGTGGCAAAATCTTGCTTTGGAATCCTTTAAGTGTTCTGACTGACCCCATCTGAACAGCCCCCATGGACTCCTCAAGACTTCTACTTGTCATTTTTAGTTATTTCCTTTGTATACCTAAGAGTGAAAAAAAATAGTTTTAGAACAAATACAGTTAATTCCTGAATACAGATCACATTTTTTGAAGCTTTTTCAAATATACTAAGGTTTAGAAAATACCGATTTTCAAAAATACATCCAATGCTTGGAACAAATGCCTTAACTGTAGGAGTCTATTCCATGAATCTGTCTAGATTTAGCCTTATCCCGAAGTTTAGGATCCCTTTTAGAAAAAGCAAGTGATTCTGGACTAAGCTCAGGGAAGACATGAAAACATAAGCAGTTACTATATTTTGGTACTTTTATCTTCTCCAGATAAATAAACAAAAACTGCTCAATAACTATACTTCATAGTTTGCTACTTTATCTGCTTATTTGACAATTCTCTCTCATGGCACCCTTCAAGCACAATAAATGTAAGCCTTCAGACCTTCACAGCTGGGCAGAGAATTGAAAAAGGCAGCATGAGATGATATGTGGAAAAAGAAGTTTGTGAAAAATTTTTTTTTTTTTTTTTTTTTTTGCGGTATGCGGGCCTCTCACTGCTGTGGCCTCCCCCGTTGCGGAGCACAGGCTCCGGACGCGCAGGCCCAGCGGCCACGGCCCACGGGCCCAGCCGCTCCGCGGCATATGGGATCCTCCCAGACCGGGGCACGAACCCGCACCCCCTGCATCGGCAGGCGGACCCCCAACCACTGCGCCACCAGGGAGGCCCTGTGAAAAATTTTTTGAAGTTTATAGTAATAAACAAGGCATTAAACAGCCACCCAACACCTCCAAATCAAAGAAATATGACATCTCCCTTTTGCATATATTTCCTTATACTTCTAGCAGGACACTTGCAACTTTGGAAATCCATTTATGACTAAGTAGGGATTTCTATTTTTAATAATAGCAGGCTAGGTTGTTCAACCCTGTGCAGGAAAAAAAAAAAAAAAAGCTTGATTCAATGTCAAATAAAAAACCTTAAAATTGTTAAAAGTTCAAAAGACAATAAGGCACTACCAGACCAAAATGGAGGGAAAAGCAGTGCATAAAGGAAAATAGATATGATGAACATGTAATAAGGTACACTGAAATAAAGCAGTAAAACACCCAAAGAAATGAATATGAAATTTTAAAATAAGAAAAAAGAACAGAGAAAGAAATGATTGAAACAGAAGACAGTGAAAGAAGTTCTAACATGCTATAATTGGAGCCCATGAAGAAGAAAAAGTACTGGAGGGAAATTAATATTTAAAGCCATAATCCAAGAAAAATTCCAGAAAAATAAAATAATGAAAAGGACTAGTAGGTACCCAGAAAAACGGACCCAAAATAATCAACTATGAGTCATATCTTAGAAGAACTACTAGGCTTTAAAGAATTTTACAACTTAGCATCCAGGCAAAAAGTCAAAATAATGTACAAGGGCAAGAGAATTAGATGTCACTGGACTTTGTAAAAGCAAGCTATGCAGTGGGAAAACAGAGGAGCGGCATTTTTCAAAAACTTTACAAAGCATGAGCCAAGGATTTTACAAGGAACCAAGCTCTCCTTCAGTCACTGAGGCTACAGAAAAGGAGTTCTGAACATGCAAAAGCCCAGGGAGTATTATAAACATGTTCCCTTCCTGAAGAATATACTAGAGGATGGGCTTCATCCAACCAAAAGCTGACTGGGGAATTTCAGCAAAAGGACTGATGATGAGCACTTCATATATTTAATTGTACAGGTATTAAAATAATGTTGAAGACATAAGGAGAAGAATAGAATTTAAACGTTATATTTTCTGACAAAGTAGAAAGGATGCAATTTTAAATGAAAAGAAAAAAGAAAGACAGCCGAAAAGTAGAAAAGATTAACAACTGTATAAGTACTAGGTAGGAATCAAACCATTTAATGAGATAGAATAAAGGAGAATTAAGGGAATTATGGTAGAAAGCCCCTATGATGGCAGTCAATGATACTTGTTTCCAAGCATTCATATATTTATATGATCCTCTCCCCTTGAGTGTGGGCTGTGCTTAGGTATTCTAACAAATATAATACAGCACAAGTGATGGATGTCACATCTGAGATCAGTTATAAAGAAAATTAGTTCCATCTTGGGCACTGCCTGGCTCTCTCGAATCACCAGTTACCACATTGTAAGGACACTCAGTAAACCTATAGAGAGGCCCATGTGGTGAGGAACCAAGCCTTGACAGCAATGACATGAGTGAGCTTGGCAGTGGATCTTCTGAGGCCTGCCAACAACCATGTGAATGAAAGCAGAGTTGCCAGCCCCAGTTGAGCCTTAAGATGACTGCAGTCTGGGCAACAGCTTGACAGGAGATGCATGAAAGACCCTGAGTAGGAAGCACCCAGCTAAGCCTCACCTAGATTCCTGACCTACAGAAACTGAGAAAACAAATATTCAGTGTTTTAAGCTATTAATCTGGGGGTAATTTATTATACAGTAATAGATAACAATACAGGCACTATAAAGGGTTTATATACAAAGAAACTACTTAATATAAAGATAAACCTTCCTAAATACCAAAAGTAATTTTAGAAAAAGCAAAGAAGACATACTAAATAAAGACAAACAATAAATCATATACAATCACAGTATACAATATTCAATACACATAATTATTACAATGTAAAATAATATACTCAGTGTGATGTCACCAACATGGAATAGGTGGTTGCCAACTTCAATCCCCCTCACAAAAAGACCAACTAGCAATCATCCATAGACAAGACACCTTTGTGAAAATCCCAGAACCCAGGATGAGACTGAAGCATCCCCTTGGATCACAGAAACAGGGAAAAACCTCAAAAACATTTTGTTAAGTAAAATAAGCCAGTCACAAAAAACTACATATTATATGAGTCTGTTCACATGAAGTGACCAGAACAGGAAAATCTCTAGAGAGAAAGTAAGAGATTAGTTGTTGCAAAGGGCTGGGAGAAATGAAGGAATAGAAGGGTGTTAACTAGAAGGTATGGGATTTCTTTCTGAGATGATGAAAATGTTTAAAATTGACTGTGGTGATGATTGCACGTGTTTGTGAATATACTAAAAACTGTGGATCGTATGTACACTTTAAATGGGTGAATTGTATCCTGAACTGAATGTGAATTATATCTCAATAAAGTTGTTAAAAATATATTTTAAAACATTTTGAAACATCAATTATTAAAAGTTGAAAAGTGAAACAAATAAACCTTGCTGTATATCAAATTGGTGTTGTAACACCAAACAGTTATTCCAACCAACTTTAAAACATGGTTTTTGACTATATATCTTCATTGTATAGTAGTCTTATCGTTGGTCATAATATTAATATTTTAAAAACAAGTAGCTACATCAATATTGTTAGGAACCAAGCATTTCAGCATTTTAAAAATATTTTTTAAAAGTTCTTATATTAAGAAACCCTATAATCTTAAATTTAAATAGAAAATCTGAGTTTTAGCTCATGATTATTCTCTCCTTTTAAATAACCTCCCTACTGAAAGACCCCAGAAGCAAAGAAAACTAAGTAAGCAATGACAGTCCAGGGACATAATGTGGTCTTTAAACACCATTTCCCACTAAAAGAAACCATAACTCCTTAGAGAAATGGGTAATTCCAGGTCTGGGGCATGAAATGTATAAGATGAACTTGGAACATTCTATTATACTGTAAAATAAGTACATTATCAAAGGCTACTAGGATTGTATCTAAGGAGCCCAGAGCAAATTGAAGGAGTTTCCATTCACCAAAGACAGGACAATTTGGGGAAAACAAAAACAAAAACAAAAGTTTGCGATGGATTAGTCTTTAAAACTCAGAGTTCAGGGCTCCCCTGGTGGTGCAGTGGTTGAGAGTCCGCCTGCCGATGCAGGGGACACAGGTTCGTGCCCCGGTCCGGGAAGATCCCACATGCCACGGAGTGGCTAGGCCCATGAGCCATGGCTGCTGAGCCTGCACGTCCAGAGCCTGTGCTGCGCAACGGGAGAGGTCACAACAGTGAGAGGCCCGCGTACCGCAAAAAAAACCCCAAAAACTCGGAGTTCAAAAGATACTAAAAAAAAAAATCGTTGGTCACCTTTGGAAGTTGCTAAGGCACCAGACTAATTATTTTGGAAATAATAACTGGGAAGAATCAACCATTTATTCTGTACCATTTTTGTAAAAATTGCATTGCAAGTTAACCAAATAGTTGATGATGGAAAATTATTCTTCATAGAAGAACTCCAGCTAATAAATGCAGAAGAAATGACAGAAAAATAATCACCATTTGCAGCCCCTAATGAAACGAAGGTTCATCAATGCTAAAACCATTAGGAAGGATGTTGCTGAATAACTTTATAATGGCTCAATCAGGCTAACAACACCTGAGCCCTCTAAATCAGTCTTAACACTAAAAGAGTGAAAACCAGATATATTATGTGCCTCCTGATGTGACGCAGTACACAGCACCACCTGTGAAGAACTATGAACAACAATATAAACCTAAATCTAATTAAGTTTCTAGACCTACCAGCTAGGTTGCAGGAGATAAGAAATGCAGGAACATGTGTATTCTGTAAGAATATAATTAAGCCAAATCTAGAGTGTGAAAATGTTATAGGAAAATGACCTACTTCGCTCAAGTAATAAAGAGCGTGTGTGTGCAAACATGAACACACGAGGGGGGGGAGAGGGAGAGAGAGAGAGAGAGAAAGGATAGTTATGAATTAAGAGAATCACTTCAACGATAATGATATAGGTAGATTATAAGCAAAAGGATGGAAGACGTATACCATGCAAAAGTTGATCAAAAGAAAGCCAGAAGGGCTACGGTAATATTAGATAAAGTTGACTTCAAATTAAAAAAAAAAAAAGATCAGGAACAAAGAGGGACACTATATAATGTAAAAGGGTGAATCTACCAAAAGCACATAGCAATCATAATTATAAGTGCACCAAACAACTTTTAAAATATGTGATTTGAGGGCTTCCCTGGTGGCACAGTGGTTGAGAGTCCGCCTGCCGATGCAGGGGACACGGGTTCGTGCCCAGGTCCGGGAAGATCCCACATGCCACGGAGCGGCTGGGCCCGTGAGCCATGGCCCCTGAGCCTGCGCGTCTGGAGCCTGTGCTCCGCAACGGGAGAGGCCACAACAGTGAGAGGCCCGCGTACCGCAAAAAAAAAAAAAAAAAAAAAAAAAATAGTGAAAATATCAAATGCTGGCAAGGATGCAGAGAAACTGGTTCTCTTATTGCTGATGGGAAAATAGTTTGACAGTTTCTTGGAAAAGTAAACCTATGACCCAACAATCATATTCTGGGGCATTTATCCCAGAGAAAACATATGCCCACACAAAAACCTGTGCATAATTATTCTTAGCAACTTAAAAAACCAAAGTGTCCCTCGGTAGGTGAATGGTGAAACTAACTGTAGTACATCCATACCATGGAATATTACCAGCAATAAAAAGAAGCAAACTATCAATAGACACAACAAATTGTACGGATCTCAGGGAAAAAAAGAAGTGAAAAAAGACACTCTTAACAGCTCACATACTGTGTGATTCCATTTATATAATATTCGCAAATGGCAAAATTACAGAGATAAAGAACAAATCAGGGGTTGCCAGTGGTTGGCAGGGTGTGGGGAAAAATGACTATAAAGGAGATGTTTGAGGTGACAGAATACACACAAAGAAGAAATAAAATGGGTAAAATCTTGAGGCTTACAAAGTTGGGATAAATAAGATGTAACCTGCTAACAGCAAGTTTTTCACTTCTTATAAGCTATGAGTTCAATTTCTAGTGCTATCACTGAACCTAATAAATGAATTTTCTGTATCTTGACTGTGGTGGAAGTTATACAAATCTACATATGCAATAGGTTGACATAGAACTATACACATACATTGTACCAATGATGATTTTCTGGTTTTGATATTATACTATGGTTATATAAGATGTAACCACTGAGGGAAACAGGAGGTCAAAGGTATATGAAACCTCTCTGTACTTTCTTTGCAACTTCCTGTGAATGTATAATTATATTTTGTTTAGTTTTGCAAGAAAAAGACTGACAAAACTCATTATTTATGCTCATGCAGCTCAATATCAAAACAACAAACAACCCAATCCAAAAATGGGCAGAAGACCTAAACAGACATTTCTCCAAAGAAGATATACAGATTGCCAACAAACACATGAAAGGATGCTCAACATCACTAATCATTAGAGAAACTCAAATCAAAACCACAACGAGGTATCACCTCTCACCAGTCAGAATGGCCATCATCAGAAAATCTGATGATTTTCTGATTGATAATATCTCCAGCAAGAGGGAGGAGATATGGGGATATATGTATACATATAGCAGATTCACTTTGTTATACAGCAGAAACTCACACAACATTGTAATGTAGTTATACTCCAATAAAGATGTTAAAAAAAAACCTCATTATTTATGAAGATGTTGTGAAGATGGGCACTCTCATACACTACAGGTAGAATGTAAATCAGTAACTTCATTAGGCAATTTTTTTAAACTGTACATAACCTTTGATGCTGGAGAATTTACCCCAAGCATGAAAAGATGTATTCATAAGCTATGCTGTAACTTAAATTGACCACCCTATCTCAACAAAACAGAAATAGCATGTCCTTTTATCATACCAAAATACAGAGTGGTTATTGCATTAAAATCTGGCTACCCAGGTATTTTTTATTAAAACTCATTTATTTCTGTAACTGATTTAAGTACTTTAAAAATCTTGACCACTTTCCTTTTTTGTTCCTGATAAATAGCACTATATTACAACTCCATCCTATAGTATACTTGGATCATGCTTTTACAGCTCTGTATCTACAGTGGTTAAGGTATGTTTCCCTAAAACTCTGTTCACACTGCTCCTTCTGTCTGCAATGTCCTCTCTTTACCTCTGCACAGATTACTTCCTGATTCAAATGTCATTTCCTTATCGAAGCAATTTCTAATCCTACCAGCAGTAGTGATTGTTCAGCCTCTTTGACCTTCCAGTACCTTACTTTTTCCCTCTCTTGTGACATCTAAAACATTCTACTTTGCAATTATGTACGTGCTTATTCCAATCTTAATACAAGCTCCTTGAGGTAAAGACTGTAATGTATAGTGCCTTGTATATAATGGATGCTTGTGACTTTCTAATGAACCATCGCCTAGTAAATTAGACAGAGTCAATATTCAGGAGTGTCATGAAAAATGATAATCACCTAGCCCACTGCTCCAATATCTAACACAGGACTAAATCCATGCATTAATGTCCCTGGAATGCCTTGAGTCGTGTAATTCATGGGTTAACTTAACATCCTGCTTTTAAAGGCCTCCGTCCAGTCAAAGTACGGTAAAAGAACCCATGAACCAAAGAACTTTTTAACTAAAGAGGTCTGGACAACAATACTTTTACTAGGGCATTTACTATCTCATCTAGGCATATCTCCAAATCTTCAGTTTCCATCTAGAATAAATTTTTATTTTTTAAAATTAACTTCACAAACCCATGGAATTATGTTTTAATTAAATAGTCATTATATTTCTTTCCACCCTCTGTTCCCCTACGCAGCCTGCACACATACACGTACACATAACTCCTTGTTTTTCCTCATCCTCTGTTTCTTATCATCTTGGTTTTCACTGTCATTTTCTCAAACCACTATTTGGAGAATCACTCTCAACTCTCCTGCCTCCTCACGCCAGTGCTATCAGTCACTAGGTCCTGTCGGCCCTGCAAACATCTCCCTTATCCACATCCCCAAGCTCTGCTATTTTTTCCAGGACCACAATAGTCTACCAACAGGGCTACCTGCCTTCAGTCTTTCAATTCTTACCAAATAAAATCTTTAAAATATATAGATTGCATCTTTTATTCTCCCTGATCCCCACTCCTTGTAAGTTCACACTTTCCCTGCCTGGTTCCCATCTGCTTTGCAGACTGACCCATGCTGCTCCACTGTGGCTCAAACCATGCCCCTCTATACTCACTTCCCTGCTGTCATCTCTTCTGTCTACTCACATTCTCACACTCACACACTGAGGATTCTGCCAACCCGGTCACTGTCTTCCCTTTCTTCCCAACTCCTGCCATCATTCTGGATGACTGCAGCATCCATAGAGCCGGAAACCCATTCAAAACACTCACCTCCATTATACTTCAATCTGCATTCCCATGAATGCCCTTCCAGACCTTATCATCACCAGATACTGCTCTATATCTGAATAAAATCTTTAGCGTAAATATCCCCCTCTCTGGAATGGTGGTTGTCAGGGGTTAGGGGGAGATATTAGTCAATGGGTACAAAGTTTCAAGTACTAAGAGGGCAAGAGTTAAGTGTTCTTGTCTGTCTGTCTGTCCCTCTCTCTCACACACACACACACACACATACACTAATAATAATAATAATAAAAAATAAGAGGGCCAGAGGAAACTTTTGGAGGTGATGGATAGGTCTATGGCATAGATTGTGGTAATGGTTTCATGGGTGTATACTTACCTCCATATGTATCAAGTAGTATACACTAATTATGTACAGATTTCTGTATGTTAAAAAAAATTCTTAGAAAAAAAAAGAAAGAAAAGCCTCTCAATCTACCCAAAAGTCATAACAGGGAAAAATTTTGAACAGTAATTAAAATCACTGTGGACAATGAATAAATAAATAACCCATTCTCAAAGATTAAATGTACAAGAATTATAGCCAAGGTATATTAGAAGAAAAGCAAGTTTCAGAACAATACATATAATATGATTCCATTTCTGAAACAATACTAAGAAATAATGCACAGAAAAATACGGAAGAGTATATACTAAACTATTAACAATATATTTAAAATAACGAACACTAAAAATGATAAGAAACTATTAGAATAAGGGACTTCCACTTCCTAAGTGGATTTGTCTAAAGTGTTCGAACTTTTTACAAAAAGCATGTACTACTTTTTAAGTCTAAAAATAATAACAAACACTATGGTGGGGGGTGGAGCGGGCACCCTCTCTCCATAGGATCACTCTCTCATTCTGATACTCCCAATATACCTGGTTCCAGCATCCTATGCTCTTTCATCTCCTAGCCTCTCTATGACTCTCTCTACCCTCTCATGTCATCTTCCCTCTTCCCCCTCCAGCCTAGACCTCACAGTTGATCCTGTCCTCCAGTTTCTTAGTAATATTGTCAACGTCCTGAATCCAAGTCTTGCCATCACAGCCAGTAAAAGCCCAACACTGGGTCAGTCTAGCTGTACAACTCTTCTCTCATACTAACAGGCCGTTAGGATTGCTGGAGAAAACCACACAATGGTCCAGATCATGTGACTGCAAATTCGGAGTCTCCAGCCTCCACTGGGGCCTCTACCTCCCGATCTCTTTCCCTTGTCAGCTCTCATCCCAACAACTATTTCAGTCCTTCTATTTCTCACGCCCCTGCCCATGCCCTCCCTGCAGTTCTAGAGGATTTATGCCACCCAGATCCCTTCTGAGCTCCACTCCATTGACTCCAACGCCTACAAGATGTCTCCATTTGGGTGTCCACAAGCACCTCAAGCCCAGCATGCCCCCCAGGCCTGCTCTCTTCTGTATCCCTCTATGAATGGAATCATGATTCACACAATTGCCCATGCCCAGAGTCACCTAGGACTTCTCTCTCCTCCTATTAATCATAAAATAACTAAATGTTTATGGAACACTTACTAGGTGCCGACAGTGTTCCAAACATTATAAGTATTCATTTAATCGCCACAACAACCCTAGATGTGGGTAGCATTACTCTCCCCATATCACAGATAAGGAAACAGAGGCACAGAGAGGGTAAGTAACCTGCTCCAGTTCCCACACTAGTAAAGGGAAGAAGTGGGAGGAGAACCAGTCACTCTGGTTCCAGAGTCCACACTCTTGATGGTGACATTATTCTGCCTCCGCCTTGAGGATCTACCTCCTGACATCTCACAAATCCATCTACTCCTTTTCATCCCTGCTGTCCTCCTTTGTTAATGTCACTCTCATGTCTTGCCTGGGTGACTGCAACAGCTTCTTAACTGACCTCCCTCACTCCAGAATTGTGTCCCCACTCCCACCCCACCCCCATAGCCTGGCCATTCTCTACCCTGCAGCCACAGTGACTATTCTAAAGGGAAAATCCGGTCATGTCATTTCCCTATCTAAAATCCTTTAGTCCAGAATACTCCGTAAGCTTCTCAGCACGACGTCCATCCCAGGAACCTGCCCGTCTCGCACTTTATGCTCAACTCGCAATTCACAAAGTCTCAGGGGCTCACACACCTCCAGACTTGTACGTAACACCTGGGGAATGCCTTTCTTCTCCCCTCTCCCCTTCTCTCCCCAACTAACTCCCATTTGTCTTTCCAGACTCAGATGTGACCTCTTTCAGAAAGGCTTCCCTGACTACCCAAGGCTGCCCCTTCTTTATGAACTCACGGGTCCTCATGCTCACCCCATCATGGTTATTTATTCATCTCCCTCTGCCTTGAGACTATAAGTTCCTTGAGCACAGGAATTTTGTGTTTCTTATCACTGTACTCCCCATATCCAGCACAGGGCCTCATACATATGCATATTTAATAAATGTTTGTAATTAATTAAATGACTTTCACAATCCCCAAATGTGCCAGGCTATTTCACACCCCTATACCTTTAGAGACTCATACTTTCTTCTCACATCCCTATCCTTGTCTGCCTTGCAAACTTCTATTCATCCTACAAAACTCAGCTCAAAGGGTCCCCAGAAGTAAGGCTTTCCCTAATGCATTCAAAGAGTGACAATCACTTTGTCCTTTGCACATGCCTCTATTATTGAATGTAATACACTGTACAGTAATTATTTGCTTACCAGCCTGCATCTACCTCCAGAATGTAAGCTTCTTTGCTGTACAGACCATGTGTGATTGGCACATAGAAAGGGCTCAGTTAACATTCGTTGAATTGAATTTAATATTAAATTGCACTCAATAAAAGAGAATTTTCACTAGGCTAAAACATTTCACAGAGGAACTATCTTCCTCTTTTTCCTTCATTTAAATGTCAACCTCCAGCTCCTTCTAGTGTTTCTACATAAAAGTCTAGTTAAATAAGTGTTCAGTATGTATGACAGAGTATCTTCTTTCAGAGGCAAATGTATTCCCACATAACTTGGGAAAGAGAACCTTGCTTGGGGTCTCTGATGAGGATGCAGTCAGAGATGGCAGCAAGGGCTACAGTCATCTGAAGGCTTGACTAGGGCTAGAAAATCCACTTCCAAGATGGCTCACTCACACAGCTAGCAAGTTGTTCCTGGTTGTTGGTGGGAGGCTTCAAGTTCCTCCCCTCATGGGCCTCTCAACAGGAATGCTTGAGTGTCCTCATGGCATGATGACTGGCTACTTTCAGAGCAAGCAGTCTGAGAGACCATGGGAGAAGCTGCAATGTAGTTTGTGGCCCAGAAGTCACACACCATCATTTATGCAACATCTATTAGTCACACAGATCAGCCTTATTCAATGTGGGAGAGGCCACACAGGAACGTAAATACCAGGAAGTAAGGATCATTGGAAGCCATCTACCACATCCACCTCATGTTTATTATGAGGATTAAATGAGATAATATTTGTAAAGTACTTCACTTTGCACAGTACCTGGCATATAATTGTTCTTAGTGTTATTAGCAGAAAGTTTGGTTTTAAAAAACTGAAAAGATGGAAATTCCATTCAATTAAACCTTGCTTGCTGGAAATAAATAAGAGCAGATGAAATTGTTCACATGTCTTCAAGTTCTGCTACTGCTAAAGTGAGGGCAAGGGCAATTATACTCTGGGATGTTGATAAATATTTCTTTATCCCAAAGTACCATTTTAGCAAGAAAATATCAAAGAAAAAAAATTACAGAAAATGCTCAAGTAAATACAACTTGACTTTTGTTGTCAGTGAGAGTTTCTCTAGGCACTTGGAGTAAAAGGATTAATTTTCATATTTTAATCTTGCTCTTCTTCTGGTTTTCTAAGCTGTTATGCTCCTTGGTTTTCTATTTGTTTGATCTCTTTTAAATTGGATTACTTCAGATTTCATAGGTTTCACATTGGCCTCTGCTCTTTTCTCCCTGAAATACTTCCTGAAAACAATCTGTCTCTGCAGAATGTGTGACATATATCTGAGGTGGATAAAAGAGAGACAAATTTCAGAAAGAATCCTCTTATTTGACCCAGGTTGAAGAAAAGAAAAATAAAGGTGTATTTTGTATTTTGTTCTGGTCACCAATTCCAACATGCATGCGTGTTTGTGTGTGCATGTTTGTGGCAGGGGCAGGAGGGGTGTTCCCCAAAACAGCAAGTAATTTATCTACACGGAGATGGCATCAAATTACACAGGTTAAGTGTTCCACAGGTTAAGACTGCCCCCAAACTTCAAACACCAGTCACAAGCCCAGCTTGTTACCTGTGCTCTGACCCACTGGCCATAAATCAGAGGTTCCCAAGACCCCGGCCTCAGATTCAATTAATTTGCTACAGCGGCTCCCAGAACTCAGAGAAACATTTTATTCACTAGGTCACCACTTTACTATAAAAGGATATAACTCAGCAACAACCAAATGGAAGAGATGCACAGGGCAAGGTATGGGGAAGGAGAACAGAGCTTCCATGCCCTCTCCAGGGGCAACACTCTCCCCAAATCTCCACGGATGTATTCGTCAATCTAGAAACTCTCAGAACTCTATCCTTTTGGGTTTTTATGGAGGCTTCATTATATAGGCAAGATTGATTAAATTACTGGCCATAGGCAACTGATTCAACCTCCAGCCCCTCTCACTTAGGAGAGGTGGGGAAGGTGCACAAATGAAAGTTCCAACCCTCTAATCACACAATTAGTTCTCCTGGCAAGCAGCAACCCCATCCTGGGGGGTGTCCAAAAGTCACCTTACTAACATAACAGAAGACAACTTTATCGCTCTTGTCAGGAAATTTCAAAGTTTTTTTTTTTTTTTTAATTTATTTACTTATTTAGTTAGTTATTTTTGGCTGCGTTGGGTCTTTGTTGCTGCGTGTGGGCTTTCTTTTTTCTAGTTGCGGCGAGCGGGGGCTACTCTTCCTTGCAGTGCACAGGCCTCTCATTGCGGTGGCTTCTCTTGTTGCGGAGCACGGGCTCTAGGCACGCGGGCTTCATTAGTTGTGGCACGTGGGCTCAGTAGTTGTAGCTCACGGACTCTAGAGCACAGGCTCCGTAGTTGTGGTGCACGGGCTTAGTTGCTCTGCGGCATGTGGGATCTTCCCAGACCAGGGCTCTAACCCGTGTCCCCTGCATTGACAGGTGGATTCTTAACCACTGCGGCACCAGGGAAGCCCAATTCTAAGGGTTTTAGGAGCTGTGTACCAGAACTGGGGGCGAAAACCAAATATATATTCCCTACAGTTAAACACAATGTCACAAGATGCACAGTGAAAATTAATTTTGCCTAAGCCTCAAATTACAAAAACAACAGCTTCTCCAAAGGAAGATGCCAGGTGCTGGAAGCTTGTTTAAACTGTGGAAGCTTCCAGGCCAAACATAGGCAGGGAAAAAGTCAAACAGCCAACTGCGGGCCATTTAGGAAGAAGGTAACGACTGGAACAGAGAACCACACCTGCAGAAAGTGATTATTATTATTTGTGAGCCCCAATTCACATCATTTTCATGACATATCACAAATCTACAAGTCTTATAGTTCCAAAATAGATTACTTTTCTCACATGGGAATTCAATTACTTTATTTTTCCATTTAATAAATAATAGAGGGGACTTCCCTGATGGCACAGTGGTTAAGAATCCCCCTGCCAGTGCAGGGGACACGGGTTCGAACCCTGGTCTGGGAAGATCCCACATGCCTCAGAGCAACTAAGCCCTTGCACCACAACTACTGAGTCTGCACTCTAGAGCTCACGCGTCACAACTACAGAGCCCACACACCACAACTACTGAGCCCATGCACCGCAACTACTGAGACTGTGTGCTGCAACTACTGAAGCCCCCACGCCTAGAGCCTGTGCTCCGCAACAAGAGAAGCCACCGCAATGAGAAGCCTGCACACTGCAACAAAGAGTAGCACCCGCTCGCTGTAACTAGAGAAAGCCTGTGTGCAGCAACAAAGACCCAATGCAGCCAAAAATAAAATTTTTAAAATACATAAATAAATAATAGAGTGTCTACTATATGCAAAGCCACTGTATTAATTATAAGTAAAATCATATTGCTTTTGAGGAAAGAAGATGAAAGCTAGTAATAAACACCCAGAAATCAAACTCGATTTTGACTTTGACTTTGCCTGTCTGCCCACATTCAGGCTTTGTCACATCTCTAAGTGAAAAGCACTGCTGCAATCTGATTGAATATGTGATAAATTCTACTTTTAGTTTCACTGAGGTGGATAAAAGATAAAGTGATATGGTCTTTTAAAAGATTTTATTGTGAAATATTATATGCATGTAGGAAAGTGTCTCCAAAATGTACAAGGGAATTAATTATTACAAAGTGAACATCTGTGTAATGATCACCCAACTAAAGAAACAGAAGACTGCCAGCACCCCCTCAAACACTCTCTTAACCACTAAGCCCTCTCTCCCCACTAAAGGTAAGCACTGTCCTCACTTTTGTAGAAATCACTCCCTTGATTTTCATTTATAACCTAAGCATGTACCCCTAAACACTATAGTTTTGCCTGGCTTTTAACATTTAGAACAATGGAATCACACAGCATTTAATATTTTGTGTCTGGATTCTTTTGCTCTATTTATGTATCTGTTTTGTTGCATTTAGCTATAGTCTGTTCATTTTCATTTAAGTATAATAGTTCACTGTTTGAATATGCTATTATTTATTAATCCATTCTACTACTGGTTAACATTTGGGTTGGAAACAACCCAAATGAATAATGGGTTCACGAGGCTATCATGAATAATGCAGCTATGAACACCCTTGTATACGTCTGTGCACAAGGACCAGCAGCATATAGATCTAGGATTGGAACTGCTGGATCACAGGGTATGCATATCTTAAACTATGGTAGATAATGCTAAACAGTTTTCCAAAGTTGCTGTGCCTATTTATACTCCCACCAGCAGTGTATGAGAGATCTGGCTGCCCCCTGACCTTGCTACCACTTGCTATTGGCAACCTAAATTTCAGCTATCTGGTGGGTGTGTCATGATAGCTCACTGTGGTATTAATTTGCATTTCCTTGATTACTAATGAGATTAAGTACCTTTTCACATGTTTACTGGCCATTTGGATGTCTCTTTTGTAAAATGCCTTGTGAACTGTTCAGTTCTCTTGACTTTCTTCTATTGGGTTGTCTTTTTCTTATTGATTGATGAAAGTCCTTCTGGATGCAAGCCCTTTGTTCAGTTACAGGTTTTTACAAATGTCTTGGCCCAGGCTTATTTTTTCATTTCATCTGGCTTCATGGGCTGACTTCTAGTTCATCCCTACTCCTTTGAGGCAGCCCTTTAAGGTCCAAACCCAAAAGGAAAGGATCCACCAGGCTCCCTGTATCCTTGCAGGCCCTGGGCACCAATCCTCATTGCATTAGCCCACGAAGACTGCCCAGCCTCTTAGTCTCTCAGCTTCTTCCTTGGAATTTGCATGTGCTCTCAGGGGCACCAAGTTTGGGGCTCACTTCCCTGGGTTGCTGTTCCCCCAGGACCTGGTCTGATAGTTTTTTTTTTTTTTTAACATCTTTATTGGATGATAACTCTTCACTATTTGTTAGCCTTCTAGTGCCTTGAAGCAGGCCTTTGTTTATAATCTGTCCAGTTTTCCCAGTTGCCCTCAGCAGGAGGGTGGACCTATATTACCTAGTCTACCATTCTTAGGAGCAGATATCCTCATTTACTGAGTGTAGACGGTATAAGGGGAGAAATCCTAACCCAGGCCTAAAGAATTTTCCAAAAGTCCAACTTTTTTGAAACTTTGAAGATAAATTGCAAAAATTAAGCAAAATCCAAATAGTGTCCAGGACTGGTAAAAGTCTACTTAGATGCTCAGATGTCTGTAATTACCTAGATAACCCATTCATGCCACTAATCTAAGATATACAGAGCTGATGTCTCAATATCATTTCATTTCAAGTAAAAGGTTGAGATACAATCACCGTTAGCTTAGATGGATACTTAGTGTGTTAACACTGAATAGCTACTTGCAGAACTTTAATGGCCAAAAGTAAACATTTTTGTCTATCAAGCAGCCAAGGGCATATTTTCCAGCCTCTTCTCACTTGAAGAACCCAAAAAAGCAAAAATTTTTGAAAAGGTATATTAAAATTGAGGCTCTCTGAGCTTTAGCTAGATCTTCTTTCACAAAGTCGTGATCCATGTATGGATCTGGATTATGAGACTCACTTATCACAGACACCCGCAGATGACATAGTGAAATGCATAGCTCTTGTCTCTGGAACACTCAGCCTCTCCTTCCAAGTCCATTAGCCCTACTGGTACACTCTGTCCCCGTTTTGTCTAGGTTCTCAGGCTTCCCCACTTCCTCTGATCAAACTACAGGGTTACTTAGAGGTAAAAATCTCTGAAACTCTCTCCTTCCATCCCACCCCCTTTCCCTTGCTTAGACTCATCCTACAGGTCTCAGTTGAAACAACACTGCCTCTAGAAAGCCTTTCCTGATCTCCCTGAAGGCTCCTTGTTATATGTTCCCATAGCAACTGCACTTTTCACATAATAAGTAAATTGTTTGTGTAACTAGATTTTTACGTCTGCCTTCTCCACCAGAGAGCAAATTCCATGAGTTCAGAAACCTCGACCATTGTGCTCACCACTAGTATATATGCCTAATATAGTGCCAGGCATGGAGCCAATAAATATTTGTTGAATGATTAATGGGAATCTGAATCACTGAATCATTTATTCTGTTTTCTTTCTCAAGGATATCTTCATTTTAAAAAAGAATCATTTGGCAGATATTTATTGATTTTTAATACCCTGCATCCATTCACCCTTCTTCTGGGATCAATATCATTTTTGCTTAGGAAAACACCCCACTCCTTACTCCAATCCGGGACTGGCCTACCCCAATATCATACCTCCCTGGCCGTAGTGACTGGTTCAGGACAGGGCAAATGACCCCAGACAAACCAATCAGTCAATGAAGCTTAATTCTGACTTTACTGCAACTGCTGAAAAAGAGGCATGCTTTCTTTCCATTGAGGTTGCTGAGAAGTGAGATATGAGCTTAATTCTGCTGGCAGCCCTCTTGCACCCAATGAGGGGGGAAGCTGAGAATGAAGCCACACAAATAAAAGCAGTGCCAAGAGACTGAGTTCTGATGACATCATTTGAATCCTTAGATCCAGCCAGGAACTTTTGAGTTATCTGAGCCAATTAATGTTCTTTGACACAAGTGTCATCTGAGCTGTATGCTGTGGCCACAGTCTCCTGACAAAGTGAATTCCTTATAAATAATTGCAGTCCATCTATTATTTGTAATGTATTACTATAGCATAAACAACTTGAGAGTTACATTTCCAGACCATAACTTGTAAAAGCAGTTTTTGACAGACTTGTTCATTTTGTCAGATATACTAATTTAAATACAGCAGACGAGCTATTTTAAATCCATGTTTGCCTTACTAAAATATAATAACTTCTAATTTATATGCCATTGATTCTGTTATCACCAGAGTCTAAAAACCAGTAGGCTTGCAAAAGCACAGTGAGAATGCTTTTGGTTTCTACAGTTATTACACATGATGAATGTTCATTTGGAGAATTTGCTTCAGTTCACACATGCACATACATCACTCAAGGTAATCTATTTTTATATGCGTATTAATGCTAGTTAATTCATATTATTTTCATTGCAGAATATTCATAAACAAATGCATATTTATGAATTTGCTGCAAGGAAGAAGTGATACTGAAATTACCACTTATTGATAACTAAAATCCCTTATTTTGGATCTAACCATTAAATCAATGAGGGATTATTTTGATAACAACAGATGAAAAGGCTCACTCCTGCTGGTTTAGCAAAAATAAAAAATAATTTTTAAAAAAGTTACAGTCATACAGAGTGAAGTAAGTCAGAAAGAGAAAGACAAATACCATATGCTAACACATATATATGGAATCTAAGAAAAAAAAAAATGTCATGAAGAACCTAGGGGTAAGACAGCAATAAAGACACAGACCTACTAGAGAATAGACTTGAGGATATGGGGAGGGGGAAGGGTAAGCCGTGACAAAGTGAGAGAGTGGCATGGACATATATACACTACCAAATGTAAAACAGATAGCTAGTGGGAAGCAGCCGCATAGCACAGGGAGATCAACTCGGTGCTTTGTGACCACCTAGTGGGGTGGGATAGGGAGGGTGGGAGGGAGGGAGATGCAAGAGGGAAGAGATATGGGAACATATGTATATGTAGAACTGATTCACTTTGTTATAAAGCAGAAACTAACACACCATTGTAAAGCAATTATACTCCAATTAAGATGTAAAAAGGGCCTCCCTGGTGGCGCAGTGGTTGAGAGTCCGCCTGCCGATGCAGGGGATGCGGGTTCGTGCCCCGGTCTGGGAGGATCCCATATGCCGCGGAGCGGCTGGGCCCGTGAGCCATGGCCGCTGGGCCTGCGCGTTCGGAGCCTGTGCTCCGCAACGGGAGAGGCCACAACAGTGAGAGGCCCGCATACCGCAAAAAGAAAAAAAAGAAAAAAAAAAAAAGATGTAAAAAAAAAAAAGCTACAGTCTACCATTTCTTAGTGACTTCTTTGTGGAAGAAATGTAAGCAAAGGAAAATCTTGGGTGTATTAATTTCTTTTCTAACACAACAATCCCTAATTCAATTGTCCTCTCCTCTACTGTGCTGTATCAGTTCCTCTAATCTATGGAATTTTCTTTTTGTGTGTGTGTGTGTGTGTGAGACTTTTTTTTAATTGTATAATTCACTTATACAGAGGAATCATTTGGATTTAACTATTTACAGTCTTTTTCAATTTTCATTTCCACTGGCCAAATATAGTTCACGTAATAGTCAATATTTCTATGGAATTTTCTAACATGAGAAAATATCTTCTCATATGAGTATAAAGGGTTTGTGGATCCCCTTATAGTGGATTATTTTCTCAAATCTGTTTATCTTACTTGTATTCAAGAATGCGTACTCAATTAGGAATACTCTTTAACAGTATTTAACGCTTTTTAACAATCTGTTTTTGTAAAGGATTTCTTTGGGTTGTCCAGTATAATTCCCCCCTCCCATTCTCTGTCTTCCTATAAGAACCCACTGCCCTGTCCAGAAGGGGTAAGCAGACCTGGCCAACCATAGTATCCTGTTCTCCTATACTGATTGTTCTTGGGTATGAACATGTGACCCTAATAATGCCAACTGGAATTCTTCTCTTGAATGATAGCTGAACACTGGGAAAGAGAAGTTCTTTCTTTGGATCTTCTAGGTTGAAAATGAATTTAAAGATATCAGAAGGCATCTTCCCCACCACATGGAGCAAGCTTTCTGAAGAACAAAGCCATGGAGGTAAAAGCAGGAATGTGAGCAGGATGGATGGATGACAGGAGGCAAGAAAGATGAATATCAGTGAATCATAATCATACTGACAGTAGTTCTAAACCTTGAGGCCCTGGTATCTGCAGCTCATCTTTTGACCCTATGAGCCATCCTAGTGTCTTAGTGTCCCAACTACATGATCTAATAAATTTCTTATTTTGTTTAAGCAGTACTGAAGTTGGAAGTAATATTCTGTCACTTGAAATCTAACACTCTCTAATGATAACTGTTATATTTTTAGGAATCATACATTTACCTGAAAATTTTTCCTAGCGTTTAGGAGGAAGATTTGCAAACAACTACTATGCAAAGGCATAAGTTGTTATTTCCAAAGCAAGTTGAAAATGCCTCATTTCTATTAGGGGAGAATAAGTTTATACATTTTGTATTTACATATAATGTAAAGACTAATTCATTTGCACCATCAGATGTTCTATAAATCTGGAAATCATGAAAAATCACTGCATGTTTGTATTAGGTAACCCAGGACAGGTAATTCCATATACAAATTATTCTGCTCTTACCAAGTCCACATTTGAATATGATTAGCACATAGCAAGGTCTCTGCAGAAGCTCACATGGATCCAAATATTCCGGTTATCCAGAATGTATGAGTCCAGAAGAGAAGACTGAAACTACTTTATTTTCAGACTTTAAAGATGAAAGTCTATAGAGGGTTACAGAGAAAATCCTTTCCAAGAAAACTGACATATTTTGCATCATTTTTTTCCAAATACTACCAACTTAGATTTATTAGCAAACATTATCTAAAAGTGATCTCATTTGTTAACCAAATCCTTCTGACAAAAATAATGACTGGGAATCAGAGTTCCTTTCATAGAATCTCTTTAATAAAGCCAGATATTCACATAAGGGCAAATCTGGATTTACACAATGACCCTTGCATGGTTCCAACTGACATGAGTGAAGAAAGGGACCAGTGCTTTCATCAATCTCCACCGGCCATTAGGCATGTGGCAAACCCCAGAAGAAACTGAACACCAACCATGCCTGACCCTGCTCAAGTGAGTGCTTTCAACACTGATCACTGTCTCATACACCCTCACTGGCAGCTATTTCTTAAATGCTGCACGTCTACCTTTTATTAAAATGTCAAATGTCAAATGGAATTCTTTTAATTCATATTGGATGGCTGTCAAAACAGAATTCAGTAATGAAAACCAATGACAGATATTGGTTACAAACTAAAACACTGTACTTGAGCTGTCTAGCATGTAACAGGGCCATTTTTCTTCTTTCAGTTATCACACTGCTAAATGTTGACTAGGAAATTCTGACTGTGGTGCTTTCACAGGGTTTGGCCAGATGAATTCCCATTAAAAGTATGAAAAACATCTGTATCCAGCCTATATCTCTAATAAGGACAACAAAAATTTTTCTCCTAAAATTAAAGAGGACCTCCATTTCCATTAACAGCAGGTAACAGTTACATGAACCAACAAGTCATGTGAACACAACTAAAAATTCCAGGTGAAAAAAAATTTTTTTTAATCTCCTTAAAAGTATTAAAGAGCTTTCAAGATAGTCAGAATTACCAGACCAAAATCTAAAGGAAATCAAACACCAGAGAAGTCAGCAAAGCACTAGAACCCATAGCCACTTTTGCCCTACAGCATTTGCTAGTCCAGAAAAATCTGGGCTTTGGTTTAGGTGGCCTTGCTGAGCAAAGAGATAGAAGTTAATGGATTAGAGTCCACTCAAGATGGGAAGTATAATGAGAGATCTTTTTCACTTTAGGCTGGGGCCCAGAGTTAAGACTGGCCACTCCATCACCATCCCCAGAAAGCCACAGTAAAATTTGTCATGGTGCTAATCAGAGAAAGAATAAAAAGAAAAAGAAGGGGGAAAAATACCCCAAAAGGTGGGGTCACTTCTGACTCAAATTTGCAGCCCAGTTCCCTACCACTTAAACCATCTACAGAACTTCAAGCCATGAGCTAGGTTTACTGTAGTCCCAGACTAACAAATCCCGAGGTGTCTGGCAGAAGCAAATATAAATCTCCTATGGAAGAAGGCACCACCCTACCAGACCTCAAAAAATAAAAATCCCTACAAATAATATTTCAAAGATAATGAGGAACAAAAACAAGCAAACACACAAGAAAACAAGACAACATGAGCAAAATTAACAGAAACTACAGACAGGAGAAAGATCATCAAAGATTTCATAGAGGGGACTTAATGGATACAGACTATAAAACAACTATGCTTACTGGGTTTGAAGTACTAACAGATAAGCCTGAAGATCTCTTCAGGACACAGGAATCTATAACCAAAAAATGATACAGCGGCTTTCCCAGGTGGCGCATTGGTTAAGAATCCGCCTGCCAATGTAGGGGACAGGGGTTTGAGCACTGGGCTGGGAAGACCCCACATGCTGCGGAGCAACTAAGCCCGTGCGCCGCAACTACTGAGCCTGCGCTCTAGAGCCCGCGAGACACAACTACTGAGCCCATGTGCCACAACTACTGAAGCCCGCGTGCCTAGAGCCCATGCTTTGCAACAAGAGAAGCCACCACAATGAGATGCCCGCGTACCGCAATGAAGAGTAGCCCCCGCTCGCCGCAACTAGAGAAAAGCCCGCACACAGCAACAAAGACCCAACACAGCCAAAAATAAATAAAAATAAATTTTAAAAAAATGACACAGCAATTCTGTAAAAACAGACACTTCAAAAATGTTAATGTCCTGAAAAGCAAAAACCAACAAAACCCCCCAAAATGTCAAGGGAAATGTTCTACACTAAAGGAGACTACAAAGCTTAAAAATTCAATAAAGCATATGATCCTTGACTGGATCCTGAATTTAATGTAAAACAAACAAACAAACAACAAGGGGCATTATTGAAAACTGGGGGAAATATGAATATGGAATATATTAGATAATACTGTATCAATTTTAAGTTTATGGGCTGTGAAAACGCTATCGTGATTATGTGAAAGAATGTTCTTCTTCTTAGGAAATACCTGCTAATGTATTTAAAGGAGCAGTGTCATGATATCTCCCTTCTGGAAGTTATAAACTTGCTCTCAAGTAGTTTAAAAAAAAGAGAGAGAGGAGAAAAAAATGAATCAAAAGCAAACATGGCAGAATGTTAACAACTGATGACTCTAAGTAAAGGATATTTAGGTACTATTATTTCAAGTTTTCTTTCGATTCAGAAATATTTTTTTAACATTTTTATTGGACTATAACTGCTTTAGAATGGTGTGTTAGTTTCTGCTTTATAACAAAGTGAATCAGCTATACATATACATATATCCCCACATATCTTCCCTCTTGCGTCTCCCTCCCTCCCACCCTCCCTATCCCATCCTTCTAGCTGGTCACAAAGCACGGAGCTGATCTCCCTGTGCTATACGACTGCTTCCCACTAGCTATCTATTTTACATTTGGTAGTGTATATATGTCCATATATACACTACCACTCTCTCACTTTGTCCCAGCTTACCCTTCCCCCTCCCCGTATCCTCAAGTCCATTCTCTAGTAGGTCTGCGTCTTTCTTCCTGTCTTGCCCCTAGGTTCTTCATGACTTTTTTTTCTTTTAGATTCCATATATATATGTGTTAGCATATGGTATTTGTTTTTCTCTTTCTGACTTACCTCACTCTGTGTGACAGACTCTAGGTCCATCCACCTCACTACAAATAACTCAATTTCGTTTCTTTTTATGGCTGAGTAATATTCCATTGTATATATGTGCCACATCTTCTTTATCCATTCATCTGTCGATGAACACTTAGGTTGCTTCCAACTCCTGGCTATTGTAAATAGAGCTGCAATGGACATTGTGGTACATGACTCTCTTTGAATTATGGTTTTCTCAGGGTATATGCCCAGTAGTGGGATTGTTGGGTCGTATGTTAGTTCTATTTTTAGTTTTTTAAGGAGCCTCCATACTGTTCTCCATAGAGGCTGTATCAAATTACATTTCCACCAACAGTGTATGAGGGTTCCCTTTTCTCCACACCCTCTCCAGCATTTATTGTTTCTAGATTTTTTGCTGATGGCCATTCTGACCAGTGTGAGATGATATCGCATTGTAGTTTTGATTTGCATTTCTCTAATGATTAATGATGTTGCACATCCTTTCATGTGTTTGTTGACAATCTGTTTATCTTCTTTGGAGAAACATCTATTTAGGTCTTCTGCCCATTTTTGGATTGGGTTGTTTGTTTTTTTGATATTGAGCTGCATGAGCTGCTTGTAAATACTGGAGATTAATCCTTTGTGAGTTGCTTCATTTGCAAATATTTTCTCCCATTCTGAGGGTTGTCTTTTTTTTTTTTTTTAATTTTTTTGTGGTACGTGGGCCTCTCACTGTTGTGGCCTCTCCCGTTGCGGAGCACAGGCTCCGGACGCGCAGGCTCAGCAGCCATGGCTCACGGGCCCAGCCGCTCCGTGGCATGTGGGATTTTCCCGGACTGGGGCACGAACCCGTGTCCCCTGCATTGGCAGGCAGACTCTCAACCACTGCACCACCAGGGAAGCCCCTGAGGGTTGTCTTTTTATCTTGTTTATGTTTTCCTTTGCTGTGCGAAAGCTTTTAAGTTTCATTAGGTCCCATTAGTTTATTTTTGTTTTTATTTCCATTTCTCTAGGAGGTGGGTCAAAAAGGATCTTGCTGTGATTTATGTCATAGAGTATTCTGCCTATGTTTTCCTCTAAGAGTTTGATAGTGTCTGGCCTTACATTTAGGTCTTTAATCCATTTTGAGTTTATTTTTGTGTATGGTGTTAGGGAGTGTTCTAATTTCATTCCTTTATATGGAGCTGTCCAGTTTTCCCAGCACCACTTATTGAAGAGGCTGTCTTTTCTCCATTGTATATTCTTGCCTCCTTTATCAAAGATAAGGTGACCATATGTGCGTGGGTTTATCTCTGGGCTTTCTATCTTGTTCCATTGATCTATATTTCTGTTTCTGTGCCAGTACCACCATACTGTCTTGATAACTGTAGCACTGTAGTATATAGTCTGAAGTCCAGGAGCCTGAATCCTCCAGCTCCGTTTTTCTTTCTCAAGATTGCTTTGGCTATTTGGGGTCATTTGTGTTTCCATACAAATTGTGAAATTTTTTGTTGTAGTTCTGTGAAAAATGTCAGTGGTAGTTTGATAGAGATTGCACTGAATCTGTAGATTGCTTTGGGTAGTAGAGTCATTTTCACAATGTTGATTCTTCCAATCCAAGAACATGGTATACCTCTCCATCTATTTGTATCATCTTTAATTTCTTTCATCAGTGTCTTATAGTTTTCTGCATACAGGTCTTTTGTCTCCTTAGGTAGGTTTATTCCTAGGTATTTTATTCTTTTTGTTGCAGTGGTAAATGGGAGTGTTTTCTTAATTTCACTTTCAGATTTTTCATCATTACTGTATAGGAATGCAAGACATTTCTGTGCATTAATTTTGTACCCTGCTTCTTTACCAAATTCATTGATTAGTTCTAGTAGTTTTCTGGTAGCATCTTTAGGATTCTCTATGTATAGTATCATGTCATCTGCAAACAGTGACAGCTTTACTTCTTCTTTTCTGATTTGGATTCCTTTCATTTCTTGTTCTTCTCTGATTGCTGTGGCTAAAACTTCCAAAACTGTTGAATAGTAGTGGTGAAAGTGGGCAACCTTGTCTTGTTCCTGATCTTAGTGTAAATGGTTTCACTTTTTCACCACTGAGGACGATGTTGGCTGTGGGTTTGTTATACATGGCCTTTATTAGGTTGAGGTAAGTTCCCTCTATGCCTACTTTCTGGAGGGTTTTTATCATAAATGGGTGTTGAATTTTGTCGAAAGCTTTCTCTGCTTCTATTGAGATAATCATATGGTTTTTCTACTTCAATTTGTTAATACAGTGTATCACATTGATTGATTTGCGTATATTGAAGAATCCTTGCATTCCTGAGATAAACCCCACTTGATCATGGTGTATGATCCTTTTCATGTGCTGTTGGATTCTGTTTGCTAGTATTTTGTTGAGGATTTTTGCATCTATGTTCATTAGTGATATTGGTCTGTAGTTTTCTTTTTTTGTGACATCTTTGTCTGGTTTTGGTATCAGGGTGATGGTGGCCTCGTACAATGAGTTTGGGAGTGTTCCTCGCTCTGCTATATTTTGGAAGAGTTTTAGAAGGATAGGTGTTAGCTCTTCTCTAAATGTCTGATAGAATTCGCCTGTGAAGCCATCTGGTCCTGGGCTTTTGTTTGTTGGAAGATTTTTAATCACAGTTTCAATTTCAGTGCTTGTGATTGGTCTGTTCATATTTTCTATTTCTTCCTGGTTCAGTCTCAGAAGGCTGTGCATTTCTAAGAATTCGTCCATTTCTTCCAGGTTGTCCATTTTATTGGCATAGAGTTGCTTGTAGTAATCTCTCATGATCCTTTGTATTTCTGCGATGTCAGTTGTTACCTCCCCTTTTTCATTTCTAATTCTATTGATTTGAGTCTTCTCCCTTTTTTTCTTGATGAGTCCGGCTAATGGTTTATCAATTTTGTTTATCTTGTCAAAGAACCAGCTTTTAGTTTTATTGATCTTTGCTATCATTTCCTTCATTTCTTTTTCATTTATTTCTGATCTGATCTTTATGATTTCTTTCCTTCTGCTAACTTTGGGGGTTTTTGTTCTCTAATTGCTTTAGGTGTAAGGTTAGGTTGTTTATTTGAGATGTTTCTTGTTTCTTAAGGTAGGATGGTATTGCTATAAACTGCTCTCTTAGAACAGCTTTTGCTGCATCCCATAGGTTTTGGGTTGTCACATTTTAACTGTCATTTGTTTCCAGGTACTTTTTGATTTCCTCTTTGATTTCTTCAGTGATCTCTTGGTTATTAAGTAGTGTATTGTTTAGCCTCCATGTGTTTGTATTTTTTACAGATTTTTTCCTGTAATCGATATCTAGTCTCATGGTGTGATAAGAAAAGATACTTGATATGATTTCAATTTTCTTAAATTTACCAAGGCTTGATTTGTGACCCAAGATATGATCTATCCTGGAGAATGTTCCAAGAGCACTTGAGAAGAAAGTGTATTCTGTTGTTTTTGAATGGAATGTCCTATAAACATCAATTAAGCCCATCTTGTTTAATGTATCATTTAAAGCTTGTGTTTCCTTATTTATTTTCATTTTGGATGATCTGTCCATTGGTGAAAGTGGGGTGTTAAAGTCCCCTACTATGATTGTGTTACTGTCGATTCCCCCTTTTATGGCTGTTAGTATTTGCCTTATGTACTGAGGTGCTCCTATGTTGGGTGCATAAATATTTACCATTGTTATATCTTCTTCTTGGATTGATCCCTTGATCATTATGTAGTGTCTTTCTTTGTCTCTTGTAATAGTCTTTTTTTTTTTGCGGTACGCTGGCCTCTCACTGCTGTGGCCTCCCCCACTGTGGAGCACAGGCTCCGGACACACAAGTCCAGCGGCCATGGCTCACAGGCCCAGCCGCTCCGCAGCATGTGGGATCCTCCCGGACCGGGGCACAAACCCGCGCCCCCCGCATCAGCAGGCGGACTCCGAACCACTGCGCCACCAGGGAAGCCCTAGTCTTTGTTTTAAAGTCTATTTTGTCTGATAGGAAAATTGCTACTCCAGCTTTCTTTTGATTTCCATTTGCATGGAATATCTTTTCCCATGCCCTCACTTTCAGTCTGTATGTGTCCCTAGGTCTGAAGTGGGTCTTTTGTAGACAGCATATATACGGGTCTTCTTTCTGTATCCATTCAGCCACTCTATGTCTTTTGGTTGGAGCATTTAATCCATTTACATTTAAGGTAATTATCGATATGTATGTTCCTAATACCATTTTCTTAATTGTTTTGGGTTTGTTATTGTAGGTCCTTCCTTCTCCTGTGTTGCCTGCCTAGAGAAGTTCCTTTAGCATTTGTTGTAAAGCTGGTTTGGTTGTGAATTCCTGGCTTTTGCTTGCCTGTAAAGCTCTTAATTTCTCTATCAAATTTGAATGAGATCCTTGCTGGACAGAGTTATCTTGGTTGTAGGTTTTTCCCTTTCATCACTTTAAATATGTCCTGCCACTCCCTTCTGGCTTGCAGAGTTTCTCCTGAAAGATCAGCTGTTAACCTCATGGGGATTCCTTGTATGTTATTTGTTGTTTTTCCCTTGCTGCTTTTAATATTTTTTCTTTGTATTTAATTTTTGATAGTTTGATTAACATGTGTCTCGGCGTGTTTCTCCTTGGATTTATCCTGTATGGGACTCTCTGTGCTTCCTGGACTTGAGTAACTATTTCCTTTCCCATATTAGGGAAGTTTTCAACTATAATCTCTTCAAATATTTTCTCAGTCCCTTTCTTTTTCTCTTCTTCTGCTGGGACCCCTATAATTCAAATGTTGGTGCGTTTAATATCGTCCCAGAGGTCTCTGAGACTATCCTCAAGTCTTTTCATTCTTTTTTCTTTATTCTGCTCTGTAGTAGTTATTTCCACTATTTTATCTTCCAGGTCACTTATCCGTTCTTCTGCCTCAGTTATTCTGCTATTGATTCCTTCTAGAGGATTTTTAATTTCATTTATTGTGTTGTTCATCATTGTTTGTTGGCTCTTTAGTTCTTCTAAGTCCTTGTTAACTGTTTCTTGTATTTTCTCCATTCTATTTCCAAGATTTTGGATCATCTTTACTATCATTACTCTGAATTCTTTTTCAGGTAGACTGCCTATTTCCTCTTCATTTGTTTGGTCTGGTGGGTTTTTACCTTGCTCCTTCATCTGCAGTGTGTTTCTCTGTCTTCTCATTTTGCTTAACTTACTGTGTTTGGGGTCTCCATTTTGCAGGCTGCAGGTTTGTAGTTCCTGTTGTTTTTGGTGTCTGCCCCCAGTGGCTAAGGTTAGTTCAGTGGGTTGTGTAGGCTTCCTGATGGAGGGGACTAGTGCCTGTGTTCTGGTCGATGAGGCTGGATCTTGTTTTTCTGGTGAGCAGGTCCACGTCTGGTGGTGTGTTTTGTGGTGTCTGTGACCTTATTATGATTTTAGGCAGCCTCTCTGCTAATGGGTGTGGTTTTGTTCCTGTCTTGTCAGTTGTTTGGCATAGGGTGTCCAGCACTGTAGCTTGCTGGTCATTGAGTGTAGCTGGGTCTTGGCATTGAGATGGAGATCTCCGGGAGATTTTCGCCGTTTGATATTACGTGGAGCTGGGAGGTCTCTGGTGGACCAATGTCCTGACCTTGGCTCTCCCATCTCAGAGGCACAGCCCTGATGCCTGGCTGGAGCATCAAGAGCCTGTCAATCCACATTTTCTCCACATGGAGAAAAGAGAGAAAGAAATAAAGAAAGAAAAAGATAAAATAAAATAAAATAGAAAGTTATTAAAATAAAAAACAAAAAATAATTATTAAAAAAAATTTTAAGTAATTAAAAAAAAGAAAGAACAACCAAACCAAAAAACAAATTCACCAATGATAACAAGCACTGAAAACTATACTAAAAAAGAAAAACAAACAAAAAACCAGACAGACAGAACCCTAGGACAAATGGTAAAAGCAAACCTATACAGACAAAATCACACACAGAAGCATACACATACACACTCACAAAAAGAGAAAAAGGGGAAAAATATATGTCATTGCTCCCAAAGTCCACCTTGTCAATTTGGGTTGATTTGTTGTCTATTCAGGTATTCCACAGATGCGGGGTACATCAAGTTGACTGTGGAGATTTAATCCGCTGCTCCTGAGGCTGCTGGGAGAGATTTTCCTTTCTCTTTGTTCGCACAGCTCCTGGGATTCAACTTTGGATTTGGCCCTGCCTCTGCGTGTAGGTCGCCTGAGGGCATTTGTTCTTTGCTCAGACAGGATGGGGTTAAAGGAGCAGCTGATTCGGGGGCTCTGGCTCACTCAGACGGGGGGTGGGGAGGGGTACGGAGTGCGGGGCGAGCCTGCGGCAGCAGAGTTCAACATGACATTGCACCAACCTGAGGCGCGCCGTGCATTCTCCTGGGGAAGTTGTCCCTGGATCACGGGACCCTGGCAGTGGCGGGCTGCACAGGCTCCCAGGAGGGGAGGTGTGGACAGTGATGTGTGCTTGCACACAGGCTTCTTGGTGGTTGCAGCAGCAGCCTTAGTGTCTCATGCCCATCTCTGGGGTCCGCGCTGATAGCCGCGGCTCGCGCCCGTCTCTGGAGCTCCTTTAAGCGGTGCTCTTAATCCCCTCTCCTCACGCACCAGGAAACAAAGAGGCAAGGAAAAGTCTCTTGCCTCTTCAGCAGTTCCAGGCCTTTTCCCGGACTCCCTCCCGGCTAGCTGTGGCACACTGATCCCCTTCAGGCTGTGTTAATGCAGCCAACCCCAGTCCTCTCCCTGGGGTCTGACCTGCAAAGAAGCCAGAGCCTCAGCTCCCAGCCTCCATCCGCCCTGGGGGGTGATCAGACAAGCCTCTTGGGCTGGTGACTCCTGGTCGGCACCAATCCTCTGTGCGGGAATCTCTCCGCTTTGCCCTCCGCACCCCTGTGGCTGCGCTCTCCTCCATGGCTCCGAAGCTTCCCCCCTCCGCCAACTGGCAGTCTCTGCCCGCAAAGGGGCTTCCTAGTGTGTGGAAACCTTTCCTCCTTCACAGCTCCCTCCCACTGGTGCAGGTCCCGTCCCTATTCTTTTGTCTCTGTTTTTTCTTTTTCTTTTGCCCTACCCAGGTACGTGGGGAGTTTCTTGCCTTTTGGGAGGTCTGAGGTCTTCTGCCAGAGTTCAGTAGGTGTTCTGTAGGAGTTGTTCTACATGTAGATGTATTTCTGATGTATTTGTGGGGAGGAAGGTGATCTACACGTCTTACTCTTCTGCCATCTTGAAGCTCCTCCCCCAGGAATTTTTAAGAACAGAATGTTGTAAGGGGGAAGTTGTAAAGAAGATTTCAAAAGATCCAAATAGAACATCTAGCAATGAAAGATACAGTAACTAAATTTAGAAATTTCTTGGGTATACAAGTGACTTAAGAGAGAGAGGAGAGAGATCTGATGTCACTGGAGCCCTGAGAGAAAAGAGGTGAGTCAGAGGCAATATCTAAAGAACGACAGCTGAGAATTTTACTGCAATGTTGAAAAAGAACAATATATAGATTCAATAAGTCCAACAAATCCCAAGCTTGATAGATGGGGGAAAAATCCATACCTAGACTCATCTTAGAGATGGTAAAGAAAACCAAAAATAAACAGATAAATCATTTAAAAGGCCAATAAAAAAGACATTATCTTCAAAGAAGCCATGGTTCAACTGAGAGCTAATTTCTCAATATAATGGAAGACAGAAAATGGTAGAATGATGCATTCAAATGTGCTGGAAGAAAAAACTGCCATCTATTAATTCTGAAAGAAAAAACCGCCATCTTTTAATTCTATAACCAGCAAAAATATCTTTCAAGAGTAAGAGGAGATTAAAGACACTTTTGGACAAACAAATGTGGGAAGAGTCACCAGAGCAGAACTACTTCACACTTAGTTATAATGGCATTGACTGTGAATTTAACCAACACTGATATTTTAGATTCTGCTCTCCAGTATTCTGCTATTGTCTCAAACACTCCATCCAATAAGTCACAAGAATAATGAACTATGGCTGAAAATGATTTTGAAGTGGTTCATACACAAATTACCCCATTTGAAGTCTCAGTGATGATCCAAGTTGTCATTCATACAAGTTCATGAATACTAAATCCACACTGATGTACGACTTTTCCAAAATGAGAAACCAAAATAATTTGAACTCAGCAGGGATATCATTTGTCCCTGACTCATAATAATATGTCTGTCCTATGGCTCTGTATTCATTACTTTACAAATAGAAACATCATTAGCCATACATAAATTTCTCTTCTAAGCGAAACAAAACAAAACAAAAATCCATGAGTGGTGACCTCAAACTGAACTGGTTAAATTTAGGGACTCATTTGTAAAGGTCAGTGTCCTTTACTGCAAATCCACTTCTTATGCAGATGAGAAGTTTAACCTGCCCTACAGGCGCTGGGCATAATTAGCCAGCTGCACCCTCACAATAAGGTGCAGATGGTTAATTACACCAGCAAATAACTGCTTACTTGTGGGCACAAAAGCCTGTACCTAAAAATCATTGAAAGTATACTTGGGCGTATTTATGCTCTTGCAAACAAAATAGTTATTTCCAAGGTTTCATCTGTGAGCAGACCACCACGGGCTCCAACTCCACTGCTCTAGGGGAGACCCATTAACACTGCTGAGGTCTGGGTCAAGGAAGGGACACTGGCCACAAAGCCATATATCAACTAGTGAAATATATCATGGGGTGCTGACTCCTTGTTGAAAAATCTCCTAAAGTTAATTTGTTGTAATAGGGATCTTAAATAAGGTAGACTTTGGTTTCCCTAGAGCCCAAAGTAAATTCTATATTCTTTAGATTAAAAACTCTGAAATGAGAGAATTTTTTTTTCCACAAGCAAACGTCAACATTAGTTGTCTGACAAAGAAAAAAGGACAAATTATCCTGTGGCCTTGAGGAATTTCATGGGCTAGCTGAGCTCCCAGAATTTAGAAAACCATATTGGAAACAACACATCCAGTGGTTGTTAGAGATTGTTCCAAAGATCCCATTTAAAAACGTGTCCTATTAATCCCCATATGGCAAGAATAGGACTTGGGAAGAAGGCAGAGAGGGATAACTACTTCCTAAAACCCAAGTTTTGGAAGGTCTCTGCCAGCTTTAATGTTCTCAGTTTGCAGAGGTCAAGCTGTCAGGGCTGGGGAAGAGAATGCTAATCTATTTGAATCTGCACAGAACCTTTTCTCTGAGGAACCCACAGAGTGTGTGATTCTATTCAGTTTAATTGTATGTTGGGGAAGAGGAAAAGCTGCTTGCCATGATTTTAATTGCTAAGAACACACTATCTTTTTAGGAACCATCTGTGTAATTGTAATTACAAACAGCGATGCAAAAACAAAAATGATTAACAAGTACAAAACTTCCCTACCACTAACAGTTTTAACATAACAAGCCATGTTGTGAAAGGGTATGTCGCCTTTTTCCCCTCTGCAATATTTCATGATTTAGCAACTGACAGCCTACCATTTATTACAGAATCTCATTCTGGTGGAGCTAAAGTTATTAATTAGTATTAATTAATTAGTATTCTTAGATTACATTTCTCTGTTATTCCTTTTTTATTAAACATTAATTCCCTCTGAGAGTGACAGGGTATATCAGAAATGAAATACCTAAGGCTCCTGTTTTCTACCTCCTGCTAAAATCTTTGAGGTTTCATATAATAGGCATCACCTATAATTAATTACCAGGGACATTCCAAAGTACTGCAAGACTAATTTTTTGGCTTTCATAAACACAAATTTCTGCCTTCTTGGTTTTGAAATATGCTTACCACACTGTTATTCTTTTAAAAGCCACAAGTATTGGTAATTGTTCTGAGGCATGAATAAAAATAGCTTAACCTTGAAATTTATTCTACTTAAGGATTTTTCAAAGCCATTGCCGTAAACTTGGGTGGATTGTTTAAAATAAAAACAAGCATCAACAACATAGTACAGAACACAGAATTAGGCAAAGTTTTTTAACTTGGACTTAGAATAGTAGTTTAAAGAAATAAAACGAGACAGATGCAGTGAGATTATAATGTTACTAAAGCAATTTAAATCCTCAAAGATGTAAAAAGCCTGACTGCACAGCTTTTAAAGTTAAATTGCAGTAGAGGCATTTTGTGATATGCCAATTCCTCACTTATGCTCTGCCCAACACGAATCCATGATTTTTGCCTTATTACAAGCCTAGTTCCCCTTTGCAAGGTATTTTATATGAAGAACAGCCAAATGCTAAGTGCCTCTGCAGTGTTAATGAGGAAATAGATCTTGGGAGAAATTATGTGAGAGAAAGAAACTGCCTTCAGAAAACGGCTGTTTCTTCACTTTTAACAACAGCAACTGTGATGGAGAGTATCACAGTGCCCTGCATCCTGAAATGTGCTGTCCTAAACCAGTGATCTTTAACCTTTGAGGTCCAAATCCCATTGGGAATCAGTTAAAAGCTATGAACACTGTCCCTGAGAAGATGAACATAAACATAAAATCTAAAATCTGAACATAAACATAAACCCAGAGTCAAGCATCTCTACTCTACACGGATCCCTAAGTGTACCAGTTAAAACATGGTTTCAAAACTCACAGGCTATGTGGGCTTCTGATGAATTTTCATCTTCTAAATATTTTTGATGTTAACGTGGAAAAACATTCTCAAAGCTATTTAGAAGCTTGTGAAACTATACCACTAATTAATAAGAGATGATAACTTCCCCTCTACTTTGTGATTACATGAATCATTCTCACACACAAGCCAGAGGTATTGTTGTGCCTTCCCCCAAATAATTCTAAGTTTGCTCATACACAAAATGTGAAATAAAATGTAAAACTAAATCTATAAAATTCCAAGAAGAAAACATAGAAGAAAATCTGTGGTAAATTCTTTACCTTGGGTTAGGCAAAGAATTCTAGACAGCATAATCCATAAGAGAAAAAAATAATAAACTGGACTTCATCAAAATTTAAAACTTTTGACTCCAAAAGGCAACTCAATAAGAAGACAACTGAATAAGACATGGGAAAAAGATATGAACAGAAACTTCACCAAAAAAGAGATAGAATAATCCATAAGCTCATGTTGTTCAACATCATTAGTAATCAGGGAAATGCAAATTTGAAACAGAATGAGAAACCATTACACATCTACAAGAATAACTAAAATTAACAAAACTCTCACCTGCTGGCAAGGATGTGGAGCAGATTAAACTCTCATACTATGCTGGGAAATGCAAAAGGCTACAGTTACTGTAGAAAACAGTTTGGCAGTTTCTTATAAAAGTAAACATACCACAGAACCTAGCAATCCCACTCCCAGGTATTTATCCAAAACTTATAATAACATATGTTGATACAAAGACCTGTCTGTGAATGTTTACTGAAGCTTTATTTATTTATAATCACCAAGTACTGGAAGCAATCCAAATGCCCATCAACTGGTGGTACATCCATTCAGTTGGATAGTACTCAGCAATAATAAGGAATGAACTACTGTTACATATAACAACATGGATAAATCTCAAAAGCAACAGGTTAAATAAAACAAGCTAGACAAAAGCGCTGTGTATTTTATGATTCCATGTATATGATATTCTGGGAAACACACAAAACGAGTTAGATCATTGGTTGCCAGGGGCTGGAGGTGGGGAAAGGGATTGATTGACTACAACCAGCAACAAGAAAACTTTTTCAGCTAATGGAATCATTCCATACATTTATATGGATACACGACTATATATTTTTCAAAACTCATGGAACTGTACATCTAAAAGGGATGAATTTTGGAAAAGTATCTATTCAGATCCTCCGCCCATTTTTTGATATTGCTTATATGTGGAATCTAAAAAAAGGCTACAAAGGAACGTATCTACAAAACAGAAATAGAGTTACAGATGTAGAAAATAAACTTATGGTTACTGGAGGGTAAGGGATAAACTGGAAGATTGGGAGTGACATGTACATACTACAATATATAAAAGAGATGGCTAATGGGGACCTGCTGTGTAGTGCATGGAACTCTACTCAGTGCTCTGTGGTGGCCTATATGGGAGAAGAGTCTAGAAAAGAGTGGATATATGTATATGTATGGCAGATACATTTTGCTGTACACCTGAAGCTAGCACAACACTATAAATCAACTATACCTCAATAAAAGTTTTTTTAAAAAGATCCTCTGCCCATTTTTAATTGGGTTGTTTGTTTGATGTTGAGTTGTATGAGTTCTTTGTATATTTTGATATTAATTCCATATCAGATATATCGTTTGCAAATATCTTCTCCCATTCTGTAGGCGGCCTTTTTGTTTTGTTGATAGTTTCCTTCACTGTGCAAAAGCTTTTTAGTTTAAACTAGCTTTATTTAGTTTGTAGGTCAATTATACTTCAAAAACAAACAAACAAACTCATAGAAGAAGAGATCAGATTTGTGGTTACCAGAGGTGAGGAGTGGGGGGGAGGGGGAACTGGATGAAGGCAGTCAAAAGGTACAAACTTCCAGTTGTAAGATAAGTAAGTTCCAGGGATGTAATGTACAACATGACAAATATAATTAACACTGCTGTATGTTATATATGAAAGTTGTTCAAACATATGGACACCAAGGGGGGAAAGCTGGGGTGGAGCGGTTGAATTGGGAGATTGGGATTGACATATATACACTACTATGTATAAAATAGATAACTAATAAAAAAAAGTTGTTAAGAAAATAAACCCTGAGTTCTCATCACAAGTAAAACAAACTTTTATATTTCTTCAATTTTGTGTCTACATGAGATGATGGATGATGACTAAACTTACTGTGATAATCATTTAATTATGTATATAAGTCAAATCATTATGCTGTACACCTTAAACTTATACAGTGCTGTATGTCAATTATATCTCAATAAAACTGGAAGAAAAAAATAAAAGAGTTGAATTTTACAGTATGTAAGTTACACATCATAAACCTGACTTTTTTTTTTTTTTTTTTTTTTTTTTTGCGGTACACGGGCCTCTCACTGTCGTGGCCTCTCTCGTTGCAGAGCACAGGCTCCGGACGCGCAGGCCCAGCGGCCATGGCTCACGGGCCCAGTTGCTCCGCAGCATATGGGATCCTCCCAGACCGGGGCACGAACCCGTATCCCCTGCATTGGCAGGCGGACTCTCAACCACTGCGCCACCAGGGAGGCCCCAAACCTGACTTTTTAAAAATAGCTAAGAACATACTGGGAGAAAATATTAATTTAAATTATATCTCAATATATTATCAATATCTCAAAGTATCAATACCCACAGTATGTACAATACCCCTATAAATCAATATAAAAAGGACAGTCAAATTTAAACTGGGCAAAGAGAGGCAACCCACAGAAGATCAATTATCAATAGTCAATAATCATAAATTGCTTGATCTCACTAGTAAGCTGGCAAATGTAAATTACAACAAAGTGGTAAACATTATTTTCCCGTAAGAAAGACAAAGTTTTAAGAGACTGATAATATCAAGTGTTGATGCCTATGCAGGGCAAGTACAATCTCTACAATAAGACCTCAAGAGAGTTACATCAATGCAGATGATGGAACTTCAGTTTATTCATATTTAACTAAATCAAAAGACAAAAAAATAACCTTTAAAATAGTTGGGTGGGCTTCCCTGGTGGCGCAGTGGTTGGGAGTCCGCCTGCTGATGCAGGGGATGCGGGTTCGTGACCCGGTCCGGGAGGATCCCACGTGCCGCGGAGCGGCTGGGCCCGTGAGCCATGGCTGCTGGGCCTGCGCGTCCGGAGCCTGTGCTCCGCAACGGGAGAGGCCACGGCAGTGAGAGGCCCGTGTACCACACACACACACACAAAAAAAAAATAGTTGGGTGATTGTCTTTGCTGTTCCAGTCAGTGGGCTGTAGAATGAGGTGAGATGGTAGTCCTGAAAATGCTAGTGTGCCAATTTCAAGAATGCTTAAAAGTCAGTCCAGTGCAGACTGGGGAGACCAAGATGGATGCGTGAATGATTCCAAAGCTTTAACAGCCCCCCAAGCAAAGAGTGAAGTCCAGGTAGCCACGTAATGGTGATAGCCTCGTCAACATTCTCAAGGAAGAAACTCAAGAATGAAATGAGGGCCACAGCAAAATTTAGATGACAATGACATAATGGAACAGATTAATTTATCCTTCCACTAATTTATGGTGACAAAAAGGAAAGGTCTATAAATTAGAACTGTGTGAAATGTGTTTAAATGTTCCCAGAATTAAAGCTTTTCAATGATTCAATTTCTGAATTAGGTTGCTCAGAGGTGATATAAAGAATTTTCCAGGGATATTTTTGACTGCGTTCAACTTTGACGTTAGCACTGACCCCAAACCTAATACAGTAAAACATTACTCCACTATATAAGTTCATCAAGGGCACAGATCCTGTCTTAACATTTTTTTCCTGCAAACACCTAGGTTATTACTAAACATGAAATAGGATCTCAATTACTTTAAGGAGTAAAGAAAAGGAGAGTGGGAAAGAATCATCTTGATAAAATACATACTGGTTGAAGTATTCTGAAGTGAAAAGGCCAAGACCCAATACAGGCAGGGAGCAAGAAACCTAAGCTAAACAGGTGAGCACACGTAGAGGACAGGACACCAGGTGGTCAGCATAGGTGGTGGTTAAGAGTCATACCAACAGCCCTGATCATGGAACACTTTCTGAACCTAGACTGCTGAACTCTAAAGGGCAGTTAATCATCACAGTCACTTCACAGGTGTGGCTATTGAAACAAGACCACACAGGTAAAGCATATCTGAGGGTATACTAGCCATGCATTTGATCCTCACAGTCATCCTGAGAAAAGGGGAGGAGGCAGAGGAGGGGAGCATGGCACCCCATTTTCCTGGTAAGGAAATACAGAAAATGACTTGCCCAAGGCCTCACGGCTAATTAGAAGTTAGAAGGTGAACTCCTCAGTCTCTGTCCAGGGTGATGCCTGCCCCTACCCAAACAGGTAGTCTGGCTGGGGAATCCCAAGAACAGAAATTTGAGGTTCCGCTATTTTAATGGAGGTGAGGAGAAAGGGCCAGAGGAGGCTGGGGAGGGATGGGATCTGGAAACCTTGGTGAACCCCTGGGACAAACGGCTGGAACACGAGGGGACGCCCCAGCCAGCCCCCAGGCCCCTCATACTGTGACCCCACAATCACTGCGAGGACCCCCGACCCCGTTCAACCCCCACCCCCTGTCCATTCCGCCCCCCGTTCCCCACCAAGACCCCGCGTCCAACTCACAGACGCAGCAGCAAGGGCTTCCCCACCCGGCTCCAAGCGGCGGGCTCTCCTCCGGTGCAGCCTGTTCGCACAGCTGTTGCCATCCGTTGCCGCAGCAACCACGGAGCGCCGCACAGCTTAGCAAGCCGCTCCATGATTGGAGAAGGCAAGCGTCCGTAGCAACCGCCAGAAACACTTGGAAAGCATTGGGTTTCTAGAAATTCTTCGGACACCCTCTCTCCCCAAAGGCACCCTTCACCAGGCACCTGTCCTAGTTCTTTAAACACATCATGCATTATCTTATTTAACATTTTCCTGCCGGTGTTGCTGTGAGGGTCCTCATTTCTACAGGAATTTTTAACTTAAGGGTACTTTTACCTCTTCAGGAGGTCTGTGAACCACTAAGTTACACGCAAAAACGTATGTACATTTACCCAGTAGGATGCTCCATAACTGTAGAGTCTTAAAGGAGCCAGAACCAGAAACCAGGTTACCGGATGCCCAAGAAAGTCCAAAAGAATAACTGCTGTATGCATTTACCCCCATCTTCCTTCTCAGAGACTTAAGATAAAAAATAGTGCCGTTCTTCCCAGACTCCATTAAGACTGTGGCCTCATTCAAATGAGACACCACCTTGAGACACCACCCAAAGACTTTAACTCTTGACCTTTATTCATTCATTCAATAAATTATCTATTGATCACTAATTATGGGTCGTACATTTACCATAGAGACACTTTTCTAGCCACTGGAAGATAGAAAGTGTCAAGACAGAGTCGCTAATTTCTTAGAGCTCTCCTTATGGCGTGGGAGACAACAGATGAACAGATAAGATCATTTCAGAATATGGTAATAAACAAAATTTGGGACATGGAGAGTGTCTAAAGCGATGAGCCCTTTAGAAAGGATGGTCAGGGAAGTTCACACTGAGGAAATGGTATTTGAGCTGAGACATGAGAAGACAACACCTATACAAGAGCAAGGAAGACAGCAACACAGGCAGAGGAAACAGAAAGTTAAAATAAATGAATATGGGGTGTTAGAGAAAAGGAAAGGCCACTATGGCTGAAAAGGAGAGAGCCTGTAGGACTGTGGTAAGACAGAGTCAGATTGCCCTTCCCCTAGCTCTTTGAAGGCCTGGCTACTTCTCCCTACTCCCTTGCTCTCCTGCCCCCTAGTTACACCCTATCACATAACCCTAGTTATTTCCTTCTCAGTCCTTGTTACATTTTATTGTCTGTGAGCTCCATGAAGGCAAAGACTGTGTCTACATTGTTCAAGAGGGTATCCCAGCACCTAAAATAACTAGCCCAGCATGGACACTAAATAAGTATCTGTTGACTACATGAATCTTCATTTTACAATACTAGCGACTGGGATAGATGGTGAGGTCAAGACAAAGACATCTCTGCCTTCATAGAGCTTAAATGCTTGTGGAATAAATGACTTACAAACTACGTGGGCAAACTAAATGTGTGCAGACTTGAATGATTTAGACCTTAAGTGCTGTGGGAAGCTGTTGAACAATTTCCTTGACAATTTCTTCATTTAATATATTTCAATTTCACAAATTTGAATACCTACTATATACCAAGCACTGTGGTGTATGCAGGAGGTGTATACAGTAGCAATGACAAGGCAAGGACAACACCAGTCTTGCCTGTAGAGCTTACAGTCTACTGCCATGCTGTCCATTACAGTAGCCACTAGACACCTGTGACCACTGACCACTTGATATGTGGTTGGCCTGAATTGGAATGTGGGCAAGCATGAACTCTGCATTTCAAAGACTGTGCAAAATGAGAATGTAAAATATCTCAATAATTTTCAACACTGATTTCGTGTTGAAAGGATAACATTTTGGATATACTGGATTAAATAAGATTATTATTAAAATTAATCTCACTTGTTCCTTTTTTTAATCTGCTAGAAAACATTAAATTACATATGTGGCTTGCATTATTTTTCTATTGGACAGCACTGGTCTACTGAGAGCTTAATGCTAGTTGACTAAACAAGTGCTATCTTATTACAGATGTTAAAACAGACTTTTCAGTGGAGGCACGGTAGGTAGCAAATTTCAAATAGAGGAACTAGACTAAGAACTTACAAAGAAAACAGGATAGACAACTCTTAAGCCTTTCACACATGGAGTGTATAAAAGAGGCAAGAGTAGGTGATTAAGGAGGATTTCTTCAAAGAGACCTGAGCTGTGAGCCCCACTTCCTAAACTCTAGTCCAAAAAAATAGGAGTTTGAGGGCACCACTCAGTAAGTTTAAGTTACTAGGGGGCACAGCGGGCTTGTGTCTGAATCCCACCTAATTGTTCTAAAGAGCAAGACATGAGCGGACTAGCAGGCAGACAGCAGAGCAAAGGAAGAATTGCTTGGTTGGGAATAACCCATCACCTTCCCCCAGGGTTTATCAAGGGTAAAAAATGCATGAGTGCTTTCTATGGTGCTACAGATTTCTCTTGAGAAATGTGTAGGGTTATTCTGGGTCCTTTCTAAGAGAGAAATTGGTGAGACAAGACACCTCAGCGCAGGGAAGCTAATGGTACTGTCAGGTTCCTAGGGCCCAAGGAAAAGCAAAGATCCAGCTAAAAGAGAGATGCATTTGACCCCCACTAAGAGAACTGCAGGGTACAGATGCCCAGTGATGAGGGTAAGTTTTCTGACTCTTGAAAGTACCCCACAAGAGGAAGTATTCTAATCACAGCAGTAACAGACAAGTAACAACTTCCTTAACGCCTTTTCCTCTCTTCCCTCCTCCTAATCTAATCCCAGAGGAGCCAGAAAACAGTTAGTTACCCAGCTGGGGGCACAGGTATAGCAGCTGGCAATAAACCCAATTAGAAGACAATAGGAAAGAAAGCAGAAAGTGATGATGCTTTCATTCCCCAACTGCAGGTTTCCTGCTTGCAGCAGGCCCAAACTAAAAAAGGAGGGAGCCATAATTTTAAGTTAAAACTTTTGATTATCACCTTGGACAGAACATATGGAGACTGTGTTCTGACACCCAAGAGCGTCCATAAAAGTCTTGGCACCTGACTGAGTTAACCCAGAGGCTGGAAAGCAATCTGCCCCACAGAGACATTTTAAAGAGAGACTAGAAGAAAAAAAATAAGCTGCTTTATGACTGCGGCCCACAAGTCATGCTTGCTTGACTTTCGGGTTACATAACAAATATGAGACAGGCTATATAGGCAGCAACATGTGTTATACTTGAAGAGTACAGAACAGCAGAAGATGTATAAAGTTAAGGATTAAAGTGCATACTGTCATAGGAAAATAGATTATCTAGTCACATAGCACCTCAGCCTCAGACCTAAGACTAGCATCTAAGCCCCCATCCCCAGAGGCCTTGCCAGGGCTGCTGAGACCTGAAGCCAGTGACCATGGCCGCTACTCCCTCAGGGCCCATTTGCAGCTGGTGCACAAAGATGGAAGCCTACTTTGTTCTCAGTGCCAGAGAGACGGGCATGCAAGCAAACACAGGGAAAAACAAACAAACAAAAAATATCCAGAAATGGATATCCAACTGAATGCTAATTATGATATTAAAAAGTAGATCAAATTTAGGAATCATTTTTGTTAACTTACATGTCCCTTCAACCAAAAAGGCTAACAGGAAGTATGAAGACTTCTCCATTCCTAAGCTACCTGACCCCCAGAGAAACTCACATTTGGATCGGATGTGAGAGGTGAGGCCAGGGCCTTGTCCTTTCCAAGGTGTGAGCAGATAATTGAGTCAATGAGCAGACAAGACTGTGAAGACAGAGACTTCTTCAGACTTCAGAATGAAGTATGCCAGTAACCCTAAAGGCCCCAAGACACCAAGCCCACCTCAGCAATCCTGGTCCATGGGACCCATGCAGAGGAGGGCGCTGGGCAAGAAGCTGAGAGGCAGATACCCAGAAATCATGGACTCACCATGGTAAAGAGCCTTAGAGCTCAGTGTGTATAAAATTCTTAGAAAATAGTAGTTGCTCAATACATGAGCAGTAATTTTCTTACTAGTATGAGATGACTCCAGTTCTGAACTTATTCCTTGTGTGGAGATTGCTACTTAACCTCTCTGTGCTTCATGCAGCTCCCACATCTATAAAATAGGGGCAACCACCCCACAGAACTGTTGAAGATTAAATAAGGTAATAACATAAACCAAGGGCCTAACAAATGAAAGCTATCATTCTTGCTAATATTGTCACCATCCTTCAGTCCCGTCTTCTTTTTGACATCACCTCTCAATAGTCATCCAGTGCTAGAGACAGAATGTTTGTGTCATTACTCAAAATTCAAAATTCACTAATCCCCAGTGTGATGGTATTAGGAGGTGGGCCTTTGAGAGGTGATTAGGTCATGAAGGTGAAGCCTTCATGAATGGGATTAATGCCTTTGTAAAAAGAGACCTCAGCAAGTTCCCTCACCCCTTCCTCCATGTGAGGAGGAAGTGAGAAGAAACGCCATCTTCTCACTGTGAGGACACAGTGAAGTGTCCTCACACAGTGTCCTCACACAGTGAAGTGTCTTTCCTTATGAACAAGGAAGTGGGCTCTCACCAGACACTGAACCTGCCAGTACCTTGATCTTGGACTTCACAGCCTCCAGAACCGTGAAAAATGAATGTCTATTGTTTAAGCCACCCAGTCTCTGGCGTTTTTGTTATAGCAGCTCAAATGAACTAAGACACTCAGTCTCTGTTGAAACTCCTGCTCTTCATTCTCCCATTTACCAAGCTTTGACTGAGAACTCACTAAGCACTAAACATTATGTTAGGTACTGAGTATACCCAGAAAATAAAATGCAGTCCCTACTCTCAACGGGCTCAGAGTCTTTTTTAGGATGCTTACTTCTCACATCTTCTCAAACCTAAGATCAAGCATCATGCCAATTCATTTCTGAAGAGGTAAAATTTTTTGGAAATCTCTTCCTGAATTAACCCAGAATGTGACTCCCAATAATAGTTTCTCTTTTACATGACAATCCTTCCAGTTTAAAAACCACCCACCATAGCCTTCCAAATACTCCATTTTTCAGACTAACCTGCCTAAGTCCCATAAGCAGTTTCTCATGTGGTATGATTTCTAGCCCCTTTACATCCTAGTCATGCTTCATAGGACAAATGCCATTCGGCCAATGTCCTCCTTCATCATTGCTCAAAATGGAACACACGGTTCTTTCAAGTGCTGTGAGTAGTGTGTAGAGTGGAATTATTGTAAGAAAAAATTTTACTTCTTCACACTCTGGGACAGTGAGGTAAATAAACCTCCTGATTTACATTAAAAAAAATCTAATCAGCCTCATGTTGTGAGTAGCCACCATCAGAATTTCCTGTTGATGTTGGGTGGGGTGGCATAAATCACTGCCTTAAGAAGGCTGAAGGTCTGCCAAAATTGAGACTCACTTCCCCTCCCTTCTGCTATTTGGCCTTTGTCAAGGCTCCTGGCTGCAGATTAGAGAAATCTACTCTGACTAGCGAAAACAAATAGGAGAATCTGTTGAAGAATTCAACTAAGTCATAGAACCTGAGGGCGGCTGGACTTCCTGGGCAACAGGAACCAAGGAATGGAAAGTTAAGCCAAAGTAGGGCTGGTTCCTCTGTCTACATATCTCTCTCTGGGCCCAAACATCCCTTTGTTTCTGCTTCTCTCTCTACATCTATGTCATTTTTCTCCTTTACCGTAGACCTATCTTTCTCTACTTTTCCACCCAAATCTTACAAAATAGTCATCCCAGTGCCCCACGTATCCATTCTCTCAGTTCACATGCACCTCTAAGTCTCTAAGTGTGGTGGGTTAATGGTGGCTCCAAAAACGATGTGTCTGTGTCCCAAAACCCAGATCCTGTAAATATTATTTAGAAAAAGGGTGTTTGCAGCTGTAATTAAGAGTCTTAAGATATCATGAATTACCCAAGTGGACCCTAAATCCACTGACCTTGTAAGAGACAGAACAGGAGAAGACACAGACACATAAAGGGCAAACAGCAATGAGACCACAAAGGCAACGCTTGAAGAGATATGGCCAAGGAAGCCAAGGACTGCCAACAACCACCAGAAATTGGAAGAGGCAAGGAAGGATTCTCCCCCAGAGACTCCAAAGCAAGTGCAGCCCTGCCTATGCCTTGATTTCAGACTTCTGGCCTCCAGACTGTGAGAGAATAAATTTCTATCATTGGAAGCCACACAGTTGGTGGTGATTTGTTGCAGCAGCCATAAGAAATAAGAACACTAGGTTTTCATTCCAAATTCTTAGGAGAGAAAATCTGACTGGTTTAGGCTGACTCATGGACAAAAACATATCCCCTGCGCCCATTCACTTCTGCCAGAGAGATGAGTCACAGTGGATGAACACGGCTGCCAGGGCCACTCCGGTGTGGAGGGTGGTTGTCAGTTCTCAAGAAAGTGAAGGTGAGCTGGGCAGAGTCCCCAGAAGCCATCTACTACATGGGAGTTCTTCAAACATCGAGGCGCCAGACTTCATTTTTCAGACCTTTCCTCCACATCCTGTTCGTTTACCATGTTTGGATCAGCTCTCTTTGCCTCTGATTTGTCACTTCTTCATCTCTGCACATCTCCCCACTTCTTCCCAACTGCCCGGCCACCGCTCCGTCTCGAGCCAGCATCGTATCTTGCCTTGGTCTACTTCCCTTTTGGCCCCCTAGGGATATTATCGCCCCTGTTGAAAATGCACACTGTAAGGAGAGAGAGGATATTTCTGCTCTCACAAAACCTATATTCTAGCACGAGAAGTTGGATAAAAAATAAACAAACAAGTAAAAGTATCAGATGGGAAAAGCGCTTGAAATAGTAAAGTAGGATGTGCTGATGGAGAATGACTGAGGTGATGAGCCAGAGGCCTCTCTGGAGAGGTGACCTCAGTGGTAAGATCTGAATGACACCAGGGGCAGCCAGGCGTCTTCAAAGGAGGCGCCTCTAGTGTGGCGGCCCTCTGCTGGGCACCGGCTGGATGAGAGGAAGCAGAAGGGCTGAGCACAGTGAGCTCGGGGGACACCGCCACAGCCATCAGAGCGTAGTTTTCAAGACCGAGTGATACAGCAGAGGAAAACACTTGGAAATAGTAAATTACTGAATGAATGGGAGGGATTATTATGTGCAAAGTGCTGCTTTGAGGCACTATGGGCAGGAAATGACTAAGCCTTGGCCCCTGCTGTCAAAAGAGTTGTTTTTGAAAAACGGCTAAAGAAGCTGGATTCTGGGAAAAGGTTTAAACAACCAAAGATATGAGATATCTATCTATCTATCTAGATAGAACTAGACGAGAGAGAAACATTAGAAGCAAATAAATGGTACCCAACATTTCTGAAGTGCTTACTGTGTGCTTCTGTGCAGAGTGCTTTACACATGAATCCTCACGACCCCATGGGGTTATTCTCTTCATTTCACAAGTGAGGAACAGAAGCTCACAAAGCATAAGTGACTTGCCCCAAATCACACAGGCAGTAAGTGGCAGGACTTAGGTCTGTCTGACTTGAGTCTAAGGTCTTAACCAAGATGACACAACTCCCAGTTTCCCCACCTGGTTCTTTGTGGCACTCCATCTTCCATGCCTGCCCCTCTGATATCAGTGATTTATATTTATTCAATTTGTAGAACTGAACTTCTCCTGCTAGGACATCAAACTCAGCTCAACAATTAAAGACTAATTACAATTCTATTACAGGGCCTAGGAACAAAAACTGTCCGCACCATGTTTAATTACCCACTGTTTTGCTTGTAGGGGGAAAATATATCTTATCGCAGGCCCTAAGGATGACCTCATGTCCTTAGTCAGTAGAGTCAATGTCTGGGTTGGAAGAGAGTTTAAAATCAGATTTTGTTCTGTCTTGGACTTCCTAAAAACGCAAATCCAAGAACAGCCAATGGGAATATACTGCCAGTGATAAACTGTCAAGAGGAGCCCCAGAGAGAAACACTTGTCAAGAGAAGATGCCAGACACTTGCTGTGTCTGTTGGCCTTGAGACACAATTTAAAGAATAGTAGATGTGAACACCCAGGATCTGGGATTGATTCATGATATGAAAGTGTCATGCAGCTCTGGAACCAAAATTATGTGGTAGAGAAGACCTACAGTTTAAAAGAGGTGGAGCCAGAGCTAGTGTGTGAAAAATTCTTCCAGTCATCAGGCCTGCACAATTAACTGTCGGCAGAGGATCTGGTTCTTGTCAATATCTCGGCAAAGTAAAAATCATCTCCTATTAGGGAAATACTTGATAATGCAGTTATACAATTATAGATGCTCTATGTTTTTTCTCCTTTTTTTTGATGAAAATCTCACATAATAGAGTCCCTGTGTTTGTAGGGCCCAAAGGTGTAGCAGTACCACAAAGAGCGAATGTGTCTATTTGTGAGGTAGCAGACAAATACATGCAACTCTCAATAATAAATCCACCGATTTACATCAACCATGCTAGAGGAAAAAAACTGAACTATCTATTCACTCTAGAAAATGATACTATAAAGTCACTGGGAGAGAAGGCACATAGACATGCAAATAGTAATGTGTAAGACATCACAGAATAGCACTGTAATAACCTACATTATTACATTCAACGAATACAAGGGTGGTTAAGAAGGGCAAGACCATCGTTGGCTGCAGTTGTGAGTAAAGCTTCAGGAGAGGTTGAACTAAAGTGGCCATTGAAGAACCGGTAAAATTCTGATTCACTTCTTAATATGCCTCTGATGGATTCATCAAATACGGTATTGAATCTTCACTCTAGAACAGATCATGCCAGTCACTGGGGGGCCACTGAAGGCTCACAACCCCATCATCTATCCATTTAACATGTTCACAGCTATTCACGAGTATGTACCCCATGCCAGGCACTGGTGATGCTGCTGTGAATGAGCAAGAGCCCTAGAGAGCAGAGGAAAAGGAGGGGTGAGGCTTCCATATGGGGGCCACAACATCCCCATAAACAGCTCGTCAGGGCTTCACCACGGTGAAGATGACAAATTCTGAGATAAAACTTAGTCTTAGATACTTGGAACAAAAGAATTGAAAGCAACAGAGCCAGAACTACATACCGGAGAAAATGGAGATGGGCTATAACTTTGATTTTAGAGGGAAAGGGTTGCAACAAATCTCATACTCTCTTTTCTGGCAAAATGAGGAAGGATCTGTGAAATGCCCAGATGACCTAGAAGAGAAGAAAGAAAGGTTTGATTTGAGTCCCTATAATAATTTTGCTCTGATAATTATATCCTGTTACAGAAATGGAGAGGAATATATAAGAACTCATCCATTCATTCATTTAAGCACAAATTTCTCAAACACCTATATATTCAAGACTGTATCAACTGTGTCAGATACTAGGGATAAGAGAGGAAAATTCTCAGTTGTTCATTTTTCGGCTAGACTAAACATAAAAGGGTACAACCTCCATGATAATGACATGGGAAGGGGGTCAGCAGGAAGCAGACACTGAGCCAGTGGTCTTTCATTAGCTGTCCAGGCTGAATGTTAGGAGAAAACAAGCAAGTCCAATTTGAAAGTACCCCATTGCCCTTGTCTTCTCATTAGACCAACTCTGAGGCTTCAGAGAGTCCTCAGCCCCAGGCCTCATTAGAAAAGCAGATGGACATATCAGAGGGGTTAATGGCAGCCAAGGATGACCCCAATATGATTTGGTCCTAGCTGCTGACCCTCTAGAGATGAAAACTGAGGGCAACAACTTTTGGTGGAGAATGAACAACAAGGTAAAATCTAAAATTATGCTAGAATTTAAGAAAATAATCCCCGACAGAGACAGAAAAAAAAAAAAGGAGAAATAAAAATTGAGTAGTAGCAACATGGCTATTTATACAATCAAATATTGCCTACTTGCACTAAGAAAGGTAGTTGTGCCATGGATAATACACCAAAAAGGAGCACTTCAAAATATTCTTAGCTGTTCTACTAATGAGGGCAAAATTGGGAACCTAGCAGAGGAACATGGCTGATACATACATGGGTGGATAGTGCTGTGTATGTGTGTGTGTGTGTATTTCTTGAGAGCCAAAATGAAGATGAGGACATAAAGTCGAAGTCCACACGGATAGAGTGGAATTATATGATGTGTTCTGTCCATGTGTTCTTCCTATTCCTCACCAACTGTCTTGGTCTGCCAGTGTCTGCACCTTACCACCTAAACCCTTAATAAACTGCCTTTACCTCTGCAGCTGGCAACACAGAGTTATCAAAGTCACGTGAGATTGAAGCACTCTATACTGTGGATAAATGGGATTTCCAGAGAGTGCAAAAACACCAGGTGCAGCTCTTATCAGATGAGCTGCGGATGTTTCCCATCCCAAAATAACAGTTCTTGTTCCACTCTCAGGAAAACAATTTCATTATTTAGGAGCTCAGGAGATAAAAAATTTCCACATCAGTGGTGACGATATCTGCACAGTCTCTGCCTTTTCCCCATAACACAGCTTCACTGAGCTGTTAACGGTTCAATATGCATAACTATGCAAAGAGAGCACTGGTCTTCCTGACTTATTAAGCCAATGACTTATCCAAAGTCTTGCTTGTGAGCACTCTTGGACCCGTGGTTCCTGCTCTCCCCACTCTTGTTTCCGCACCTCTGTTAGCCCTTCTCTTTGTCTAGTGTTGGGCACGAAAATGGTCCCAGGTCTAGATTGCCTTACGCATTCCTCACCAGGCTGCCCAAGAGACTTCACAAATTGCTTGTGCACTTAAACTTTAATAATGAAGACTGTGGACTTATATGAATAATTCGAAGATGGAATTTGAAAGCCAATTTCTTTTGCTCATTAAAATTTAGGACAGCCATATTATACAAACAAGCACAATAGACTCATTTCACATCTTGTGACATGGACAACTGGCTCTCCTAGGCAAGAAGGAATTCAATTTACATTTAAATGCTATTCCCGGAGTATGACAAAAGCTCTCTGCATTAAAGTTTGAAGTACTTGAGGTTTTAGCCAGTGAATTTTAGAAAGTGTTTGTGATTGAAGTGCAAAACAATGAGTGAAGAAGCTAATACCTTGATTGCAGCCTGTGAGAAACTCTGAGCCAGGGGAGCTGGGATTCCTGCCCCACAGAAACTGTGAGGTAATAGATGCTGCTGTTTTAAGCCACTAAAAAAAGGAAAACGAGTGGATGCTTTGTTAAACACCTACACACACTTCTGGGAAAGTGTATTTTATTTTCTCCTCACCTTCTTTTCCCCTCTCATCTTTTCTAACTTGATATAAACTATGCAGCAAGTGGACTGGTCCTATTCATACCAGACTTTAAGCCATGGGTAGCTCTTTTTCCCAGATAAAGCCATGACTGGGAGAGGTACACATCCCCAGTGAGGTGTACACATCACTCATGTGCACGTGAGCACACACACACACACACACCCCACACACACATGCTCACATCATTTCATTTACTCTTCTGGGGGAAAAATTACCTTAAGAAAACACCCATTTATTTTTGAGATAAATTAATTCCCCAAAACCAATAAATATAGAGTAAGGGAACTAATATTTACTATGGCAAACAAGGTCATTTGACGCTAGCACCAGAAGAGCCTTGAATTCCACATCTAGAAATTTAAACATTATTGGGTGTGAGGAACCATTCTGAGATTTCTGAAGATGGAGCTGACGTAAACCAACAGTTAACTGACAGTAACAGGAATAATGAAGTGGAGAGGAAAGGAAATGTAATCAGGGAGACTAGTTAGAGAACAATGGTTATACCTTGTGGAAAAAACAGCACAGAATAAACCAGAGACAGTGTGAATGAGAGAAGGGGGAAAGCACAGAGCTACGGGGGCAGAAGCACCTTAGTAACTGATGGCTAGTCGGATGGAGGATGGAGAAGAAAGAGTAGATGCAGTTTCTAGTCTGCATGACTGTGTGTGTGATGATGCCATTAATCGAGATAGGAAATACAGAAGGGAACACAAGTTTGAGGACAGGGAAGGGTAATTATATGCTCACATTTTTTAAAGTTTGCTTATACTATTGACATGACATGATGAAAATGACACTTTACCTCTGTGATCTTCCTCCCCAAAACCCATAACCCCAGTCTAACATGAGAAAAACATCAAATTCCAATAGAGGGACATACTACAATACACATGACCAGTGCTTCTCAAAGTTGTCAGGGTCATCCAAAACAAAGTCTGAGAAACTGTCACAACAGAGAGAAGCCCACATAAACAGGATTACTAAATGTAATGTGTTATCCTGGGTAGCATGTTGGAACAGAAAATGACATTACATGAAAACTAAGAAAATCTGGGCTTCCCTCATGGCACAGTGGTTGAGAGTCCGCCTGCCGATGCGGGGGACACAGGTTCGTGCCCTGGTCCTGGAAGATCCCACATGCCGCGGAGCGGCTGGGCCTATGAGCCATGGCCGCTGAGCCTGTGTGTCCAGAGCCTGTGCTCCGCAAAGGGAGAGGCCACAACAGTGAGAGGCCCGCGTACCGCAAAAAAAAAAACTAAGAAAATCTGAGTAAGTGATACACTTTAGTTAACTGTTCTAAAAAATACAATCTGTTTTTTTAAAGTTTGCTTATTAAAGCTTTTCTTTTCAAATTAATTAATTTATTTATTTATGGCTGCATTGGGTCTTCCTTGCTGCATGCAGGCTTTCTCTAGTTGTGGCGAGCAGGGGCTACTCTTCGTTGTGCTGTTTGGGCTTCTCATTGCAGTGGCTTCTCTTGTTGTGGAGCACAGGCTCTAGGCACACAGGTCTCAGTAGTTGTGGCACGTGGGCTCAGTAGTTGTGGCACATGGGCTCTAGAGTGCAGGCTCAGTAGTTGTGGCTCATGGGCTTAGCTGCAACACGGCATGTGGGATCCTCCCGGCCCAGGGCTTGAACCTGTGTCCCCTGCACTGGCAGGCGGACTCCCAACCACTGCACCACCAGGGAAGTCCCTTATCAAAGCTTTTGATATCTGCTAACCCATCATGGTAGCTGGGGGCACAGGGAACTAATAAGTTCTTGTTCCCCACCCACAAATACTCCATTACATTAGACCTCATCCCTGCTAACTCCGTCACCTCCCCACCACCCACCTGAATGAGAAAATTGACATGGAGGAAAGCAACTCCTTGCCTACCCTTAAAACCTAGAGTTTCTGGTACTTATGTTGCAATTAAGAAGGGGCACATATGGGTGCGATAGCAACGTGACAGCAGAGGGCAACGCTGACCTGAGAAGAGCATTTTGTTTTCCAGTGACGGCGTCAGGGCTGTAAACACCATGATCACGTACCTCAAAGCTCTGTGCTTTTGGATTTCATCCAACAAATGTTTACTCAGCACTTAGACAAGCTGTGTACTGTGAGGTGCTAGGGATATGGGGAGGAATACACCACAGCTCCTGCCCATAAGACGCCCACAGTCTACACTAGAGACAGGATGGCAAATGATTACAGTACATGGTTAGAGCAGAGATGTTATGTGTTAAAATGCAAAAAAAAAAAAAAATCATTTTGGGAGTGGCTAAGGAGTTAACAGTGACTTCCTTTTATCTAGGAAGGTGGTCAGGGAGGGCCATATCAAAGACTGAGCTTTGAACTGGGGCTTCAGAGATAAGTAGGTTCAGACTTCCCTGGTGGTCCAGTGGTTAAGATGCCACACTTCCCATGCAGGGGATGTGGGTTTGATCCCCGGTTGGAGAACTAAGATCCCACATGGCACACAGCACGGCCAAATAAAAAAAGATAAGTAGGCTCATGCCATGTTAAGTGGGAGGATTCAGCATTTGCAAAGACATGGCAACATTCAACTGCACAGTGTACTTGGGGAAGTGGCAGCCAGAGTTTCAGGTATGGACTTACTACCTGCGGGCTGTGAGGAAGGTCAATCAGGGAGGAGAAAGGCTACAGTTAGGGAGACCAGGTAATAAGCTACTGTAATGATTCCAGCTGGAGATGATGAAACTCTACACTCAGGAAGAAATATAAAAAATGCCCCAACTCTCCTACCTTCTCACTCTTCCATCAACACATTCAAGCAAAAGAACCTGAGTCCCCGATGTCTTCTGCTCTTGGCAATTCAGGAAGGCCTGGCATCTGTTTCTTGGCTAGAGGTTGCCAGTGTTCAGGCCTCCTCTCGTTAGAGAACCGTGGGGTGCAGGCCCGTGCCTGTTTCAGAATTCACCAAGGAATTCCACACGCACCCATCTGCTAAGTAACGCTTCCTTTCTCCCCAGTACAAGTCCTCTCAGCTCTGGCTGTTAAAAGGGGGCCATGCTCAATGCCTGCCTGGGAGCACTTTGGCATAACTTCAAAAGCTGCAGAGATTTCTATGCATCTTTTTTGTTTCCAGGAAGATGTGGTCAAAGCCATGGAAATGCAGGCTTCTTTTTCCCTTGAAGGTGGATGAAAATAACCTATGGCAGATACTTTGCTTAAAAGTCAAATGGCCTCATGAAACCTCAGGGTTTGGTCTCAAATTCTCATTGTTTTCGTCAGTTGATATAGCTCAAAGAACTCAAGCTCTGTAACCAGGAGCAGCAGTTCCTGTTAGGATGTAGGCCCTGCAGCTTTGCTTTCCTGGTTGTTGCTGAAGAGAGGCACGTGGTGGGATGGTGAAGGGCACAGACTCTGTAGCACACAGACTTGGCTTGGCATCCTGGCTCCACCACATACCAGCGATATGACCTTAGTCAATTGGTTTACCTCTCCATACCTGTTTCCCCATTTGTAAAAATGGACCCAATAAGAGTACCCACTATGAAGGCTGTTGTGAGGATTAAACATTAAACATTACACTCTAGGTGAAGCACAGCCTGGCACATGGTAATTAAGGTTAGCTGGTAGATGCCTCTTGCAGGGCCCACCTGTACCAGCTTCACCCTGTGCCTCTGGGTGTGTTACACTAAAGCAGCACACACACAAAGTACCTGCTGCTTGTACAGCTAGAGGTTAGGGGTAGTGGTACATAGTAGTTAAGGGTTGGAATTCAACTGCCAGGGTTTGAATCCCAGCTACTCCTCTTCCTAGTTGTGTGGTCTTAGGCAATAACTTACCCGCTCTGTGCTCAGTTTTCTCACCTGTAAAATGGAAGTAGTAACAATAACTACCTCACAGAGTTACTGTGAGGTGCAAATGAGATTCATACATCGTGCTACACATAGTTAGAGTTCATTCATTCTCAGTGCCGTGTACTAGACCATTTTGCAAATACTCTATGGTTTATTTATCCATTCTACTCTTGATGGAGATTTCAGTTGTTTCCACTTGGGGGCTATTGTAAGTAATGCTGCTATGAGAATTCTTGTACATGTCTTTTGGTGCAACTATGTGTACAATTCCGGGTCAAGTGGAATTTCTGGGTCAGAGGGTATCAGTTTTAGCAGATTGTGCCAATGAGCTTTCCAAAGTGGTTGTTCCAATTTAAATCCCTGCTAGCAGTGTGTGAGAGTTCAGTTGCTCCACGTCCTCACCGACATTTGGTATTTTCTGACATTTTCATTTTCGATATTCTAGTGGGTTTGTAGCACTATCACACTGTAGTGTCACTTTGCATTTCCCTGGTTGACCACCTTTCTGTGTGTGCATTACACGCCGTGTCTAGCATATAGTAAGTATGCAACTACTACCACTACTCTTCTTCTTCTTCTTCTCTGGTCACCAAAGCACAACTTTTCAAATAGGGACCTGGACAGAGACTTCCAGAAGTTTCTAGACATCTTATACTCTCTTGACCCACCTTTTATATCTCCCATGTGTGCCCTTCCCCATGTCTCCCACTTCTCTTGGTTAATTTCCCTATTAATAACACTCCGTGACTCTCCCACAGTCCAGACATACTGAATAAGAGGAACTGGAAACCAGGCGAGACTTCTGACCTCCACCCCAAACAGGTTCCCATCCCTGCTCAGGTGTGTAATCTCCAAGAAGAGCAAAACAATCCTCACTCAGAGGCTCTAGACCACCCGGAATCTCATCCATCTGACCTCACTTCCCTCTAGACCCTTCCTGATGAATGGTTTTGACAACTTCCTCATTATTACTGCCTCTGGTCCAAGCCAGAATTGAATCTTTAATGCCTTCCTTTAGGAAAGATGCATCACTTGATTTTTAAGATGCACAGTCAATTCCCCCTCGAATAGCCAGTATCCTGAGGGGTTTGTTAATGCATAAAGCCACATACCTCTGAGGAAAATTCCATGATGTCCCTAAAACAAGAAGACAGTTAAGCTCTATCCTCAGTTTAGTCCTTCCTGGTAAGCTCCAGGAGAGAAGAAAAAAAATGGCATTGTATAATTGGGGGTAGAGTTGCATCTTACAAGATCTTAGGAAAGAGGAAAAAAGGAAGGCAGCTTTATAATCCCAAATCAGGTCAAAAATTTTTGCCCATGTTTGTATAAAATATTCTTCATTATATAATGTAATGGGCACAATTTTATTCCCTAAGTAGCTGGGTAAAGACTTCCTCTTAGATGAGACCCACCTTTCTTGAAAAAATTTCTTGGTGTACCCTACGAAATAAAATGTGGGACCCCTGCCACCAAGGACCTTGAGAGTCAGAAATACTCTGGATAAGACAAGAGAACAAATTTGCTGCTTTGTTGAAGAGAATAGAAAGAAAGAGACGGATGCTAAAATGCTAAAGACATGGTTAAAGGCCGCTCCGTGTAATATTTGACCCTTTAAGTCTTCAGGAAAGGTGCTTACTTCTTTAAATGCATGGTGCCAAGTGAATCTTTTGTGGAAATCCATGAAGGAACTGAGATTTGGATGCAGGTTCTCCCGGGGTAGAATTGAGAAAGCCTGAATAGAGGAGTCACAACAAGGAGGCAGAAAAAATTAAGCAAGGGCTCTGGACTCAGTCAAGCTCAGAGTAACCAACTTGTGATTTGTGTAGGATTTTTCCAATGTTAGCATTGGAAAGCTCGCATTCCAGGAACCCCCTCTGTCCCAAGCAAACTCTAATCAGGCTGGAAAATTGAGGATTTGAATTAAGTTTACCAAAATTTCCTAAGGCCAGGGAGGTCCCAGTTGACAACTAAATTATAACTAAAATAGCATATATAGTGTTCAGCTTTTGTTCTCTAAGTGTGACTTCTTCTTATACAGAAACATATACACAGAAACACAAATACCGAAAGTGTACACTAAAATTAAAATCAAATCTCCTGACAAGCTAAATCCCCTTTCTGATCAGTAATTTAAGTTTTTCACCATGGTTTACTTAAGAGTTTGCATTCCTTTGTGCATGGAGAAAGATCCACAGCTTTGCCTCAGCTCCTGCTTAAACCCCCCAAATCAGCTGCCTTTCCATTGGAAGACCTTCATTCTGATCCTGTACTTTTGCGAGGGAGAGAATAAGCAGCAGAGCAAGAGGCTCCTCTCTGGGACTCTTCTCATCCCCATTTTTCTTCCCCCAACATGTATGCATGAAATGTGGAAGAACTAACCTAGGAAGGAATTGTTTGTTTTCAAAAATCTGGGCCCTGAGCTAAGATTAATTATGTTTTCAATAGGTTTAACTCAGATTTTCAATTTTTGTAGTCTTAGAAACCAGGAGAAATAATTTATTAAGAACGTGATCTCATGTCTAAACATTTACTCAGTCCATGGACTCCTAAACTACAGTACAAATTCCAAGAGTCAAATCAGAACTACACTTCAGGCTAATGGGATTAGAATAAAGCAGTATAATCTAGGTGTGTTTTAAAGCAAGGCATGCCTGGATTTTAATTACAAACCTGGTAGGAACTGGCAGTCTGGCCTTGGTTCTATTCTCTGAGAATGAGGGGTATGAGAGAATGAAAGGAATCAAGAATTTGGGCCTGAACGTTTGTAGCAAACCGGATGAACCCAGAGGCTATCGTATTAAATGAAGTTAAGTCAGAGAGAGAAAGACAAAAATCGTATATCACTTATACGTGGGTTCTAAAATATGATACAAATGAACTTATTTACAAAACAGAAACAAACTCACAGACATAAAAAACAAAGTTATGGTTGCCAAAGGGGAAAGCGGGGGAGGGATAAATTAGGAGTTCAGGATTAAAGGACACAAACTACTATATATTAAATAGATAAGTAACAAGGTCCTACTGTATACATTAGGGAACTATATTCAGTATCTTGTAATAAACTATAATGGAAAAGAATATGAAATAGAATATATATATGTATAATTGAATCACTTTGCTGTGCACCAGAAACTAACACAACATTGTAAATTAACTATACTTCAATTAAAAAAAAAAAAGAAAGAACTTGGGTCTGAAGAACTAAAAGGATGAGGTAGTAGCCAATTGAGATGGCTGTAGATAGAGCAAGTTTAGGAGGAAAGATCAAGAGTTCCATATAGGATATGTTAAGGAGAAAGTTCTAGATTGGAAATATAAGTTTAGGACTCGCTGACATACAGCGAGGTATTTAAAAGCTGTGACCAAATAACATCACCAAGGAAGTGATGGTAGAGAGAGAAATGTCTGTATGTCCATGGGTACGCCTCAGGGGTTAGCTGACCAATATTCCCTCCACGCTCCCTCTCCCTGTGCGCCTATGCTCAGTCAATCCACCGCAGCAGAAGGTTTGGTGCTCCTCCATGAGAAGCCAGCAGTGCTGTAGGACAAAGAATTTCAGGCTTGGAGATAAAAGATGGACTCGGGCTCAGATCTGCCACCCAAGTGTACTGTCTTAGGCAAATCACTTAATTTTTTTTTTTTTTTTTTTTTTTCTTTTTGCGGTATGCGGGCCTCTCACTGTTGTGGCCTCTCCCGTTGCGGAGCACAGGCTCCGGACGCGCAGGCCCAGCGGCCATGGCTCACGGGCCCAGCCGCTCCGCGGCATATGGGATCCTCCCAGACCGGGGCACGAACCCGTATCCCCTGCATCGGCAGGCGGACTCTCAACCACTGCGCCACCAGGGAGGCCCTAAATCACTTAATTTTGATGAGCCTCTGTTTCTTCACCTGTAAATTGGAGATAACATTATCTCCCTATAGAATATCTGTGAGTGTTAAATAAGTTGAATAAAAATACTTTGTAAGATGCTTTACATGCTACAAACTAGTATCATTTATCTCATAATCTCTGATAACTGAAGGAAGAAAATGCTGTGCTTCTGTTAGTGATCACATATTAAGTTTAGGATGGTATCTACCCATGTTTAAAATGCATAACCCTTTTAAACATATCTTTTACCCTTATCAACATTCAAAATATACATACCCTTTGATGCAGCAATTCCAACTATCCTACAGAATATAGCTGCACAAGCGTAAAGATTAATGTGTTAGGCTCTAGTAATAATAATAAGATATTAGAAATAATATATATCAGTAATGGGTTGGGTAAATAAATCATGGTACATTCATACAGTGGAATACTAGTTGTTAAATGTAATGAGAAAATATATGTGTACTGACATGAAAAGATGCCCATGATATTTATGTAAAATAATAGCAAGCAAGTTGCAGACAATATGTACAGTATAATCCAACTTGTTTTACATGTCTATGTATTCATATTACACATTTTGATACACACATAGCAAAAGAGACTAGAAGGACATGGGCCGCACTGTTGAGAGCAGTCACAGGGTCACTGAGTGTGGCTGAGGACTTCATGGCCCTCTGAGGAATGTGAATGGCAGGAACTGGAGAGAATTACTTTCACTTTCTCCTTTTGATACTTCAGAATTCTTTGAAGTTTTATAACAAACGAAAGCTATCTTAAAGACATACCATAAACCAATCCCTGTACCCTGAGGTCCTTAAGAGGGTGGGTGCATATTTCCAAGTCCAGAAGAATGTCTCTGTTGGGTTCCTGGTTATATTTCAATTCGGCAAGCCACAGCTTTCCTTCCCACCAAGGCATGGGGTAACATAGTGGAAGCAGTCCATTGAGGGGAAAACATAGGCCCCAAAGTAGGGCTACTTTGGGAAGGAAAAAGAAAATGCAAATATATTCTGAAAACAGATGGTGTCTGGAAGAGAACGTGTGTTTGGCAACAAGAAGGGAAAATCACAGGGGGAGGAGAGAAAAGCAGTAAAAGAGAAACAGCCAAAGGAGGTGGTAATTAAGTGTGAAGCTGAAGATTTCCAAGGGATTTTTCAGCTTTGGCAAAAGTTAGGCCTCTGGACAATTCTGCTGAAGTGAGTAGACATTGCTTTACATTTCTCTTATTTATTAAAAGTATTCCAAGAGAGCAGTAGCTCTGAACCCTGATATCCTGAAACTAGTTTGTCACCAATGTTTCAAGTATTAAATTTTTCACATAATGTACTTTTAGTCACAGTTAAAGAGGCCCCAAAGTTAGCCCTCTCACTCAGTGGCATCCTAATATGCTTCCTGGGGTGGGAGACAAAGGGTGGAGTCACTGCTAATGTTGAGGGAGTTGTGTATAACCCACAGGCTACCTGTCTCACCATCTCCTAACACTGTTCCTATTCTCTGGGCTCTGGAAGTCCCCACGGGTCACTGGTGGGACAGGCGGGACAAGCATACGTTGGGAGATTTGTGACAATCAGGAGTCATGCCACATCCCACTTCATTTATAGTATGAACTAAGGCACAAGCATCTGAAATGTCCAACAACAAAGAGATTAATTGATGAATTATTTTGCACTAAATTGCTTGCTATTGCAGCTGCTCAGAATGTCAAAGGGCAACTAGGAACTATGACCGTTCCAGCAGGGAACAGCTGTGGGAGCCAGAGGCCAGATCCCCTATCAGTGAGGAAAGGAAGTCCTTATGTCTGTATTGACCCCTCCTGTCATACCAGTGACGGTTCACAGACAGGATTACAAAGGATAGGTTTTGCACTTGGTCCTAAATAATCTTTTAATGTCACAAAAAGCTGAGCCACAGCCAAGAATACATTATGACGTCTCAAATTATCAGTTCTATCTTTGGGATAAGATGTATTCCATGCATCAAACTGAAGGTCAAGAGATGAGTCTTCTCCTCCAGACATGGTCAAAACCTTTCTGGGTCTTATAAAATGGGGCTTGGAATACAAGTTTACTCTAGCAGGGAGCTTTTGGATTGCATGAACTCTAGACATTGGATATAGAGGCCTGAGATTCCACACCAAGCTCAAGTTTAACCGCAAATTATATATATACATATATATGTGCATATATATGTATGTATGTACATATAGTATATGCATATGTATGTTGCCCAGGGACTCAGTTTTGGACAAATTAGGTTTGAGATGTCTATTAAACATCCAAACAGAGATGTCAAGTAGGTGATTGAATATATGGTCCTAGAGTTAAGGAGAATGGTCTAGGCTGGAGACATATATTTGGGCATTGTGGTAGGCAGAACAATGTTCTCCCAAGGGTGTCCATGACCTAGTCTTCAGAACCTGTGACTATATTACCTTACATGGCAAAAAACTTTGCAGATGTGATTAAGGGTATGGACCTTGAGGTGGGGAGATTATCCTGGATTATGAGTGAGCCTAATCTTATCAGATGGGACCTTAAAATCAGAGAATTCTTCTCAGCTGTGGTGAGAGAGAGTTGATGAAGGAAGAAAGTTCAGGGAGATATGATATTGCTAAGGAATGTAGGAGGCCTCTAGAAGCTGGAAAAGATGAAGAAACGAATTCTCCCTTAGAGATTCCAGAAAGGAATACAGCCCTGCTGACAGGCTATTGTAGCCCAGTGAGACTGTGTCAAACTTCTAACCTAAAAAGCTGTGAAATAATAAATTAGTGTTGGTTTAAGCCACTAAATTTGTGGTAATTTGTTACAACAGCAAGGGAAAACTAATGCCAGCACCATAAATATATAGATGGTATTTAAATCCATATGAATGGGATAAATAGAGACAGAAAAGATAAGAGGTCTTGGGAATGAGCTTTGGTAAATTTGAATATTAAGTCAGGGAAATGAGAAAGACCCAACCGGGATGACAGAAGAGGAGTGGACATGAGGTAGAACAAGAAAGTGGTATTCTAGAAGCCAAATGAAGAGTCTGCATCACCTGCTGCTGAAGGGTCAGGTAAAATGAGGGCAGAATTAGGAAACAAGACAGACAGAATAGGGAGAGCATACGTGCTCAGGCCAGTTGATACACAGAAGGAAAAGAGTGAACCCTGGTCCTCAGCACTCAAGCCACAACGATGGGAGAGACACAAGAATGGTACCCACTCAGAATGCGGACTTTTTCATATACAGGGACTCTAGTCACCAGCAAACATGGCCCAGCTACAATCCTGGGACATTTCCAAACAGATCAGCACTCTTTCCCCGTGGGGGAGGGAAGGTGTGAAAGTCAGTAGGAAGAGGATAGAGGAGCAAGAAGACTTTCAACTTTCCTTTACAGACCTACACTATGGTCTCTCCTTTTACCATATGATGTAGTCTGAGCCGTCCAAGGCCCTAACTTGTTAAACAGCATATACCCTAAGTCCAAGGAAGTTAACATAATATCTCAAGAGCAGGAAATAGTTTTTTCTTAGGAAAAAAACACGAGATCATCAAAATAAAAATACACAACCTTCCAGGACCTGACATTCCACGTCAGTCATAGCTTCAGACGACCTTTTATGTTTTGCCTTTCTTCACCTCAAAACTCATGTTAGGTAATCATCTACAAACGAACGACTGAAATCATGCATGGAGGACCCTGTGGCCTGAGACAAATATAGCCCATGTAACACTGCCTCACACTGACTTATAATGATTTGTTTAGGTGTTTGTCTTCTCCACTAGACTTACAAGTCCTCAAAGAGGTGAGACTGGGCCTTTCATCACTGAATAGTAAAACCAATAATCCATTAACTTCCCATTCGTTGAACTAGTAATATGTGTCAGACACAATGCTAATTATTTTCAGGCATTTGATCTTCACACAAGCCTATAAGATGGGTATTACTTACTCCATTTCTCAGATAAGAAGCTGGAGATTCAGAGAGGTGAAGAAACTTACTTAATAGTCAAACTAAGCCAGAGAGTAGCAGAGCTGTCCAATGCCAAATTCTTGCAGAATAATGCTGCCTCTAAAGACGTTCACATCCTAATTCCTGGAACCCCTTATATGGAAAATACGACTTTGCAGATGTGATTAAATTAAGGGTTTTAAGGTGAGGAGATGATGCCGGACTATCCTGGGCTCAATGTTATCACAAGAATCCTTATAAGAGGGAGTAGGAGATATGTTGAATAGTAGGAGATGAGACAGCAGAAGCAGGAGTTGAAGTGATTCAAGGTAGGAGCCATGAATCAGGGAATGCAGGCAGCCTCTAGAAGCTGGAAAAGGCGAGGAAACAAACTTCCCCCTAGAGCCTCCAGAAGGACACAGACCTGCCAATACCTTGATTTTAGATTTCTGACCTTCAGAGCAGGAAGATAATAGATTTGTGTGGTTTAAGTCACTACATTTGTGGTAATTTGTTACAGTAGCAATAGGCAACTGATACAGTGCTCCTTGCCTCTGTCCTTGTTTGTCCTTACATCCCCATGACCTAAGGGAGTCAATGGATGTTTGCTAGGTGAATACGAAGGAGGAAGAGATTTTCCTCTAAGGCTTCTCCCACCTGGCCCAACCTGAACTCCTGACCAGGAGAATATAGCCTTCCTCAAAGAGAGGCAGGCAGAAGCAGCCGAAGTATATCTGGGGTGATATTATGTGTTTTCCTAATTGCTAAGTTGAATGGATATGCTAGTTGAAGCATGAATCTCATTCTATGCCAGTCGGCGTGCCCTTGGAAGACATGACAAAATGCAACCTTAATTTACAGCTGTGAGCCACAGGGCTGAAGGAAGGTAGAAGGATGGGGGGAATTGGGTATTTTTATGTTCTACTTCCTATAACAGTACATTAAACATCGCAATGATTTAGTTGAAATTATAAGCAGCATTAGTAAAAAGACGAACAGAAATCATACTTTATAATCTAATTCCATTATAAAAATTATTTCATAGCAAATTAGAGCAATGAATACACTTGTACATACAGCAAATGCACATAATTCTACCTTCCTCTTTCTCTGAGACCATCCCATTCTTTAAACAAGGAAAATGATATCTTCTCTATTAGTATCAATAAGGAGACAGTTTTCCAAATGAATAAATTCAATACACCCCATAGCTTAGCTCCTTAAGAAACAAAGAGCTGGAAGACTGAACACAGTTTAGATTTCACAAGTGGCTCATCATGCCATGAAGGATTTTTTCCCCTTTCTGTATCCCAGTTTCTCAAGCCAGGTTAAAATCCTACACTTGGTAAAAACTTTAAAACAGCTTTTGATCTTTTAAGAACAAGTATTAACATAAGCAGAACTAAACCGAAGCAAAAACTAAAAGCAATTGTTTAGAACTGAATCTCAAATTCACATACACTTGTATTCCATAATCTATTTGTAGTCGACATAGAAAGTGAAATAAATTATTGGGTAGATCTAAGGTAAAATCAGTCACTGCCCTCGGTCTAGACCTTCTGATTGGATTGGCAATTCCCATGGTGTTCCCAGTTTGCATGGTTTTGCAGCCAAGGTTCTCAGGGGTCCTGAGTGGCTTTGGAATCTGAATAAATCACACATACTAGGGGTCCACTGAGAACACCAGAAACTCAATTTATTTGTGATCTGAGACAAGATTTTATTGCTTCTCAGATTAATAGTTTAAAATGTTTTGCTTTTCTACCTCAGGGGTATTAGTTTGATATATGAGACAGGGAGATTATTAAATCTTCAGTGCCTTCCAAAGATGTAAATTAAACCACAGCATCTCCTCATAGCCACCTCCCCTGTATGAGCTGGAGATTTATTAACTTGTCACTCTTGCATGCTCATCAAAACAAACAGCACCATGATTAATTACACCTGTTTATTTAAGGGTACCTGTCATACCAACTTTTCGTGGACAGGATATTACAATCTCCTGATTTCTTGGCAGAACTACAGCTAAGGACTTTTAGAGGGGAGGAGAGAATCACTGACCTCTCCTAATCATTTCCATAAATACATTTGAAAGAAAGGTGGCCTATATGCAACTGCATAATGTTCTTTTTATTTTAAAGGAAGCTGCACTTCATTTGATTTCCCCTGCCTGTTCACAGACATCACATTGGCTAACTCTGTTCATCTGGACATCTTTTGAACACTTGAAGAGGTCCAGCACTAAATGCACATAAAACTCTAAAATTCTCTTTTCAGTTCTGTCACTCACAATTCAATTGAACAAATACAATATTTAGTAGGTCCCTTCCATGTGGCAAGCAGCAAATGTGAATTTATTCATTCATTTCTTCATCCAATATTTATTTAATGTCTTTCATGTGCCAGTAATGGTACTAGGTATACCATTCACTGTTTAAAACAGTGAACAGTCCTTGGCCCCTTAGAGTTTATAACCTTGCTACCCACTTCCCGAGGCATTTGTCTCTCCAAATTATGAAAACAGGAGAGAATGGAGGGACAGTGAGAACCTGGATAAAGGGAAGAATAGCAGAGCGTATCCTTAAGGTAAGGTTGCACAAAATAGACACTGAATTGAACCAGGATTAATAAGCCATCTGCAAGGTTCATTCCCTCCTCCTGGTCCAGTGTGGGTCTGCAGGACTGAACTACATTGAAACCATGGCATTTCACCTCTTATTTTTCTCCCTGTACCTGTCATATCACAGATTATCTGGTTTGCTAAATAATCACTGAAGCACAGGAAGTTTTCAAATGAAATTTTAGGCAGGGCTGCCTGACCTCTGATCTGCCACAAGAAAATTTCACCTTTAGCACTTTAAATTTTAGGATAATTACCTTTTTTTTTTTTAAAGAAATAGATTCCTGATTATATTCCTGTCTCTCTTTTTAAAAGTTTTTATTATGGAAATTGACAAAAAATACAATAAAGATGAGATAATAAAATAATTACCTATCACTTAGCTTCAGTAATTATCAATATTTTGTCATTCTCATTTTTATCTACCACATTTCTCTCACCCTTCACCTTTATTTTTGTTTTTGAGCATTTTAAAATAAATTCCCACTATCCTATCATTTTACCTCCAAATACATCAGAATTTATCTATAACAAATAAGACTTTTTAAAAACATAACTATATCATTGTAAAACTTAACCAAATAACAATAATTTTTTAACATCTTCTAATACCTAAGCCCATGTTCAAATGTCCCTGATAGTTGAAAAAAAAATTGTTTTGGATTGAAACAGGATCCAAACGAAGTCTACACATTGGATTTGGTTGATGTCTTTCATTTACACCTTTTCTCCCCGTATCCTTTTGAATATTACCAAAATTACCTTCAGTATTTGATTTTTATCCAAAATAAATCCATCCAAACTTATGTTCCTAGTGAAACCTCATTATGTAATATTTTCAAGGACAGGCTGATCATACAATTTATCATCCAAATGAAGAAACTCTTGAATGTAAGGGGGATGCTATTAATAATTATATTGGTGTAAATCAGGACAAAGAGTCATCTTACCAGTAGAGATATTGGGGGGTAAAAAGAAGGATCGGGTTTTGGGTTTTGGGTTTCTGCTTGGCTATTGAGAGCTGGAAAAGACCTTATAATAGAAAAAAAAAAGTTGAACAAACTGCTAGTTAATGACTTTTTCTGGATCCATCACAGAGCTGAAGTTGAAGAAATGCCAACTAGCCCCAAATCTGAGAGACAAATGCCTACAGGGAGACATGAAATGCAAGCACTTGTTTACTTGGGGCACTTGAACACTGGTAAGAAGAATTCACCTAGAATTGTTAAGAAATTGGTGAAGGCTGAGTACTGGCTGGTGACAGAGTATGGAGCTCTAAAGGCTGCAGATAAAGGGGACTTCACACCACTCACCGGCCTCTCTCTCTGCAGATTCCGGATACTCACAAAAAATGATGGCAAGAGTCCTGAGAAAGCACTCCTCATGGTACAGGCTTAGGGGAGTGGGAGAGCAGCTGCTGCAGGAAGGGCATGGAGCCCTGCCCAGATCCTTCTTGTCTATCTCCCCTATTAAAAAAAAAAAAATTACCAGTAATGTGGTGTACAAAAAAATCAAGAGGAAAAAAAAAAAAAAAAGCAAGAGAAAGAACCCACAATGCCAAGAGACAAAACAATCAACAGAACCAGACTCATATATGACACAGAAATTGGTGCTATCAGATAGGGAATTTAAAATAACTATGAAAAATACGTCAAAGGCTCCAGTGGAAAAATTAGACAACACTCATTGTCAAATGAGGAATTTCAGCAGAGAGAGAGAAACTATAAGAAAAAAAAATGGAGAGGCTAGATAAAAACCCCCACAGTAATAGAGATCAAGACTGTTATTGAGAAGCTCATTAGTAGACTTAACAAAGCTAAGGGAAGAATCAGTGAACTTGATAAACATACAAACTGAACAACAAGGAAAAATATATTTAAAAATAAAAACAGAATATAGCATCTAGGAACTATAAGACAACAACAAATGATCTAATAGATGTTCAATTAGAATTCCAGAAGGAAAAAAAGACAGAGACTGTGATAAAATAAATAGCTGAAGGGATAATTGCTAAGAATTTACAAAATTAATGGCATATATCAAACCACAGATCTAAACCACCAACCAAGATAAATACCCAAGCAAGATGGAGACATATCAAATTCAACCTCTGAAAACACAGAACAAAGAGAAAATCTTGAAGGCAAAGGGGAAAAAAAGACACATTACTAAAGAGAAATAATGTAACAATTATAACAGCCATCTTGTTAGAAACCATGCACCTAAAAGACAATAGTGTGACATTTTTAAAGGACCGGACAAGAGTGACATCATCAAGATGGTGGAGTAGGAGACCCCCCCTACACACAAAAAATAACAATTAGACACCTATCCATGAATGAAATTAGCTCTGGGAGAGCTCAGGAGTCCACTTAAGAAGCTTCAGCAACACAATGGAGCCAAAAAACTGAAAATAACCACAAAAAAACGGTAGGAAGAATAGTTTCATTTTGTCTGTATCATCCCATCCCCCAGGCTGGCACTGCTCAGTGCTATAAGAGGAAACTCCTCAGCCTGAAGTTTCCCTCATCAGTGAAAGGAGAGTGGGGTGGGCAACCAGCTTCCCCAGCCTTTCGGAGCACTGCACGAAGAACCCACTTCAGTGTCACCCTGCCCAGAGACCAGCAAGGCTGAGACACCTAGAGATGGCTAGGGACAGAGAAGGGCAGGAGCTACCAGGACCAGTCCTGAAGCACGAGCAAAGGTGGCTCCCAGCAGCCGGCTCTGCAGAGGACCACAGAAGTCTTCACTGCTGAGGACCACAACAGCCCTTGAGGACGCTGTAGACTGCCTCTCTAGCTTTTATCACTGAAGGTCTCATTGAGATCCCAGCAGACTGCTCGCAGAGAACCCTAACAGCTTTTGCTGCTGAGGAAACCAACAGTAAGCATACTCACTGCAGGCCCCCTCGGCAGAGATGTTGCTGCTGAGATTTTCACCTCACAGCTTTTCATGTTCAAAGACACCATCTGCACAAGTCCCTCCCCACCAAAGCCCAGGATCCACACTGGCTACCAGTCAGTCTCTGCAGCCTAGGTCCCCAAAACTGATCCCCATTGCTGTGCATGCACCCATGGCCACTTACTGCAGCCACAAGAGTACAGAGAGACAGCCAAGGCCCCCTCAGCAGCTTGTGGACCCAGAGATGGCCCTGATTCCTGTCACTGGCCTGTACTGCTACATGGGCCTGAAGCAAGCCCCTGCAAGTATATGCCTGCAAGCTGGCTGCCCCAGCTCCTATCACTAGCCTCCACTGCCTTGCACTCACCTAAGGCTTGCCCCTTTAGTCAAACGAGTACATACCAACAGCCAGGGTCTCCACAGCTGTTCGTGCAGCCACAGCAGTTGGCCCTGGCCCCTGCTGCTGGCTCTGGCCTTTGCCACTGCACAGGTGTCTGCAGCCAGCCCCTGCCACCATGCAGGCACCTGCAGCTGCCCCCACAACCAAGTATGTGTATACCCTGACTCCAACCACCACTACCAAGTGCCCTGGTCCCTAGCCACTGGACCTAGAGGCACCACTGAGGACCAGGAGCCCTTGCAGCCACTGTGGACCCCTGCAGCTCTTTCCAAGGATCATGCAATTGTCAATGTTGTGGATCCCAGCCGCCTGAGCTAACAAGACACCATGTACTCCTGGACCCAGAACCACAACACACCCTCACACTTGGTGCCCCACACCACTAGACTTAAAATCACAAAATGCTCCAGCATGCCACCACCCAAAGGTGAAGGTCTTTCCTTACCAAAGTCAGTCCATAAAGTTTGGAAGAGGTGACTGATCCTTCAAATGTGCAGATGCCTACACAAGGCTACAGGGATTATAGAGAATCAGGGAAACATGACACCACCAAAGCAACACAGTAAACTTCCAGTAATTGACCCCAAAGAAATAGAGATCCACAGATTACCCAAAAAAGAATTCAAAATAATTGTTCTAAAGATGGTCAGACTGCTACAAGAGACTATGGACACACATCTTAATGAAATTGGGAAAATAATATAAGAGCAAAACGAGAATTTCAACAAAGAGATAGAATATATAAATAAAAACCAAACAGAAACTTTGGAGGTGAAGAATTCAACAACTGCACTGAAGAATTCAATAAAGAGCTTCAACAGCAGACTTGATCAAGTGAAAGAAAAAAATAATCAGTGAGCTTGAAGACAGATTATTTTAAATGATCCAGTCAGAAGAGTAGAAAGAAAAAATAATGAAAGGAAATGAAGAAACCCTAAGGGAGTTAAGGGGCACCAAAATCACCATCATCATCATCATCTATGCATTATGGAAGTCCCAGAATGAGAAGAGAGGGAGATAGGGGCAAAAAGCTTATTTAAAGAAATAATGAATAAAAATTTCCCATATCTGGGGAGAGATTTAGACATCAAGATCATGAAGCTCAGAGGTCCCCAAACAAATTCAACCCAAAGAGATCTTCTCCAAAACACATTATAATAAAACTGCAAAAAATAAAAATAAAAAAAGAGCAAATCTTGTAAGTAGCAAGAGAAGGAAGCTTGGCACTTACAAGAGAACTCCCACAAGACTATCACTGAATATCTCAGCAGAAACCTTGCAGTCCAAGAGAGAATGTGATGTGATTATATATTCAAACTTCCAAAAGAAAAAAAAAACAAAAAACCTGCCAACCAAGAAAACTTTACCAGACTAAGTTGTCCCTCAGAAAAGAATGAGAGATATTTACACACTCAACAAAGAGCACCTAAATATATAAAGCAAATATTAACAGACATAAAGGGAGAAATAGATAGCAATACAAGAATAATAGGGGACTCTAATATTCCATTTTCACTAATGAATAGATCATTCAGACAGAAAATCAAAAGTAAACACTGACCTTTAATAACACGTTATACTAGAAGGACTTATCAAATATATCCAGAACATTCCATGCAAAAACAACAGAATACACATTCTTCTCGAGTGCACATGGAACATTCTCCAGGATAGATTATATGTTAGCCACAAAACAAGTATTAATAAATTTAAGAAGACAGAAATCATATCAAGCAACTTCTCTAACCACAATGGTATGCAACTAGAAATCAATTATAAGAAGAAAACTAGAAAATTCACAAATATGGAGAGATTAAACAACATGCTACTGAACAACCAGTGAGTTAAAAAAAGAAATTAAACAAGGAATCAAAATATATCTTAAGGCAAATAAAAATGGAAATGCAACATACCAAAACATGGGATGCCACAAAAGCAGTTCTAAGAGGGAAGTTCATAGCAATAAATGCCTATCTCAAGAAATAAGAAAATCTCAAATAAATAATCTAACTTTATACCTCAAGCAACTAGAAAAAGAGGAAGAAATGAAGCCCAAAGTTAGTAGAAGGAAGGGAATAACAAAGACCAGAGTGGAAATAAATGAAATAGAGACTAAAAACACAATAGAAGAGATCAATGAAATCAAGAGCTGGTTTTTGAAAAGATAAAATTGATAAACCTTTAGCTAGACTCATCAAGATAAAAAACGAGAGGACTCAAATAAATAAAATCAGAAATAAAAGAGGAGACGTTACAACTGATATCACAGAAATACAAAGGATTATAAGAGACTACTATAAACAATTGTACACCAACAAATTAAACAATGTAGAAGAAATAGGTAAATTCCTAAAAATACTACCAAGACTGAATCACAAAAATAGAAAATCTGGACAGATTACTAGTAAGGAAATTGAATGAGTAATCAAAAACATTCTAGTAAACAAAAGTCCAGGACCAAACGGCTTCACTAGTGATTTTTACCAAACATTTAAAGAAGAAATAATACCAGTCCTCAAACTCTTCCAAAAAAATAGAACAGAAACACTTCAAAACTCATTTTATGAGGGCAACATTACCCTGATACCAAACCAGACAAGAATGCCACAAGAAAATTATAGGCCAATATCCCTGATAATCATAGATGCAAAAACCTCAATAAACCAAATTCAATAATACATTAAAAGTGATCATACACCATGATCAAGTAGGATTTATTCCAGGGATGCAAAGATGGTTCAACATCTGCAAATCGATCAATGTGATACACCACACTCACAAAATGGATAAAAAAATCATATGATCATCTCATAGATGATCACAAAACCATGGGAAGATATCACCTCCCACCTGTCATAATGGCTGTTATCAAAAAGACAACAAAATACAAGTGTTGGAAAGGATGTGGAGATAAGGGAACCCTCGTGCACTGTTGGTGAGATTGTAAATTGGTGCAGCCACTATGGAGTTTCCTCAAAAAATTAAAAATAGAACTGCCATATGATCCAGCAATTTCCCTTCAGGGTATATACCCGAAGAAAACAGAAACACTATTTCAAAAAGATATATGTATTCACTCCAATGTTCATTGCAGCATTATTTAGAATAGCCACGATATGGAAGCAAGCTAAGTGTCCATCAACAGATGAATGGAAAAAGAATATGTGGTATATATATACAATGGAATATTACTAAGCCATAAAAAACCTTGCCATTTGAGACAACATGGATGGAGCTAGAGGGTATTAAATAAGCTAAGTGAAGTAAGTCAGAGAAAAACAAATACCTAATGATCTCAGCTCTATGTGGAATCTAAAATAACAAAACAAACAAAACAAAATGAAAACAGACTCATAGATACAGAGAACAAACAGGTGGTTGCCATTAATAGAAGTGAGGGTGAAATAGGTATAGGGGATTAAAAAGTATAAACCTCCAGTTATATAATAAGTCATGAGGATGTAATATACAGCATAAGGAACATGGTCAATAATATTGTGATAACTTTGCATATGGACAGATAGTTACAGGACTAGACTTATTGTGGTGATCATTTCATAGTGTATGCAAATGTAAAGTCATTATGTAATACACCTGAAACTAACATATTATACATTAAATATATTTCAATTTTAAAAAAAGAAAAAGAAAATGCAGTACGCATTATGCAATATTATTCACCCATAAAAAAGGAAGGAAATCCTGCCATTTGTGACAACATGGATGGACCCTGAGAGCATTGTGCTAATTGAAATAAGTCAGACAGAGAAAGACAGATACCGTATGATCTTACTTACACGTAGAATATAAAAAATTAAAATTTAAAAAGTGAGATCATGGATACAGAGAATAGGTTGGTGGTTGGCAGAGGTGGAGGTTAATACATATACAGTTGACCCTTGAACAAGTCAGGGATTAGGGGCACCAATGCTCGATGCAGTCACATATTCAAGTATAACTTTATATTCAGCCTTCATTATACACAGTTCCACATCCATGGATTCAACCAACTACGGACAGTATAGTGTATGTATATTACACACATTTAGTGAAAGAAATCCACATGAAAGTGAACCTGCACAGTTCAAACCCATGTTGGTCAAGAGTCAACTGTCTGTAGTTAAAAATACTCTACTGAATACTTGAAAGTTGCTGGGAGAGTAGATCTTCAAAGTTCTCAGCATAAGAAATAGAAAATTTGTAACTTATGTATGTTGATGAATGTTAACCAGTCTTATTGTGGTGATCATTTTGCAATATATACATATACTGAACCATTATGTTGTATACCTGAAACTAATACAATGTTATATGTCAATTTTTTAAAAATAAAGCAGAAATTGATGAGTTAGAAACAGAAAAAAACAAAAAGTAAACCAAAAAAACTGGTTCTTTGAAAATTAATCAACAAAATAGAAACAGTTAATGTGATTTTTAAAAGAAAGTACAAACACACAAAAGGAACTAACTCAAAACAGGAAATTTTTTTTTAAATCATGAGACTACCCTGTACAATTTTATGGAAAAAAAGAATTTAATAAAATTTAGATGAAATAAGTAACACTCTAAGTAAATATACCAAAACTGACACGAATAGAAACAAAAGCCCTAAACAAATGAATTTTGTAAAAAGAAATAAAGGAAATCATAAATGAGTTCCCCTGCCAAAGACACACCAGGCTCAGCTTGTTTCACAAAGCAGTCTACCAAAGCTTAAAGATCAGATGATGCAAATGCTATTTACACTCCTTCAGCGCACAGGGGAAAAAAAGAAAACATCCAAATTATTTTTATAAAGCAAATATAAAATTGATTCCAAAACCAGATAAATACTGCTCAATAAAACTATAGACCAATTTCACTTATAAATATTAATGCAAATATTGTAACTACTATTAGCAAACAGAATCCAATAATCTATCAAGATCAAGCAGTGCTTATTTCAGAAATGTAAGAGGAGTTCAATATTAAGAAATCCATTAATACAACTAATCATATTAAGAGAGCTAAAGAGAAAAATATGCTTATCTTCACAGATTTAAAAAAATGGAAAAATGAACACTCATTTATGTTTTTAAAAGCCTCAAAAATAGGAACACCTCATTAATATAAATAAAAATAATGAAATAAATTTTTAAAAACTCAGCAGCTGATATAATGGGGAAACACCAGAGCTCCAGTTCTCAAAGCGTGGTATGTGGACCCAACCAAGACATTACTTCCCCTTTTCACTATGTTACTAGTGAATGTTATGCAAAAGCAGTGGGCAAAATTGCTGGTGTCTTAGCACAAATCATGGTAGTGGCAACAAACTATACTAGTAGTCATTCTTCATCACACATATCGTAGTGGGGGGAGGGGAAGCCATTTTTACCTATGAATACCTTTGATGAAGTAGTAAACATGAGGAATCTTATTGTCTCAGCCCTTGAGTATGTCTTTAATATTCTAGGTGAAGTAATGGGTACTACACATGAAGCACTTCTGCTGCATATCCAAGTAGGATGGCTGTCTCCAGGAAGCATTTGTGTGACTGAGTTGTAAACCGAAGTGGTGCATTTTTCATGGAACACCATTTTCACTTTAAAGCACAACCAGCAGACAAACTATAGTTATTCAGACTTGCGTATTTTTGACAGATATTTTCTCAAAAATTGATAAAGTGAGCTGTCACTTCAAGGAAAACAACTGACAATATTTGCTGCCATGATAAAATTCAAGCACTCAAGTGAAAATCAGAATTTTAGAAAAGTCTTGTCCACCACCATGAGCGTGACAGCTTCTCAGTACTTAGATTTCTCTGATGAGATTAATGGGGATGTTTAAAAATGTGATTTATTTTTGATACCATATAATCAAATGTGTCAACATTTGCAAGATGTACAAAATTCAATGAACTGATATTTTCCAAATGACAAATTCATGGTGTTACAAAACCACACGTGGGTAAGTGACCCTCTCAAAGTCCAAGACAGACCAGTGGACGTTAGTGTAACAGAGTATAAAATATTATTAATATAGTTTAAGATTCTTCATTGCAACCAACTTTTAAGAAACTATTACCTGTCACATTCTAGAGTAGCATCAAAGAATATCCATAATCACATAAAGAGGTTGTTAAATACTCCTCCATTTCTCAACCACATAGCGATGTGAGGCCAGATTTTAAGTACTTCAATCAAAACAGTGTGTCACAACAGACTGAATGTAAGAACAGATAGGAGATTCTAGCCATCTTCTATTATAAAGACAAAAAAGAGAAGATTTGCAAAAATGTAAACAATGCCATGCTTCTCACTAAATTTTGTTTTGAAAGTTATTTTTCATAAAAAATATTTACATTGACATGTAACGGTTTTATCATTATTTTCGAATTAACAAACAAAATTTTTCTCAGTTTTAATTTCTGATATGGAAAATATCAACAGATAAACTCCCATAAACTAAAGTTCGTTGGATTCCTCAATAATTTTTAAGAGTGTAAAGGGGTCTTGACACCAAAAATCTTGAGAACCACAGCACTGCAGACATTTCCACTAAGGTCAGGATGACATCAGGTCTGGGCAGAAAATATAAAAGATGAAACTGGCACATGCTGTGCCAGAAAGTATCAAAGACTGAATTATGTAAAAAATGACATAGTATCAACTTGAAGGAGTCTCTCTCCCACACACCCATGCCAAATAGGATAATTCAAGCATCAAGTGAGAACCATAATTGTAATTGATTAAGATACATCAAATACATAACCACCCATGAGGTCCTAAAGATAGTTTAAAAAAACAACTATAAAAAAAATTTTTGTCACTCCATGAGGTTGCTAAGACACCAACTTACTTATCTGAAAACTGATAAACTGTTTTTTAAAATTAAGCATTTATAAGACCAGAAACCATAAAACTCCTAGAAGAAAATATAGGCAGAACACTCTTTGATATAAACTGTAGCAATATATATTTTTGGATCTGTCTCCTACTGCAAAGGAAACAAAAGCAAACAAATGGGACCTAATTAAACTTAAAAGCTTTTACACAGCAAAGGAAACCATCAACAAAATAAAAAACCTACTGAATGGGAGAAGATATTTGCAAATGATATGACCAATAAGGGATTAATATCTGAAATATGTAACTCGATACCAAAAAAAAAAAACAACCAACCTAATTTTAAAATGGGCATAAGATCTGAACAGGCATTTTCCCAAAGACATACAGAGGGCCAACAGGCACATGGAAAGACGCTCAACATGGCTAATCATCAGAGAAACTCAAATCAAAACCACAACGAGATCTCAGGTACCTCATATCTGTCAGAATGGCTATCATCAAAACGACAACATGTTACAAATGTTGGCAAGGACGTGGAGAAAAGGGAACCATTGTACATTGTTGGTGGGAATGTAAATTGGTGTAGACACTATGAAAAACAGTATGGAGCGTTCTCAAAAACCAAATATAGAACTATCATGCGATCCATCAATTCCACTCCTAGGTATTTATCTGAAGAAAACAAAAACACTAATTCAAAAATATGCATGCACCCCAAAGTCCATAGCAGCATTATTTACAATAGCCAAGATATGGAAGCAACCTAAGTGCCCATCAATATGAGTGGATAAAGAAGATGTGGTATACATATACAATGGAATACTACTCAGCCATAAAAAAGAATGAAATTTTGCCATTTGCAGCAACATGGATGAACCTAGAGAATATTATGCTTAGTGAAATAAGTCAGGCAGAGAGAGACAAATACCGAATGCTATCATTTATATGTGGACTCTAAAATTAAACTAGTGAATATAATAAAAAAGAAACTGAGTGACAGATATAGAGAACAAACTAGTGGTTACCAGTGGGGAAAGGAAAGAGGGGAGGGGGAAATAGGGGTAGGGGATTAAGAGATACAGACTACTATGTATAAAATAAATAAGCTACAAGGATATATTGTACAGCACAGGGAATATAGCCAATATTTTATAATAACTATAAATGGAGTATAAACTATAAAAATTTTGAATCACTATGTTGTATACCTGAAACTAAAACAATATTGTAAATCAACTATACCTCAATAAAAAAATTAAAATTTTAAAATATTAAGCATTTCTCCAACTTTTTCTGAATAGCTTCAGGAAGAAACAAATAGTTGATGACCTCAAGAACATATTATAAAGTCCAATTAGTACAGAAAAAATGTGGTCAGAAAACCACTAATTTGCAACCCCTAATAGAGCTAAAAATCAATATTCAATAGAAGCTAATGCTATTAAGTGAAAGGTTGATAGAAAACTTAGTAGTGTAAAAATAAAATTGATATCTGAATCTGACTAACCCTAATGTCACTGAGAGGGGGCAACCAGCCATTTTGTGCTTTTTGGCATGACAGAAAAGGAAGTACACAACACCACTTATGAAGTATCCTTGCCAAAAGCAATCAATCTCTAGATCTAACTACCATTTTATAGACAATGTGTGGCATACATACAAATTAAAAGATAAAATAATCAGCCAAATCCAGAATGTGGAAAACTACAGGACAGTTAAATTAGCATGGAAAAGAAAATGCTGGGAGAGGGACTTAATAGATGGAGAGACTCTGGAGACATATTAAGTAAATGCAATTTGTGAGCCTTATTTGGATCCTTATTTGAATCAACTGTAAAAAGCCATTTTTGAGACAATCTGGAAAAATTAAACACAGACTAAGTACTGGATGATATTTTGTTAGGTGTGATATCTGTTAGAGATATATCAGAATTTGCTTCAAAATACTCCAAAAAAAAAGTGGAGGATAAAATTAGTTCAGAAAAATGTGGATAGTTATGGTAACTGGGTGAGGGTATGGGGGGCTGTTATCTAATTTTAATGTTGTATATGTTTGAAAGTTTTCTATAATAAAAACACAAAATCAAATAGTATTCTGTAGACACCTATATTGACAATATGAGATACAAAATACGTATATGTCATAGTGCCTTGCCCTTGAGTTTATAGTTCTGGCAAGAAAATGAGAGAATGAAGAAAAAAAAGAAAGAACAATGTAAGTAATGCTCAAATGGAATATAATCTTTAAAAATTCTCAACTATGTTTTACACCTGAAACTTATATATATATATATATATATAGTACTGCAAATAAAATGTTCCAGAGAGCAGAAAAATCAATCAAAAAATTTCAAATTGAATGACCCAAGCAGTAAGTGAAATAAAAACAGCTCCAGGATGAGATTAACATTACTTGAGTTACAGAATAGTTGCAGGAATGATGTTTACTCTAACAAAATAAAAAAAGAAATTCATTAGGATATCTGTGCTGCTTCTGAATTTTCTCAGCTAGTCTAGTATAAAAACTAAATTTTCAGTCCTGGAGTTCACTGGAAACAGAATAGAACTCCCAAAAGTCCAGACAGTAAAAGCACATCTGTCATGCCCAGTAAATTAATTTGGTGTTGATGCACACAATCTTAAATCCTAAATCCTTGAAGAGAAAAAAGATGTAGATATACATGTAAACAAAATAGGTTTATCCACAAAGATATGTAGACTTTTCAAAATAAAAGTATCTTTTTAGCATAGTGTACATAGAGAAAAAGAACAAATGTGTTCTCTACAAATGTGTTCCTTAACTGTATCATAACAAATTTAAGCCACAAATCAACAATGTGGTTGCAATATTAAATATTATTAAATCCCTGGTAATAGGCTCAACTGATGCTCCTGCACTTGGTATAAATGAACACAGAATGATTACACCTAGTTAATCTATTAAGACACTGTAAAAACACAACGGTCAAGATCTTGAGAAAATTAGAAAAACACTATTATGGGTACAATTTGTAAATGAGTACGCAACCTATATATGAACATAAGCAGATTACCCTTTTAAATAAAATTTTCAATTGAGTGAAATTAAATGCAAACCTATGCTCAGTGAGAGATAATTTCTAAATATTTTCACTAGTAAAGAACAGTTGGCATCTTCCATATCTGTGGCTATAAAGTAGCTTCACCTCTTCCCAAAACATTCCAGTATAAACTTGTACTTATCCAAAGATAAATTACCTTCATTTTCTGTACTGACCAAAACTAAGAAAAAACAAATAACAGAATGGGGGGGGGGGCAGGGGAATCCCTTCTTATTCAAACATTTTATATAAACTATTTTATATAAACTAAAGAACGCACTGACTGGAAGCACAAAATAATAACTTATTACAAATTTATTAAGGATTATTGTTTTAATTACATGCCCTAAAACATACCAACATATTATAAGTGACTATATGTAGTATCCAGTTTTTAGTTTTTTGCTACTTGGCCATTAGGCCAACCGGAAAAACATTTACCATCCAAATAGAAATTTATTAGGAAATATAGAAATTTTTGTTTTATAGTTAGTTCTACTAAGATCATCCAGAAATAAGTTTTAATCTAACTTAAAAAAAAAAAAACGGTGGGGAGGCCTATTATCAAATAATTGAATCTCTCTTTTCAATAGTAACTATGTTGTAAACAAATTTTCAGCCAGGCCTTGCCTATCTGTACCATCTAAGTATAATAATTTTTCATCGTTTTTTTTTTTTCTTTTTTTTTTTTTTTTTTTTTTTGCGGTATGCGGGCCTCTCACTGTTGTGGCCTCTCCCGTTGCGGAGCACAGGCTCCGGATGCGCAGGCCCAGCGGCCATGGCTCACGGGCCCAGCCGCTCCGCGGCATATGGGATCCTCCCAGACCGGGGCACGAACCCGTATCCCCTGCATCGGCAGGCGGACTCTCAACCACTGCGCCACCAGGGAGGCTCCCATCGTTTTAATAAAGGATAATATCTATATTAAGTCTAAGTTTTGTTCAAATTGTATTAAACAGATTACAAAGGAAATTTAAGACATAATTGTACCAGTGTAATTAGTAAATGTTTTTATTTTTTTAGAACATAAAAATTAACAGAAAACCTCTCATGCTTTGGTTAAAATCTTTGTAAGGAGGTACTGGTTTTATAAAAAGTAATAATCATTTACTGCTTGAGACAATTTAAAAAACTGAAACAAAACTAAAAATCTCCTTTTTCGTACTTTCACCTTCAAAAGCAAAAATATACTAAATGAAATATGTTGCCCTTTTTAAAAAATCAATGAAAAGTATTAAGTATTTAAACATGGAAAATAAGATTCTGATTGGGTTTATAATCAATATTTTCATTTCTAAAAATGTGAGGTATTAACTGATTTCATATACCCATACCACATACCACAGTACCACAACTAATGTTAAAACTATTCAATTAATGATCTCCTCTGGAAATAAAAGATAAGGTTTAAATATTTAAAAGACCCAGTATTCTCATCAAAGATAAGTAAAATAACAAAAGCATAATAAACATGTTTTTTCCAACTATCCTAATATCTTGCTTCTTTCATTACACTCCAAGATCTTTGGAGTAGAAAAAAACTTTTAATGCAAATCTTTTTAAACAAAGTAACTAAAGATAGAGAAAGTCCACAAATTTGGATTTTAAATTTATTCAGAAAAGATACTTTTAACACATTTAAATATTTATGTGACATTAGGATAATATATAAAAGCCCTCACTAAAATACAAAACTGACTTCTCTTAGGGAGAACAAAAATCAGTACTGAAGAAAGTAAATGTGTAAGACCTCTTTCTCTAAGCTTGTTAGGAAACACATTTATGACGTTTGAATTTTCTGGCTGTTAAAAATTCCTTTCAAAAAGCATCACAATTGGGACTTCCCTGGTGGTGCAGTGGTTAAGAATCCGTATGCCAATGCAGGGGACACGGGTTTGATCCCTGGTCCGGGAAGATCACACATGCCGCAGAGCAACTAAGGCTGCGCGCCACAACTTCTGAGCTAGCGCTCTAGAGCCCATGAGCCTCAACTACTGAGCCTGCGTGCCACAACTACTGAAGCCCACGCACCTAGAGCCTGTGCTCCGCAACAAGAAGCCCGCACAATGCAACAAAGAGTAGCGCCCCCTCGCCACAACTAGAGAAAGCTCGCATGAAGGAATGAAGACCCAACGCAGCCATAAATAAATAAATAAACAAACAGCATCACAATTAAGTTAAAAATCTCAAAATCTACTAAAGAGAATTTTTTTAAGAATAGTAACTAACTTGATAAACTATACAAATCATCTCTCATCTTATGGTCCTCTATTTTTTTATTCATTTTTCAGACAGCATTTTTCCTTCCCTTTTTCTTAAAGAGAAATTCTTATAAATTATTGGTACCCGTCAGCTACATCCGGTTCAATATGAACCTTCCTCAAGTTGTATCTCACCTCTAGAGCAAATCTGAATCCAATAAACCAGATGAACAGCAACTGATCCCAAACACTGGATTAAAAACCAAAATACACTCTAACATACACCAGGTATGTTACATATTCCAAAACAGGTTAATGTTAAAAACAACTAAGCATTCAATACTTATTTGAGGGGCTTAAAAGAAAGTGTTAGTACCAGAACCTGGACCTAGGCTTTCAACTTGATTCTAATCAAATAGTTAAAACAAGTAAAAACAAACTGAGTCATTGTACTGGACCAAATCAACCAAGGCATAAAGACTATTAAGCGCAAAATGGTTTCCCAAGAGTGGTTTTTGATTCTCTCTTGGTAAGCAATTTTTCTATCAAACTTCTACCATTATACAACTATAAAAGCTTCCATAAAGTCACAAGAAGAAAATCACATTTCTTTCAGAAATCTACCTCTAGTACTCCACACCCTCCCTGACAAGAAGTACATCTACCCTCTTCCTCTCTCCCTTAAGTATTCAATTTCTTTCCTGAAGCAGAGCTTCCATAAATATTGCAATATTAAGGACTAAATTTTAATGAATACAAATCAGAGGAAATGAAGGAACATTAACTCCCATTCAAACCTTCCTTTAAAAAAAATGTGTTTCCAAGTTATATTTTTAACTTACCCCATGATTCTCTTTAAAAAACTGAACACAAAATCTCTCTGCTAATGACTTTATTCATAAATCTATAATGGAACTCAAAATAGCAAAGAACATGAAAAAATTCAGGTTAATATTTGTCAACCAAATACATCAAATAATATATTTACTTTTCATATAACTAACAAAAATGTCTAAAATGCACACGTGACAATACACATACTCTTCACTTCGCAGAATTTCAAAGTAACAAAGATCTGCTTAATTCAGTTGGCCAGAATAGCCCATTTATACTGACAAATACATATAATTCAAAAGAAATCAAACGTAATTGATAAAGTAACGATCTCATGGTTAATTGTCTGGTAAAGTGCTACTTTCATACTGAAAAAAAGAATGAAAATTTAAAAAATTTTAATGTTATACCATCATTCTGAAAGTGTTAAAATTTCTCTTCAGTACTCACTACATTCATCACATTCACATGTCCACATTATGAGACCATAAACATTACTTTGCAATTTAAAAAAATCTTTTTGTTCACAGACTATTTCCCAGAAGTTAAAAATTACACACCATTGCTAAGTGAAACGTTTCATTCATATAGGAGTGTTTTAGACACAATAATTTTTCATTTTTTTAAACATGATCTTTGGTTCGAAGCTGTCTTGATATCCATTCTAGTTGGATGGTTGTGGTTAAGTAAAATATTTATAAAACAGCACAGTAGCTTCATTTGAACTACAGAAGTAAGCTGGATCGATGGCCTAAAGGCAATGAATGGCATGTATCAAGATGTCTGGCATGATGAATTCCACATATCCATAACTGACATGGTCAGTATTAAAGGAAATCAGTGTTGCTGAGTAGTGGCTCACCTCCTTTCATCAAAGACCTCTATCAATTCATTAACAGTATTAGCCACTGAGAGAAAATTAGTTGGAAAAAAATCTAACCTGAATGAAGGCACACAGGTGCAAATCTTAAGCAGATAAATAAGACCAACTGCATAAACTGCATATGCAAGCATGGGCGTGTCCACCCCATGCTCATACACACTTCTCATGTTTGAGGTTGAATATCATCACTGCATATATTCTACCACATAGAAAACTCTATGTCTGTGAGTGTATATACCCTAGAGGTCAGAACTAGCTGATGGCTTTCCAGAAAAAATGAAACTTTAAATGATGCAAAAGTTGGCCTTTCCTCAAAATAAAAGGTTTTAAATGAATACAAAGGGATGCAATACCAATGGAAACTGCAAGATGCCATGAAGTTAAATCTCAGAAAGGACAAGTTCAACTTCATAACTGAAGGCTGCTGATGATTTCTTCTCTCTCTCCTTGAATAATCAAATGCAAATGCCTTTTAGCAATGGTAGCATTCAAATCCCACAAAAAATCAAGTAGTGTGCCCTTAAGGAGCACCTCCATTGGCACAAACTGTAAAACCTGCTGGGGTGCATCTGAGTTAACCAAAGCGCTCAACAATTCATTCACATTCTGCAGATACTGGAAAACTGGGTTTGGAATGTCTTGATAACCAACACAAAGCAGGACTGCACAAGTCTTCAGGGGCTCAGAAGATGTGGGACAAGAAAACGTGATGAATCTAAAACAGCTGTGGAGTACAAAGATCAAACCAGCCATAAATCTTGTAAAACAAGAAAGTACAGGCAAAATCATACTATCTCCTGTATGAAGCTGCTGCAATGAATGTAGAAGGCAGTCCAAAAATAACTGCTGGTAAGCTGGGTCTCCATCATGAAGCAATGAACAGCTAAAAGTCATGAGTTCAGCTGACTCCAAGAGTTGAACTTCCAATGGTATATGTATTTTGACATGTTGGAGAGCTGGAAAACCCACAAGCAGGCACTTTACTTGGTTGCTGGGTTCTACATCCTGCTCATCCTGAAAGCATTTTGTAAGGCTAAACAACTCAGAAAATACCAATTCTTCAGAAAAAATGTGACAAGAACAACAATACTGCTGTTTTGGCCTAAACTTGGAATCCAAATTCAAGGCCCCTCCCAATGACTTTTCAATTGCTTCATTAAGAGCCTTTAAAATTTCACCATCACAGAAAGGAGAACTGTTTACCCTTGGCAGTTTCTTTCCCTGTAAAATCTGCCATAAGTGACACTCAAGATTGGAAGCTGTCCCTTCTAAAAGAGCACTTTGCCCAGGATGATATGCAGCATGTTCTTCAGCCCAACTATTAAAGTACCCTTTGGCCACCTTATCTTTCCATGAAAGGCTTTCCAGCATTCTCCTTTCATTGTAGGTTTTAAAATATCTGTTCCTCTGCCCAAACCATTTTGTATTTGTACTACAACCAATATTAGATTTTTTCACTAGCCAATTATTTCTGGAAAGAGGCTTCAATTGAAACTTTTGCATGAAATACTGAACAGCATAGTCCCTTAAACTATTCAGCTTTGCTTGTTCCCCTTCTCCCATGCACTCAAACAGACGAATGTTCTCAGAAATAGTCTCTAGCTGGTATTTATGAAAGAACACACAACATTCTTCATGTCTTTTAAGAAAAGATTCGGGAATCATGTGATGGGGAAAGAGAGCTTTCCTGGTCATTTCAGGCCCAAAATTCAGCACCATCTTAGATAAAAGAGGATAGATTGCCTCTCTTCCCTTATAGTAGAGACATACCACATAGACTTCTGAGTTTCCTGCCTTGCTGGTAGCAGGCTTGAAAACATGGACTTTGTCAAAAGAACAGTTTAGCAGGTACATCAGGTTTATGGAACAATGTTCAAACAAAGTAAACATCTTCAGAACAAAAGAGCCACCACTTCCAAGAGTCATCAGAGCAGTGACAGCTTCACAGTAATGCAAAGAAGAGACTAAAGCTTCTTGTTCACCTGGGTTTCCTTGGCAATCAAAACTTCCATCTGCAGTGATCAAGTGAACGGTAGCCATGCTGCTTATGAAATTCTGAAGTCCAGTCAGATATTTCAAGGTCATGATATCGCCGGTGTTATCTGGACCAAAGTACCAGCAACGCAAGGTATTTGCAATAAGTCGGTCATCCATAATCATCATAAGATTGTCATTTGCTTCATGGTATGGATTCAAAGTATTAGCCACCCAACTCCAATCACAGGGGAATCGATGGGATTTTAAGTAGTGATTGAGACTAGCTATAAAAGCTCCAGGAGCTTCACAAAGGTGTAGAGAATTCAGTTTTCCATTCTGAAAAGCTTCCTGTGGAATAAGTGGAAAGCTACACAAAATTTCATGAAACTTACACCAGGCTTGAGTACAAAGTTCAGCGTTCACAGATCTCCTCACATGAGAAATTATTTTCCCAGCTTTATTAGTGAAAGCCGTGTGCTCATGCCACTCATCCAATTTCTTATCACTCAGTAGGTTTTTCACTTCGTTTAGGGAGCTCTTCAAATCAAGAAACACATTGAATTCCGTGTGGTCAGAGGTGAAAATCTCACTGGAATCTGGTAACTGCCACTCATTATTAAGTGGCTTGCCATAAGAAAAGTTCTTGGCAAAGAGTTCAAAAATATCAGCAAGAACATCTGGGCTGAATGTCTCAGGACTTGAACCCAGTGGGAGCTTTCTGCACTTACTCATTTTCAAATTAAATTAAAATCTAGAAAAAGAAAACACACAATTAAATGAATCAAATTTATTAGTGAGTGAAATATCATCCACAGCAAACTGGATCACAATCACGACAACCCACAAAAAATGGGAAGACTAATGTCAGCACAATTCATTACATGATGAGGCGATCTGGAATGAAGAATAAAGGCTTTGCTATCCGATAGACCTGGGCTCAAACCCCAGCACTGCCATTTACAGCTTAGTAAGTGGCTGTGGGCAAATAACTCCACATCTCAGTTGCTTATTTAAAAAATTGAGGTATCATTTTTTTAGATGAGGATAAAACATGCTAGCATATAAAAAGCATATACCAGAGAATATTCATCAGCGAATGGCAGCTCTTATTACCAAAATAATGCACCTAGCTCCTCTCCAAAGTTCTCCTCTACCCATCACTGAGACACTGCCCACAGGGCCCCAAACACTTACTTAGACTAAGATGCATCCCTGAACATGACCTTTGATCAAACTCTAACAAGTGACTTTTAGCTTTTTTTTAGCTCCCTCCAAATCTCACTTCCTTCCAGGAGAGGTTCCTGCACCTGAACCCAGCACTGGTCCTGTTACCAGACCTCTCTGCCACCACCCACTTACTAACCTACGAAGATTGTCAAATATGTCCTCTGTCCAGATCTCACTCTCTTGCTCAATCACACACTTGGGTGGTACCAAATCGCCTTTACAGGCTACCAGCAAACACTCATCACCATATTGCTTGTCAACTGTGGTGTACCTGACAGGTTAGCCTCCTGATCAATGTTGAAACTGACCTATAGTTCACCCTGGCATGTCTCTAAACTACAGATTCCTGCTTTATATGGTTGGTCAGACAGCTCCATGCTTGTATCATAAAATATTAATTTTTTGTCACAAAAACTTAATACACTTTGATAGAATAATTTTAAACTGAAGAAATATCCTTAATGAATATACAAATTACAAATAGTAACCCTACATTCTGTGTTCTAACACTGCCTAAAAACCAAAAACATCTGTCCAATGGAAAGGGATGGGGTACAAGAGAAAGAAGCAAGGCTTAATGGCATAGTGTTGGAAAAGTTCTAAATTCCAACAGATACACGGTACTCGTTGGCACAATGTTAATCAACAGGTGCTTCAGTTCATGACTACTGCATTTACTTTGCATATTCAATACATTCTACACCAGTCTGAAGATTAAAATGGGAGATAGAGGTGAGCGAGCAATACAATAAACACAATAACAGCCAGAAGACTGTATTCTATTAGCATTTGTACTCTTAACACACTTTTTTCATCCTTCTACATTTTGTTTAAATTATTTACAAGTCTGTCTACTCTACTAGCTTGTAAACTTCTTAAGGTAACAAGTATCTTCTTAGCCATTTCTGTTTGCCACCATATATTTACACATTGCACAAAAATTGTGGATAATAGTCACAGTTACCCATTAATATATTTTTCTTACCTTAGATTTTTTTTTAACTGTTAGAAGCTATATTTAGACAAACTTCTGAAAGATGGCAAAAAGGAGGCATTCACTAAAATCCTAAATAAAAGTAAATGAAAGTTTACTACCACAAGTTATTCTGTCCTAATTCACCCTTTGCTAACTGGAAACTACAACTTTTAGATTTCAACTATATTCTATTTTGGAAAAAGTCTGATTTTAGTCATTAACTTCACATACTAATTAATGGTTGTAGGTAAGCTCTGAAATCTTACTTAAGCTAACAGGTAATTATTTTCACAGGAAAACAACTAAAGTGATTCAAACACTCCATTGTTCTTCCTGACTATACTTGTGGAACACAGACCAAAATTATATATTATATATTTATATATAAATTGTATATTATATTGAATAATGTTCAGGTCAATAATCCACAAATTATCCAAACATTGTTTCCTACTATCAAATTCCCAGAATCCAACTGCTTCTCACCCACCTCCAGCTATCAGCCTCCTGATTGCAGACACTGTCAACCCTCTCCTGGATTACTCCCATAGCCTTCTCACTGGTCTCTTTGCTTCCACCCTTGCCTCCTACATCCTATTCTGAAACATACCCACCACAGTAACTTTGTAAGACCTAAGTTAGATTGTATCCCTGCTCTGCTCAAAACTGGGCTGCAGTGGCTCCCCATCTCAAAGTAAGGGCCAAAGTCTTTACAGTAGCTTACAAGGCCCTTGAAGATGTCTGTCCTCCACCCCCACTCCGTCTCTAACCTAATTTTCTAGTACGACCCCTCCTACTAATTGTGTTCCAGCCACACAGGCTCTCTTGCTGCTCAGGTAAGACCTCAGACACACTGCAAGGGGAAAGTCTATGCACGAGTTAGTCCCTCCGCCTGGAATGCTCTTCCCTCATATATCTGCATAGTTACTTCCGCTACCTCCTTCAAGAATTTACTCAAGTGTCACTTTCTCTGTGAAGCCTACCCTGACTTCCTAATTTAAAATTGCATCTTGCATTACCAATGGTAAAGTAAAGGTAAGAACCTTGCTGTATTTTTTTTTCTTTTTTTCCATGGCACTCTTTTCCGTCTAACACATAATTTACCTATTTATGTTTACTGTTTACTGTCTTCCCAAAACTACAACCTAAGCTCCACATGGCAGGGATCTTTGTTTTCTTTACTCGCTTATCATTCCAAGAAGTTAGAACAGTAAGCACTCAGTACACAGTAAGCACTCAATAAGTATTTATCGAATAATTGAAGGGATATCCGATTAGCACAAAAGGCACTCCTCCGGTTCTGAACGTCTTAACCATGAACTTCAATGTCACTCTAGCACCGCAGTGCTTAACAACAAAAATGCTTGTGGGGGCCTCCCTGGTGGCGCAGTGGTTGAGAGTCCGCCTGCCGATGCAGGGGATACGGGTTCGTGCCCCGGTCTGGGAGGATCCCATATGCCGCGGAGCGGCTGGGCCCGTGAGCCACGGCCGCTGGGCCGGCGCGTCCGGAGCCTGTGCTCCGCAACGGGAGAGGCCACAACAGTGAGAGGCCCGCATACCGCAAAAAGAAAAAAAAAAAAAAAAAAGCTTGTGGTTTACAGGATATAAGGGGAAAGTTTCCAGTATGTGTTCCTCTGTCCCTCTCATTAAGCACTCCAAAGAGCTCTGTAGCATTATAATTCTGCTACGAGGGTCAGTATTACCATTCTTGTTTTGCAGAGTCGAGTAGGAAGTCATGTAGACCCCCTGCTCAAAGCCACGAAGGGAATTCCCCACGAAGGAAATCCCCGCAAAATTCGCCGGCCTAACACAAAACCCGCAAGACCTCGCATACAATTGTTACTCCTCCAACCAACACTTAAACGAAAGAGTTTTAGAAGTGTTTCCGCCAACTCCTCCTCCTCCTAGCAACGGTGAAAATAATGCCAGCGCTTTACTTTGGGCGAGGAGCACCCAAGACCTAGTTTCCTCTGGTGGAAGTGAATCCCAAGCTCCATTCGAGCGGCCCGGTCCCTGACCCGGAGGAACTTCAGTTCCAGCCTCTGCCTAACCCACTGGAAAGTCGAAGGAAGACCCGGGCTCGGAACCACGGCCTGGATTACCTTCGCTCACGCCCACCTCAGCCCCCAGAGTCTAGAGAGGCTGCGCTTCACTCCCTCTCCTCACTCGAAGAGGGCATTCTCCACTTCCGCTCGTGGGGATGATTTCCGGGAGCGTCGCTCCTTCAGGCCTTCTGTGTCCCCGACACAGGGAAGGGAGGTGGCGCGCCGGGAGGCCGGGAAGGAGGCAGGGACCCGCCCTCCTTACTCTACTGCGGCAGGACACGCGGAGCAGAAGCACTCCTCCAGGCCGCGCCGCCGCCAAAAGTCTGCAGACAGCGGCCCGATAGCCCTGACACACGCTCTACGCATGCGCCTCAAGGCCCGGCTGGCGTCACACGTCAACGTTACGCACGCCGGCGACTCTCGCAGCGCCGAGACCTCGGCTCTCTAGGTTTCGTTTCTCCGCGGGTGCAGAAGCTGGGAAACTCCAGCCTCCTCCCCAAGGCTGCTATGGCAACTGCGCGCAGAGACCGAGCGTCCTTTGGCCCCGCCCCCTCGATAGTGGAGGGGTGGGATGGGGCGTGGCCAACCTGTCCGGGACACGCGGGCCCCGCCCACCTGGGCCCCGTAAGGCAGAGGTTTTCTTTTGCCATTGGGTAGAATTGAACTCCTAGTACTACTTGACTTCAAACTGGTGCTCAGAAGAACATGAGAAAAGCCGAGCTAGGGAAACTACGAAATAACACTGTTATCATAACATACATATATTTATAAACCAATAAGAAAAGATAACCTCAGAAGAAAATTGGGAGATTTGAACAGGCCATCCAAAAACAGTAAAATAGCCAATAAGGATATAGTACAAAGCTGTTTAACTTAAAAAAAAATAATTAGAAATGTTTTCTTTTCACTCAACTTAGCAAAGATTTTAAAAGATCGATAATGGCAACTTTTGGTGAAAATGTGGAGAAACAGGTTTACATACTGTGAGGGAGAGTGAAAATTGGTACTACCTTACAGAAGGCAAACTTTAAAATGGCCTTGCACCTTAGCCCAGCTATTCCCACTCCTAGCAATTTATCTTTAGAAAACAAACAACTGGCACTCACTTTGGACAAAATGTTTATTACAGCACCTTAATGACATCAATAACAAAACCTGGTTACTCTCTAAATGTCTGTTATAAGGAAATTAAATTCTTTATGGTACATCCATATAATGAAATACTATGCAGCCATTAATAGGCCATATGTGCCAACAGTATTGTGTGAAAATAGGAGAATATAGAACTGTGTGTAGAGTTTGATCCATTTATGTAATATATATATACACACATATATATGTCTATATATGTATATGTATATATATGTGTGCATGTGTATATATATATATACATTTTTTACAAGTCTTCCTGGACATGCATCAGTGGAGAAAAAAGTCTTTTCAAAAAAACGGTGCTAGGACATTTGGATATCTATATGGAAAAAACTTTATTTGGACTCTTACCTCACATAATAAAAATAGATTTCATTTGGATTGCCAATCTACATTTTAAGGATCAAACAATAATTCTTTTAGCAGAAAATATAAGAGGATACCTTCGTAACCTTGAAATAGGCAAAAAGTTTTATAACAGGATGGAAAAAGCACTAATTATAATGAAAAAATATATAAATTGAACTACATTAAAATTAAGAATGTTGGGCTTCCCTGGTGGTGCAGTGGTTGAGAGTCCACCTGCCGATGCAGGGGACACGGGTTCGTGCCCCGGTACGGGAGGATCCCGCATGCCACGGAGCGGCTGGGCCCATGAGCCATAGCTGCTGAGCCTGCGCGTCCGGAGCCTGTGCTCCGCAACGAGAGAGGCCACAACAGTGAGAAGCCCGCGTACCGCAAAAAAAAAAAAAAAAAAAAAAAAAAATTAAGAGTGTTTATTCATCATAAGACAGCACTGAGAGTGAAGAGGCAACCTATAGAGTGAGAGAAGATATTTACCATACGAATATGTGACAAAGGACTTGTATCCAGAGTATATAACTCCTAGAAATAAATGAGAAAAGATGTCCCAGTGGAAAAATGGGCAAAGACCAGAACAAAGACTTCAAAGAGATGGTATCCAGAAGGCCAATAAACATATGAAAAGATGCTTAACCTCATGTTTTGGGGAAAATGTAAAAAAAACCAAAATGAAATACAATTACACATCTACTAGCTAAAATGAAACACTGAAAATATAATTGTTGGAGAGTTTGAGGGGCGACCAATGGAAAGCTGTTTGTAAGAAAAAGAGCTTCCAAGATCTTCCAAGCTCACGGGTTGTTTGCCTTTTTCAATTTTTTCGAGGTATAATATATACAGTCAAATGTTCAGATCTTAAGTGTACTACTCAACCACTTTTGCCAAAGGCCTATTAAATATTCCAGAAAGTTCCCTCGAGCCCCTTCCCAATCTCCCACCCCCAAGAAGCAACCATTAATCTGCTTTCTAACACTATAGTTTAGTTTAGTCTGTTCTAGAATGTCATATAAATTCTATCATTACAGTTTATAATTTTTAGTTTCCAGCCCCTTTCTATTCAGTGTAATTTTTTTTTATATTGTAGGGGAGAAAAAGAATCTTTCTCTTCTACCCTTCTAGGTTCATGGCTGGGGCTCTGTAACAAAAGATACATTGACGAAAGAAAGGCATATAAATTTATTAATGTTTTTGTGACATGGAAGCCTTCACAGGGAAATGAAGATATGAAGAAACTGTTTTTATACTAGGATTTTGGGTTTGTTTTTTTTGTTTTGTTTTGTTTTGTTTTTTTGCAGTACGTGGGCCTCTCACTGTTGTGGCCTCTCCCGTTGCGGAGCACAAGCTCCCGATGCACAGGCTCAGCGGCCATGGCTCACGGGCCTAGCTGCTCCGCGGCATGTGGGATCTTCCCGGACCGGGGCACGAACCCGTGTCCCCTGCATCGGCAGGCAGACTCTCAACCACTGCGCCACCAGGGAAGCCCTGTTTGTTCTTTTTAAAATAAATTTATTTACTTATTTATTTAGGCTGCATTGGGTCTTCGTTGCTGTGCTCGGGCTTTCTCTAGTTGCGGTGCACGGGCTTCTCATTGCAGTGGCTTCTCTTGTTGCAGAGCACGGGCTCTAGGCGTGCGGGCTCCAGTAGTTGTGGCACACGGGCTTTGTTGCTCCGTTGCATGTGGGATCTTCCCAGACCAGGGCTCAAACCCATGTCCCTTGCCTTGGCAAGCAGATTCTTAACCACTGTACAACCAGGGAAGTCCTATAATAGGTTTTTATACTAGGACCTGAGTGTTTTTATATAGGTTTGATGAGAAGTGGAAAGTCGTGGGAAAATGTGACAAATAAGTATGAGCTAAGAGTGGCAAACTGGGAGAAATTGAGCAAGGTATGTTCATTTAAATTCCTGTTGGAGTCCTTCCATCTTTGGAGATACGGATGTTTCTTTCCTCCAGGCATAGGGAGGGCATCTCTCACACAAGGTTCTTATGACCTGCTTCAGAGCAAGGTCAGACAGTCTTTCCTGCACCTACTATTTCTTAAATTCCTTTAGCTTAAAATATTCAGTATGCCAAGACACCATATTTGGTGGTAGTGTGTTCTGAACCCTGACAATATTCACCCATGTTGTCTTCCATATCTGTAGTTTGTTCCTTTTTATTGATAAGCAGTATGCCATTATATGGATAGACCACAGTTTAATTATCTATTCTCCTACTGATGGACATCTGAGTTCTGTTTCCAGTTTGCAGCTATTATGAATAAACCTGCTGTAAGCATTCCAGTACAAGACATTTTGGTGAGCATGTTTTCTTTACTCTTGGGTAAATACCTAGCCATCATATGGCTGTGTAATGAAGTAGATCAGGGTTTCTCAACCTTAGCATTATTGTCATTTTGAGAATTACCAAGGGAGATGTACGTGGAACTCTTCAAGCAACCCCCAAACAGTTTTCTAAAGTGCTCGTACCATTTTACATCTCTACCCACAGTATGTGGTTGCTTCACATCCTCACCAAATTTTGGTGTTGTGAATCTTTTTTATTTTAGCTATTGGTGGGAATTGGTTGCTTTTTACATCTGATTCTTAATAAATAGTCATTAAAAACTAAAAGCTGTGGATATTGTTCTTTCATGGGACCAAAGACTAGATAAAGGATATGTAATCTCTTAAACACAGTCACTATGTTCCCCACAGTTTATAAATATTATCAGGAATATTCCAAATAACAAAGCTTATAGTGAGCCTGTCTTTACTAAAATAATCACATTAACATTTTTTGAGTACATAATATGTGCTAAGCACTGAAAACTGCCATTTTTCATTTCCTCGTCTCAACAGCTCTATGAGGTCAATATATGTATTGTCCCCCCCCCCTTTTTTTTTTTTTGCGGTACGTGGGCCTCTCCCTGCTGTGGCCTCTCCCGCCGCGGAGCACAGGCTCCGGATGCACGGGCCCAGCGGCCACGGCCCACGGGCCCAGCCGCTCCGCGGCACGCGGGATCCTCCCAGACCGGGGCACGAACCCGCGTTCCCTGCATCGGCAGGCGGACCCCCAACTACTGCGCCACCAAGGAAGTCCCTGTCCCCATTTATAAACAGGGAAATCAAGGACCAAAGTGATTAAGCAATTTGCTGAAGGTTATGCAGTCAGTCAGTAGTGGAGTCAAGGTTCGGACCTAGGTCTGTCTGACTTCAAGGCCAATCTGTTCTGCAGAGAATTCCTAGAAATTGCCTCCAGTAATTTAAAAACAACTTTATAGTCCACATTCATGGCCAGAAATGCTTACAGTAGGCCAGTAATTTAATTTAAAAAAATAGATGAATTTTATTCATTTTGTCCTAAAAGCAGGAAGGTAGATTGTCGCAAAGTTTTTGGAAAAGATGAAATATAATGAATGAATGAAATTAGTATTTAAAACTTTGAAAAGTTCAAAGAAAATAACCAGGCCCTGCACTAATGTATTTGCAAATTCGTATTAAAATGTAGTTATGTGAATGCATTTAGTTTCAACTTTTAAAAATATATTTTGATGATCATACACAGTACCTGAGTGGAAGCTAGCTACAATTAGTTATTCTTTCTAGTTCCTGAGTGTTCCTTATATTCAACTGGCATGACTACAACATAAGTAGCATCCAAGAATTAAAACAACTGGCTCCCTGGCCTCTACTCTGATTATAATTCTCTGTCAAAGCAAACAAAAACTAAACTGCTTCTGTGATCATTTATCACCAATCAACTTCCTGAGTCTCTAATTACATCCTCAGATTCTGTGAGGCGACAATGTACAAATCGTGGTTTCAAAACCCCAGAGGGAGTTTTCTGGGGTGATGGAAATGTTCTATATCTTGATAGGGGATTTAGGTTAAGAGGTATATGTATCTGTCAAAACTCATCAAATGGTACAATTCAGATTAGCATTTCACTAAATATAAATTCTGCTTTAAAAAAAAAAAAAGAGCCACAAACAAATATTGAGCTCTAGGTTAACCATTTGCATGCTGAAATGTTTAGGGGAGAAGTATACTACATCTGCCCCTTACTTTTTTTTTTTTTTTTTTTTTTTTTTGCTGTACGCGGGCCTCTCACTGCTGTGGCCTCTCCCGTTGCGGAGCACAGGCTCCGGACACACAGGCTCCGCGGCCATGGCTCGCGGGCCCAGCCGCTCCGCGGCATGTGGGATCCTCCGGGACCGGGGCACGAACCCGCGTCCCCTGCATCGGCAGGCGGACTCTCAACCACTGCGCCACCAGGGAAGCCCCTGCCCCTTACTTTGAAATGCGCTACACCTAAGATGGGTTGATGGATGGATAAAAGGACGGATCAATGATAAAGTGAGTATAGCAAAATGTGCACGACTGTAGAATCTAGGTGGTGGACACGTGGCTGTTCCCTGTGTAATTCTTTCAGCTTTTCTCTTTTGAAATTTTTCATAATAAAATATTTGGGGAAATAAACAGATTCACAGCACGAAAGGCAAAAATGGCATCTCTTTCCACTAAAAAACAAATACATACATACAATGAGTATCTAGTACTTCCCATTAAGGCAGTAAAGAGAGCCTCTAAGTGAGCTTTAGGTGAACAGCTTCGACTTGGTGAAGACCAGGTGAATGTCTTTATGGCTCAGTCATTTGACCCACTTATCTGACAGCGAACAGCATTCAGGCTTGGTTTTGACCATTACACAATCTTAAACTGTTCCTATTCTTTGTCACATACTGTTCTGCTTCCTCTCTTCCTTCCACATGGAATGAACTTGTTGTTCAAAGGCAGCAAACTAAGGGAACACTGACACTGAAATTTCAGAAGTCAATAAAGGTTATAAACATGATAAGTCTTCCAACTTCCCTCCTGATGATCTTCCCCTAGATCTTTAAATTGTATTCTGATCAAAATTCTCATGCGGCACCTTAAACTGTCAAAATACAATGTTAAAAAGAGAAAATATAGTAAAAATTATAACCAATTTGTCTATTCAGCCATTGGTTAGAACTTGTACATGGTGGTATTTGTGGAAAAGTGCTTGAAAACAGCAGCCTATAGTCTTTTTTTTTTTTCTTACTGTTTGGAAACTAAACAAAAATTATTAAAGCAAATCAACTAATTTTAAAGCATAAATGCAAGAATTTTAAATATCTGATCACTAAAGCAGTTTTTGTCTATCTTTGGTGCTGTAAACATAGCTAAACTTCACTTTGCATTTTAAAATACATTCAGGACTAAAACTAAATATGAAATGTCTTCCATAAAATTTATTTTTTAACAATTTGGTTTTTTTCTCATATAGTTAAAGTTAACTAAACAGAGTGAGTCACTTGCTAAAGGAAGAAAAGTCAAAATGTGTTTTTATATGTTATGAATAGCATTCAAGATTATATTTAAAGGAACTTTAAAACAAGATTTATAATAGTCATTGATAATCTGCTGACCTAAAGTATGTTTTTACTTAAAATTATTTCTTTATTATTTTTGTAGAAATGACCAAAATGACTTTTTTTTTTAAATGTAAGGGTTTAAGAGAGGATATATATTACCATGAGATGGTCTCAGGAGGTTAAAAAAAAAATTGGTTGGGAAACACTGACATGTGGAATAGAATACAAGACATGGCCCACCCTCGAAGCATTAAGCAATTCATTGCAGACACAAGATGTTAAAAAATAAATAACATTATACAACTAAGTACTATATTGTACAGTATAGGTTAAGTGTTGTAGGAGTCTAAAGAAAGGGGGAACTAGTAGGGAAAAGATGGGGAAAGAGACTTTAACTTTTCCCTTAAAAGGATGCTATTACTTGGGAAGAGGGAAAATAACAGGTGAAAAAACAGGGAAGAGGAAGGATAATTGCACAAAAGGGACGGAAAGTTAATAAGATTAAAATGCTATATAGGTGGTATCTTAGTTCAGGCTGCTATAACAAAATACCATTGACTGGGAATCTTAACCAATGGAAATTTGTTTCTCACGGTACTGGAGGCTGGGAAGTCTAAGATCAAGGTGTGGGCAGATTTGGTTCCTGGTGAGGGCTCTCTTCCTGGCTTGCAGAGGGCTGCCTTCTCACTGTGTCCTCAAAAGGCAGAGAGAGAGTGAGCAAGCTCTCTGGTCTCTTCTTATAAGGGCACTAATCCCATCATGGGGACCCCCCTCTCATGAACTCATCTAAACCTAATTACCTCCCAAAGGCCCCACCTCCAAATACCATCACATTGAGGGGGAGGGCTTCAACATATGAATTTTGTAGGGACACAATTCAGTACACAGCAGGTAGTGAAGAACCAGAGTATACAGGACCATTGAAGCCAGACTGAGGTGCCAGAATCTGCAGCAATAGAACATGGTCAAGAAGAAAAGAAATAACTAAGTTTGGTTCTTAGAGAGTTAGGGATGGTAGAGGAATAGCCAAGCAGAAATATCCTGGAGGGAGTTTGAAATCAATGGGTGGCTGAAGTTCAGGTGAGAAAATTGAACTGAGGTAACACTCAACCCTGTGGATTTTTAAGTACTTTGTTATTATTATTAACATTCATTATGATACTTGATTCAGAAGTGAAATCCATACCAAAAGTTGTTAAAAGCACTAGCCCTGGGGATTCTTTCTGTTAATAGCTCACCTAACACTGTCCCTCCTTGGGCTCAATACGGCTTCTCTTTTTGAATGGTTAAGCATATCAGCCCTAGCATCTGTGCGCCTAGATAAAAATCTTCATCTACTAGCTCTGTGACCTTGGGCAAGAAAGATCTCCAAGGGTCTCACTGAGGATTAACAAATGAATGTAAAGTGCTTAGTACAGGGTTTTTGCACTTAGCCCGTATCTGACAAATGTTAGCTGCTCCTGAAAAATGTCTATTCTGGAAGATAGGATGCTAAATTCAGGCCCTCCTTGCAGAGTGTTCCTTCTTTTGCTGTTTCTTTTTTTAATTCAAAATCCTTAATAGAGCAGGAGACGAAAGGAGGGAGGGAGACTAAGGAAGAGAAAGGGAAAACTGAGAAGACAATTGAGACCAAATTATCTCACGTCTGTCACTGAGAAGCTGTCAGATGTGTCTGCTTTCTGTCTTCAACAATTTGGGCAGGTTTCAAAGAACAGAAAGAGGACCAGCTGTAAAATGAATGAGCAAACGAATCAACATGGCTGCATCTCAAAAACAGTGTAGAATGATAAAGGCAAGTGGCAGAAGTTTTACATTGCTTTACCATTTGTGTAATGTTTAAAAACACACGTAACAATTCTGTCTAATCTTTATTGATACAAGTATAGTAAAAATATAAAAACACACATGAGGAAGATGCACACTATAACTTCCAGAGAGTGGTAAGCTCTGGGAAGATAGAAGGGATGGGAAAGAAGCACAAAAGGGACCTCGACTGTACCTGTAATGTTTTTATTCTTTTTATTAAGCACTGAAGCAGTGGCAAAATATTAGCACTTTAAAAATCTAGGTAATAGATACATGGGTGTTATATTATTCTCATTACTTCTTTGAATGTCTGAAATATTCCCTAAAATTTTTAAACATAAAAAAGAGGACAATCTGCCTCATTCTTAAATCCATTCAAACTCCCACACACTGTAGAAATCCAGTTGTTCAGCTAAATCACATGTATGAATGCTTTTCAGGAATGAGTCTGCTTTTCAGATTCAATTTGAAAAGACTATAGTGAATCTATTAAAAATAGGTTATGTTTTGTGTCATGTTTATATTACCAAAAGAGATTTCAAATTCTGATATCTGGGTTGAATTACACATACTACCATATTATTGAGTTTTTCTTTCATTTTATTTTATTAACAGTTGATAGTAAGACCACATTACAATTTGGGGGTGCTTTGTAATTAACAGATTGGTTGTGTATACCTTAAGATTGTGTATACCTTTTTTTTTTTTGCGGTACGCGGGCCTCTCACTGCTGGGGCCTCTCCCGTTGTAGAGCATAGGCTCCGGACGTGCAGGCTCAGCGGCCATGGCTCACAGGCCCAGCCACTCTGTGGCATGTGGGATCTTCCCGGACTGGGGCACGAACCCGTGTCCCCTGCATCGGCAGGCGGACTCTCAACCACTGCGCTACCAGGGAAGCCCCTGTGTATACCTTAAGAGTGTGTATACCTTAAGATCACCAATAGGTTTCATCACAGGGACAAACCCTGATTGATGGTGGCTGCCTAGAGTGCTGTGTTGAGCCAATTGTGAAACCATATCTGGGCTCTACTGGACAGGCAACGATCAGCTAGGGAGGTATGTCAAGGGCACAGTGGTACCAGTGTCCCACTGATACTCCTGACACTTTCCTGATTCTCCTTCTGCCTCTCTGTTTTTTCTCCATCTACCTTCACCTACCCCTTCTATCTTGGTGCTTCCAAGAATTTCCCCTCCTTCATTCCCCTTGATCTTCACTCAGCCTGCAAGTCCCTGGCTGATTTCATCTTCATCCACAGCAGCCCTACTTGCTGATGAGTTCCTCCTCTTCTGTTTACCTGTGAAGCCTTCCCAGGTCCATCTGGGCCAGGTGAGACACCCACCCTCCACTTTAATCCCCATGGCATGCACAGAGCATTTATCTCTCAGTATTCCAACTATTTGTTTACCCATCTATCTCTGCTGTTGGGCTTTGAAAGAACAAGCCTGGGTCTTATTGATCTCTGCACTCTCAGCTTCTGGCACACAGTGAGCAATCAATAAATGTTTGTTAAATGAAAGAATGATTTAATGAATGGTGTCCTTATTTTGCAGAAAAGGAAACGGACTCAGAAGTTGGGGTTTTCTCAAGGTTATCCTTCCTCCAAAACATCCCCATCTTTCCTCTAGAACAGAGGTTGACAAACATTTTCTGTAAAAAAGCCAGATCGTAAATATTTTCAGCTTTGTGGGCCATAAGAACGCTGTCACAACCATTTAACTCTGATGTTGTAGCTGGAAAGCAAACATAGACATGGCTGTATTGAAATACAATTTTGTTACAAAAGCAGGCAGTAGGCCAGATTTGGCCCATGGGCCACAGCTTGGGGACCTTGCTGTAGAAGATGGTAAATAGACACTCCTATGTCTCTGGTTCCTTCACTGAACATCCTCTCTGCTTCAACCCACATTCCAGAATCCTGATTCCAGTGTTTCCACAGTCCCTGTTGGAGTTAGGTCGACAATCCCTTCATACCTCCAAACCAAGGAGTTGAGGAAGGCTTATGAGAAAACTGGCCGCAAAGCTGGGATCAGAAGGGAGGAGAGGACCTTGTTGACAATGGCTCTCAAGAGACCTAGAGGAATCCAAGCCCAACTGATCCACATCCTCCTTGATCACTTGTTTTGTTTTTGTATCCATTCAGCCAGTCTGTATCTTTTGGTTGGAGCATTTAATCCATGATCACTCATTTTTGAATCCCCTTAACATTTCGAAATGAAAAGAGGTCCATTTCTTGGGTGCAGTGGACAAAGAAGAAAGTGGAACGAATAACCCCTTTCTATTCCCCCAACTCCCTTTCTGTGTTTCCAAATGACTAGTCTTTTTCTCTTCCAGAGACTACCTCAAACTTCTCTACTCTTCTCGTATTTCCTACCCTATCGTCCTCTCATTCATTGTCAGGGGATGACCTCATCTCCTCCTTCACAAAGGAAATAAAAGCCATCAGAAGAGAACTCCTTCAGAATTCTGCCACTCATCCCAAACTTATCTGTACCCACTCTCTATTCCTTTTTTTTTTAAATTTATTATTTATTTATTATTTATTTAATTTATTATTTATTTATTTTTGGCTGCATTGGGTCTTCGTTGCTGCATGCGGGCTTTCTCTATTAGTGGCGAATGGGGGCTACTCTTTGTTGCGGTGTGCAGGCTTATTGCGGTGGCTTCTCTTGTTGCAGAGCACAGGCTCTAGGGCACGCGGGCTTCAGTAGTCGTGGCACGTGGGCTCAGCAGTTGTGGCTCGCAGGCTCTAGAGCGCAGGGGCGGTAGCTGTGGGATCTTCCTGGACCAGGGCTCGAACCCGTGTCCCCTGCATTGGCAGGTGGATTCTCAACCACTGCACCACCAGGGAAGCCGCTCTCTCTATTCTTTCTTTTAACTTGTTATTTTATATTGGAGTATAGTTGACTAACAGTGTTGTGACAGTTTCAGGTGTACAGCAAGGTGATTCAGTTATACATATACATGTATCTATTCTTTTTAAAATTATTTTCCCATTTAGGTTGTTCCATAATATTGAGCAGAGTTCCCTATGCTATACAGTAGGTCCTTGTTGGTTATCCATTTTAAATATAGAAGTGTGTACATGTCAATCCCAAACTGCCTAACTATTCCTTCCCCGCCCCTTCCCCCCTGCACTCTCTATTCTTCCTGCCATAATGCAATAGGTGTCTAAGACTAATCCCTCCTTCTCTCCTCTGTGTCCTGGGTCTTTCCACCTTCTCAGGGAATGTGATTCCATCAATCATTTCTCTCTCCTGTATCTCTTTGTCTCTCTCTCTCTGAACTTCATCCCAAAGGCACAGAGGAGCCTCTCTCCTGGTTCCATCAACATTTACATATGCGTGTCTCTACCATCTTGAAAATAAGTCTCTCAAACTCGTGACTTGCTCCAATCATTGTCCTATCTCCCCTACTTCCTTCATGGCCAAAGTTCTTGAAAGAGCTGTGTGATCATGGTTTTCAGTTCATCATCTCCCAGCAATTCTTCAACTCATGAAAAATGTTTCTCCTCTATCATATCCCTGAAACTCTCTCATTGAAGACCTGAAATAACCTTGTTTGTTGCTACATCCAACCTGGAATTCTTTGCCCTTATCTTTACTGAACTCCTGACACTATTCAACACTGTGGTCTTCCTTCTTCAAACATTCTCTTTCTTTGACTTTGGCAACAACCTCCTGGTTTTCCTCCTATGCTCAGTCTTCCTTAAGCTTCTCTGTAGGCTCCAGTACCGCTGTCTATGCATTAAATGTTGGTGTCCTCAGAGTTCTCCACTAGGCCTTCTATTCTACCCTCCTCAGTGTACATGCTCGCCTAGGATGTCTCATCAAATTTCCAGGCAATCCTTAAATAAATTGAGGATTCTCAACGTTACTTGTTCAACCCAGAGCTCACTGCTGAGGCTACAGCCAGCTGGCCAACTGCCTAACAGAATTAGAAATTATCCCTCTTATCCTTTATTCACCACATCCAGTCCCATCTTTACAAAGCATTATCTTGACCCCACCATCCCAGCCAGCTACCTCCCCTTTTCTTCACCCCATATGCAACAGCGTTTCTTGAAAATTCTCTTAAACTCTTCAATCAAGCTTACTACTATACAACGCCATTGAAACAGCTCTTGTCAAGATCACTCATGACTCCTGCATTGCTAAAGGCAGTGGACAATTTTCAAGTCTCATCTTACTTTGATCTCTCAGCAGCATTTGACACAGTTAATGACCTACTTTTCCTTAGTATCTATCCTTCACTTGGCTTTCCAGACACCACCTTCTTCTGGTTTACCTCCTTCCTCGCTGACTCTCCTTCTCAGTCTTCTTTGCTCATTTCTCCTCTCCCTGACTCTTAACATTGGGGTTAACAAAGGCTCATTTTTTGGCCCTCTTCTCTACACTAATTCCCTGAGAGATCTTATCCAATCTCAAGCCATAAATGTCATCTCTAGATCTATGATTCCTAGATATATATATATCTTCAATCCAGACCTCTCTTCCAACCTCTATTCTCTTATATACAACTGCCTACACAACTTCTCCACTTAAATGCATCCTAGGCATCTCAGATCAAACCGAGATCCAATTCCAGTCCCAAACACCTCTTCTGCCCACAGACTTCCACATGTCAATAGATGGGAACTCACTCTCCCAGTTGTACAGGCCCAAACCTTGGTCTCATCATATACAAGTTAACTCATTTCCTTTTACTATGCTTTCTCCATTTGTGTCTTTTTACCATGGTTTCAATAATTTTTTTTCAAGAGGGCTCCTAGGTGCAAAGTTTGAGCAAGCTTAAAAATGTCTCCTTTATTCTCAAAGGATATTTAGACTGTCTTTCCCTCATAACTTTGTAGAATTTGTTCCATGATCACCTGGTAATGAGTGTTGCATTAGTTCTTCTTTCCTGACCTCTCCATTCATCTTGTGATTTGTTGAATTTCATCACTGAAGTAGGTGTTTTTTTTTTTTTTTCAAACTCTTTTCTTATTGAATTCATGTTCTTAGTTTCCTCTGTAGCTCAAAGCAATTGCAGGGAACTTTAGCTTCCTTGGATTTTTTGGTTGTTTTTTTTTTTTTTTTTTTTTTTTGGCATCTATTTTACGCCTGCTGTGCTCATTTAACTTTTTTTTTTAACATCTTTATTGGAGTATAATTTCTTTACAACGTTGTGTTAGTTTCTGCTGTATAACAAAGTGAATCAGCTATATTCATACGTATATCCCCATATCCCCTCCCTCTTACAACTCCCTCCCACCCTCCCTATCCCACCACTCTAGGCGGTGCAAAGCACAGAGCTGATCTCCCTGTGCTATGCAGCTGCTTCCCACTAGCTATCTATTTTACATTTGGTAGTATATATATGTCAATGTTACTCTCTCACTTCGTCCCAGCTTACCCTTCCCCCTCCCCGAGTCCTCAAGTAACTCTTTCATTTCAGTCACCTGCAGAATGCTCCCTTAGTTACCATGTTGCTTCATGTTGCTCATGCTTCAAATGTACAGCTCTACCCAGTTCTTCATTCTGCTTTGTAGAAAGATGATGACAACTTCTTAACCTTATCTAGGACCTTTTTTTCCCCCTTCTGGCTACATTTTGAGGCCAGGGAACTGTATTCTGTCCACTTTCCTATAGCCTGAGGGCAGGAACTTGGGAACGAGCTTGGCAAACTTCCTGCAGCCTTTGGTATAGGACTGGGCTTACCTTCTCTTCTAAGATTTTGTCAATGTCCAGGCTGGGGTACCCCCTTTTCATGGGGGTGGGGGGAGGAGCAGGTGCTCTCGGGCTTCATCTCAATTCCCTGACTCATCATGGAATCCTGGCAGATGATAACACCTGGGGACTTTTCCTGGCTCAGGAAAACCTGAGATCATAGGTGGAAGCCTCTAACCTCTACTCTTGGAAGAGATTTCCTTGACTTTTCTCTAAGTTCCCTACTCCCAATTTTGTCAGCTTCTATTCAAATCAGGGGCATTGGTGGGAATTCTCAAGGTTTTGCACCTTCCTTCCTTTCTTTGTGTCACTCTCTGGGGAAAGGGGGATGTAAGGGCTGCACTAAGTCACACCAGAATCTGCTTTTCTTTTTGTTGGACGCTTTTCAGTTTATAGCATGAGGATAAGGTCTTTCCTTGTTTGGTTGTTGCTGGCAATTATTTTTAACTGGTTGATTTCACTGAGTGATGGGGGACGGTGATTCTGGAAGCAAAAAAAGTGTTGTTTTTAATTGTTTGGAGACTGGCCATTTCACTCTGCCATCCTTAGGGACAGGGTTGGGTGGGGGAGGAGATGAAATGTGGTGAACTTACACAGACCCCTGCCTGGTGGCAGCAGGAGGCTCTTCTCAGGGAGCCTGGTATTTTTTTTTTTCAAAGGATATCTGGCTACCACAACCCTCATTTACTCTTTCTGCTGCTCTGTGTTTTCTCAGCAAGGAGTAGTGTCACCCTTAACACAGAAAGGGCTTCTATTGTACTTGACTTTAGAACAGCACAAGTGGGAGAACCAGGAAGCTGCTCCCCACTCAGCAGCCAGGCTCAGGAAGGAAGCAGCCCAGCAGTGTGAAGGAGTGCAGCTGAGAGCAGGTGGGCTGAGCCCCAGGCACTGTAACAAAGACACAGCATGACAGAAGGAGACGGGTGGGAAATCTGGGCTTGGGCAGTGGTCTTGGGATGGAGTGCGGGAAAAGATGGAGGTGAGATGGGTGGGAGATCTGCAAATCTGACATCTCCCATCATCACACAAGGTCCACAGCTGCCAGTGGGAGAAAACCAGCATCCCCAAGGAGTAATGAACACATGGTAACTAAGCATTGGAGCTTCGAATTAGCGAGCAAATCCCAACAGAACTCTGACACAATGGGCTCTGGCCTCAGAAGGCAGAAACCTTTTAAGTGCCAATGATCATCCCCTTGCTCTTCATCTTAGGCTCTGTCTCGGTGATGGAGTGCCACCCGCATAGTGCCCTGGCATTTCGAAGCACAAAATAATTGGCTGCAGAAGGTTGTTGGATGCCTTTGTGGGAAGGAAGCTGCAAAAACAAATTCTATCAACTCAAATATTTTTTGATGTTTTGAATCGGAGAGCACAAATTCTGTTATTTGACTTCTCCACGATATGAAATTGTTCTTTACTATAAAACCAAAAAGAGTAAAATGAAAACAGCCCTCCATATTTAGCAGTTAAAGGGCCATTTGCTTTAAAGAGATTTTTGGATGTTTTATGTTCCTCTCTATATCATCCCTGTAAAGGGCATAGAGTTCTCTACTTCTTTGAAGAAGAAACTGAAGCAACAATAACCCAAGAGTATAGAGTTAGCAGAGCTGGGAAAGCTTAGGAACAGTAGCTACACTTTATTGATATTGCTAATATTAGTTAATGAACGAATGAATATTAATATAGTTAAACTTAGTGCTGGCACTGGGTTACTCATTTTGTCCTCCCAACAACCAGATTATTACTATTATCTCTATTTTACAGAAGAGAATGTGACTTGAACAGGTTCAAGAGCTTGAACAAAACCACACAGCTAGCCCCTGGTGAAGTTAGGACAAGACATAGGTCATCTGACCTCAGAGCCTCTTCAATCACCACGTGCCTGCCTAGTTATCTATTACTGCATAACGAACTAGCCCAAAATTTACTAGCTTAGGGGTGGAACTTCCAGAACAGTGGAGGAAAACTTAGTGGCTTAAAACAACATCTGTTATCTTACGGTTTTTGTGGGTCGGGAATCGGAGCACAGCTGGGTGCCTCTGGCTCTGGATCCCTCCCAAGCCTATAATCAAGGTGTCAGCTGGCACTGCAGTCATCTCAAGGCTCGAGTGGGAAAGGATCTGCTTCCAAGCTCACACCCATGCTTGCTGGCAGGATTCAGCTCCTTGCTGGCCCTTGGCCAGATGCCACCCCAAGTTCCTTGCCCCATGGACCTCTCCATAGGGCACAACGTGGCAGCTTGCTGTATCAGAGCAAATAAACAAGAACCAGAGAGAAAGAGTCTGAGCAAGATGGAAGTCCCAGTCTTTTGTAACCTAATTTTGGCACAGTCTGTTCATTAGAAGCAAGAGTCACTAGATCCAGCTCACATTTAAGGGGAGGGGGTTACACAGAGGATAATTCCTGTGGATGCCAGGAAGTAGTGATCATTGAGAGCCATTTCAGAAGCCGCCTGTCACCATGTCCTTCTCCAGTAACTGCCCCTCTCCCATCACTCACAGGGGCAGGCTAAATGGTATGATTGTATAATGTGACTGTGACCCCCTAGCCACAGTCCAGAGCTGGACACCTGACCCAAACCTGGCCAGTTAGATACTTCCCCCCCAGGAATTCAGAATTACAATCCAGAGACCCTGGTTGGTTTCTACTAGAGGCTTGAAATGGATTGAAATTAACAGGAGCTATGAGGCAGCCATCTTCGGCTGTGCTCCAAAATAAGCAGAGAGAGCCACATATGAGTGGGGCGGGGGGGAGGGGAGGAAGAAAGAGAGAGACGGACAGACAGACAATGCTTCCTCCCCTGGATGTGGAGAGGTACAATAAGAAGTTTAGGTTTCTGTCACGTGTAACCAGGGGTGATCGTCGTAATCCTTAACCACCGATCAGGCCCAAATGCCAACCGATCCAGAGGGAACTCACCATAAACATCTAGTGCAGCCTACTGCTGGACTCTGGGTGCTCATCAGCTCTTTGCCCCCGCCTCAGAGCTCACCTCTTTCCCACCTCGACCACACTGCTGCCCTCAGAGAGGGCTGCAGGAAAGTGTGACCTAAGGACCTCAGGGTCACCAGCGCAGGACCACGCAGCAGGTCACACAAACTGTAGCGCGATCACAGCTTTCCTCCGTAGCCCACTGGGGAGTCAGTATCGCTTTCCGACAACTCACAGATGAGTTTCTGTGATAATGTCAAGTGCGTTCACTGTGACCCCTGCAGTAACACACACAAGTGGCCTATCCAGGGATGGAAAGCTTCCATGTGATCTGTGTGAGAAGGGGCTAGATCCACTAGCGGGTTATGGGATTTGGGGAACGTGTCACTCCATCTAAAACAGGACCATGGAGCTCCTTGATACACTCCAGGGACTGGGAACCCCTAGACTGTATGCACAGAGTGTTGTGGGTATTCACAGGTATGTAGGTAACATCAGGTACTCCAATGACATGACGAAGACAAGACAAAATGAAAGAGGCCAAGAGGTGCTGTGTAGGGAAAGGATTAGGTTTATTATGACCATTTTTTAAATTAAATCAACTGAGAGCAAAATCAGTGGATGCTCACCCAGCCTGATTCTGCTCAGGAACAAGGAGTAGACACAGCATTCCTCTCTAGACTGGGAAGAATTTCCACCCTGACTCCTTGTCTCCCCACAATTTTCTTTCTCCATTAGGAATAAATGTCAGTGAATGCCATCTGAAAGCCGGTGAGGAATTGATCACTGAAGGAGGTTTTGCCCTGCACATTAAACCAAAATCTGATTTCCCTTTGAGATCTCCTGTTGAGTTAAACCTTTGCATGAGAGCTATACAGTCAGATGAGTTTTTTCCTACATTAGATATTGTGGATGATTGCTCCGCTCCCTTGTCCAGTGAAATATGGGGTAAATTGTTACAATTGGCAACAAAGACAGGTTTATGCCCCTGTCTCACAATTGAGCGTGGTGTGCACGTTCCTTTCTTAAAAAAATAAGGTATATACTTCGATGCACTGAAGTGGAGATCAATACTCATAATTATAAGCCATAACTCACAATACAAATTTTCCTTGAATCAGGAATTTTTCCCTAGAAGAGATTTTTCTTAAGGTATATGTTACTTTTATAATTAAAGGAAGGAGGAAAAAATATATATATATGTAATCATCATTTTTTTATAAGACTTTAGATGAATTAATTGCAAAATCCTGTCCTACATTACCAATTGGACATGCAGCAACCACATGCTTCTATGTCAAGATGTCCTTTGGAGATTCATCATCATCAAGAAGAGTGCATGATATTTTCTGAGCACTCACTGTGTGCCAGGCACCACACTAAACACTAGGCATGCATCTGCTCACTGGAGCCTCACAGCAACCCTCCCAATAACTATTATTATCTCCATTTTATGGAAGAGGAAATTGAGCCATCAAAAGGTTCAGAAATTTGGGGCTTCCCTGGTGACACAGTGGTTGAGAGTCCGCCTGCCAATGCAGGGGACACGGGTTCGTGCCCTTGTCCGGGAAGATCCCACATGCCGCGGAGCGGCTGGGCCCGTGAGCCATGGCCACTGAGCCTGCGCGTCTGGAGCCTGTGCTCCACAACGGGAGAGGCCACAACAGTGAGAGGCCCACGTACCACAAAAAAAAAAAAAAAAAAAAAAAGGTTCAGAAATTTGACCAAAGGTGCACGTTTAGTAACTGGGAGAGCAGGGATTTGGAACCAGGTCTGTTTTATTCCAGTGTTTACTCTGAACCACTGTCTTTGATCCCTAAACTTGAGACTCTAAAAATATCAAGTTGCCTTAAGTATTTAGTAATATAGTTAGTAACCTTCCAAATAGTCTCACCCAGCATCACCCCGCTCCTTCAACTGGCCTACATAAAAAGTACCATATCAGTTAACTATTGCTGCAGAGTAAACTCTCCCCAAAACTAAGCAACATGAAACAGTAAGTATTTGTGACTGCTCGAGTCTGTATGGGTCAGCTGAGCAGTTCTTCTGGTCTCTGCTAGACTTACTCACGTAACTGAGGTCAGCTGTGGGTCATGTAGGCAGTCCTGCTGACCTTAATTGGGCTCTCTCACACCACTGGGGTCTGTAGGTTACTGATGGCCTGGTCTTGATGGCCTCGTCTGGGACAACTGGCCTGTGCTCCATGTGGTCCTCACCCTCCAGCAGGCTAGTCCAGGCTTTTTCATACGACAGTGGCAGGGTTTCAAAAGCAAGCAAGAGATTGCAGAAGAGTGCAAGGCACCTGGAGGCCCTGGTTTGAAACTAAAAGATGCCACATTCTATGGCCCAAAGCAAGACATAAGGCGAGCCTGGAGTCAGAGTGGGCAGGGACTAGAAATTCTCACTGCAAAGGGTATGGATACAGGGAGTCATTAACTGGGGCCATTGATGCAATCAATCTTCCACAATGAATAGCTGTGGAAACAGTCAAACGCCTATTTTGCCACCAGTAACAATACTGGTTGAATGCAGGGTACGTGTGGACTCTGTCACAACCGCTCTATTACAATTGCCCCTCATATGAAAGGAAATTGAGGCTTAAAGAAATGAAGAAACTTGCTCGCAATCCGACGCTTCTGCACAAAGGACATAGCCTTAGCTTGGCTGGCTCTCCAACCAGCTGGGCCCTGAGCCAGAGGCTCTGGTAGCTTCTTTTCTTAAAAAGCATAAAGGGCTTCCCTGGTGGCGCAGTGGTTAAGAATCCGCCTGTCAATGCAGAGGACACAGGTTGGAGCCCTCGTCCTGGAAGATCCCACATGCCTGTGCGCCACAACTACTAAGCCTGCACTCTAGAGCCCACGAGCCACAACTACTAAATCCGTGTGCCACAACTACTGAAGCCCAGGTGCCTAGAGCCTGTGCTCCGCAACAAGAGAAGCCACTGCAATGAGAAGCCCGTGCACCGCAATGAAGAGAAGCCCCCGCTCGCCGCAACTAGAGAAAGCCTGCGCGCAGCAACGAAGACCCAATGCAGCCACAGATATAAATAAATAAATAAATAGGTTTTTTAAAAAAAAGCATAACGATTGATCTGTATCTACCTGTATCTACCTGGTCCCAAATGTGTATTCAAGGGTTTAGTCCTTTGATTTTTCACCCTTTCAGTGGAGGGTCCTATGAAATTGATAGGACCTGAGAGCTCACGACTCTGAAAAAGCTTCCTTCTCGGTTTACTGCTTTGGCAGCTTTTGCTCTAATTCCAAAGTGTGTGTGGTGCCTGGTGGCATAATAGCCTTCTTTAGAATGGTAAACAAGATCAATCTCAGCTATTGGATTTCATGTCCTGTAAGTACGTTGGAGGAATGAACAGGGGCTAGGGACCAGGCACTTCGGAAGGCCTTTGTTTCTTCATCTGCAAATGATAAATATTTAACCTGACCCTGTCTCTCTCACAGAATATTTAGGAGGACCCAAGGAGGCAATGAGTGTGAGTATGCTTTACGAGGATAAAAGGTCTGGGGGTATGACACTGAGCAAAGGAGGGGAGGAAGCAGAATAGAACAGGAGACAAGAGGAAAGAGGGTAGAATAGGATCTAGGAGAACAGAAAAGGTGGACTCCTCTACACAGAACCTGCCCACATAGGCTCAGTTTTAGGCTACAGAAACTCCTACCCAGACCTTGTGTGAAAAGCAGACAACCCCTTACTCACAAGTAATACATTGGCTACTCTGCCCCCTGCTGACCATCATGTGTAAGAGCACAAACACTGAACAGCCAGTGAAAACAATGAACTTGGGTTTCAGAGACCACCAGACCGCACATGTACCAAGGAACCTATGAGGACTTTCTGCCTACTCAGCCCCAAGGCTGCTTATTAGGCCTAGTTCAGAATCTCCCCCCTCCCTTCTCCTTTCCCCCAGGGATCCAGAGAATCCGCATTTGTTCCTTTGCCTCAGGCATTGGTACCATCCACTCTCTAAGTTATGGCTGTAACATGGGACCCAGTCTTCCCAGCTTCTCTGTTCTTTGCAAAGACAAAGCCCACGGGTCATTATTTCTTTCCAGAGTTTTACTGCTAATCACCGTGGAGAAATGGCAGGCGGGGGTCAGGGGAGTGGAGAGGGATGCAATACAGCAAAAAATTCAACCATGCTATTAAAAAATGAAGGGACTTGACCAAGGTCACAGAGTTTAGTAAGCAAGGGAGCTGGGATTTGAATGCAGGTTTTCTGGTTCCAACACCCACAAGCTTAACCATTAGGATACACTGCCCCTCACTACAAGTAATGAGACTGATCTTTGTGGCTTATGGGCTCTGTGACTTAGTTTGCATTTTAATCCCCATTCTGCCTTTCTGTCATTTGCCATCTGTGTGAACTTGGACAGTATACTTAAATTATTGAAGCTTCAGTTTCCTCATCTGTAAAAAGAAAGTAGAATCTACCTTACGTAATTATGACAACTATTAAATAAAATGATGCATATAAAGCACATTGCACAGAGCCTGGCAACACTAAGCACTTAACAAATGATAATTATTCTTTTAACATTTTTTCTACTGTACCGAATCCATTTACTGTTAGAAGAAACCTAACTTTTTTTACCCCCGGCTCTGCCATTAACTCACTCTATGATTGAGGAGTTATCACGCATTTGGATCAAAGCAGAAGTCTCTTCCCTCTACTCCATGCTTCTCTGTTGCCACCTCCAATAGCCTATTTGTCTTAGACAGCTAGAGTAGCCCTTTCAAAATAATATCAAATCACTTTGCTTCCCTGCTTAACACTTCCCAGTGGTTTCACAGTGCACAAAGAAGGACATCCAAAGCACTTGCCGTGACTTGCAAAATCATGCGAGATATGACCCCTGCAGCACCACCCCTTCCCTCACTGTGATCCAGTCACACTGGCCTTCCTTCTGTTCTTGAATATAACAACTTATTCCCACCTTGTGGTATTTGCCACAGTAGCAGCCAGAAAATTCTTCACTTTGACCTTTGCAAGGCTGGCTCCTTGTCAACTCAGATCCCAATTCAAAAATTCATTCTAGAGGCATGTTCCCTTATTCCCATGGCCAACCCCTTTCCCAGTCACTGTCTCATTAGCTTGTTTTATCTTCTTCCCAGTATTCACCACTATCTGAAACTATCTTATTTATTTATTTGACTGGTTTTCCCTCTGTCACCCCATCAGAATGTAAACTACCGAAGAGCAAAGAAGGTAGTTAGAACTTTTTCTGTTTTGTTTACTACTGAGGCCCTGTAGTAATAGAAGCTCAGTGCCTGGCACCTAGTAGATCTTTAAGACACAGAGACTGAATTAATGAACAAATGAAGGAATTCAATTAGCCCAAGACCCATTTATGAAACAAGATCCCTTGGGTTCCGTGGTAAGGAAATTTCTTTCTAGCTCTAAAATTCGAAGAACCTTGGAACATTTTGGGGCCCTAAGCCAAGCATAGGGAATAGAGAGTGATCTGTCTGGATTGTGGAATTCTAGGAGATGTTACTGATAATTGATGTTTGCCCAATGGTGGGAACAAGGTTTTAATCATCTTCCATATAACTCAGTCACATTTTGTCCAAATGTCCCCAAAACTTCTCTCACTGTAATATTTCACAACCTTCTCTTAGGTTTAGCTTTATTATCTCTTCTGTATTCCTGTAATCACAACCCAGGACAAGCAAAAGGGCACTATCAGAAAAGATGGTGGTTGACACTGGCTGATAAGACCTTTGCCTCTAATCCAGAGATGTTTGTTGACTCTCAGAGGTTTTTTTTTTTTTTTTTTTTTTTTTTGCGGGTACACAGGCCTTTCCCTGTTGTGGCCTCTCCCATTGCGAAGCACAGGCTCCGGACACGCAGGCTCAGCAGCCATGGCTCACGGGCCCAGCTGCTCCTTGGCATATGGGATCTTCCCAGACCAGGGCACGAACCCGTGTCCCCTGCATTGGCAGGCGGACTCTCAACCACTGCGCCACGAGGGAAGCCCTCAGAGTTCTCATTTTTTGAGTATTTTCATCCGAGAATGTTCCATTTTACACCATCCAGGAACAATGAAAACCCTTTACAGATGGACCTGGGCTGTATCCAACATCTTGGCACTAAAACTATCATGGTGATACTTACCTAGTCAAATTTATTTTATTTATTTTAATTTATTAATTTATTTTTCGCCGCGCTGGGTCTTCATTGCCGCGCGCAGGCTTTCTCTAGTTGCGAGGAGGCAGGGCTACTCTTCGTTGCGGTGCGCGGGATTCTCATTGCGGTGGCTTCTCTTGTTACAGAGCGTGGGCTCTAGGCGCGTGGGCTTCAGTAGTTGTGGTGCACGGGCTTAGTTGCTCCACGTCATGTGGGATCTTCCCGGACCAAGGCTTGAACCCGTGTCCCCCTGCACTGGCAGGCAGATTCTTAACCACTGCGCCACCAGGGAAGTCCTCCAGATCAATTTTTAAATTAATCAGTTCAACAAACATGTATTCAGCACCTGCCATGTGCAGTCAAAGGGAGATCAAAAGAGATACCAGTACCTATTCTTATAAAGTATCCACTGATCAACCACCAAAACTATGTAAGGGCTACTTGTCAACTCTGATAAAGGTGATGGCAAAACATTCTCAGGAATCCTGTATAGTAGGTAAGAGAATGCAGGCTGAGAACAGAACGATACTTACAGATGAAGAACAAAGGGTAAGAAATATTAACCGGAAATGTAAATTTAGTTCTGAATAGCTTTCTACATTTAACCTCTTTGAGACCACTCTCTTTTGAGACTTTGTTTATGCGGATCTAATCAGCATGTTTGTTTGGGAGTTGAGGAACCACAGGGGGCCAAGCCTATCAATTCTACACAGGGAAAACCCACTTCCTTAAAATCCTGATTGTCATCATGTGCTTGTCTCCTTGCACACATTAATTTGCGATCATCTCTGGGGAAAGTAGGGAGCAGTCTGCAGAAACAGAAAATAGAAAGAGACAGGTGAAGTCTCAGGCAATGCACAAAGCCCCGTTAATAGGCAGTTCTGGAGGGGAGGAGATTGCATCAGCTTCAATAGCAGATGAGCCTTGCCTCATTTTTCTTTGCTCATCTGACCAGGTACTCCATAAATGTCAGACAGAGGATGAGAAGAAGTAAACATGTTATTATGAAAAAAGAAGGGAGCCATCTGGTTCATGTCAGATGTCTGGACTGTAAAATATTGCAATGCCCAGGTGACCTTGGGGAAGCTTACACTGGTATAATACCGGCCATTTACGTAGCTATATTGAACTCTGGTTTGAGCTAGAGAGTGTATTTACCTCAATTGCAAATAGAGGTGCTCTTTGAACATGTGTGCTCTCTTCCTACTCTCTTGAGTTGACTGTGTTCTTTGGCTGGATTTTCTCTAAGCCAACATATAGGCATGTGGAAGGTATGTTTTGCTGCAGGAGAGCCTGCTGTGTTTAGCAATCCCTCAAAACGTAAGAGAAGCAGTTCTCCAGATGGCAGGGTGCTTTAGGTTCAGAGGGATGTGTTCTTGGCCATCAGCAAGGCTTAGTCCTCGCTGTTGGCCAGTCACGCACTGAGCATCACGTGCAGCTGTGCACTGTGACAATCTGCCACAGATCTGGGCACTGGGCTAAGTACTGTTATTTGAACCTTCTGGGAAAAAGTAAATACTACACAGCAGAACTGAACTAAATTATTCAACTCCCATACTTACACATCTTAAGGAGAACATTTTATTAAAAATCTTTGAAGTCAGAGAGGTCTGGCTTTAAATCTCCACTCCACCTCCTCCTAACTGTGTAACCTTGAGCAAGTTATGAAATCTCCTTGGAATCCACTTATTTATCTTTAAATGGAGATAAGAATGGTGTCAACCTCTTGCAAACACGTTATTACAAGGATGAAGAGAGATAATACATGCAAAGTGCTCTGAACTGTGGCTGACAGCTAACAAGGGCTGTTTTCGATGCACAGATTTCCACATTGATACATTCAGCTGTATAGTCAGAGAATATTTTTCAGGGTTGGAAAGAGGAGAAACTGAGCATAAAAGTGCATCTTCTGGTGGCTAGCTCAAGAGGTTTTAGGATGCCTTTTTTCACATACCAAATCTATTTGGTGGGCAGAAATCAATACTGTGGACAGGTCTGCCAACAGCAAATAGGGCAGAAGGTGCTGGCTTTGAACTTGGCCAGCCATACTGGTGTTTTTAAAACTGTGGATATAGCAAAATCAATACTAGAGGGCTGTGACCAGCAATTTTGAAAATAAAAGAATGGAATAAAAATGCACAGTGTTTTTGCACAGAGTAAGTACTATTTCATGAACTCGTGTGTGTGTATGTGTGTGTGTGCTGAGATTTATATATAAACACACACATATAAGTCAAAAGTTAGAAAACCACTGATCCACTTTTCTTTAGAAAAATCCATTCTCAAAGTATTTCTAGCTTGACTATTGGTGTCTCCCTTTGGCTGAAGTCACAAATGTCATTTCTCCTGGTCTAGCCACAATGAATAAAGCAGCTCCAATGGTCCAGCAAGCCACATCTCTGGGGAACTTAAGTTAGCACTCCAAATATCAAAAACACTGAGTCAAAACTTTAGTCGGACATCTGGGGTTTGATCTACCTGATGCTTAAATAACCAGGCAAATTCTTTTTCCCTGCAAGGCTGATAAATTGAAGAGTACTACCGAAAAGTTGGTTCATCAGTAGGAGTGCTTATGAACTGGGGCGCCCTCTACAGATGCATCTGCTTTAGAATACCAATCTGGGTAAGAACAACCCAGGAGAGACACTGGGAAGCTTGTCTTGGCCTGAGATCACAGAAAAGTTTCCTGGAAAACATCTTGCCAAATATCTCTTCTCACAAGTTACTGAGTAAAAGAGCTGAAGATGGGCCCAGTTTGCAGCCAAAGAAGCATGACAAAAATCAGGGCAAAACAACCCAGCATTCATGACCCAAGGAAACAATCTCACTTAAGAGGAATCACAGGGTTGGGAACGTCTGCCTGGTTCAGAGTAGGGAATCTAATGACTGTCAAGTCAATGAATGAATTAATGAACTAACAGCTTCCCAGAAAAAGATACAGGAGAATGGTGAACCTGACCTATGGCCTACATATAACCCAGAGCTAGGCATACTCTTCTTTCCTCAGGATTTAGACCTAATGCATTCCACTAATGGCATGCAAAATAAGTGTAATTAATACACGGACAAACATTTACAAAACTGTAATGCTTATGTAATTTATCATACTGTATTGTTCCCTTCTATTTATGGCAAGTAATAATGGTAGTGAGATAAATTTTCCTTACAAAATAAATTATTTAAGCAAAAATAGGGGTCAGAATTTTTTAAATATTTATTTATTTATTTATTTGGTTGCACCAGACCTTAGTTGCAGCAGGTGGGCTCCTTAGTTGTGGTATGCAAACTCTTAGTTGCAGCATGCGTGTGGGATCTTAGTTCCCTGACCAGGGATCAAACCCGGGCCCCCTGCATTGGGAGTGCAGCATCTTAACCACTACTCCACCAGGGAAGTCCCTGGATCAATTTTTTAAAATTGTGTAGATAAGAGCGCAGGTGGTACAAAGCTGTGGTAGGAACCATTATGGCAACGTAAGAACACATGACCTTTAGGAAATACTGTGTTACACATGGTGAGCAAAGAACCTAAATTCAAGATCAAGACGTGAATCTTGGCTTCTTCTTGGTCTCTCTAAACATAGCAGCCCATCCTCTCTCCACTTTGGTGTCTACAGCCAATAAATAGGGTATGACAATGCTGGTAGCGTTTACCCATTTGGTATGACGGGCGGCGGCACCTAAGCTCAGCCACAAAGTGGTACAGAAAACCTAAATATGACGGCAAATCGAGATCCCACGTCCTTCACACACAGTCCACTGAGCAGCTGTTGATGTTTACATGTTCCACACAGTTTGCCTTCGGCTGGATTCAATTCAGTGACCTAGACATGAAAGACTGGCTGTGCCCCAGTTCTAAGTTTCTGAGTTGTGTTGTCCTGTCCCTCTGCTCTTACTGTTCCTATCAAAGTGGGCTCCAAAAGCCCGAAGAGGCTTCCTATAATACATTTCTTTCTGACTTTTTTCTTAAACGAGGTAGCTTTAAAAATGAAAGTAACACCCAGATAGCTAAATGCATGTTCATGCCTGCATTCTCTAGGTACACTTCAGTAATTTCACTAGACAGTAGGCATATTTCAGAGAAATTATTCTTAAGCAGTGATAGTTACAGGGCTAAAGTCCCAATTTGAATTTTTAAAAAGATCAAAGAGTAGCAAGGATGAAACAGTATCTCTTAAATGAGCACTGTCACTCTAGGTAATCCACAGGGTTGCTATAAAGCAAAAATTGCAAACCAACAGTGCATAGACTGGATCAGACCCATAGATGGGGGTGGGGGGAATGCTGGGGGCACAAAGAGGGAGGACAGGCAGGGGAGGATTTATTAGAATGAATTCCCTAAATCTTTAAATTGGGAGTTCTCACATTAAAATGTTAATTTCCACCTTCTTTTTGACAAAATACAAATATGTGACAACACTGGGCCTTGGGACCACATTCAGGTGGAATTCAGGAGTGGCTGTCCCCTTCAGGTGGGCCATGTACTTTCCAGTAAACCCGAGTCCCTGCTTATCCCTTTTGTGCTACACCCAACCCCTCTGCCTTCCCTATATTACCTGCCTGAGACCAGAGGACAGTGAAAGATCACTGTCACTTTTCACCATAAAATTGGCCTCCTCTGTCCAAAGGTGCTCAGGAAGGCGACTAAGTTTTATGAGGGCAGGCATTCACTGTGTCCATTTTCTATTGTATCCCTAGCATGTAACACATATCAGGTACTCTGTATGTTTCTGGGATGGATGGATGGATGGATGGAAGGCAGGAAGGCAGGAAAGAAGGAAAGAAGGAAAGATCTTGGGCCCCTCATTGGAAAAGAGGAACCTATTAAGCACCTCAAAGTCATCAGAAAATATTGCCTTGTTTATGTGGCTCAGGAGAAGTATGGTGGCTCCACAGCCCAACCACAGAAAGGGTTATCAGCTCACACTATATTCACTGTTCTAAAGACTCTTCCTCCTGAAGAGGAAAGAAGCAAATGAAGGAGAGAGAAGAGGGAATTGCCCAAAGATTTAAAAAAGAGTATATTGGCTAAGAACATGGACTTTGGTGTCAAAAGAACCTGGGTTTGAATCTTGGATCCGCCACTCACTAGCTGTTTGACCTTGGCTAAGTTGCTTGATTTCTCTGGCCCTCAAGTTTTCTAATATTTTAAATGGGGATCATGTTTACCTTGTAGGGGTTTGTGAGTAACTGATTAGATGGTACATGGAAAGCAGTTAGCAGTTAGCAACTAGTAAAGTCTCAATAAACATTGTAGGTATTGGTCCTCACTTGCTACTGAATCATTGGTTTTTTCTTTTCACTGGGTTATTCCCATAAGCATAAAACACACAGTAATCGATTTTTTTTTAAAAAAAAGGATAAGGTAAGAAAATGCTCAAAGGAAAAAAAATAATTGTGATGGGGAAATGTCAAAAAGACACAGGAGCCAAATGAAAGAGCTCTCAATGGTCGAAGCTGAAACAACTTCAGCAACAAAATAAAATAGTACTAGATTATAACACAAAGTATAAAGTAAAAATCCATGGGTCCATACTAATATACATGACTGAATGAATAAGTAAATAAGTAAGTAAATGAAGGAGACTAGCTAAAGGCAGAAGAATTTCAAATAATTTATGAAGATACTTTGCCCTCAAGGAGGTGAAGCATAGCATGTCTTAAGTTTAGACTGTGCAGAATGACTTCCTTTCAGAGAGTACAGCCTGGAAAGGGGGTAGAAGAGTGACTTTAGAGTAGAGAAGCCTGGAAAACACTATCTTATTCAGATTATCAAGCTGAACATCAACATGATAAGTCTTGATAGAATGTACTCTTGATGTGATATGATGAGAAGAGTACTTTCTTTTTTTTAAAAAAACATTTTTATTGGAGTATAATTGCTTTACAATGGTGTGTTAGTTTCTGCTGTATAACAAAGTGAATCAGCTACACATATAATCCCCGTATCTCCTCCATCTTGCATCTCCCTTCCACCCTCCCTATCCCACCCCTCTACATGGACACAAAGCACCAAGCTGATCTCCCTGTGCTATGTGGCTGCTTCCCACTAGCTATCTATTTTACATTTGGTAGTGTGGATATGTCCATGCCACTCTCTCACTTCGTCCCAGCTTACACTTCCCCTTCCCCATATCCTCAAGTCCATTCTCTATGTCTGCATCTTTACTCCTGTCCTGCCCCTAGGTTCTTCAGAACATTTTTTTTTAGATTCCATATATATGTGTTAGCATACGGTATTTGTTTTTCTATTTCTGACTTACTTCACTCTGTATGACAGTCTCTAGGTCCATCCACCTCAGGACAGATAACTCAATTTCGTTTCTTTTTATGGCTGAGTAATATTCCATTGTATATATGTGCCACATCTTCTTTATTCATTTATCTGTCGATGGACACTTAGGTTGCTTCCATGTCCTGGCTATTGTAAATAGAGCTGCAGTGAACATTGTGCTACATGACTCTTTTTGAAATATGGTTTTCTCAGGGTATATGCCCAGTAGTGGGATTGCTGGGTCATATGGTAGTTCTATTTTTAGTTTTTTGAGGAACCTCCATACTGTTCTCCATAGTGTCTGTATCAATTTACATTCCCACCAACAGTGCAAGAGGGTTTTTTCTCCACACCCTCTCCAGCATTTATTGTTTCTAGATTTGTTGATGATGGCCATTCTGACTGGTGTGAGATGATATCTCATTGTAGTTTTGATTTGCATTTCTCTAATAATTAATGATGTTGAGCATTCCTTCATGTGTTTGTTGGCAATCTGTATATCTTCTTTGGAGTAATGTCTATTTAGGTCTTCTGCCCATTTTTGGATTAGGTTGTTTGTTTTTTTGTTATTGAGCTGCATGAGCTGCTTGTATATTTTTGAGATTAATCCTTTGTCAGTTGCTTCGTTTGCAAATATTTTCTCCCGTTCTGAGGGTTGTCTTTTCATCTTGTTTATGGTTTCCTTTGCTGTGCAAAAGCTTTTAAGTTTCATTAGGTCCCATTTGTTTATTTTTGTTTTTATTTCCATTTCTCTAGGAGGTGGGTCAAAAAGGATCTTGCTGTGATGTATGTCATGGAGTGTTCTGCCTATGTTTTCCTCTAAGAGTTTTATAGTGTCTGGCCTTACATTTAGGTCTTTAATCCATTTTGAGTTTATTTTTGTGTATGGTGTTAGGGAGTGTTCTAACTTCATTCTTTTACATGTAGCTGTCCAGTTTTCCCAGCACCACTTATTGAAGAGGCTGTCTTTTCTCTATTGTATATTCTTGCCTCCTTTGTCATAGATTAGGTGACCATATGTACGTGGATTTATCTCTGGGCTTTCTATCCTGTTGTATTGATCTATATTTCTGATTTTGTGCCAGTACCATACTGTCTTGATTACTGTAGCTTTGGAGTATAGTCTGAAGTCAGGGAACCTGATTCCTCCAGCTCCATTTTTCTTTCTGAAGATTGCTTTGGCTATTCAGGGTCTTTTGTGTTTCCATACAAACTGTGAAATTTTTGTTCTAGTTCTGTGAAACATGCCATTGGTAGTTTGATAGGGATTGCATTGAATCTGTAGATTGCTTTGGGTAGTATCATCATTTTCACAATGTTGATTCTTCCAATCCAAGAACATGGTATATCTCTCCATCTGTGTGTATTGTCTTTAATTTCTTTCATCAGTATCTTATAGTTTTCTGTATACAGGTCTTTTGTCTCCTTAGGTATGTTTATTCCTAGTTATTTTATTCTTTTTGTTGCAGAGGTAAATGGGAGTGTTTCCTTAATTTCTCTTTCAGATTTTTCATCATTAGTATATAGGAATGCAAGAGAATTCTGGAGCACTTTATTTCTGAGGTCTTCCTCCAGAAAAACCACAGCCCTAATTACAAGGGGGAAAAAAATCATACAAATCCTAATTGAGGGATATTCTACAAAATACTTGACCGGAACTCCTCAAAACTTCCAAGTTCATAAAAAAGTTTAAAAAAAGAAAACAAGGAAATGTTGAAAAACTGTCACAGCCAAGAGAAGCCTAAGGACACATTACGGTTAATGTAGTATGATATCCTGGAACAGATCCCGGAACAGAAAAAGGACATTTAGGTAAAAACCAAAGAGATCTGAATAATGGGTGGACTTTTGTCAACAATAATGTATCAATATTGGTTCATTAATTGTGACAAACGTATACCAATATACGTTAAGAATAGGGGAAACTGGGTGTGAAGTATATGGAAACTCTGTTATCTTTACCATTTTTCTAGGTATTGAAAACTATTCTAACATTAAAAGTTCATTAAAAATTAAATTCCTGTCATAATAAAATTCAGTGTTTCTCATCTCAATAAATGGAAATTCCATTTTTCCAGTTGCTCAGGCCAAAACTTTTGGTTTTTTTACATATTTATTTATTTACTTTTGGCTGCGTTGCATCTTTGTTGCCGCGCGCAGGCTTTCTCTAGTTGCGGCGAGCAGGGGCTACTCTTCGTTGCGGTGCGCAGGGGCTACTCTTCATTGCGGTGCGCAGGCTTCTCATTGCAGTGGCTTCTCTTGTTGTGGAACACGGGCTCTAGGCGCGCGGGCTTCAATAGCTGTGGCTCGCGGGCTCTAGGGTACAGGCTCAGTAGTTGTGGTGCATGGGCTTAGCTGCTGCGCGACATGTGGGATCTTCCTGGACCAGCGCTCGAACCAGTGTCCCCTGCGTTAGCTGGCAGATACTTAACCACTGCACCACCAGAGAAGTCCCCAGGCCACAACCTTTAGAGCCATCATTGAGCCCATTCCCTTTTTCCCATGCCATACCCAACATCAAAGCACGCCCCTATCTCAGAGCCTTTTCATTTGATAATCCATCTGCCTGGAATGCAATTCACTCTGACCACACAGCCTCCTCCTCCATATCCTTCTAGTTTCTGTTCAAACGTCAAATTCATCAGTGAGGCCTTCCCTGAAGAGGCCTGTAAGATAAAAGCACACCCAACGACTATGCCTTATCTCCCTCAAACTGACTTACTTTTCTTCATAGAATTCATCACCAGGAGGAAGAGAAAAGCATCCTTAACAGCCAAGAATTTACCTGGTACCGTAAGCCGGGCCATGGTATTCTCTTGTTGACCATAAAGAGTTTCACAGGAAAACACCACCAGACAAGGCCACTCTGTGTCTGTGATGGGTCAAGAAAAAAACAAGCCCACTCCCTAATCATGTTTAAACACAGACAAAAATACGAACATGGTCCAAAACACAAAAAAGCCCAACCATCCCCATATTCTGGCTAATATGAGTGGTTGCTGCTGCTTTACCAACTACAGCTCTGGCTTTGCTCCATTCCTCTTGACTCCTGGATAAGAATTATGAAGATACTGTGGTAGACTGAATAATACGCCCCACCCAAGTGGTCCATATCTTAATCCCAAGAACTTGTGAAAATGTCACCTCATATGGCAAAAGGGAATCTGCAGATGTGATTAAGTGGAAGATTTTCAGCTGGGGAGATAATCATGAATTATTTAGGTGGGCCCAATATAATTTCAGTGGTCCTTATAAGAGGGAGGGAGTAGGGTTAGAGTCAGTGGAGGAGATGTGATGACACCATGCTGCAGACTTTGAAAATGGAGGAAGGGGTCACAAGCCAGGGAATGCAGGCGGCCTCTAGAAGCTGGGAAAGACAAGAAGACAGATTCTCCCTTGGAGCCTCCAGAAGGAACAACCCCTGCAGATGCCTTGACTTTTAACCCAGTGAGACTGATTGTGGACTTCTGACCTCCTAATATAATGAATATTTGTTGTGTCACTAGGTTTATGGTGATTTGTGACAACAGCAATAGGAAACTAATACAGATACCACTTGCAGAATTATCCCTACTTCCTTACAGCATTCAGTCTGGAACAAAGCTCCACTTCCTTGAACTCTCCCCCAAATCACCCAACACAGCCCCAAATCCTGTAATTGGTCCTTTATAACATCTTACTGAGAAGCCCCATGGTCCTCCAGTATACATTCTCCCTCATTGCCAAGGGCCAATAAAGCCAACCTTGCTCAACTACAGTTGTACCTCTGGTGGTCTTTGGCTGTAGGGCACTGAAAACCATCTTATGTTCCAAATATTTAACTGTTTGTTTATTGTCTGACTAACCCAGCACTGCATCCCCCAAGCCAGGATGATAGTAGCATACAGTAAATAAATCATCAACCATGAATAATAAATTATTATTAAGGATACTCAGACAAATATGATGAAAGAGAAGCCTACTAGAGTGGTATATCAGGTAAGCTAAGCCAGTCAAATGAGTTTATGGTAGGCAAACACTTATTTGCTTAATTTTTTATTTTTGGTCATTAGAAGGGTTCATCAACCCTTCTTTTCTTAATGAAGTTCCACTAGAAAAATTCTGGCTTCGGAAAAACAGGAAAGCATAAGGTCTATACTGAGAACCTGGCTGGATTAGGGGTGAAGGTGGGGGGGGCAGGAGTGAGTGACCCAGAGACTTACTGTGGTGGTGATGTCACAGTAACCATTATTATTTATTGACCCTCTTATTACTAGGTGCCGGGCACCCTTCACATGCATTGTCTCAGGCAATACTATAAATCCAAGAGTTAGGTACAACTATTGCTCCATTCTGCTGATGAGCAAACTGAGTCTCAAAAAGATGAAGTGACTATCCTGAGGTCACACAGCTAACAGGTGACAGAGGCTGGATTTGAACCCAGATGTGCTGGATGCTGAAACTCACAGTCTCAATTACCATGCTATAGCCACCAGAGTCTAGGAAACCTGTGTGTGATGGGACAAGGGGTCAAGTAGGTCCATGCTCAGTGAGGAGAATGCCGGGAACACCCAGGTGCTGGTTTCTTAAGCTCACACTTGTCTCAACTCCAGTACAGCGGATGATTGAATGTGAGTCCTCAGAGTTTCCTGCAGAACTCTCTGGCTTGAGTCATTTGTTACCGTATTGTTCACGTACTCATTCATGCAGTTTTTATTCATTCAGTGCCTAGGATATGCTTCCAAATTATTTATAACTGGAAAATATTCCCAGTAGGTCTGCTTTGCCATGGAAATCCAGGAGTGGGCAAGATGACTGTAGCATTCCTTTCCAGCTTTGGGTTTGCTGATCTGGGGTGCTCCTGAAACGGATCAGGTGGCCAGTGAAAGCTTCTGAGTGATGGACAGGACAGATAAGCTCCAGGGCTGCATTTCAGCCCAGCAGCCCACGCATCCCAAATGCCTGGCTGGTCATAGGGCTCAGTCCTTGAACAAGGCTGGGGAGTCTTGAAATAGCCCCGTGGTGCTCCCTGGGGGGTCTCCAGGAAGCTTTGCTATGGTCCAGTTGGCATTTTCTATAAAGATCTCTTAAATCCAGGCCTTCATCCTACAGCTAAGACTCTGGGACAGCTGCCCCTGCCAAACAGTGGGGAAGAGATATTGAAGTCACACCATGGGTTGTGCCTGTTTGGTGCTGGCAGAATGATAACTCCATCTGCTGCCTGCTTTTCCTTGGGGGCCACTGCAAGGGCTGTCCTGGAGTCACAATGCTGGAGGACAGCAGCAAATTCAAGAGCTACTGTATGCAGGGCATGGCAGAAAAAGCCTTCTGTGGCTCTAACCAATTTACTCCTATTGATTTTCAGATCAAAGGGGTTTAGCTCACAAATCAAAAGATGCTTCTCACTCCCTCCTGCTAAGTCTGCAGCCTCTCCCAGAACCTCATCAGTCCTCCTTTGGCCTTGATTAGCCTGGATGCCTCTAGGTTAGAATGGCATGGATGGGGCAGGGATCTAAGGATAATCTGGGCCACATCAGTCAGTGTGCCCAGGGTGGTACTCTGAGGTCCTGGGCCATGAGGCCACGCAGCTCAGTGGCAAGTGCTGGGAGCCTGGGTCCTGACAGCGTTACCACCCACTTGTTTTACAACCTTTTCCAAGTCATTTTAACTCTCTCAGGGTCTCTTTTTCCCAAAGGGGAAGAAAAGCCACGTTAGCCTGATGGTTAAGGAGCAGGGGTTTCAAAATCAAAGAGAACTGGGTTCAAATCCCAACTATGTCCTTTGTGACCCCAGGCAAGTGAGCTCACCTCTCTGAGCCTCCATTTCTGCATGTGAAAAATGGGCTTCGGGTAGTTGGGGCCTCCTAGGCCACTATGAGAATGAAGTGAGATGAGGCCTTAAAAGCGCTCAGCCTTTCCATGGTGTATCGCAAAATCCACAAACACTACCTGTGATGTTACCCTGAAACCAGGCTTTGGTAAGAATAAAACAGAACCATGAGTGTAAAAGCACTTTGAAAAGTACAGAGTAATTATTTGGAATCACATTTTGGAGTTGGGGACTTGGGAGGGGAAGATCTCCTTCAAGAAGGGGTCCAAAGCAGGGCACTCCAGAGCAAGAAGACATGCAAGACCAGAGGAAACCACTGCAGTGCAGGACAAGTAACTTTTCAGGACTCCAGGATGATTTCTAGGTGACATTGATGCTCCCCACCTCACCCCACTGACACCCCCAGAAGTGCCTGTTCTATGCCAGCTCCTGTTATAGGTAAGAGCAGGTATAGGTAGCCATGCAGGTAACACTGCTGTTGGCAGAGCCTTCCAGCTGAGGCAGGGGCTGCTTGATGCTTATCCCAACAACCTCCTCACCTTCCTCCTTTATAACAGGATGCCAGTTGTATTGGGGCAGCAATATTTCCCAGACTCCCTGGGATCTACGTAGAGCCAGGTGACTAAGTTCTGGCCCATAAGATGTAAATGGAAATGTTGTATGGGACTTTTGGAAAGACTCTTTTTGCAGGAAGGCATTCCCACCACCCCACTTTTTTTCCCTCTGTGACCTGGCCCTACAGGTTGGCATGGATAGCTAATGGCTATGGTGCATGAGGTGACTTAGGATGGCCATGCGCTGGGAGGTGGCAAAGCCCTCATTAACAGGCCCAGACCACCACCTCTGGACTTTTTCTACATGAGAGAATGAGCCCTTGTATGTTTTAATCTGCAATTTTTTCCAGCTTTTAGATGATGGGAAGGAGTCATACTACCTTGAATTGTTTAAAATTCTGCTCAAGGGCCTAGCATCTGGGTAGGTTATCCCCACCTTGAGCCCTGACCCGAGACTCATTTCCAATGGTTTTCAAATCAGCAGGAAACAAGTTTGGGACCTGTTCATCACCTGTATTGGTAAGGTATTGACTAAGGTTCCACCTGTGCCTTGGAGCTAGGAGGAAATGGGAGCTTCTCCACTGAGGCTTCCATCGCCCAGGAAATCCTCAGGGAGGGGACTGATCTCTCCTGACTCAACTGGGGAGGGGCAAGCAGTTAGGCTAGGTCCCAAAGAATGAGTAGAATTTCAACGAGCAAAAAAGGAGAAGGGGCACCAGACAAAGGGAATGTGGTAAGCAAATGTACAGGCACATAATCTTTGGAGAATGATGGAGTAGCATGGGTTACAGACAGCTTTGGAAGTTATACCGGATAATTCAGGCTTTATTGTATAGAACTGTCCCTCTGAGAAGTTCAGTGAGGGATCACTATTTTTTAAAAAATTGTCTCAAGTCAGAATTGTTAAGAGTGCAATAATAATTTCATAAAAATATTTATTCTATGTATATGCATGTAATACACAGGTTATATGTAATACATATATACATAAGTTCTTAAAAGATTGGAATGAGCTAAAAATAGCTAACATACTGAACATTTATTACATTCTGGGTATTCCTCATGCATTATTTAATTTGATCCTCATGACAACTCGCCAAGAGAGGTATTATTTATTATTATTATTATTATTATCCCCCCCTTTGCTGATGAGAACTTTACTCACTTGCCCAAGTTCTCACCTTTAATACTTGCCAAGGCCAAGATTTGAACACTGCTGCGTCTGTTTAACTCCAAAATCTACTTCTTCACCACCAAGCTCAACTCCTTCCAAAATGATTCACACCAAAATGTCACCTGTGGTTACTGTCATATGGAGTGATCATAGGTGGCCTTTTTCTATTTTCTACTTTTCCCTATTTTCCTAGCTTTCTACTGGCAAAGTATATTGTTTTTATATTTATATTGTGAAATATTACACACCTAGAAAGACAAATTTGCAGCTTTTGTAGAATAAACACCACATAACCACTCCCCATATCTGTACCTCAGAAGCCCCACCGTGTCCTTTCCGATCATAGCCCCATCCACCTCACTAAAGATAACCATTCTCCTCACCGTCTTGTTGTTCCTCAAAAATCATCACTTAATCATGTATCTCTAAACCACATAGTTTTACTCTTTTTGAATTTTATATAAATAGAATAATATCCTCTGTATCTGTTGTATCTGGCTCCTTTCACAAAACATTATGGTTTTTTTCCTATTTTTTCATATTTTTCATAATATGTTATTTAATAACATACGTTATTAAGAATATGTTGTTTTTATAATCTGAAGAAAAAAAACATCTGCATTACAAAATATTTTAAAGCTGGAATCACACAAGTGCCTCCAGAGCCAAATTCAGTTGATCCCTTCCCAGTGACACCTTCTAAGTAGGATTATATTGCCTTAAAAAATAGGATTTGTTCCCTTTAAAAGCCATGGCCAGAGAAAAGAGGGAGCAGGCCCATAGCTGGTCCCATTCCTCAGTTCTCTCTGCTTGTGCTCCCAGCTGCCCCTCCACCAGGCCAGCTCAGCCAGCCGCTCTAAATGGATTATCCAACTCCCTGCCATGATTTCTGAATCACTGCCTAGGTCACCAGTCACGTGTCCTTCTGCCCGGCAGGCACTGTGACTTCTGGGACAGAGGGAAGGGCTTGTGCTGCGTGTGTGGAGGTGCCTGGACTGCTCTCTTTGGGGATAACCTAAGATTCCCTTGACTGGGGAGATGTATGGAATCCCCTCCTCTTTCTTCTCCTACTCCTTCTTTCCTTTCCATTTAAAGCAATTTTTCATGGAAATTTTCAAACATATGCAAAAGTACAGAGAATAGGATTGATACAATGAACCCCCATGTAATCAATGATCGACACATGTCCAATCTTTTTTCTTCTATACCTCTCCCCATTTTTCCCCCATTCCTACTGGATTATTTTGAAGCAAATCCAAGAGCTGTCATTCGTGAATACCTTTAAATAATAAGGTCTCTTTTTAAAAGCATAGCCAAAACACAAATATCATAATTGCTTAATTTCATCAAATATCAAACTGGTCTTCAAATTTTCCAATCATTTCAGAAGTTTCTTTACAGTTGTTCTGCTCAAATTAGGATCTAAAGTTCCACACGCTGCATTTGGTTGAAATGTCCCCCTTCCAGTGTTGAATGGTATTCGGAGACTATAAACTGAGTCCCGAGCTTCTCATTGCTATGGAATTGGTCATTGTTCTAGGTTTTGGGGGCTTACAGATGTAGGAAATGCAAACAGTGTATTTTGTGTATGTACATGTATATGTATATTTTAAAAGGGAAAATATATCATAAAACTAAACTATTTCCGAATCACATTTTAAATTACAGAATTTTTATTTGAAGTCTTAAGTTTATATTTGCATCTTTTCTTTCATGCTGAAAATCTTGGTTTCTAGTAACATCGTTATTTATTTTACTGTGTGTGTGTGTGTGTGTGTGTGTGTGTGTGTGTGTGTGAGAGAGAGAGAGAGAGAGAGAGAGAGAGAGAGAGAGAGAGAGAGGGAGAGAGGGAGAGAGAGAGAAATCGTTTTGAATAATCATACTAATATTATTTCTAATGATATTTTTACTGAAAAAAGTTTAAGATCTATTTTTTAGTTATTTTGTCCTTAGGATATGTTCTACTAGGTTTGTACAGTTAAATACTGTGTTTTAAAAGTCCTATGAAGTAATTTCTCTTTGTGTGCCTCCAACTTGGTATACAATCAGGTTCCAACGTTTCATGTTTTGTTCAGTGCTCAGGGACTGTTATTTCCATCTTTCAGTTACTTTGGGGCTTTTTTCCCTTTTTCTCAGTTCATTTCGTTTTGTAATCATGTAAAATACGTACACTGTTTCGAAGTCAAATCTACAGAAAAGGTACATTCTGAAAAGTCCAGCTTTGGACCCTGTCCCCCCAACCTATTCCTTCTCCCCCATAGGTAACTAGTTTATCACTATCATCATGATTTTATTACTTCATCTGTTAATATTAAAGAATGAATTTCTAAGTGCCAAAGACTCCTTTTTAAACAGTAATCACGGAATGTTTTTTTAATGAATAGCATGGCTGTATGTTTCTTTTAAGATCTTTCGTCTGAGGATTTCTGAGTGTTTGTTCAGAGTCACTCCCAAGAAGAGAGACCCACTTTTATAAATAATGAAACAGGAAAAAGAATAAGAAATTTTCCCAAAAGCACACAGCAAATTCAACAAAGAAACATTCTCACTGGCTACTTTTTAGGTACTAATCTAGACCAGACCCACCTGAGATAGTCTGCTTCTCTAAGCCTAAAAGCACACATGTGTTTTTACAAGCTCCCTAAGTTTTTCTAAGAGGCAGCCCTGGTGGATAATAGCAATATAAGCCAGTGACAGCCAATCAGGCTTTCTTTTTGTAAATCTTGAAGCAATTTTTGTGGCAGGAACAGATCTTGTATCCCAGCTCAGGCCTGACTGCAAGAAACATTACCTTGTTTTTCTTTAATGTAACTTAACCTCTACTTTGATCTCTCACCCCACCAGAGAACAAATACCAAATCGTGGCCAAATTGAGGATCCCAGCTCCACTTCCCCACATACTTGCATCTACGTTCCCAGGAGTGTCTAGGGCTGGGGGTGGAGGAAGGTCCAATTCTGGCTGTCCCCCGTCCACTCAGGCCTCGGATTCAGCCATCACCCCATCCACCTTCCTCAATGGTCCACACAGAAGACGGCCCAGAAAACTCACCTGGCCCCAGGATCGGTCAGTTTCAACAACTCCTTGGCCAGCTCGGATGCTATGCCCACAGCACCAAAGTCATCCCACTGCCCCTCACATTTGGAGGTCCTGTCTGCCTACAATTACCACGCAGCCCTTTCTTTTCTGGAGCTCCACAGGGAAACGGGACACACATCGCTGAGATTCTTGATTCTGCAAACTGACTTAAGGTTCTTGCCACACCCTCCTGCCCTAACCAGGGCTTGGCCCAGGGAGCAGAGTGCAGGGTCCTCTTCCCAGTGAGCCAATAACTTCTATGCACTTGTCTCTTCTCCCTCTGACAGCCCAAGGAATCTTCCTTTAGACTGAGGCTGAAGAATCCTTGTTCTTAATCCAACATTCTCTCATCCTTTTATCGGAACTTGGAGTTCATTTTGTTCCCCTAGGGCCAAGGCTTTTGAATGCAAAAATCCCTGAGGCAGGTCTTCTTTTGTTGTTAAATCCCTTTTCAGGGCCATCACACTGCACAGTTCAGGGAGCACCACGGAACTTATGCAGTGCACAACCTGAACAGCTGTATGCATATCCACAGCTGTATGGGTTGCAAAATATTGACCCCACAGTCGTACAGTCTGAATGGGGAGGGGAAAAAATGCCATGGGGAGATACCATTAGTTCATGTTTCAGAAATACTGCCCTGCCACTTCAGAAAGCTCCAGAAGAAGGAGGTACCCATGAGGCTGGATTGTTACTTGGAAGTTAGACTGGAACAGAATATTAAAGGTGTCTGTGAACCTTCATCCCCCTGCTTGACCAAATCCTTTCCCCAGTCTTATCACCTCGGTGTACCAAGGAAAATCTCAGCCTGCTGCATCTGAGCCCCAAACAACCTGGGATCCAAGAGGATAAGATGAAGACGCCACAAATACAATCAGTGAAAGTCCTTAAAGATCCCTTCCCAGAGGGAGGGAAGCACAGAGTCCTGGCATAATGGGGCACTTGGACAGTCAGTTCTCACTGGTGAGTTTCCAAACACTAGCACCGTTCAAAAGGAGCTCCTTAAAATTTGTCTGATCTCTGGTCTGTTCCTAGTCCCCAAGTTCTAAGATTCAGCCTGTTGCCATGGCAGCTGCTGCCCGATTGAAACGTTCACATTTATAGAAACTGGCTAAAGCATTTGAATCTGACAGGGCTGGCACACCAAGCAGAGAATGTCACTTCCCCAGACACATGGGATGCTTTATCCAGAAACCATGGAAGTACTGGACTTGAAACTGAGCAGGACCCTTCCGGACCCTCTCTGGTATACAAGCCCCCCATGTCTTCCGTCTCTTGAAGTAAAAGGCTTCAGGCTTCCCCTGAATCTCAAAAGGCTGGCTCAAGAATTAATGATTAGGGGCTTCCCTGGTGGCGCAGTGGTTAAGAATCCGCCTGCCAACGCAGGAGACACGGGTTCGAGCCCTGGTCTGGGAGGATCCCACATGCTGCGGAGCAACTAAGCCCGTGCACCACAACTACTGAGCCTGAGCTCTAGAGCCCATGAGCCACAACTACTGAGCCCACGTGCCACAACTACTGAAGCCCGCGTGCCTAGAGCCCATGCTCCGCAACAAGAGAAGCCACTGCTATGAGAAGCCCGCGCACCATAACAAAGAGTAGACCCCACTCAGCGCAACTAGAGAAAGCCTGCGTGCAGTAACAAAGACCCAACGCAGCCAAAAATAAAAATAAATAAATTTATTTTAAAAAAAAAGAATTAATGATTAGGAAAGTGTGAACATGTTGTTACAAGAATAGCTGTTGGGCCAGGAAACTGGTAGTAATTTAAACAATAGATCAGCCATACAGCAGAGTCACAGGACCTTTAGTTCCTCCCTGAGGAACACAGATAACAATGTCTGATGCACATTCCTAAGCTGTTTTTACAGAAACCAGACTCCCACCAAATGAAAACTGCTGGCCACAAGCACACAGACCCCAGACCAGTTGGGACCAGAAGGTTGATGATGTTGACTTCTGAAATATCACCCTGTTACCTCACCACCAAGCCAACAGAGGAACATCCACGAGCTGATCAGGCACCCTGCAACCCACACCCCTAATGTTGCTTTTAAAAACCCTTCCCTGAAAGCCACTGGGGAGTACAGGTCTTTTGAGGACTAGCTGCTTGTTCTCCTAGCTTGGTACCCTGCCATAAACGCTGCACTTTCCTTCACCACAGCCTGGTGTCAGTAGATTGGCTTTGCTGCCCATCAGGCAAGCAGATCCAAATCCAGGTTCAGTAAGAGCCTGGGAGACAGAACCTGAGACTCCAGGCCTGGCACAAATTGCCCACGGGACTGTGAGCTGCATCCCGCCCAAGAGATGCCCCTGCTGACACTTAGTGGTGCCCATTTCATCATTAATCCATTCACTCAACAGTGCTGAACACCTTCTCTGTGTCAGGCAAGACACTGAGGATAAATGGTGAGCACTGCAGAGTCCCTGCGTTCACCCGGGCAGTGTAGTCGGTGAGGCCGATAAGAAAACAGAGAATTACAATGCAGCGTGAGAGAAATGATGAGAACAGAAGCATGGGGGCGGGGAAGCAGCAGACTGGGGAGGGGGTAGTGGGTACTTGCCAGGCAAAACCTAAGCTGAGTCTTGAAGGCTGGGCAAGAGTTAGCTAGGATGGGGTGAGCAAATGGATAGAACGAAGGAAAGGTGCTCCAGGCAGAGAGAACAGCATATGCAAAAGCCCAGAGATAGGAGAGAGCATTCAGGGTGCAGCAAGCAGTTCAATGCAGCTGCAGCGTGGAGAATGAGGCTGAAAGAGAGGAGAAATGCAGCTCAAGGAGAAAGCAAGGGCAAGAAAGGGAATGTCCCTTGGTTTTCCATGGGCTTCCAGCTGCCCAACTCCCCTTTAAAATCAAACAGCACAGGTCCATCCATGTTGCTGCAAGTGGCATTATTTTGTTCTTTTTTACAGATTGTCATACTGAGTGAAGTAAGTCAGACAGAGAAAGACAAGTATTGTATGATATCACTTATATGTGGAATCTAAAAAAAGGCTACAGATGAACTTATCTACCAAACAGAAATAGAGTTACAGATGTAGAAAATCTGTACGCCTGAAACTACCGCAAGATTGCAAATCAACTATACCCCGATAAAAATTAAAAAAAAAAAATTAAACAGCACAGGAAGAGATGAGTTGAGAAGTGGCTCTGCATCTGGGGAAGGAGGGACAGTGCCCCTGAGGTGAAGGGGGCTGAAAGAGGACAGAGGGGGGAACCGTGGCCACACCTTCCCGATGCCCATCAGCCCAGCCAGCCCCAACTCCTGTTCCACCAAGCGCTGCTGTCCCCCAGAGCATCACCACTGCTCGGACCCCCTGGAACACGCCTTTTCAACTTCTCAGTCATTCCATTCAGCTCTTCTAGGAGATGAATAACAATTTATTGCACATCAACTTGGGGTGGGCACTGTACTCAGCACTTCAAATGCAAAATTCATTCATTCCAAAAATAATGTTTGTGTTCCTTCTATGCAACAGACAATATAATTCAGATACTGGGGACATGGTCGTGAACAAAACAAACTCCTAGCCCTCCAGGAACTTACAGTCTCAGGATGGGGTGGGGCTGGAAGAGAAACAAAAGCAAATAGACATGTCTTATGTCGGGAAGACACAGTGGTCTAAGAAAAATAAAACCCAGTAAAGTGACAGAGAGTGACAGACAGGGGATGGTCAGAAAGGGGCCTGACCATCAGAACCAAGACCTGAGGGAACTGAGGAAGTGAATCATAGGGAAATCTGGAGGAATAATGTATCACACTGAGGGAACAGCAAGTGCAAAGGTCCTGTAGTGGACATGCCACCGACACATTCCATCAGTGAGGCTGGGGGAGCAGGAGGGGACCAGGCCAGATCAATGGAAGAGATTGTTATTATCACTGATATTATCACAGATTGTTATTATCACTGTAACATGAAAAAGTCAAGCACTCTTGTTGTTCCAACATTACAGACAAAGAAACTGAGGGTAAGAAATATGCACACGGTCTCAAACGTTTTCTAGACAGAGCTGGGAATCAAACCCAGCCGCTCAATCTTTAGAACATGTGCCCTTAATTGCTCCCTTAGACTGTCTTGTCAAGAAGCTGTAGGTAACTAGAACAGATCAATAAGACTCCAACCTGCCAAAGTTACCCAAAGCCCCAGCGATTCCACGCCTAAAATTGTAGGGGATCATCAAGGACCTGAACAAAGATTTAGCTACCTTTTTATAATGGCAAAATAACTGGAAACAATACCTCTTCCCTAATAAGAAGGAATTGGTGAATAAAGAAGTTACGATACATGCATGTAAAGAGTGTCTCATGCGTGGCCATTTTAAAAGACGTGGAAGAATATGCAATGACATGGAAAGATGGTCAAACTATGTCATTGAAACGAAGCCATAGGCACAGTAGGATCCCATTTTTGTAACAAATAAATAATGTGTGAATATATGCATAGGCAAAAGGCTGGAAGGAATTAAATCAAAATGTTGATAAATTGCTAACCCAGAGGGTAGGACTGTGGGTGGTTTTTCTTTTTGTTTAGCAGCATTCACTACAATGAATATAAATTATTTTTGCTCAGAAAAAGTTTACACGTACACAAACACACAGAAAGCTGGCCAGAAAGCTTCCTGGGTTGGCGGCCCCTGGGTGGCACCAACCTGGGCTCCTCTATCCCCCACCCCACTCCCTGAGGCGTGCCGGCAGCAAGGATCCGCCAGGTCCCCATCAGAATCACGTTCAGGTTGGAGACCCTCATCATGAAGCAGCTCCCTGGCCTGAGCTGGAAAATTCGGGGGCATACTGACAGCCTCACCTCATTCCTCAACAAAGCCTTCAGGATCCAAAGCTGGGGGAGGGCTCCAAGCCCGAGGGCGGACAGTGGCGGCAGCTCACGGGCCAGGGTGCCGGAGCGGCAGGGTAATTGACACTTCACTTGTCAAAAAATCTGGTGCTATTTTTAAAATCATTCCACCGCATAGTTTCACAAAGGATTCCAGGAGTCCTGCTCGGTCCACCCAGTGCTTTAGGAAGGCAAATGAACCGATGAATGATTTAGTAGTAATCACCCAGAACTTTAGAGGAGATGCATCACCCCAGCCCCACCCCAGGGATTCGTTTGCTACTCTTCCTTCTGGAGATGGAGGGGAGTTGAGCCAACCAGAACTTTCTCACCTGCACTGTGTTTGCTTTCACCCTGCAAGACACCTGGAGCCATTCGTTTACTAGGCCCTGGCTTCGGTGAACAGCTCAGCACAGAGGCTTCAGAGCCAGGCTGCGGCCCGGCCACTCACCAGCACGTTACCCTGGGCGGGCCACTCAACCTCTCTGTACCTCAGGTTCTTTGTTTATAAAAATGAGGATATGACAGAGCACCAAGCGTCCAGGGCTGTTGCCTTTAGTCTAAAGCCAGCAAACTATGGCCCCCAGACTAAACACAGCCCACCTCCTGCTTCTTTAAATAAAGTTTTATTGGAACACAGCCAGGCACATTCATTCACAGAATGCCTATGGGTGCTGTCGAACTAGGATGGCAGAGGTGAGTGGCTATGACAGACTATAAGGCCCACAGAGTCTAAAATATGTATTAAATATTTATTATCTGGCCCTGTTATTGCCGACCCCAGCTTAGGTTAGAGTCTCCCAGAAGTGGAACAAGGATTTGGGGGCAGTGATTTATCAAGGAAATGCTGCCAGGAGGAACCAGTAAGGGGGTGAAGGCAGCAGGATGGGGAAAGGGAGGAGGCCAAGCCAGGGCATGACGTCAGGTAAAGCCTCAGCCTGGGGACTTCCCTGGTGGTCCAGCAGTAAAGAATCTGCCTTCCAATGCAGGGCGTGAAGGTTCGATCCCTGGTCAGGGAACTAAGATCCCACAGGCCTCGGGGCAACTAAGCCCACGTGTCACAACTACTGAACTCGCGCACCTCAAGGAGAAAGCCCACGTGCCACAAACTACAGAGCTCACGCGCTCTGGAGCCCACGCCACAACGAGAGAGAGAAAACCCACACGCCACAACTAGAGAGAAGCCTGCACACCGCAACGAAAGACCCCGCAGGCCGCAAAGAAGATCCCGCATGCTGCAACTAAGACCCGACACAGCCAAAATAAATAAATAAATAAATATTTTAAAATAAATAGATAAAATTATTAAAGCCTCAGCCTGACTTGACCCTGCACGAGCAGTTCCCTTGCAGGTGAAGTGGTTCAGGCGGTCCCTCAGGAAGAGAACAGGTGTGAACTACTAGAAGCAAAGCCCACAGAAGCCATCCCAGGCGCAGGGCACTGTGTCAAGCACTTTGGGTACATTATAACGTTGACGCCTCGCCGCAGTAATAGAGGTGGGAAGTATACGTGATGCCCACGTCACAGCTGGGAGTTAGAGGAGGAAATCCACGTGGGGTGCTCAGCCCATCACCCACCACAGAGGAAGAGGTGTTACTGCATCCTGGGTCTGGTCTTGTGCTGAATTCTGGGGCCGCAGAGATAAGTAAAACAAGCCTAGGATCAACGTGACTGGTCACGGGGAATCTAGCACGCAACTTCCACTAGAGCCCTGCTTAGTGCTCCTCTCAGGGAGGTTGGAGGAGGTGACGCTGGGAAGGAGTCTTGAAGGAGAGATAGCAGTTGCCAGGTGGGGGAGTGAGCTTTCCAACACAGAACACAACATATGCAAGGGCTTGGCCCCGGGGAAAACACACACTCTGGCAACTGCAAGGAGTTTGGTGGGGGTGGATGAAGGCCGCGTCGGGGGCGGTGGGAGATGAGACCGGGGGCATGGAGGCCACGCAGGAAGCAGATCTTGGATGATGGAGAGTCCATGCAGATTTCAAATCGGGAGTTCTGTGGTTCGGCTGGAGTGTTAGTTTTCTGGGGCTGCCGTAACAAAACATCACAGACTGCGTGGCTTACACAAGAGAAATTTGTTTTCTCAGTTCTGGAAGCCAGAAGTCCAAGATCCAGGTGTTGGCAGGGTTGGTTTCGTTCTGACCTCTCTGTGGCTTGTAGGTGGCCACCCTCTTGCTATGTCCTCACGTGGTCTTTCCTCTGAGCACCCCTGGTGTGTGTGTGTGTGTGTGTGTGTGTGTGTGTGTCTCTCTCTCTCTCTTTCTGGTGTCTCTTCTTAGAAAGACACCAGTCAGACTGGATTAGAGCTCACCCTAAGGGCCTCATTTTAATTTAATCACCTCTTTAAAGGTCCTATTCCCAAATGCAGTCACAGTCTGAGGTACTGAGGTTAGGACTTCAACATATGATGGGAGATGGGGTGGGGATGGGGGAGACACAGTTCAGCCCATACCAGCAGGCATTTCAGAAAGCTCTCCCTGGTGCTGGTAGAGAGGGCAGCCTGGAGAAACCAGAGGCGGCAGGCTGGATGAAACCTATTGTAGCTCTCCAGCCACTTAGAGCCTGAAGTCACGATGGCTGAGTCCGCAGTCTGGGGGATGGCTGAGCAGCGGTGGCCAAGCTGCACTCGCCCTGCCCTCCGGCTGCGACTGACCTTCAGATCCAGGCAGCAGAGAGAAGAGGAGGACAAAGGTATGCTTCTGCATAAAGGCAAGCAGCTGGTACCCAGAGCACCAGAGCCCGCAGAGCAAGTGTCAAGGCCAACACAGGCACAAAGCCAGCTGTCACCTGTCCCCCGGCCACACCATGGGGGCTTGACCTCCTAGGCAGCACCTGGGGGGATGTGGTGCCCCCATTGTCCTGACTTGTTCACATACTCCATGTCCTCCCAGCACTATCTGGTCATCGAAGAAGCCTTGTACCATCCAGGTTGAGAGTTCACATCAGGAAGCATCACACCTTCTCTAACCCGCCCTTGGAAGTTCCGGGGGCCACTAAGGGGGACTCACACTGCTCATTCCCAGGTGAGTCCTTCCCAAGGAAGCTACTGATCTATTATACCTTTAGGGCCAGAGCTCTACAGCTTCCTTTGTGATTAAACATTTTTCTCTCTTTATGTCTCTCTCTTTCTCTCTCTCTCTCTCTCTCTCACACACACTCACACACACACACACACACACACACACACACACACACACACACGATCCACAGTTCCTAAAATTCCACCACTCAAAGACTTATTCCTTCAGTTCAATCTCCTGGGAGAAGGAGGGCACAATACATTAAATCACCTTAGGGTGAATATATTAATCAGATTCTTCCCTCTGCCTTAGCCAGGTGTTAAGAAAGTACCAAGCATTTGAAGGGGAGGCTTATTAAAAAGAGATGGCATTGTGGAGGAAAAGCAAATGTAAGCGGGGAGAAGCAACGTTCCTTCTACCCAGTCTTGGTCAGCCTGACGCTCTGAGTCAGAAGTCAGCCAACTTTTTCTGAAAAGGGTCAGACAGTAAACATTTTTTATTTTTCTGGCCATAGAGTCTCTGCTGCAATCCCTGGACTCTGCCATCGTAGCACGAGGGCAGCCGCAGACACCAAGTAAATGAATAGGTGTGGCTGTGTCCCACTAAAACCTTACTTACGGACACTGAAATTTATCATTTTCATAAAATATTCTTCTTCTAATCTTTTCCCAACCACTTACAATGTAAAAGCCATTCTTAGTTTGCAGGCTATGCAAACATAGGAGGTGGCTGGATTTTGCCTGAGAGTCGCAGCTCGCAGCTCCCTGTCCTTCATGAGACAGAATTTGCACCTTTCCCATCTTGTCAAACCATCCTCTCCTCAAGGACAAGCCCTTGGCCATTCTTTGCTGCTCGCCATCCTCACCTCCCCTCTCCAGCCCTCAAGAAAAAAAAGCGGCTCCTTGTTCTGTGTGCTCTGTCCACGATCCCTGGGGATCTGCTTTCAAATGTGGAGGAGAAGACAGGGTGACAAATGGGCTGGCATGCAGGCTAGCCACCAGCAGCAGGCTGCTGCAGATTCAGGCCAGCTGACTGAGGGTGGGTTCCATCTGACCACCCCTCCCTAGCCCACACGTGATGCATCAGGCCCCGAGGGTTCCATCAGTCACACTTCTGGGCCACTCTTTAGGCACCTCTCCCCAGTTACCAAAGGTAATTCTTATGACAACTGACTTTAGACGAACCATCCCCATTAATAAAACAACACTCACTTCGTACTGGGTACTCGGTCTGTGCAGGTGCCATATAAACCTTCTGTGGCTAATATTCCCAGAATGAGCCAGGCTCTGTCGTAAGTGCTTTGCATGTACTTGGGGCTCTCAGGAACCCACGGCTTCAGTACCAGCGTTATTTTCATCTTATGGATGAGAAAACTAGGCCGAGAGGGGTTAACAACACACCCAAGACACACAGCCGGTCGGATCTATCTGACTCTAAAGCCATGTTCTCTGTCACCGGCTCCCCCAGCCCTCTCTATCTCACAGCCACACTCCAATATGGTATCATGATCCCAATTCCTCAGATGTAGAAATAGAACCCCTGAGAAGTTAACGTCTTGGTCCAAGTTCACATAGCTAATAAATGGCGGTGCTAGAACCCTTTGTTAGAACCACCGACATGCTGGAAATATCCTGCCCTCTTGTGAAAACACAACATTTCTAGATAGTGTCAGAAACTAGAGTCCTAGACTGAGAGTGGGGCTTTCCAACAAGTGGCGAGAGAGGAACCTTAGCCTGAGCGCGTGTCTTAGGGCTGATCTAAAAGCAGAGCCCATGACAGGGATTCTGCGCAGGTGAATTATTGAGGTGAGGGCACCCAGGAGGAACCCTGAGAAGGTACAGGTTCAGCTGAAGTCTGGCCTCAGCCTGATCTCTGGGGAGCTCTGGAGCATGAATGGGCCACAGGGTCCTCTCACCCTGAGGCAAGGGGTCAGGCTGAGATATGCTATATCTGTCAGTCATTGGCTATGGGTTGTCCCACGGTGGGGTAGGGGAGCATCTCTGGGCAAGGTGGCAATTCTCCAGAGAACGGCGCAGCTTTGAGCCCTAGCAGTCAACCCTCACAGCAGCCGGTGGGCGTAGTACCATCGTTTGAAGGGTCCTCAGCAGGGCACAATTGGCATCTACTATGGGCAGGTGACCCTGTAGGTGCAGACCTCACTACCTGTCTCTGTGACTCCTGGAAAACCACATTCCCTTCCCTCCCCTCCCCTTTCTCCCCCCTGTTCCTCTCTTGCTTTTGGACCTCCTCCTTTGTCACCCTCCAGCACTGGCTGGGCTGGGCTTGGCCCGGGCTTCTGGCTCCTGTATCAGACCACCAGCAATCACAGCCAGAGCTGAAGATTCCAGGAAGTGCCCCAATGTGGCTCCTTCCGGCCTGGGCCTGCTCCCTGCCCACCACTGCCCAGCCCCATCCTGTGTTCTGCCTGTGAAGGGATCCCCACTGACGTGATGGGGAAAGCAGGGCAGGGAAGCAGCTATGAGCCAGGCCTGGGAATTAATGAATGAGGGAGAGGACGAGAGCCAGGCAGCTCCTCCTCGCCAGACGGTGCTTCAGCCGCCAGCAGGGCAAGCAGCTGCCCTCCTGAGGGTGACCCTCGGGGGCCCGTTGCCTGGCAATTGATCGCCAGGAGTTGAGCTGGCCAGGTCCATGCAAGGGCTCATTTCTAGAGCTTTCAGAGGGTTGTAATTCTCTAAGTAGAAACATCCTCTTCCTCTCTGCTGTTCTTCATTCATTCACTTAGCAATTATTCATTGAGAACATATGGGCCACAAACTGTGCTGAGAGCCGGGAAAAAGGGATGAACAAAATAGACAAGGTCCCTACCTCCATTCTAGTGGGGGTGACAGAGAAGAACTGAGCATGGTGGGGTCACACATCACTCAGATAGATGCACACCGAAGGTACAGTTTCTTGGTCCTGTCTTTCTCAAATGCCTCCATGCTGCCAGGCAGTAGGGGGGAGGGAATGGGGGAACACACTTTAAAACTGCCAATTTATGGGACTTCCCTGGCGGTCCAGTGGTTAGGACTTCGCCTTCCAATGCAGGGGGTGTGGGTTCGATCCCTGCTCGGGGAGCTAAGATCCTACATGCCTCGCGGCCAAACAACCAAAACAGAAAACAGAAGCAATATGGTACCAAATTCAATAAAGACTTAAAAATAAATTGCCCATTTATGGTACCACCATGCTGTTTTGCTCAGAAGGGCACTTTTGAAGCATCTGGTTTCCTTTGGAGAAATCTTCCATCTTTTCCATCCTCTCCTCACCCCCTTCTCCAGCGTGGTGTCTGAGCATGAGGGAGGGCAGTGATAATGGGATAACTACTGGTGGGGGGATGGAGGTCACTCGGAGGAACACTGGGTCCTCCCTGCTGGCCGCTGCTCCAGAGCGGCTGGCCTGTCCTCTCGCTGGCTGCACTGCTGCGATGCACCTGTCCCGTCTGGGGCACAGCAGCTGCTCCTGGGGTCCCACTCCGTCCCCTTCCCTAACCAGGGCTCCCACCCCACAGCTGCTGCAGGTGCTGGCTGCTGTCATACCTGCACCCGTCTCCAGGGATTGCCCTTGACGGAAGGAAGGTGGCCACCACCCCTGGAGATGGGCCCTGGCCAATGCCTCCCTCTCCAGGGTCACCATCCCACCACACACGCCACCCACCCTATGCTCCACTCCCACTAGTCTTCTTACAGTTCCTCCACCACGGAGCATGGGGTTCAAATCCCAGGAATCCTCCCCTCCTCCCTTCTCCTGGTTAATTCTCTCTCATAATGACCTCCCTTAAATGCTAGATATTTACGGGACTCTTGTTAAAAACTGTTTGCCCTTCTATGTTCCATTATGTGGTTTGATCAATATCTGTTTCCCCCAATCGACTTTAAACTCCTGAGGGGAGGGACTATTTCTGTTTTTCTAACCAGTGTCTCCCTAAGGCCTACTACAGTGCCTGGCACAAAGCTGATGGTTATTAAATATTTTTTTGAGGGCATGAATAATTCAGTTTTAAACGAGCTTATGAATGAATGGAATGCAACCCTGACCTCTGAGCACCTCACTCCAACATCCCTGCTACATCCTGGAAAATCCTGCAAGTGGGACACTTGCTCCTCTAGGGACACTTCACCTATCCTTGGTGAAAGGATCCAAATTCTCAGCCACCAGGAAGTCCCATTCTGGCAGGAAATGGAGCAGGTTTGTTTGCAAATCGAGCCCAGGGCTCCCTGCCAGGCCCCAAGCAGAGGCCAAGCCAGCCTCACACAGAGGCCCTGCAGGTTTGGATTCATGTGCAGTGATATTTCCCTCTGCCGGCCTTGCCTGAGCCTTAGCTTACTTGATCTCCTTCACCCCGGTCCTTTAGTGATCTTCTCTAACCTTCTGGAGAGAGGAATTATCAGCTCCCAGCTCAGCTCAGAGAAGATGAAGAGACTCTTGTAGATTCATAAAGCAAACTGGTGGACCTAGAATCCAGTTATTCTGAGATCGTACCCAGTGACAAAAAAAATAAAAGCAGCCAATATCCATCTACTCTGTGCCAGACGCTGTGCAGAGTAATTTACATGCATCATTTTACTGAATCATTACAGTTCTTCTGCGTAGGTTCTATTAGGGTTCCTGTTTCATAGGAGAAGAAACTGAGGCCTTAAGAGGTTAGAGAGAGACTAAAATTCATTCTACTTGATCAGGAATCAGCAAACTATGTCCCAGGCCAAATCTGGCCCAGTGCATGTTTTTGTAAATAAAGTTTTATTGAAACAGAGCCATGTTTGTTTACATATTGTCCTTGGCTGCTTTTGTGCTACAATGGCAGAGTTGAGTAGCTGAGACTGCCACTCCGGCCTGAAAAGCTAAAAAAATTTACTATACGGCCCTTTACAAAAAACAAATTTGCCAACCCCTGCTCTAGATAACACCCCCCACCCCAGTTCTTTTACATTTGCACTCACTGGTCAGAGTGCTTTTTTACCCAGGTTTACAGCAAACATGTCCCACTGCCTATTTGAGTTTTCCACGTTGAGCACCCAAGACTAGAGGTGTTCATTAATGCCACTGTGCCTACAACTCCCTCTAAGGGAAACAGCCAATTCTCTGCACTGTGCCCCCCCTCCACTCCCCTCACCCCCTTCTGACTGGATCCACAGCTGATGGGATCAAGGGGTGGGTGCCATCCACAGCTGGGCAGCAACTTATGATTTGAATAGCCTGACACAAAGAGATGAACTAGACCGATCAGATCCTTCTCTTGGGATTTGGGAAAGGGAAACAAACAGAGGGGAAATGGAAGCTGTGACTCTTGAGGACAAGTCAAGGCGAGGTGGCTATGACAGGCAAGGAAAGGCAGTCGTGAGGACAGGTGCTGTGGGAGAGAAGAAATTGGACAAACTGTGCAGATGGAGACAGAATCTGAGCAGGAGTGGCTTGCTGCCCTAAGAAAAAACGAAAGAGAGGAGCCTTGGCCCCTGAAGGTTTCCCAAGTCCAGGTCTCATGAGAACAACTGTCCTCTTCTTGGATTATTAGTTAGGACTTTTTGGTTACAAACGAAAGAAAATCTAATATAAATGGGCTTAAACACCAATGGTTATATATCAACTCAGGTAACTGAAAAGTCCAAGGTACTTCAGACTCAGCTTGATCCAGCAGCTCAAATGATGTTACACGTGACCCAATTTCTTGCAGTCTCTCTGTCTTGCCTTTTGTGATTGGACTGCATCCTCAGTCTCCACTCCATGCCCTTCTCCATCTTGGGCCACTCTAGACTCTCACTCATGGTGTCAAGGTGGCTGCAGCAATTCCAGACCTCACAGCTGCATACCAGTCTGTTTGCCGTACAGAGGGCATCCCTTCCAGCAGCTCCTTCCCATTCTGGAATGTGATCTCTTACTTCCTATCCTTGATTGCACTTTGGTCGGGGGGTGGGCTGCACTGACTCAATGAAACCCCTTAGCATCTGCCTTCAGTTTCCTCACCTATAATAACAACATTTGAGTGCTTCATATGTTCCAGGCCCTACATCACTCTTTACGTGCTTTCCAACTCTTTTTTTTTTTTTTTTTTTTTTTTTGCGGTACGCGGACCCCTCACTGTTGTGGCCTCTCCCGTTGCGGAGCACAGGCTCCGGACGCACAGGCTCAGTGGCCAAGGCTCACGGGCCCAGCCGCTCTGCGGCATGTGGGATCTTCCCGGACCGGGGCACGAACCCACATCCCCTGCATCGGCAGGCAGACTCTCAACCACTGCGCCACCAGGGAAGCCCCTTTCCAACTCTTAATGCTCACAAAGGTCATATGAGGAAGTTACTAGATCTTACCAACGAGGAGAGGAAAGCTCAGAGAGGTTGGAAGCCTTGCCAAGGGTCACACAGCCATCACATGGCAGAACTGCTGATTAGCAGCAAAACCAAGAGCTAAAAGGGGCCTGTGGGATCCTGAAGCCTGAGCTCTCAGCCTCTTCTGTGCCCCTGCCTATTGGGGGAGGGTGTCACTCAGCCCCCAGTTACTGTCATTCCACCTCCTACTGCTATCCTGGTGACCCAAAGCCTTTGCTCAGAGGGGAGTATTTTGTCCACAGATTCTCAGGCTTCAGACTGAGTTTACTCAAAAGTCCTGCTCCCACCTCTGGGTTCCTCTGGAGTCTATTCTCCCTCCACCTGATTCGTTTCCATGGAAACTGCTGGGCTCCTGCATCCTTTTCATCCTTCTTTCTGGGAAGCAAAGCCAGCTCTCCAGTAGCCAGGCCTAACCATTTTAAAGAGCAAAGAGGCAGGGGCTTCCCTGGTGGCACAGTGGTTAAGAATCTGCCTGCCAATGCAGGGGACATGGGTTCAAGCCCTGGTCTGGGAAGATCCCACATGCCGCGGAGCGGCTAGGCCCTTGAGCCACAACTACTAAGCCTGCACGTCTGGAGCCTGTGCTCCACAACGGGAGAGGCCGCGACAGTGAGAGGCCCACGCACCGCCATGAAGAGTGGCCCCCCCTCGCCACAACTAGAGAAAGCCCTCACACAGAAACAAAGACCCAACCCGGCAAAAATAAATAAATTTATCAAAAAAAAAAAAAAAAAAAAAAGACCAAAGAGGCAATATCTGGAAAAAATATTTCCAGGCAGAGGGAGGAACCAAGCAGGGTTTCTGATTTTTCCTTTGATGTTCTCCAAAATAACACCAGGTGCTCTGAGCAGCTCTGCCAATTACCTCGGCCCAGTGGATACCGGCTAGCAAGTTGTCATCTGTTCTCCTGCATCTCACCACCTGACAGTCAGCAGGCTTCCCTCCCTTCTTGGGGGAGCAAGTCTGGGGTCTGAGGCAGAGGGCAAGTCTTCTTGCCAATCCTCGGTACTGGACTGCAGCCCGCATGATGCAGCTGGTGGCCTGGAGGTGCGAGAGGAAGGATGGCACCCAGTCTTCCCCTTCTGGAGAAGGAGGAAGCAGCCATCAGCCGAACTCCTAGGCATCTCAGAAGCAGTAGACGTGGTGTCATCCCTTGCCACTAGGAGGTTCCCTGCGGTTCCAGCGGTCAGGACGTGGGAGGAACTTTGTACATATTGTCCAGGCCCTTGGTACCTGGTCCACAAGGACTCCACAGACCAGAGGAGCCCAAATGTTCCCTGTCTCCCACCCCTGCCAGGTCTTGGGTGTTCATCTCTCTGAGCTTTGGTTTCCTTATCTTCAAAATAGGCCCAACTCTCGCACTGATAGGCTAGCTGTGAGGACCTAACCAAGCAAGACACAGTAAAAGCCCTCTTTTTAAGTCAACTAAAGGTATGCTTGTGGTCATCATCCTTGCTGTTGTCGTTATAAACATGTGGGGGAGATCCTGGAGGAGTAGCAGAGCCTCAGACATCCAAAAATAATTACAAAAGTCTCAATTCATTGACACATAAACATAAAAGAATTTTGTTTCTATGGTCACTGCTTTCAAATATGCTCACTGAAACTCTTTCCCATCCCTGAGCGATTTCTGCATCCATGTTTTTCTTCTCACGTTCCGGTACTTAAACTTGGTCAGGGCCAGCTGACAACTCCAGTTTCTTCTGCTATTCAAAGCTCTCCTCCTCCCCCCACTGTAGACTGGAGTCTCGGCTGGGGGCTGAGCGCGGAGAGGAGCCGGGGGCTGGCTCTGAGACGTCTCCTCCCTCGGTGGGCAGGGGTCGGGGCAGGGAGGAGATCTTCCCACCCATCTGGTCACTTTGGGGTGTGGGAACTGCAGCTGGTCTCTGGGGAGTTCGAGGGCCCCTTGCACGGTAGAGTGAAGGCTTTCTTGGAGCCATTTTCAGGTCCACCGCGGCCTCCTTCAACACCAAGGATCGACCAGCAGTACCTAGCTTTTGCTCCTCCTTTCAACTCTGTGCACCTTCCCAGAAGCCACAGCAACCTCCAAGGAAGGGCTGCAGAGAACAGGAACAGGGTGCCATCGCCCCCACCTTCCTTCTAGGCCCAGGACAGGACAGCCTGGGCCTTCAGACAGCTCTAAATCGGACACAAGTACCAGTTCCGTCTTCACAAGGGGACCAGACTCCAGAATTCTGCTCCGGGAGCAGGCAGGCCTGCCAGTGTCCCCTTACAGCAGGCACCCCCCAAGACCTGGCGAGGTCTTCTGGAGTCTCCCCAGCAAAGTGTGGCTTCAGAGGAGCCACACACGCTGCGCTCCCCAAAGACTAAGCCTCCTATGCTGCGCTTCCCAAAGACTAAGGCTCCTTCCTTTCCCCCACACAGCTTCCCCTTTCATAGCCCATGGCCTTGGTTGGAAGTAGAGGGCAGCCCAGCAGACAGGAGGTACCCGGCTCCTGGGGAGAAGTTTAACAAGTGGGATACTAAGCCCCTTTTGTGCTACTCTTTCAGAACAAGAAAATTCCTAACATTCTATATTAATAACAATATCCACCTTTTAATTAAGCACTTAACAGCTGCTAGGATTCATGCTAACTAACTCCTCGACTACATTATTTTGGGTCGCCTTACACTGACTTTGTGCCACCAGTATTATTATTACCTGTATTTTTTGTGTGTGTGTGTGGTACGCGGGCCTCTCACTGTTGTGGCCTCTCCTGTCGCGGAGCACAGGCTCCGGACGCGCAGGCTCAGCGGCCATGGCTCATGGGCCCAGCCGCTCCGCGGCATGTGGGAACTTCCCGGACCAGGGCATGAACCCACGTCCCCTGCATCGGCAGGCGGACTCTCAACCACTGCGCCACCAGGGAAGCCCTATCACCTGTATTTTTACTAAGGTTCAAAGAGGTTAAATAGCTTGGCCAAGGTCTCAAAGTAGGTTTTGTACCTGCATCTCTCCAGCCGCAGAGCAGGGGCTTGTAATCCTAAACATGGCTGCTTCTGCAGGACTCAGCTTGGGAACAAAGGGATCTGCTTGGGCTCTGCAGCCCTCCCTGGGCCTGTATCTGGGAGTCAGGGATGCGTCTCCCAGAAAGAGACTCCAAGCATGCATCTAAAATGAACGATGCAGGGCTATCCCAATGCAGGCTTTGGAGACCACTGTGGTCACCCTGCTGTCATACTCAGGACCTCTCCTAGTCAAGCCAACAACTTCCCCCATCTCAGCAGCTCGGGAAAGTAGGAGGCATGAGCTCCACTCTCTCTTCCTCGCCAGGAAAACCAAAGCAGCAAGGGGGGTACTGGCTTGGGTCTTTAGAGAGCCAGAGATGAGATCCCTCACCCCAGATCTGGGCCAGGGGAGGGCACAGGAAGTGAGCCAGAAGAGCCCAGATGACAGTGTCAGAGCTGGAAGGGGCTGAGCCTGGCCCCTGAGGGGCTGGCAGCGCACTGGTTAAGAGCTTGTGTCTAGCCTTTCCCCTTGGCCTCACTCTGGGGTTAGCCCCTCTAGAAACTATTAGTTACCTCAGGGGAGGGATGCTGGCCAAGGAACTTCTTGCCACGCAAACCGCCAACCGCTGCTGCTCTTTCTCCACAAAGGGCAGCAGAAGCACGAGATCATTTAATCCTTGGAACAATTCTAAGAGGTAAATGCCCACATTCGCATTTTGTAGAAGAGAACAATTGAAGCACAGATAGGTTATGTAATTTGCCCAAGGTCACACAGCTTACTCTGGGATTCAAATCCAAGCAGCCTGATTCTAGAGTGCCTGCTCTTAACCACTGAGCAATCCTGTCTCCCTAGACCCAGCGGTTTTGGTGAATTCCTCAGCCCTGGACCCTTTGCCAGCAGCATGGGGGAGGGGGATGCATACAGGCCTAGAAAGCTAGCTTCTTAATGACACCTCCTCTCTCCTAGTCTGTTCCTGCAAGGAACTCTAAACACTTTTGCTCTGGGCAGAAAAAAAACAAGTGGTTTTGGAACCTCACTCTGTATTGCCTCTTTCGGGCTCACTATGGGCTCGTCGCTCCCCCTAAGGCACAACCTACCCCCTCTGTCTCCTCCTGGTTTTCCTCTCTCCCCTGGTGACCTCCTTTTCATTCTCACCTCCTTGCCTTTGCTCTCCTTTTGGAAGGCAGTTCAGCTAACACTCATTAGCACATGCTAATGATCATCAATTCATTTCTCAGTCACTCAGCAGGAGAGGGGAGAAAGTGGGGACAAAGCTGCCACTCTGGGGGTAACGGTCCACAAGGCCAGGACAGGCCCCCAGGCTCAGGCCCCCAGGGAGAATGGGGAGGGAGCCTAGCCCCCAGCTGGGGAGTCCTGTCTATATTCTCGGGCTGTACCCTCGGCAGCTGCTTCTGTCTTTTCTGAGACCAGCGCAGAATATTCCTAGGTCAGCCATGAGACCTTCTCTGCCCACCAGCCTAAGCAAATTCCCACAAGGTCCATGGGTGGGCGTGGCTACGACCTGGTAGAGGAGGCTTTCATTCTGCAGCTCTCCGAACGAGTGTCTGAAAGCCCCCAGAGCCTGTCCAGGGTGCGACAGGCACCAGAGGGTGGAGGGAGGTACCCAGGTGAAGGCAATCAGTGGCAGCCCCTCTTCCACTCCCTCCCATCTGGATCTTTCCTGGGGGTCGCTGATTCCAGTCACCCCCAGTAAAGCCTAGAGAACCCTCGACTCCTCCGCAAGACTGGGCCCCATTAAGGAGCTGTGAGAGGGAGGAAACAGAGCTGGGCTGGGCAAGTCATTTGGTCCTCTGAAGTCTCAAGTCCCCGCATGGGAAACGTGGTCCCTGGTCTTCCTGCTGTGAAAGGGGCAGACGAGAGGAGGCACGAGAAAGTCCCAGAGAACTCGGAAGTCCAGCTGCCAAACGCCCGTCAAACGTTTACTATTATTACTTCTGCTGGTGTTGCTGTTCCTACTGTATTATTGCTGCTGCTAGCGATGATACGTGGTGGCTGCACTCAAGATGATCAGAGAGAGGGAGAAGGCAGGCAAGGGCGGCCTCTCTCCACTTTGCACCCGAGAGCCTCCGTTTCCCTGGCCAGGCGAGGAGTGGTCTCAGCACAGACGGGCGCCCCCACCCCACGAACCCCTGCGGAGCCCCGGGTCGGCCGCCGCCCCGCTGAGACCCAAGCCGATTCTCTGAGCGCGCGCGCCCCCTGCTGGCGGCGGGGCGCGGGCGCAGCCTCCGGGTTGTATATAAAGGCAGCGTGGCGCGCGAGACCTGGCCGAGTGCGGGAGAGGAGCCGGCGCGCAGGGAGAGCGCAGTGCTGCCTGAGGTCTCCGAGCGGCTCGCCATGGCTGGGCCGCAACAGCAGCAACCCCCTTACCTGCACCTGGCCGAGCTGACGGCGTCCCAGTTCCTGGAGATCTGGAAGCACTTTGACGCAGACGGTCAGTAAAGCTCCCAACTTGTGTGCCCGCTTGCCCCCAGGGGACCTGCGGTGGAGGAAAGAGGGCAAGGAAGTTGCGGGCAGGGGTAAGATTGCCCCAGGGGGTGTTTTGGGTGCAGGGCCTGCTGAGGTCGGGGTCTCGAGTTTGGGAGACACCTGGCTGCCCTGATGACAACCGCCCGCAAGTTTTCTTCCCTGACAGAGCCGACAGAGCCCCACCGGCTTTTGCAGCCTCATTCTGGGCAAGTTGGGGCTTTCCCAGAGGGGAGGCCTGGGCTGGCAAGGCTCCCCATGACTCCCCCTGCCGTCTTATCTTCCCCGCCTTTCTCTTCAAGGTAACATCCTGCCTTCAGCTGCGGCAGCCACAGGTCTCAGACGCCCACTCATTTCTTCCCTCAAGTTCCCCTTTTGTTGAATACCAGGTTGGCCCCGTGGGGTCCTGGGGACTGGGGCAAACTGGGGGGTCCTGAAGGGACACTCTTGGCCTCCCCAGCCCGTCCGGTGGGAGGAGTGGAGAGGGCATCCAGGCAGTGAGCATCCCCTAGGTTTCCTCTGCCCACGTTCCATCCCTCACGGGCATTCAGGTCCCACTCACAGGGTGTGGTGGGAGGCAAGCTTGGGGTGCCAGCCTGACATGTTTCCTCATGGTGATAATCTTGGGTGCTTTGGGTGACTCCTTCCTTCTCTGGGTCGGGGGAGGCACAATCTTAAATGCCTCAGTGACCCACCCTCTGCTCTGTGTGGTCTTGACATTTACTCACCCAAAAATCGAGGGCTGGACTGAACGACCTTTGGAAGTTGGCACTAAGGACTGGGATTCCAAGGGTCTATGATGGCCTGACTCAGGCATAAAGGGAGCCCACCCCCACCCCGTTTTAGAGGCTTCTGATATCACTAGAGACTTTTTCTCCACCACTCCAAAAAATTAAGTGATCTGACTTCCTTCTCAGAGGTCCTGGCTGGGGTGGGCATCCGAAACGTTCTGGCACCTCGGACCACTGGCAGGGTGTTTATCCTGGGATTGAGAGCGAAGGGCATGGAAACCAGGGGGAGGATCAGGTGGAGACTCCCTCCATTCTTCTCCCACCCCTTCCTCACCTCGGCAGGGCGGGCATAAAGGTGGCTAAACAGAGGCCCTCAGCCCAGAGTGCTGTGGAGAGGCAGGGGTTAATGGGTATGATAACGAATGAAGTTTTGTTCCCTTGGAGCAAACTGAGAATCTGGGGGTGCAGAGGACTGGGCATGTGACACCTGGATTAGGACGGTGATCCGCCTATGAAGTACTAAAGGAGGTGGGTAGATTGTTGAATCTGTGAAATGGGGCTAAGGAGGGGTTGTATTTCCAGTCCCTGGCTGGTACCATAAAACTCCCTTGGGGGAAAGGGCTATAAAAAGATTGCAGCCTCTCTGTATTCTAGGTGACACGCGCACTCCCTAAGGCTTCTCCTGCCAGTTTATCTGCACCAGAGACTTGCATGATTCAAGGAAAGTTACCAAGGGCCAAGGTTATACCACAGGCCTCCTGCCAGATGAGTCAGCTATAAACAGAGGACTCCACAGTTCTATTCTCCCCCAGTTCTCACGGGGCCAACCAAGACTGCTCTTGATAATCATGCAAGTCCTCACATTTGTCTGAGACTTTGTACTTTTCAAAACACAATCACACCTTGAGTCCTGCACAGTGAGGCAGTGGGCAGACCATGATTCTCCTTGGGCAGATGAGGGAACAGACACAAAGTGTGACTTCTCTGAGGTCATGTAGCGAGGTGATGGCGGCACTGGTTCCTGGCCAGCGCTTAATTCCCCAACTCTGGTTTCTGGACACCTGCTTTCCCTCCTGATCCAGCCTCAGAGGTGATGGGCAGTCCCTTTAATACTAGAAAGGGGTCCTATGGCTGGAGCATAGCTAAGCTAGCATGAGGCCAAAGAGTCTTTTTTTTTTTTTTTTTTTGCGGTACGCGGGCCTCTTACTGTCGCGGCCTATCCCGTTGCGGGGCACAGGCTCCGGACGCGCAGGCTCAGCGGCCATGGCTCACGGGCCCAGCCTCTCCGCGGCACGTGGGATCCTCCCAGACCGGGGCACGAACCCGTGTCCCCTGCATCAGCAGGCAGACTCTCAACCACTGCGCCACCAGGGAAGCCTGCCAAAGAGTCTTTAAAGACCCCCAAAACCATCGTACCTCTGGTACAGTGTGAAAGGGGAGCTAGATTGCTTCTTGGTTCCTTGTCCCCCTTGGCATCCTATTGCCCTCTCTGGTCTCCACTTCAGGGAAGTCCCAAGGAGGGACCATGGACCTAACAGAGAAGGAAAGCAAAAAGGATTAGAATATCAGAGATGGCGCAGAAGGCGATTTAGGAAAATGAGGCTATAGCCGAATTGAAATTCGACTAAAGGACCCAGAATTAAGCTGTGGGTCACCTTGCTCTGGACCTTCCGTACCTGTCCCCTTCTGAACTCCCATGGCTGCCAGGGAGCTTCTCCCTCACTGCTGAGGTGCTCCCTGCCCTGGCTGGGCCTCCTCTTACTAACTCTGGCTTCTGTTTTTATCTTGGGGGTTTTACCCCGACTCTAAGAGTCCCCCTGCCGCTCACAGAGTGAAAGAGCTCCAGGAGGACTCTCCACGGCTCACCAGGTCCCCGGGGTGAGCTCTCTGGAGCCCAATTAGTCCCAGCTACCAAGGAGGGGGAGCACCGACCCACCCCACCCCTCCTGGACTCTAGTAAACAGAGACTAGGAGTCCGCAGAGAAGCTGGATTCCGAGGACAGTGGGGAAGAGGCAGGGAATCTGACCCTCCTAACTCAGCCCATTTCTAGTGAGGAGGAAGAGCCGTCATCCTGGTGACTTTGCCCAAAGAATTAGATTATCTTCAAAATTATCATCAGCCTTGCGGTGGAGAAAGGAAGGAGCAGGTGTCTGAAGAGGGGGAAACTGGGACTCAAAGAGGCAACGTTCTTTTCACAAGACACAGCAAAGTGAGAGGGTAGGGGGACCCAGGAATCCTCTCCTAGTCCCCCACACTCCTCCTCAGTGGTCAGCCAAGGTCATGCCCTTGGAAGCGTTCAGGTATCATCTCTCAAAAGCAGAGGAAGGGAAGACAGCAGCCGAGTGCACCCTATGAGCTAGGTTGGGGCTGGATCTCTTCCACATAACATCCCCATGCTCTGAGTGACCCTTACGTGCCCTACATGACTGAGTCCACCGTTCTGTTGTTTCCTGGTCACTTCTTGGTCAGAAACGTTCTCAGTGTGCAAGATCCAGGCTTCAGAGGGATGCCCAGCTCAGGGCTCACGCTGGCCTCTCTTTGTGGTTCTGACCACACGGCCGCCAGGCTCCTCCTCTGCTGACGATCAGTACAAGGGCCGTGGGGAGCCAAGTTCTGCCCTTGGCCTTTGCTACCCTTTGGAAGCAACTGCAAGCGTAGGGATATTTTCTCTCCCAGAGGCCAGCAGACATTCACAGGACAACGCAGGGAATCCCACTCACTCCAAGAATCAACCTACATGGATATACTTGTACATATACATAAAGTTATGTGAACAAGGGGGCCTAGTATCAAGTTCTTTGGGATACTGAAATTTTAAGAATGTGCTTCCCTAGGGAACAGAAAAATAAATCCTGCTAATCTCTACAGTGGAATATTATGCAACCAATGGGATTGAGATGGGGCTTTTGTACTGACATGGAAAAGTGTCCAAGATGTATTATGGAGATTTTTTTAAATTACGGCAGGACACTATTACAGTATGAGCCCATTTTTACTATTAATGAAACAAGTATGCTGGAAAATATTTGAAAGACAATAATAATAGTGGTTCTCTCTACAGAGTCGATGATGTAAAGTTAAAAGGTATTTTCTTTAACTTTATAAGTAAATTTCTGTAGTGTTTTACAAGAGCATGTGTTTCTTGTGTAATCAGCAAAACAATAAATATTCAAGAAGAAAATAATTTTATGGGCACCCCCCTCCCCCCAAAAGAAATACATATATATCTCCAGGTGTGGGAATCTGCCCAGAGTTTTCTAGGCCTTTGTCTGCCTCCAGATGGCCCTAGTGATGCCGGAGGCTCTCAAAGCCTTGCACAGGGACTGAGCCTTGTTCCATATGGGTGTGGCCCTGAGGACTCTGAAAATGAATGACAGGAAGGACCACCAAGAACTGAGGAAGGCCCTGTGCAGTCTGCCCTCCTCTCTCCTCCTACACCCAGTAGTAGCAGCGGAAGCATCCTCCAAACCCATCCCCCAATCGGGACACTGGCCAGACAGAGAGTGCTCAGGCAGGCCCTCAGTCACTGAGGAGCTTGTGTCCCTGGTAGGGGAAGCAGAAGAAAGCTGAACAACAGCGCCTCTCGGAGGTGGAGAGAGGCCTGGGCAGCTTGCACTGGAATTCTAAATGACAAAGTCTTTTGGAATACTGAAAAGAAGACCTCTATGTATAAAATAGATAACTAATGAGAACGTACTGTATAGCACAGGGAACTCTATGCAATGCTCTGTGGTGACCTAAATGGGAAGGAAATCTAAAAGAGAGGGGATATATGTATACATATAACTGATTCACTTTGCTACACAGCAGAAACTAACACAACAATAAAAATTAATAATAATAAAAGACCTGCCCCAAAAGGGTTACAGAATATCTGGTATATATTAAGCATTTACACAAATCCTACGGCTGTTACTATGCAATACAGCTGTGCTGTTCATAAGACAGTTACAGGATTTATAAAAATGATTGCTTCTTGGAGCATTAAAGGCAAAGGGGTCTGGTGCTGGGAGGGAGCCAAAGCTGTCTGAGGGCAGCTTTCTTTTAACCCTGTGGGCATTTCTCTGTGGGGTCCGTGTGTCCCGTTTAGGCCTGATGTCAGGATTTGGGGTTCTTTGGGAGCAGCCTCCTGCCCCACCTGGGGTAAGCCCTAGGAATAAGTCCCCCATCCCACCTCCGCTTTCACCCCCAAATTCCCCATTTGTTTTGCCAACAGTGCCCTTCGGTGTGGATGTCCGCGGCATGCCAGCTGCGGACATCATCCGTGAGGCCCTCATGCCCCATGGCCCAGCCAGCCGATGGGGGAGGCAGCTGTGTCTGAGAGCTGGGGCTCCCCAGGAAGGCAGCTGCGGGGACGTTTTCACAAACAGGGACACTTCAGCCTCGCCTTGCCTCGCGTGGGCGGCCACCAGCGATCCCGTGTCCCTGCCCTACTCGCCTTGTTTATTCCCCTTTGACTTCAGTGGTTTCACTACCTGAGCCCCTGAGGGAGGTTTCCAGGGCTGATGAGGCCCCTCAGGGGAATCCCTCCCAATACCCAGGGAGCCAGAATTAACAGAGCAGGCGGAGGCTCTTCAAGAACTGAGCCCTGGGCTTCCCTGGTGGCGCAGTGGTTGGGAGTCCGCCTGCCGATGCAGGGGACACGGGTTTGTGCCTCGGTCCGGAAAGATCCCACATGCCGCGGAGCGGCTGGGCCCGTGAGCCGTGGCCACTGAGCCTGCGCGTCCGGAGCCTGTGCTCCGCAACGGGAGAGGCCACAGCACTGAGAGGCCCGCGTACCGCAAAAAAAATTAAAAAAAAAAAAAAAAAGAACTGAGCCTCTCCAGCTCTGGACCTGGTGGCTGTCCTGGAGGATTGCATCAGATCCCGCCTTTGTCCCGCAGGTCCCAGCTGAGGCCTCTGGCTTAGGCCCTCTCCCCCTCCTCTCTGGCTCTCAGCTGCCTCACCTCCTCTCTCGCCCAATCTGCCCCATCCTTCTGGCCTCCTCCACACCGGGAACTGGCCCAGCATTAGGCTGCCAGATGTCCACAGGTTCGGGGGACCCAGCCCAGCTCCAGAGCCTCTGTTCCAGAAGCAGCTCTGCCCAGAAACACAGATTAAAAGTCAAGTGTCTAAACATTCATCCAGTAGCAGTTTGCACTGGGGTTTTCCCCCCAGGAGCCTCTGGGAGATGTGTGTGTGTGTGTGTGACAAAGAGAGAAACCAAAACAAGATAGAGATATGGACAGAGATTGTCCCTGGGGTGAACAGAAGGAAAACAGGCTGTTAGCTGTGGTTCAATTTCTTTCCTCTCAAACTCCTCTCGAACACGAGGTCGATAACACCCGTCTGTTTACCTGGTAGCGGCCTGAAGACCAGCTGGGGCAGGGAGGGGAGAGCTCTTTGTAAATGGTGAGCACCATGCAAAGTAATATTCATATTGGTGCAGAGCCTGAGGAAGTCAATTTCTTGCCGCAAAGGGTGGCGTTTGTCCCAGAGGAACTCAGGCTGGAGGGTAGAGGGTTATTGGTCCTTCCATACATTTGAACTCCGGACAGACAGCCAGGAGGCCTGGCTTCATGAACGCTTTCTTGTGCAGGTAACGAGGAGTCTAGAACTGCATAACGCCCCTCCTTGATTTCCTTAAACTCCGCAACACAGAATAATACAGATTGGTGAGCACCACGCCCTAGGCCCGTGCTTCTCGAACTTGAGCGCGCAGGAGACTGGTTCAAGCGCAGATTTCTGGGCCTCACTCCTAACAATTCTGATTCAGCTGGTCTGGGGTTGGTCCGAGAATTTGCATTTATAACAAGCTTGCAGGTGATACTGACACCGTCAGGGTGCAACCACTCTTTGAATAGTGCTAGTCTAGGCCCCTCTTGTCAAAAGAGGTGCCATCACTTGTCAAAATGAGACCCCGGTCTAACATCTCGGGCTTCACACCAGCCCCCCACCTCAACCTTGAATGTGAAGCCAAAGGTGCCGTCTCTCTAGGGAGAAGGTGCTCATGTTCAAAAGCAGTGGTTGTGCTTTGAAATGTTCCTGCTCCTATGTTGTTAAAATGCAGATTCTGGTCAGCAGGTCTGGGGTGGGGCCTGGGATTCTGCCTTTCTAACAAGCTCCCAGGTAATTCCAAAGTTCCTGGTCCACAGACCACACTTTGAATGACAAGCCCTCATACTCCAGACCCACCAAATTAAAATCTCCATTTTAACACGCTCCCCAGGTAATTCTTGCATACCTTAAAATTTGAGACAGGTCGCACTAAAGCAGTCCTTAATCCTTACTGCACATCAGAATCATCTGGCGAGCTCTGAAAACATGCCCACGAGACACCCTCACCCCATCAATTAAATCAGGAGCTCTGGGGGCAAGGCCCAGGCAGTGGTACACTTTGAAAAGCCTCCCAGGTGATTCTAATACATAGCCTGGGCTGAGAATCAGGACTCTGAGGCTGCAGTCATGCTGGAACTCTTTGGGCTGAAGGGTTTGCAGCCATGGACTGGTTCAGAAGACCTTAAGAGCACAGAGTGTAAAAATGATGCCTTCCATGTATGTGAGACTTTACATTTTCCAGAATGCTTTCACAGCCTTCTCTTGTATGGCTGTCACAATGGTTCTATGAAGTAAAAAAAGAAAAAAAAAAAGCATAAATAGTTATACCCATTTTAGAGATCAAGAAACTGAGGTTCAGAGAGATTGACTTGCTCGACATCGCATGGACAGTCACAGAGCTGGCGGTAGACTTATGACCCTTAATCGGGCTCCTCTTACCTGTTCAGCTCTCAGAAAATCTGTACGCACAAGTCTCAGTGAGAAACAAGCCTCTTTCCACTGTGAGGCACGGCATTCTTTGGTCAAGGTGTTCCAAGTGTCTGTGGTCAGATTAATTCCAAAGAAGTGTTGTCTCACTTCAAAATTTGGGGAAACTGAGGCACCATGGTGGTGAAGAATGGTAGCAAGCCCAGAATAAGGACGGATGCGGGGTCCCCGGCTCCTCCCATCCCCCTCCCTAATATTCACAGGTTGCGGTTTGATACGGGGAAGTCAGGAGGGATGGTTGCTATGGTAACCACATCCTTATCAATGCCCATCCACATGAGATGTGCGCGGTGGCCGGTCGCCCCACCCCCCTATAAGACGGGCATAGAAAAAGCACACCACTTGCCCAGCGCTGAAGTCCTCCCCGGAAGGAGGCAGGCCAGCCTCTCCTCTCCTCCCACCTCGTGTAACAGGTGCCTCCCGCGTGATGGTTAGGGGGTTGCTCTGAGGGAAGCCAAAGGAGCGAAGACCTTTTCCTCCAGTGCTGGAGGATGCCCCGGCTGGGCCCTGCAGCCCCTGCCTATCTAACCTCTGCTCACCCTCTCCCTTCAGCTGGTAGATTCCTGCTATTCTTCTCTGGCTGCCTCACCCCTGTAGACCGTTAAATGCTCTCGGGGAACAGGCCCATATCTAAACTTGACTATAGTTCCCACAACGTTGAACGGTTGTTCAGTTAAAAAAAAGAAAGGCTTGTGGAATTGAACAACATTTCTGTCCCTTTGCACAGAGAGAGGTGGTACTGTATTTCCCAGCATAGCAAGAGGGGTTTCTTCCCACAGGGGCACTGGCCCCCACTCCCTGCCTTTGCTAGTAGCTGGGGCTTCTCAGTGAGGCCTTCCCTGCCCACCCTGTCCAAGTAGCCCTCATAGATACTTCAGCCACCTCCTAATACACTCACAAAGCAGACTCATACTCACTGACTCAGGTGTCCACCCAGCCCTGGCCCGGGCCCAGCTCTGAGGCCTCTGGTACTTCGAACCCCAGCACATGCTCACAGTGTGAGCTCCACCCCTGCCCCCCACCCCCCGGCCCCTCCAACCCCAGCCCCTGCTCCTGGACCCAGAGCTGAGCTCAGCTTCCTGCCTGAGAAATGGAAGAATAGACAGATCACGGCAGGGAGCGGCCAGCGAGAGAAAGAAAACTCGTTCCTCCAACTCAGTGGCACTGTCAACTGGACCACTGCCTTTTTGTCTACAAAGCCCTTCCTCCCTCCCTCCCTCCCTCCCTCCTCACTCCCCCTGCTGCAGCTGTCCAGCTCTCCCAAGAAGCTTTCAGAACATCCTAGAAGAAAGATGACCACTCTAGCCTAGGGGAAAAAAGGGAACTCAAGTCTCATCTCTCCCCACCACGCGCCCCCACCCCGGCCTGCAATTACAATCATATCTTTTCCCTGCAGATAAAAATACTTAATTTATCTCACATGATTCCTCCATACACTATGTATTGTGGCATCTTCTCCACTAGAGAGCGCCACTAGGATTATTCATTCCTAATCTAAATTCTCAGGGGACACTAGTGGGGGAGGCTAGGAAGAACACACACCCCGACTCCCACATCACCCTCCAGCCTCCCAAAGCCCCCACCAAGGCCAGGCTAAATACTTCTTTTTTATTCTCTTTGTTTAGTTTGTAACTCCATTTGCCCTTGAAGCAAGCTACCATCTCCCTTTCCTGTTCAAGTTGAATATTCTCTATGGGAACCTTGCTCACTGCTTTAGATCAGATTTGGACCTTGACTTTTGGTCAGTGGTTTCCAAACCTTGCTATATACATGGAAATTACCTGGGGAGCTTTTTTAAAAATCACGATGTTTAGTTCATACCCCAAACCAATTACATCAGAATGTCTGGGGATGGGAGCCAGACATCCACATTTTTTTAAAGATTCTAGGAGATTCCCATTCACAGCAGTCTGGGGAGCACTGCCTTAGACCTGTCTGATTTCCCACCCACAAATGATTCCTCCCCATCACAGACAGACCAGGGAGCTTGGCCATGGACTCAGCTCGCCCTGGTCTCTAGGGCTTTTGGGTTCAGTGGTGAAAAACCTAAAGGACTTCTTACTACGTACGTGATCTTGCAAGTCAGGCCTTGACCTTGGGACCTGGTCCCGATAACGGCACTTTTCACCCAAATTCATTCCCGTTTTTTATACAAGTTCTGGTAACTGAACTCAAACAATAGTAACATTTACACTGCACCCGTAACGGACTGAGTGACAGGCTTTACATGCAAAAATCCCATTTAATTACCCATTTTGCAGATGACATGGGTTAAATAACTTTCCCAAAGCCATACAGCTCGTAAGTACAGCAGAACCAGGATTTGAATCTACCTGCACAGACCTCAGAGCCCCCTCTCTTCATTACTGTGGAGTGGGTTGCCTCCCATATGCTTGATCCCTGTGACCACCTCTCAGGTGCCCCCATCCCTGCTTTTCTCTTGCCACTCTTCCCTTCTGCATTAGTTTCCTGGAGCTGCCGTGACAAAGTACGACAAACTGGGTGGCTTAAAACAAGAGCAATGGATTCTCTTACAGTTTTGGAGGCTAGAGTCCAAAATCAAGGTGTTGGCAGGGTTGGTTCCAGGTTCTGAGGGGTAATGTGTTCCATGTCCCTCTCCTGGCCTCTGGTAGTTGCTAGCAATTCACAGTGCCCCTTAGCTTGGAGATGCATCACTCCAATCCCTGCCTCTGTCTTCATGTGGCCTTCTTCCTGGTGTGTCTTTGTGTCTTCACTTGGCCTTCTTATAAGGACACCAGTCATTGGATTTAGGGCCCACCCTAATCTAGTATGACCTCATCTTAACTAATTACATATGCAAAGACCCTATTTCCAAATAAGGTCACATCCTGAGCTCCAGAGGGACATGGATTCTGGGGGGACACTTTTTTTTTTATTAGAAAGTCTACTTTATTATTATTATTTTTTTGGCTGCACCGAGCGGCTTGTGGGATCTTAGTTCCCTGACCAGGGATTGAACCCGTGCCCCCTGCAGTGGAAGCACGGAGTCTGAACCGCTAGACCACAAGGGAAGTCCCTGGGGGACACTCTTCAACTCAGTACACCCTCCTACCCCAAAGACCCAAGTTCTGCCTCTGACCTCATTCACCCTACTGACCAGGGCTTGCCACCTGCTGACAAATCTCGAGGCTGATGACCTGTTGTCCCCTGTCAGATCTGCAGCTCCTGCTGCTTGCCCAGCTGGCTACGGACAGACAGCTCCCAGCTCCCTCTGCCAGCATGGCCCACACACTGGTCCCTCCCAGTCTCTGACTACTAAATGTATATCACAAAGGCAACACCGTTATTAATCTTGGATCTCTATGGTTGCAAATGGCCAGAGGGCAGGACCCACATCCCTAACAGTCCAGGGCTGGCCCAGACACCTGCTCGACCAGTGAGGAGAACAAGTTCTCAACAAAGCCCCCCATTTCCCCACCCCCATCCACCATAAGTTTTACTACTTAGCTCTGAGGTTCATTGCTTTTTTTCTTTGCTATTTTTGCAGGAAATGGGTATATTGAAGGTAAAGAGCTAGAAAACTTTTTCCAAGAACTGGAGAAGGCAAGAAAAGGCTCTGGCATGGTAAGCCCAGACCCCTCGCCCGTTGTTTGGAATTTTCTGTCATCCTGACCATGGCTTTGAGCATTGTCTGTCTTAGGTCATACATTCCATCAGCAGCCTGACATCTCTGGTCTTGACCCTCAGAGTTTTTCTTTTATCTGGAATGATTTTAAAAATTGAAATACTCCCTTAAAAGAGTACCTTACCTCACTATCTCTGGGTGTCTGGGATTGAGGGGTGTTCATGGGTACCGGGGGTTGATAAACTGCCCAAAACTGCAAAAGTTTGTGTCTGTGTCTGTGTGTATAAGAAGTATTTTTTCCTAGGGAAGAGTCCATAGCCTACCTAATATGCTCAGAGGGGTCATGACTCAAGACTGGATGCCTAGGGCTTCCCTGGTGGCGCAGTGGTTGAGAGTCTACCTGCCGATGCAGGGGACATGGGTTCGTGCCCCGGTCCGGGAAGATCCCACATGACGCGGAGCGGCTGGGCCCGTGAGCCATGGCCGCTGAGCCTGCGCGTCCGGAGCCTGTGCTCCGCAATGGGAGAGGCCACAACGGTGAGAGGCCCGCGTACCACAAAACAAACAAACAAACAAACAAAAGATTGGATGCCTAGAGGGTTTCAAGTGCCTTTATTCAAGACTGGAGTTTCTCAGCCTCGGCACTAAGGACATTTGAGGTAGACAACTCTTTGTCACGGGGGGCTGTCCATAGCATTGCAGGATGATTAGCAGCATCCCTGGCCTCTACCCATGAGATGCTAGCAGCACCCCTCCAACTTGTGACAATCAAAAATGTCTCCGGACATTGCTAAATGTCCCCTGCAGGGGATGCAGAATCGTCCCCACTAGAGAACCACTGTTCTAGACCAACCAAGGTTGGAATCTCAGCAAGGACCTAGAGGAAAGTGGAGGATTGCTCCAAACCAGCATCTGAGCCAGATCGTACTGGCTCATGTGTGCAGGTGTCAGACCACCCTTCATGGCCTGAAGTGACTGCAAATCCTGTCCCAGGCCCTTAAGGCAGGCACATTGTTTCCCCACATGCCAACCTGGCATGATTGACTTCACTAAAGCCTTTTGGGGCAACGTCTGAAATACTGAAAAGGTAAGGTGATTGGAGCTAGTCTGTTGTGATTCCCATGCCTGGTTCTCGAATATATGGAGTCAGACCAACTCCCTCCCCACCAGCTCCTGCGGGTCCTTTGGTCGGGGCGGGGGTGGTCTCTCTACTCTCCCCTGCTGCATGTCTGTTGGCCAATCCACTGCTTATTAGCAAGTCTTCATGGAGCGCTTTGGGAGATGAGTCACAAATCCACTGGTGAACACCTGGTTCAGAGCTCTTCAGAGCGCCCTGGTGAGGAAGATGTCCAAGTGATGGGCTTAAGTGATGGAGGTGATTCATGGGTTTGTTTATCAACAGTCCCCCGTCACCCCTCATTACTAGGATAGTGAAGCCCTGATCACAGAAAACACAGGCTTCACAACTGGTTCTGGGATCGTGGGGTAGATGGAGGAATGTGTTTTTACAAAGTGCTTCAAATCTGAAATCCTTCTCTTAGTCACTCCCTTCCTCAGATGGCATCAGGGGTGATTTTCAAGTCTGTCAACAACATTCTCAACTAACATCACCCCGGACTGGATCTCAGAGCAGCTGTTCTGTGGTAGAAAAAATATTGGCCTTGGAAACAAGAGTCATGAGTTCAAATTCTGGCGATACTAGCTGGTGACCTCAGGAGAAGTCACGTCATCTCAGCACCCGTTTGTGTGTAAAATGGACAGGCTACTAACATCATGGGGACTGTTGTGGAAAGCAAACAAAATGGCCACATTTGTGATAAGGGCCTAGGCTCATTCCAGGCACATTTGTAGATGTAACGCAATAAATATTGATAAACAAATACATATGGGCAAATTGAGACCAGTCCAAAAGGTAAAAAACAAAAGACTCTAAGAATTGGTAGAATTTTCCTTGGCCCAATCCTAGGAAACACACAACCCACTAGAAAGCCGTTAGAGAAGCGAAGAGGCTTCAGATGCCAAGATGATTCATCACTGATTAGGGATAAAGAAGAGCTCACTAATGCAAACACTTAACAAGCAGCACCCCAAGCGAAGAGAAACTCTGAGAACTTCAAGAGAACCTTAGACTTAAGTTAGGCGGTGATGGCCCAACAGAACTTTTGAAGTTCTTTGCCTTTTTAGTGGTCACATTCATCTAGTGGACTATTTAAATGACCTCTCAACTATATAGACTTTCCCATCACATTCTTCCTAGCCTAAAATCAGAGTGAAAAGCATTGTAGAATTTCCAGTTAGTCTTTAAAGAAGAAAATGAGCGATCACCTTTGCTCTGGTGGAGTGTCTAGAACTTATTGGGGGCCCCCACAATAGGTTGGGCTTATTAGAAGCTGCCTCAATGAAATGTTGGGGCCTGAGTTCTCACATCTGAGTGATGGAAATAAGTCCTCACCCTTCTGATAGACTTATGGTTTAATCCATCTCAAATCCATCTTATGGTTTAATCCATCTCAAAGGCAGACGGGCATGTTTACTTATGTGGTACAGAGCACATCCATATGTTCTGTTTCCCTTTGAAAATAATGTGATTGAGCCTCAAAGAAGAGAACACTTAGGGCTTCCCTGGTGGCGCAGTGGTTGAGTCGCCTGCCAATGCAGGAGACACGGGTCTGAGCCCTGGTCCAGGAGGATCCCACATGCTGTGGAGCAACTAAGCCCATGCGCCACAGGTACTGAGCCTGCACTCTAGAGCGCACGAGCCACAACTACTGAGCCCACGTGCCACAACTATTGAAGGCCGTGCTCCTGGGGCCCGTGCTCCGCAGCAGGAGAGGCCACTGCAATGGGAGGCCCATGCACCGCGGCAAAGAGTGGCCCCCGCTCGCTGCAACTGGAGAGGGCTTCCGCGCAGCAACGAAGACCCAACGCAGACAGAAATAAATAAATTAATAAATAAATAATAAATTTAAAAAAAGAGAGAGAACACAGATTTGGAGGAACCCTAAAAACGGAAAGGGTGCAGCCCTGATTACTCAGAGCATTGGTTCAACCTGGTTCCATGCCTGCCTATTTGGGGTGCAGAATGATTCCCCACCATTGCTGCACCAAGAGGGTGAGAGATCCATGGTTCGCAGGGGACCCAGCAGCAAAATCAGCACCCTTTGTCTTTCTGCAGGTGTCCAAGAGTGACAACTTTGGGGAGAAGATGAAGGAATTCATGCAGAAGTATGACAAGAACGCAGATGGGAAAATCGAGATGGCAGAGGTGAGTCCTAGTATCCTGCTAAGAGCTACACGGGAAGGGCCGTCGGTTGCCTGTGCCTCTCCCATGCACAAGAGTCCTTCTAGGGATCCGAGTGAGGTGGTGGTCTTGAAGCCCCGCCTCCCCTCCCCCCCCCACCCGCAGCACTTAGGCTGGTCAAAGAGAACAGATGGAGCTTTTCCTTTGACTCAAAAGGAACGAGGAAGCAACAAACATTGGCCCTAAGAAAGGGATGAAGACTTTTAATGCTCTCAGGGTCCAACGGGTACTATAAATGTGTGGTGAGCTCAGTTTAAGACAGAAGAGAGGGTGAAGTTTGCAGAACAGGAGTTTGCCTGTGACTCAAGCATGCTGGGAGCAAAGAGGGGAAGGCCATTGGGGGGAAGGGGGGCAGCCAACAGTGTTTGCGGCACAAGAGTACTTGCAGTTTTTTAAAAATCGGATTTGTTGTGGTATAATTTACATATAATAAGCAGTATTGATTTGAAGTGTAAAATTCCATGAGTTTAGACAGTTGTATACAGCCATGTAATCACCACCACAATCAAAATACGGCATCTCCATCACCCCCAAAATGTTCCTCTGTCTGGTCAGGCCATCCTGCACTAGCAGCCACCAATCTCAGATTAGTTTGCATTTTCTAGAATTATATATATGGAATCATCTATTAAGTATTCTTTTGAGTCTGGATACTTGGTGTTTTAAAGTGGCACCACTTTCTGTCCCTCCAGCTGCTCATACCCAAAGGTTTGGGGGTGACCCAGAAGCGCTTCTCAGAACATCCTTCCCCTTTGAAGGGCTGCCAGCCCCTGTTCTCAAGGAAGGAAGCAAAATGGAGCAAAATGTGACTCCCATGCTGCCTTGCCACTGGCTGTTTTCCATCCTACCAGCAGGAAAGTCTGTTTGCTTCCTGGCAGGGCTCTCCATAATGTTACTGTTGCTCTCTGATCCCCACAGCTGGCGCAGATCTTACCGACCGAGGAGAACTTCCTTCTGTGCTTCAGGCAGCATGTGGGCTCCAGCACCGAGTTTATGGAGGTGAGACCAAGGCGCTGCCTTCTCTCTTGCACATCGGGGCCTGCCTTTCTCTCGTGTTCAGAGCCAGGCCTACCCAATGCCTGGGAATGGTCCCTGGAAGACACTAAACCCCTTTTGAGTAGCTCAACTACTCAAAATGTGATCCATGGACCAGGAGCATCCATGTCACCACCACCTGGGTGCTTGTTAGAAATGCAGAGTCCCTGACCCACTGAATCAAAATCTACATTTTAGCAAGATCCCCAGGTGACGTGTGTGCACGTTAAAGTGTGGGGAATAAGGTGAGAGGTAAGCTTGGGTAAAGTACCTTTGGAAAATAATGTGTACACACCACTTCCCATTTGGGTATTTGCCATAGATATTTGCATATTACAAGCTCTGAGAAATCCTGCAGTAAAGAGACCTATTTCACTTGGTTTGCCTCCAGAATCTTTCATATTTTCTTCTCACTCAATAGCATTAGTGTTCCTGGAATTCAGAGTTCCAAGGAGCATTCTTGAGAAGGATGGATTTAGGTACCATTCTAAAACTGAAAAAGCCCAGTAAGAATTCCAGTTTCCAGTATCTTCCAGGTTTGGTCTTTGACTGTGGTCTGGGCTTCACTGTCCCATCTTTAAAATGGATGTTGCCATCTTTGCAGTAGCAATTCTTTGAGATCCTCATGGGAAATAGGACATCCAAACTCAAGTGCCTTTTGAGTAATATGCAATTGATAGATTGAACCATGTGAAATTGCTCATATTTAACCATTCTTTATTTACAAAAATTGGAAATTCCATACAGTTTAACCAAATATATTACTAATCCTGATGTCCAGCAAACTACCAGTTATTTTTTGCTATTTTTCTGGGGCTCTGCACCCTAGCCATTCAATGTATGTGTCCCTCAAGGTGAAATTCAACCCATACCCCCCCACACACACAACACATACACACAGTGCCTGCTGTGATAAATAATGACTAGCCTTCAACACAACTCCAGTCGCCATTTGTCATGTTAAATCCATTTCTAGCCACCGGTAATCCCCTGTCCCTGATTCACTGCTTAAAAATGACTGGAGAGCTAGTCCAGAAACACACATGGCAGTGAGTTCCCCACACAGATAGAAAGTCAGTTAGAAATAATGGATTCTTAGGGCAGAAGATTCATTTTTTTAAGTGGTAGCTTGCCTAAGCATCAGATATGGATTTAATATTATTGTGCTTTAAAGGATTTTCTCCAGTTTTTTCACGATGGCAAAATTCCATAAGCTGGTCATTGACATGCTGGATTCTGTTCTTAGTCCCCCCCTTGCCTGTCTAGGAGGAAAAGTCCGCATATACATAGCACTTGTCAGGGTGCTGCTTTTGTGTCAGTTTTTCTGTCTGTAGAAAAGGGAGCGTTTATACTTGATTACTCCTTTCCTGATAGGGAGGCGGCCAGAGATTGGCCTCCCTTCCACCTATGATCAGGAAAATGGGAATGACAGCTTGCAGGGGACAGAGATGCTTAAAGAGGAGGGGAAGGAAACCCTCTCTCTCTAAATCATCAGTGGTTTCTCTCTGTGTAGTTGACATGGTTCCATATTTTACCTGCCTTTATCCTTTAAGCCCCAGCATAACTACTGAGCCAACGCCACCCCCCTCCCCAGGTTTCCTGGGACCCCATCATCCTACAGGACCATCCCCTCCTGGGGTTGTCCATTCGTTCCATCTTTATCAGCTGGAAACATGAAATGGCCCCTCTGTTGCCCTGAAAGGTTTTGTGCTGTCAGATGCTTCCATCCCACTGCCCATCACAACATTTTAATTTCTAACGTTAGTGACACCTCAGGATTTCTTTGAGATTTCACAAAGCCCAGGTATCTTGAACTCTTTTCCTTGAATGGGAAGAGAATAATGACCATACTTTGTGATGGTTGAACACAAAGTACTGGATGGGAAGAGAAGTCCAGCATGAGAGCGTAGAGCTGGGGGTGGATCCAAGGAGGGAAGGAGGGAGGGAGGGAGGGAGGGAGGTCAGACCTGCTAGGATGATCTCACTCTGAAAGCAGCTGGCTGCTTTGCTTTCTGGGAGGACTGGGGTCCCTTCAGGTTAACCTCCCCTGAGGCAATTTAGGGGGTGTCTGCCTTTTTCTCCCAGTCAAGACTCAACCTAGATGAGCTAAATTCCAATACACTAAAGGCATGCAGGTGGTTGGTGAAGTCATATTTGAAAATCTGCACATATTTCTTTGTGCTTACTCAAGGGCAGGCTTTTGGAGCATGGGAAGGAATATTTTGATGGAGCCGGGCATTTTCTTTCCCCAAAGAAAGAACTCTCCCCTAATCAAAAATCATTTACCCAAGTTGTATGTAGAATAAATCTACCTTTTTATTGGGACTTGCTCATATCTCATAACTTTTTAAAAAATCAGATCAAATTTTTTGAGCCACTACTATCCATGAGAATTACACAGCCTAGTTTGCTGGTATGGAAGAAAGATCCTAAAATCTCTATACTTTCTCACACTCCTCACAATAAAAGGGGGACATGCCATCAACAGACGAATGTGTGGTACATATATATAATGAAATATTACTCAGCCATAAAAGAGGAATGAAATAAGGCCATTTGCAGCTACATGGATGGAGCTAGAGATTATCATACTAAGAGAAGTAAGTCAGAAAGAGAAAGACAAATACCATATGATATCACTGATATGTGGAATCTAAAATATGACACAAATGAACTTATCTACGAAATAGAAATGGATTCACAGATATAGAGAACAGACTTGTGGCTGCCAAGGGGGAGGTGGGGTGGGGGAAGGATGGACTGGGAGTTTGGGACTAGCAGATGCAAACTATTATATATAGAATGGATAAACAACAAGGTCCTGCTGTATAGCACAGGGAACTATATTCAATATCCTGTGATAAACCATAATGGAAAATATATATATATATATGCGTGCATGCGTGTGTGTGTGTGTGTGTGTGTGTGTGTATTTCTGAATCGCTTTGCTGTATACCAGAAACTAAAACAACATTGTAAATCAACCACAATAAAAAAATTTTTTTAAGTGGGGGACATGATGTGGAGAAGTTGAGGAGACAGGAGTTCAAATTTGGGAAAAGAATTAGCACCTGCTGACTCTCAGAAAATCAAGTGTTGCTGGTGTCTAGCTGTGCTGTTTGGAGCTGAGGGAGAAGGGAATAAAAATCAAGAAAACTTGGAAGAAAATCTAAGAACTGTGATCAGGCACCAAAATAGACCAAAGATTAGGGAAACAGGGTTCTCTGGGCCTTTTGTCACAGATACACCCACTCTCACCCCCCACCATGGTATTCCCTCCTCCCCACAAGATAGATTGGGTTAAATACTGGGGTTTCAGGACAGTTGCATTCAGGACCAGATTTTTTCAGGACCATTGTATGAGTTAACTATCGCTGTGTGACAAATTACCCCCCAAAATTTACCAGCCTAAGGCAACAAACATTTATTATCTCTCAGTTTCTGTGGTTGGAAATTTGGTAACAGCTCAGCCAAGTGGCTCTGGTTCAGAGTCAAGATGTCAGCTGGGCTGGAGTCATCTGAAGGCTTGACTGGAGCTGGAAGATGCACTTCCAAGATGGTACACTCACGTGGCTGTTGGCAAGGGGCCTCAGTTCCTCACTACATGAGCCTTTCTATAGGGCTGCTTGAGTGTCCTTAATGACGTGGCATCTGGCTTCCTCCAGAGTGAGTGATCAAAGAGAACAAGAAGGAAGCCTCAATGTCTTTATGACCTAGGTTTGGAAGCCACACACTGCCATATCTGCCGTGTTCTATTCATTAGAAGTGAGTCACTAAGTTCAGTCCACATTCAAGGAGAGGGAAACTAGGGAGGTGAAGAATTGGTGGACATTTTAAAACCATTCCAACTGTTTTTCCTTGTTTCTCCTGTGTGATGTCTGCTCCTGCTCAGATGGCCAGAACAGAGAGGAAGGAGGTGGTCAGACCCGTATCACCTGCTGAAGCTCTGCTTCTCTTTGATGCCCCAGATGCTGTGGTCAGCAGGCAGTTCTCTGGTCCCTCACAGGGACCCAATGCATGTACTGAATAACTGGGACTCGGATCGGAGCCCAGAACCAGTATGGAACAAGATCCAGTGATGGACCGATTGTCTAGGCCTAGATCACATGCCTACCTCTGGAGATGGGGCAGCCCCTCTTGAACCGTGTGGACTGAGCATGAGAGAGGGGTGGTTTCCTAAAAAAAAAGGGGGGGCGATGCTTTTTATCAGAAAGGTGGGGGAGTGGCCTTGGGATAGTCTAAACACACTGATTACACTACCAATTCTGCTCCACCTTCAGACTTCAGGGCTGCCACATGCATCAAGGTGGACGGGTAGAGGACACAGTACAATAAGTAACCAAAGCCTGCTTCTGCCCTTCCAGGGGGTTCCTGCCCTTGCTCCCAACTCCCACGCAGAGAATGAGAAGCTTCCAGAACAGTAAAAGGACACCCAATACACCCACAGCAAAAATGGGATCCAACAGATCATAGTGCTAGTCCTGGTAAAAAAATCTGCCTGGTTAACACCTTAGAAAGCCATAACCCTGCTTACAAGAGGATCCCGAAGCCAGTTACAGTAAGGAGACCTTGTCCCAGCAGGGTTTTTTTCTTCTCTATGTGACCTTGGCCAAGACACTTTCCCTTATTTCTTCATCTGCGACATGGAAGGGACTGGTCTAGACCATCTGCATGTCCCCAACTCACTGTAATATTCTTGAATATCACGACCCGGCCTGGCCCGTTAAAGGAAGATGGAGGGAAGCTTCTAGGTGTGGGTAAATCTTTGTGAATAGGTTGACATTCCCATTGCAGGCCTGGCGGAAGTATGACACAGACAGAAGCGGCTACATCGAAGCCAACGAGCTCAAGGTAAGATGAGCCTCGGAGAGGGCATGGAGGGCGCAGAGAATGGGCCTGAGACCGAAGTGGTGGTGGGTTGAAGGAACCTGGGGAGGGAGGAGAGGGTGGGTGAGGAATTTGGGTGTGTGGTCTGCTGTGGGATACTCAGGCCCGGCTCTGAATGGTTGGACATGTTCAGCCATGTGAAATCAGCAACACAGAGCTGTAGGAGTTCAACCAGTTCACATTCCTCTGCACGTCAGTGCCCAGGACAGGTATCCTCAAGGCATTCCAGCAGTTTGGCCTTCTCGCTTGCACGTCTACCCCTAAATTCCTCTGGACCCAAGGAGCCCCAGGCACTGCTTAGCGTGTGTCCTGGGCTCTCTGAGGAGCCAGAGCCAGTTTCTACTGCCTGGCCTATGGGGTGAGGTTACATCCAGCAGCTCCCTCCCCCTTCAGGGTTACTCCACAAGCACTAAGGGCTGAGGGAATTGTGAGGGCTGCAAGCTATGCAGATGACGGGCCCCGGAAAGCAGTGTTGAGTGACTGTCTGAAGGAACAGGTGAGTGAGTCAGGGACAGACAGCCTGAACTGGGAGCTCTGAAGAGGACTTTGGTATTCCAGGGATTCCTGTCTGACCTGCTGAAGAAGGCGAACCGACCATATGATGAACCTAAGCTCCAAGAGTACACCCAAACCATAGTGAGTGGCTGAAAGTATCCCTCCTCCCCAGGGGTGCAGGACATGGGCCCCAAATCAGTGGGATTTGGGGGTTTGTGGGGTCGTTAGTTGGCTGATTCTTCAGGTCCAGAAGAAGTGACTCCCAGTGGCAGCCAGCAAGAGGGATGCTAGTTCATGGGCCCAGCACCCTCTCTCTTGAGGTCCCCACTCAGCCAAATGCTCCTGGGACAGTGTAAGACTGGAGCATGTTTCCATGGCAGCCTCCACAGCTCCAGGGGAGGATAAACTTGGAGAGCGTGGGCCTGTGGTGCTGGTCTGCTGTCTTCTGCGGCCCTGTCCCTGAGAAAGGGGGAGGGGAGCCATGGCCAAGCCCCTGCTGTCTCCCCAGTGACTGATTCAGCCCATGCTGGTCCCTGCCACCAGGTGACCTCAGAGGACGCATGAGCATACTCCCCCATCCTCCTTCCTCTCCAGTACAGGGGATGGCAGGCCAAGGTCCCACATGAGAGAAAGTCAAAGCAAATAACCCAGGCACCACTTTCTGTCCCCAACAGCTACGGATGTTTGACTTGAACGGGGACGGCAAACTGGGCCTCTCGGAGATGTCCCTGTAAGTGCCTGCCCTCACTCACCCCAGCATCACTTTTCACAAGATCCCTGCAGATCATCCCTGTGCTACCGTCCCTATTGCCAAGATCAATCCGTGGAGAAGGTGACAGGTCAGGTGCCCTGAGGCACAAATCAAAGTTAGATCAAATCATGATCATCATCACCTCAATGTCCATCTCCCTCTTTTTAGAACTCTCCACTGACACCTGATTATTACGTGCTCAGAGCTCGTTTCCATAACTACAGATGCTCCTTCTGCATCCCCTCCCCCCAGGTCCGGGTTGTTCTTGCTTCTGCGCTGTCTCCTAATCGCTGCTCTAACATTCTCTTTCCAGACTCTTGCCTGTACAGGAAAACTTCCTGCTTAAATTTCAGGTAAAATAGCCTCTTTGCTTTTCTTCAATTCCTCCCTTCCCCTCATCCCTCTGAGCTCACCCTTCCTCAGCACGCACACACACACACACATACACACACACACACACACACACACTCTGCAGGGCTTTGGCTTCTGTCTTTAATACCTTGGGCCTTCCAGGGCATGAAGCTGACCTCGGAGGAGTTCAACGCAATCTTCACATTTTACGACAAGGTAAGACAGAGGACGGTGTGGATTGAAAAGCAGGAGGCCCGTTCCAGCCCCCCCTCCCCCCCCACCCCACCAGAATGGCTCGCCTTGGTCCTTGGGCGTAAACAAGCTGTCGGAGCAGCAATCTGAGCCATGCAGTTTCTTCCTGTCCCTTTGGATTCCCTGCAGCATCTTCTGCTATGTGAGAAGATAAATGTCCTTCAGTGTGTGGCCTGTGGGACCCAAGGTTTTGGTTCCTTAAAAGTACAGGAGAGAATAGCTCATGGAAGAGGGTTATGCCTGGAACTAGGATGCGATTACATTGTTGGTACCCAAAGAGAGGAGGTGCTCAGTACTGCTCCCCTGGTGCCAGGTCATAATCTTGCTGTCTTCCTAGGAAGTGGGGAGTGAGAGGCCCTCCGTACCAATGTCGCCCCTCCCTCAGCTGCCCCTGTGTGGGTGACTCCAGTGGTTTTCCTTAGCACTGTAGGCTTGGGGGTAAACTTTAAATAGCCTGTGTTCATCCTGACATCTTATTGTGGGATTCGACACCCAGGGAGTTAGCGAAATGCTTCTTGAACCTCACTTACAATGTCAGTGCAAATGAAAAACACCAGAAGGGAAGGTTACCAACAGTTTGCCCTGGACCTTCCCGTTCCTGCAGTGACTGGTAAAGTCAGAAGTGACACGTTATTTGGGCACCTCTTTTGCTCAGAGTTAAGACCATGAGCAAAGCTAGACTCTGGCCGGGGGTCGTGGGGCCTGAGTTCTGAGGCTCCGTGCTGACACTCCGCTCCCCGCCAGGATGGAAGCGGCTACATTGATGAGAATGAGCTGGACGCCCTCCTGAAGGATTTGTATGAGAAAAACAAGAAGGTGAGCGGCTGAGCCCGGAGGTGGGGTGCTGTCCTGGAGGTGGGATGGGGTCGGGAAGGAAGGCCGAGGAGTGTGTTTTGCTTCTCTTTGATCACCCCCTAACAAGGCAACGGCAGTTTTTTGGTTTGGTTTTTTTCTGGTTGAATTGATAGGTTGTTTGTTTTGTTTTGTTTTTTGCGGTACGCGGGCCTCTCACTGTTGTGGCCTCTCCCGTTGCGGAGCACAGGCTCCAGACGCGCAGGCCCAGCGGCCATGGCTCACAGGCCCAGCCGCTGCACGGCATGTGGGATCCTCCCGGACCGGGGCACGAACCCGTGTCCCCTGCATCAGCAGGCGGACTCTCAACCACTGTGCCACCAGGAAAGCCCTTTTTTTTTTTTTAATACACATAAAAAAGTTTGCCATCTTAACCATTTTTAAGTACAGTTCAGTGGCATTAACTACATTCAAAATGTGTGCAACTGGCACCACCATCCAGCACTTGTTCATCTTCCCAGAATGAAACTCCGTAGCCATTAAACAATAACTCCCCCTTGCTGCCTGCCCCGGGCCACTGGCACTCATCATTCTACTTCCTCTGTGCATCTCACTGCTCTAGATACTTCATGTAAGTGAGATCACACAGTATTTGTCTTTCTGTGTGTGGCTTATTTCACTCAGCGTAACATCTTCAAGGTTCATCCGTGTTGTAGCACATGTCGGAAATTCCTTCCTTTTTAAGGCTCAGTAACATTCCATGGTGTGTCTATCCCACATTTTATCTGTCCATTCACAGGCAGACACTTGGGTTTCTTCTACCTGCTGGCTGATGTAAATAATGCAGCTATGAGGCCATGGCAGTTTTGATGTGGCCCAGTTCTTGGAAGTGCCAGCCACATGGCGAACAAAAAAGACTTCTTTACAGGAACCGGGAGATGAGTCTTGACAGCATTTTCCTCCACCTCCTGCAAAATGTCTTTCTCTGAGAAAACGGTTTTGCTGCTTTCTTTAATTAGATGAGGAACGCTCTATAATTCCTTGCGTTGTCTAACTGCCTGGGCGGTCAGGCTAGAGCTAAATATAATGCTCAATTTCAGGGCAAAAAATTCATCACAGCCTGAGTCTGTCTCCCTTTCCAACTGCCTTCCGACTTCTTTATCCTGAATATCATCCTTCATTTCTTTCACCCTAAATTTATTTTTTTGCTTTACACTACCTACAATTGCTTTTTGAAAGAGGCAGAAAACAAATTATAAGCAAATACTTCCTAGGAAGAAAGGAAGTACTCACCAAGTGTTTGAACTCGGCAGACTTTTTCCTGGCACCAAACTCTAGGAGAAAATTATTTGTGCATCCTTATGTGTCCAAGGAATGTTGCTCATCGTAATGGAAAATATCTTTAACTGTAATTGTATTAATGAGGCATGATTATTCTCCATATGACCCTGCTTTATGCCTGAGGCTGATAGGCCTTGAAGGCAGGCATTAAATCTTGGGAGAGACCCGAATTTCCTGATCATCATCTAACTAGGCTCTTTCTTGATTACCACAAAAGACAACTCATATGGCTACACAGCTTGACTCGAGATGTGGAAACAAAAAAGAGTCAGGTGTTGGGGCTAGGAAACAACTCTGAAGGTTAGAGAACAAGGATATTAATAAAATTATTTACCCGGGAGCCTTCCACCTGTACTAAGCTCCAGATTTAGCACATGGGGATTGAGTGAATGAATCAGTAGAGAGAGCTGCATGCTTGTAAATAACAGCCCCTGAGTTGGGAGGGGAATGGCCATTTTTAGGTAAGCCCACATGGCAGATGCATATGCCTTTTTAAAAAAAATTATTTATTATTTATTTTTGGCTGTGTTGGGTCTTCGCTGCTGCATGCAGGCTTTCTCTAGTTGCGGCGAGCGGGGCCTACTCTTCATTGCCGTGCGCAGGCTTCTCATTGCGATGGCTTCTCTTGCTGCAGAGCACAGGATCTAGGCGCGCGGGCTTCAGTAGTTGTGGCACGCGGGTTCAGTAGTTGTGGCGCGCAGGCTCTAGAGCGCAGGCTCAGTAGTTGTAGCACACGGGCTTCGTTGCTCCGTGGCATGTGGGATCTTCCCGGACCAGGGCTCAAACCCGTGTCCCCTGCATTGGCAGGCGGATTCTTTACCACTGCGCCACCAGGGAAGTCCGCATATGCCATTTTGATGGTGCCTGCACGGCCGGTGATTTGGTTTCTGAGCAGATTAATGTCTGAGGCTCCTGTGGGACAGGATGATGGGCTCAAACTTTGACATTTCCTAGCAGTCCTAAGACAGTTGCAACTTGCTGAAGCCATCCTCAGCTTCAAGCAATACTTCTAGACACAGAAAGTAAGCAGCCCCCCCTGTCCATTCTGCTAAAACTCTTGATGCCACACTAAACTGGAGGGTTTTGTCAAGCTCAGGCTTGATATATGGGGTCACTTCCTTAGCTCCTAATTGAGTGGTAGGTTGCTCAGGCACACCCTGGTGTTATGGACTAGGTGACATTTTTTCCAGAAACTTCACAACTTTAGTGAAGATGCCCCTCAAAGCTAGAGATGCTTGCAAAGTGCCTTGGGGCTGGGTGGTGGCACAAACCCAGGAATCTAACGTGAGGGGATGTCACCAAACGATGCAATGAAAGACTGACCTTGGAGCACTGAGGACAGGTGAGCCAAGTAAAGAATTACGCAGGGGACTAAGACTCTTTATGGCTGTAGAGTCGGTCCCATCCTTTAGCCAATACCTTAGTCTTTACACCTCAATTTTCTCATTAGCTGAATGGAGATAATGACCCATCAGCCTAGAAGGGGAACTATTTAAAAAAAAAAAAAAAAAAAAAGATCTGCCGACATGTTCAATACAAAAGGAGGAGGAGGAGGAAGAGGAAGGAGGGAGGGAAAGAAAAAGGCAGTTGTTTAGTGATTTTCCAATGTTGATGATGACTTTGCTCTATTTCAGAACTTTCGGCTATTTCCATCCAAAGCAACACAAGGCATGTGGGCTGTTGGTGTTCTGTCAATGTTGGCCTCCATTTTATATGAGACTCTGGGCATATGTTTGTGGGTCACCTGGCTTAGTGCCCCTCAAGGCCACAAGGAGCCAGTGAACAAGCAGTAGGCTGGTAGGCTTGCTGCTGGAGGAGAAAGGAGTTAGAATCCCTTGTTTCACTGGGTGAGGCTTTTAGGGAAGCATGATCCAAGGGGCCTGAAGACAAAACCAGGGAGTTCTCCTGGCATTCTCCTCCTCACCAGCAGATTGAGTAAATGGAGGCTCACTGAGGTAGAGGAATTTAGAGAAGCTATGCGTATAGATAACGACTGTCATCAACAGCTACTGTTTGGAGTGCATGCTGTGTGTCAGGTACTGTGCTAAGTATTGTTTACATTCATTTCCTCATGTAATCATCATAACACCTCAATGAGGCAGGCTCATTACTGTACCCATTTTACAGATGAGGCAGCTGAGACTCAGAAAAGGTTGAATACTTTCCCCAAAGCAATGCAGCCAGTCAGTGAAAGGGAGAGTGTTTTTCATCCAGGGCTTTCTGACTCCCAAGGCCCATGTGCCTCTAAGCTACTTGCACTGAGATGGGATAAGGGAAAGGTTCTGGCTGAATGCACAGCTGGGCCGTGTAGGTGGGGCCGTCCTCTGAGCCTCTTACCCTCTCCCTCTCTGTCTCCTAGGAAATGAACATCCAACAGCTCACCAGCTACAAAAAGAGCATCATGTCCTTGGCCGAGGCGGGGAAGCTCTACCGCAAGGACCTGGAGATTGTCCTCTGCAGTGAGCCCCCCATGTAAAAGGGGGGATGGGGGCTGCTTCTCCACCTCCCCCCAAACCTGCCCCTGCTGCCCTGCCACTTCCACCCAGACCCGGAGATCCTGAGCATCCCTCCCGCTGCCCCTGCCATCTGCACACACACCAGCCTGCAGAGCAGGAAAGAAGAGATGGAGAAGGGGCTGCTGATGGGCCCCCTGGAGCCCCCTCCAACCCAACCCTGGCTGACCAGTCACAGCGCTCTGCATGCAGAGGGGCACCAACCGCATAGAAGGTGGGCGGGGGCACAGGTGGGGAGTCCCTCGTTCTCTTCGCTGTGATGCATGAGCTCATTCGCTGTATGATTTAGGCTTCTGTGTCCAACAGAGTGGACCCTCCCCTCTGCCTCTCCCCCATGCCACCAGCCACCCCGAACCGCCAGGTTCCATGCCCCCACCTCGCTAGTGGTGTAGCTGTCTTCTCAGAGCTCCTTGTTCGTGGCGGGCACCGGCCCTGTCCCTGACTCAGCGTGCTCCCTTTCCCTTTGGGTTTCTTGTTTACCAAAGAAGAGTTTACAGACAATAAAAAGGAAATGTTCTCCTGTGGAAGCTCTCCCAGTTCTGGCTGAGTGGTGAACTTTCTCTCTGCCGCTAGTCCCTGACGAAGAGAGAGCCTGTTCTCGAGTGAGTGGGGAGAGTGAGGGGACCACCCAACTGGGGCACAACCACTAGAAGCAAGGGTGTGGGACCCCAGGACGCGGTACCTTCCCTTGCCACTCACTGCCTTCTCTCCATCAGCCTGTCACTTCTCTGCTCCGTGTTTGTTTCCACATTTCTGAAATCGTAACAGCAGTTATCAGTTCACTGAAAGTTTACTAAATGCCAGGTATTATGCAAAACGGTTTGCCTGCGGTATCTCTCTTAGTCCCTTGAGAGGGGTGCTGTGATTGTCTCCAGCGTACAGATGAGGAAACTCAAGATTAAAGAAGTCAAGTAACGAGCCCCATGTCTTAGGGCCAGTTGGCGGCGCAAAGCCAGGGTATGAATACCGAGGATTGGATCCACTTTTTTTTTTTTTAATTGGTCACACCACACGGCTAGCAGGACCTTAGTTCCTTGACTGGGGATTGAACCCGAGCCCCCTGCAATGGAAGCTCAGAGTTCTAACCACTGGACCGCCAGGGAATTCCCTGGATCCACATTCTTTACAGTAGGGCTACCAATGGCCTGTGGCAACAGTGGGACTAGGTGATCTCCACCCAGCAGGGGGGACCTCCACCCAGGAGTTCCAGGCACCACGAACTTAACTTCTCCCCCTCGAAATGCAATTTACCCCACAGCAACATATCAGATGCCCCTTGGTATAGGGCCTGGCCTTTGGGTGCACAGAACTCTTTGGGATCCTAGAACAGAGAGATACCTGGGTTTTTTTAATGCTATCAGACACTGACTGTTTTGACATTACCTCATTTAACGCCCCAACAATCCTTGCGATGGATACGATTTTCAGAGGAAGAAACTAAAGCTCAAAGACGTTAAGTCACTTTGGAAGTGTCCATTTGATAACCAGGAACTCACCTGGAGCAACGGAGCCCCGTGGGTCGAATATACGCCTCCTTTCTTTCCCAGCCACGCCCCTTTCTGAGAGAGCCTGTCCTGTTCACCCCCTGGATGATGCAGCCAGCGAGCCACCTGACCTCCGTCTGCCTGCCCACAGCTGATGGGGCCGAGTGGACATCTGGTCCAGGTGGGGCCCCTAAGAGCCTCCTGGAATCTGAGGTTGAGAGCCAGGGCTGTCAGGCAGAATGTGTGGCATTGAAGCTGGGTGGTGATACAGCTTTGGGGGCGAGAGGCGGCACGACGGCGATCCAAAACCAAGCCCGAAGTGATGCTGAGAAGAGTAGGAACCAGGAGCCCCAGAGAGTCAGAGAGTAGTGGAGAGAAGACGCAGAGAAAAACACAGGAAAGAAGGAAGGGAGGAAGGACAGAGACTGAGAGACAGAGACAGAGACAGAGTGAGGGGAAGGGGAACCACCCAACAGCTCCCATGAGGCCCTGCTGCACTGCCTGATACCGATTTCCCTGCCACCCCCATGTATCCTACCAGGGGATCTCCTGTCCACTAAGCGCAGCCCCCCACCCTATCATTCCTAGCTGTCCTCGGCCAGCATCCCCCAGGATGAGGCGCTGTAGCCCAGTCTATAGCTTCACACCTGCCCTCCCGACACACACTGCTCTGCCTGGGCTTCCCCTCAAAGCCACCGAGACAAGATGGGGTGGAGCGGTTGCCACAGCCTGGGATCCATGCAGGGGCAGAGGTGGGTCCTTTTCTACCTGGTTGCAACTCCGGGACCCAGATTTGCTGGACAGGGAAAGGGCCTGGGAGCCCTTTCTCCCAGGCACAATCTCTATTCAGCAGAAGGGGAAACTCATGCCGTCAGGGACACTTGGTCTTTCAGAAGCCCGTTTAGTTCATTGTGAACGCAGGTATCTGTCTATTGAGACAAAGGGAGAGGGGAGGGTGACGCTAAGGCCATCACAGTGCTGTGCCGTCCTCAGGGCTGTGCTGACTCTCGCCTGTGTTAGGAGCCCACGCCAGGGGAACAGGGGCTGGGGTGACAGGGAGCGTGGGGTGGCATCTGGGATTTATTTCACCCTCTTCTTTCTCTCTTGTGAACACTAGACTTGGTTGCTGCCTGACTCACAGGTGCGTTAGGAGCTGGTGAGCTCTAAACACAACCCTTCAGCGGAAGATCCTAGCCCAGCTCCATGCCCTTGAGTGGAATTTCCCATTCCACATAGAGCCTTGGGACCTGAGACCGAAGTCCAGAATAGAGCGGTCCCATGCAGACGCAGAGATTTCAAACTTAAAGGCAACTGTCTCCCGGGTACATTCTCCATTCACAAAATTCCCTTTGGAAAGATTACCGAAAGCCAGGCACAAACCCATCTAACTCTGTATTTTGGAGGGGGACACCTGCCCTCTACCCTAGCCTCCCAGGACCACCCCAGGAATGGCCCCGCCCCTGTGAGGTCCAGCACCTTTCTCTTGTCTTGAGTTTCCCCACGCAACTCTATCAACAGCCCCACCTTCTAACACAAAGGTCAGCAGAAACAGGCTATGAAGAAAAAGGAAAATGCCCAGGAACACCAAGTCCAGTTAGTAAGTCCCAAGGAAGAGGGCAGTGTCACACAGCTAACTCGATTAGCTGGAATTAGTTGCATCTCAGGGCTGAGAGAGCAGGCTGGTCAAATCCATAAGGTGCCAGGTCACTGGGAAGAACCCAAAATGGTTTGGACCACTGCAGGTCTTTCCCCAAGCAAACTGTCAATAATATAATTTTCCTGACAACTACTTTCTACCACAGGTTGCATGGGGAGATGGCAGGAAGACAGAGACGTAGGGGATAGGCTCGGTGGCACTGAGAGGGCATGGCCCTGACCCCCGGGGAACACATGATCCCACAAGGAGCCTCCCTTTGGTGTACCTGGTGCACCCTTGAACGTGTGGCCCACACGCCCCCTTTGGCAGCAGCAACAAAGAGACTGCCCCTTCCTCTGGGAATCCCTCCCTGGCTTCCCAGTGTTTAGCTTGGGTGCCACTCCCATGGGCACCTTCGTTCAATAATAAGTATTTGTTGAGTACCTTCATGGAGCTTATACTCTAAGGTGAAAAAGACAATACATAGATTAAAATGTTCATAAAGTTGTGATACATGCTCTAAAGTTCAACAAGGGAAAGAGATAGGAAGAGGGGAGGGAGGCGCTATTTTAGGTTCTCTGAATAGGTGAAATTCAAGAAGAGATGTGAATGAGGTGAGGCAGTGGACCTTGCTGCCATCTTGGGGAAGGGAGTCCAGATGGAGGAAACAGCCAGTGCAAAGGCCCTGAGGTAGGAGAGTTCCTGGCATGCTCAGAAATGTGGTCACTGAGGCTGGGCAGAATGAAAGAAGGGGGTGAACAGTTGATGGGGCTGGGGAAACAGGTGAGGCCAGGTGGAGGCCACAACAAAAAGGACTTCGGATCTTACTGTGTCAAAGGAAGCCACTGAGCGGGGGAGACCATCAGAGAAGTGACATGATTTATTTTCAAGGTCACTCTGGCTCCTGTGTCAACACTAAACTATAGGAGGCAAGGGAGAAAGCAGAGGCACCAGTTAGGAGGCTGACGCACCAGGGCCACTGAGAAACACTGATGACTTGGACCAAGGAAGTGGTGGGAGGTGAGAGCAATAGCAGATTCTGGACCTGTTTCTAGGATTGAATCAAAAAGGCTTGCTAAGGACAAGATACGTGACATGTGAGAAAAACAGGAGTCAAGAAATGACTCCGAGGCTGCTAGCTGGAGCAACTGGGTGCGTGGTGGGTGCCAGTAACCGAGACGGGAGAGGAGCAGGTTTGGGGATGGGTCGGGGGGGTAACTGGGATTTGGGACACGCTGCCTGGCATTTGGTGTCTGTCAGGACACCAACGGAAAATAGACTGCACATTCACATTGTGGACCTTCAACAAACATCCATGAGACAGACAAATGCTAGGTGCTGGGGACACAGCAGTGAATAGGATAGTCCCTGGCTGCCGAGAGCTTAAAGGCTCCTGGGCCTGAGAGATGAGGAAACTAGCAACTCCGCATGGTAAGTGGTAGGTCAGAAAAAAAGCACAGGAGGAGGTCCCTAGATTGGGGGTGGGGCTGAATTCCTTGGTGAGAATGCCTGGCAGTTAAAACATCAGCGTCCACAGTGGCACCAGAGCCAGAGGAAGCCAGACTCAACTGAGTGGACTGCAAGTCCCTTGAGAGCTGAAGCTCAGAGGGGAGAAGCTCAGAGGGTAAAGCTCAAGGACCAGACAGGACCAGCTTGTGCAAGGCTGGACATCACTCTCTTTTCCCAGGCTGCTTTGCAACTCCTTTCTTCTCCTTCTGGTCCTGGCTCAACCGTCACCTCCTCAGTGAGGCCCACCCTGATTAAACTGCAACCCACTCACCCCCCACCCGATGCCCCATAACCCCTCCCCACCAGGAATATTTTTCCCCATAGCACATGACGACGTGCGCTGATGTGTGTTCAGATGCTCCCCCAGCTAGAAGGTAAGTCCTCCAGGGCGGTGCTCACACTCTACTGTCCTGCCCACACCTGCTCAACCCACACACCTGGGGCACCGTTCCTTCCAGCCTCCTCCTCACCTGGCACCCCTCAGCTCCCCAGAATAGTGGCCCCAAAGATGTCTGAGCCCTAAATCCTCGGATGTAGCTAATACGTTATTTTACGTGGCAAAGGGGAATTGGGACTGTAGAAGGAATTAAGGTTGCTAATCAGCTGACTTCAGGGAGACTATCTAGGATTATCCAGGTGGGCCCAAAGTAATCACAAAGGTCCTTGGATGTGAAAGAGGCAGGCAGAACCCAGAGTCAGAATGATGCAGTAAGCGGGAAGCATTTAGAAACTAGGAAAGGCGGGAAAACATTCTCCCTTAGAGCCTGCAGAAGCCCCGCAGGCCTGCCGGACACCTGTTTTTTTTTTGTTTTTTTTTTTTGCGTGGTACGCGGGCCTCTCACTGTTGTGGCCTCTCCCGTTGCGGAGCACAGGCTCCGGACGCACAGGCTCAGTGGTCATGGCTCATGGACCCAGCCGCTCCACGGCATGTGGGATCTTCCTGGACCGGGGCACGAACCCACGTCCCCTGCATCGGCAGACGGACTCTCAACCACTGCGCCACCAGGGAAGCCGCCGACACCTCAATTTTAACCCATTTTGGACTTCTGACCTCCAGAGCTGTAAGGTAATAAATTTGTGTTGTTTTAAGCCACCAAGTTTGTGGTAAGTGGCTACAGCAGCCAACAGGAAGTGAATACAAAACAAAACATAAAACAGGCCCACCTACTCGATATTTGTGTTCCTGTCACGTTATGAAATATGGGTAAGTATTTCATACTTGAGTGAGTGTTTCTGTGAGGATCCAGCGGATGCTAGTCACACACACACTTCGCACGGTGCCCAGCACAGAGTCTCACTAACTGGCAGCCGTGGGGTTGATGTTTGCTGTGGCCGTAGCGCAGGAGGCTTCCTCTGCTTTCTGCTGTGTGTTTTGTGGCTGCCCCAGGACTCACGGGGACCCAGCTGGTTCCCAATTTGGGAAGTCTCACCTTTTGGAGAAGGCGCCCACCTGGTGTACCGCATCCTCCTTCAGGGATGGGAGTCCTCCAAACCTGGCGGATACCCCAAGGAACAGTTCTGTCTGCCAGGGCCCAGGAGCTGACCTCACACACCGTGCCCATGAAGGGGGTCCTAGAAACCACCCAGAAGCCTGACTCAGGGTGCTCGGTCCTCCTTACGCCTGTCCTTTGTTTCCACTCAGAGATCATAGTCAACCGGGAGAACTTGGCCAGACAGCCCCTTTGTTGGTCTCAAGTTCCCCATCTGTAGAATGGGAAGCTTGGAGTGAACGGTGTGCAAGCCTCCTTCAAAATCTTACCCCCTGACATCTCACTGAAGAGCGTTTATAAATGGCAAACAAGGGCTTCCCTGGTGGCGCAGCGGTTGAGAGTCGGCCTGCCGATGCAGGGGACACAGGTTCGTGCCCCAGTCCAGGAAGATCCCACATGCCGCCGAGCAGCTGGGCCCGTGAGCCATGGCCGCTGAGCCTGCACGTCCGGAGCCTGTGCTCTGCAACGGGAGAGGCCACAACAGTGAGAGGCCCGCGTACCGCCAAAAAAAAAAAAAAAAAAAAAAAGGCAAACACACACATCGAAGACGACTGACATCATCAGCCATTAGGGAAATGCCACTGTGAGATCCCACTGCACACCAGTGTAAACTGAGGATCATTTTAAAATGTCTTATCCCCGCTTACAAAAGCAGAATCTACTAAATTGTTGTGGATGACAGGGAGCTGAAGAAAAAAGGCTTCCTCATAGAGCCAGTAAGCTGAGTGTTAAAACAATGTTACCGACAGTTTAAAACAATAACCACAATGAAATCCCCACATCCCTCCGTGCTGTGCTCTGTCATTCACTCTGGTTCCACTGCATCTTGGATTAGCAGTCTGCTCTCATGAAGCCATCTGCTTCTGGACCAAAAAGAGTCCTGGAAATCCTGACTCGATCCACGTTTATGGTCTGAGAGCTGCTTAGCTGACGTCAGCTCAGAAGCCTGCACCCAAGAGTCTATTCTTTATATAAAGTATGAACGGTGTGAAGCACCTGGTACAGTCTTTAATCACAAGGCTCTAAGACTGTCCTTTTTAATTGACGACACACGCTGCACCCTGCAGCTTAGAGCAGAGCCTTCAGGCAAACACCAGACTAAACGAAAACACCTCTAAGATGACACAGACTTCATGGCTGTGGTTAATTGATTACTCTAACCAATAAGGTCAAAATGGAGGAGTAAACTTCTCTCTCAGGCTACAGTACAGAACGATTTCATGAGACTTTAGATGAGCCTTTCCCCTGAGGGTAAAAATATATGGGCAGTGAGGCACTGACAAATCACAAGGAGCTTCCATAAACCACACGATTTCTAAAATACTTACATTAACATTTCATCTGTATAAGCATAACCTCAGGAAGGCCAAAAATGTTCTCTGATCTGACAAGTCTTCTTGTGCAAATCTTATAAGAGTAACACATCAAACAAACCTAATTCTTTCTGGCACTCTCTTTTGATAAGATGCAAAAACAAATCTTTGTGATTTTCCAGGGCTCCTCTGAGAAATCTCAAAGAACATAGTAGGTGTAAAAGATATCTTGAAAGTTTTCTCTTTTTTTCTATATTTATTAAATTATTTGAAAAGGGAGAATCTAAAGAGTTACCAGAAGGGATATAGACAGTTGATTAATAAATGATCATGGGTGCCTGAGAAACAATCCTTGGTTACCCACTTAATTAACAACATTTAAAAGTAAACAGACCCAAGAGTGTGGAAGGCATACATCCACATAAAAATTTGCACACAAATGTTCACAGCAGCATTGTTCATAATAGCCAAAAAGTGGAAACAAGCCAAATGCCCATCAACTGATGAATGGATAAATAAAATGTGGTGTATCCACACACTGGAATATTAATCACTCATAAAACGGAATGAAGTACTGATACATGCTACAACATGGACGAACCTCAAAAACGTTATACTAAGAAGTTGCACAGAAAAGGCCCCATGCTGTATAATTCTATTCACATGAAATGTCCAGAACAGACAAATCCATTGAGACCAAAAGTAGACTAATGGTTGTCAGGGGCTGGGGCAGCGGTTCAGGGGCCGGGGTGGCGGGGGGCGGTATTGAGGAGTGACTGCTAATGGGGACGGGGTTTCATTCTGAAAATGTTCTGGAGGAACTTCCCTGGAGGTCCAGTGGTTAAGACTTCGCCTTCCAGTGCAGGGGGTGCAGGTTCGATCCCTGGTCAGGGAGCTAAGATCGCACATGCCTCGCAGCCAAAAAAGCAAAACAAAACAGGAGCAATATTGTAACAAATTCTATAAAGACTTTTTAAAAAATGGACCACAGCTCCATCTGCTCCTGACTTACCTATTCAGATATAAATTTACTATGTTTACACCAAAAAAAAAAAAAAAAAGGTCCGCATCAAACAAAGTCCTTAAAAAAAAAAAAAAAGAAAATGTTCTGGAATCAGGCAGAATTAGATAGTGGTGATGGTGGTGATGGTCGTACAACCTAATAACATACTAAAAACCACTGACCTATACTCTCTACAAAGGTGAATAATATCTTAACTTTCTTTTTAAATGCCTATGCAGGCACTGATTGTGAAAAAATTAAGTAAAATAAACAGAATCATACACATAGCTTGCTCATAAGTGAGGAGTTTCTATTTTTTGTGGTGTAAAATGGTCTATTCTAGGACGCAACGAATTCAACGTAAAGCACCAGAAAGTTTTCTGGTGGGATACAGAATCTCTGCTGTCGAGAATAACCTTCTGTATTGTAGGCAATGGTATTAATCAGTAAACCAAGGAGGCAAGCCCACCCAACCTGAGCAAACTTTGCTAAAATAGAATATATTTCACCGTTTCTTTTCAGACAAAGATATTATAAAGTAATACAAATAAATTCACTTTCACTTTCCAAACCTTGTCCTTCACGGTGCCCTTTCACTTTCTGGAACAGACTGATACTTTACTGTAGCACAGAGAGTCTGCGGGGTCAAAACTATTTTCATAATAATGATAAAATGTTATTTATGTTAACATACAATGTGTTCATCACTGCTATTTTCAAATGACTCAATAAATAAGTAATTTTTTTAATGTCTCCATTTTGATTTCAAATGCGGTAAGTAGTATCGATAGTTTTAACCCACATAAACAAAAGCTCTTTGGGTAATCTCAAATGAGTTTTAAGAATGTAGAGGGGAAAACCACATCTTAAAACAGTGTTGAGTGCGAAAGGAAACAGATTAAGAAATGGCGTTACAATACCACCTATGTGAATTAAAAGTACTTACAAGGGCTTCCCTGGTGGCGCAGTGGTTGAGAGTCTGCCTTCTGCCTGCCGATGCAGGGGACACGGGTTCGTGTCCCGGTCCGGGAAGATCCCACATGCCTTGGAGCGGCTGGGCCCGTGAGCCATGGCCGCTGGGCCTGCGCGTCTGGAGCCTGTGCTCCGCAGCGGGAGAGGCCACAACAGTGATAGGCCCGCGTACTGCAAAAAAAAAAAAAAAAGTACTTACAAGACAGCATCAATGCTTTGTTAGAGCATTAAGACAACCAAAAGACATCCATTGAGTGTTCCAGAATGGTGGCCTACGGTGGGAGAGGGAGGCATGGGAGTGGGAAAGCTCATTCGGAGGGCCTGAAACAAGGCAGGGACCTTGCATAGACCGTTGATAATAAACTGCCTCAAACCGAGAAGGGTGCTGAAATTCACCCTAGGCCCCGGAGGTTCCCATGTGCCCTCCCACAGGAAGCTGCAGCTGCCCAGGACAGAGTTGACACCACACAGAGACCCTGTCCTGGCTCCTAGCATCATCATCTTCCCGGAGGTGCCTCATCCTGGAGGATTTTCTCCAGCACATCCACACATGGTAGGGAGAGCTGGCCTTGGAAGGAGCAGCCCCCAGGAGCCGGAAGGCAGGTAGGACTGGGCAGATACCAGAGAGGCAATGCAAGCATATGTATCATGTACAGACCACCTACACGGACCAAAGGGGTTGTTCAGTTGCAGGGATAAGGGTGGGAGTGCTGGCTGGGTGGGAAGCCTGTACCTAACATGGAAATAGGCAGAAAGTGACAAAAGTGGCTGGAGGGACCAACCACACTGTCTGTCATCCTGTTAAGTGGATGTTTTTAAAAGGTGCATGAGTTGGAGTGCCACAGTGCCTGCGGTGAGGGGTGGTGGAGGAAAAAGGAACCCAGGAGAGACACACAGAGTCCAGACTGGAGGGCCAGAAGCTGAGAGAAGAAAGTTCTTCAAAAGGTGCAGAGTGATCCACGGGGTCAGTGTCACCAGCTCAAATCCCACGGATATGTCCCAAAGTGCTCCATCACATCAAACCAACCATGGAAATACCAGTGATCAACGCCGAATGACCTGCTGGTTTCCGCTTAACCAGTGCCCTGGCCGACGACGGGGACCTGGCTGCTTGTCAAAGAAATAGATTTCACTGTCATTCAGCTTGGTTATGAAGTTTGTCATTGTTTGACGACTATCGTTTGGAGCATTAACCGCAGGCTATGAGCTACACTCACACTGGGGTTTATAGAATGAAGAACCACAACAGACCTGCCCGGATAAGGCTCCCGGTCGAGGAGACGGCAAACACTTCCAGCAGGCAAATAATCACCGGGGTGTTCTTGCCTTTCTGAGTCCCATACAAAATGCCCAATCGCTCATCCTATTCCTCCCGTTGATTTTAAGGCGGCCCCTCTCCCTGTCCCTCTGTGCCCACCCTCCACTCTCTCTCCGCAATCCCAGGCTCTCTGCACAACTCTTTCTCCAGTGACCTGTCCCCTCTCCTTCCCTCACTGCCCTCAGTAATATTCCAGGGACACACTGTGGTCTGTAACTGCCCCTCTTCAGGACCAACCAGGTAAATGATCTGTAGGGCTCAGTGCTAAAAAGAAAATGCGGGGCCTCCTGCCTCAAAAAAGTATGAAGAATTTCCGGGCAACGACAGCAGAGCATTACACCAAGCCTGGGGTCCTGTGTGGCTGCTCAGGCTGCACACTCCAAAAGCCAGCCCCGTGCCCCCGGGACAAGGAGACATAAACGAGCTTATCGAGCACCAGCCTGGGGCAGAACAGGACAGATGCGCACCTGCGCAGCCCAGTCTGTGACCCATCAGCTTGTCATGAGCAGGGGATGGGCTCTCATCACTAACTGCCCCCAACGGGACCCAGAATCTCATCAACTCCCCGTAAAAGGGATCACTAACACTTGTTAGAGCAGAAATTGCAAATGCAACTCAATGGTTAACGAAAAGCAAGGATCCTGAATATTAACTTTAAAAACCAAAGTGAAGCTGTGAAGAGTCCTCTGTGACCACAAAACTACGCTCTGAATCACAAAAGCCTGCATAGCAGGCCCCGGCTTTGGGGCAGGTATGGACAGGGCAGCACGTCCCCCAGGGACATGTCAGCAAACAGAGAGATGACACTGAAGGGGCTCCAGCTGTCCCCAGAGCCACAGCCTAGAGGAGGATGCCTCATCTCACCCTAAAGGTGGCCTTTCTAAGTCCTGAAGGAAGACGTCTGCTGCTCAGGACCCCCCTTTCTTGGCCTCTGGTTTCATGAAAATCACTGAAGTCAGGAGGCACTCCTCTGAAGTAGGTTATTGCATCCAAGACTAAGCAGCTGAAACCACAGCCGGATTAACTGGCAAGGAGCTGAAGAGCCCCGGGCAAAAGTATAAAGGGGAAAAGAAATGGACCCAAAAAGGCAGGGAGGCCACAAGATCCGGAGAGTTACCAACTGCGGAGCATCCCTCAACTGAGAGACTGCAGTCGGTGGGTAAAAACCCCAACTTCCTGGTGCCATTTCCCGTGGCTCACACCCCACCCCCTGCCCTGTGCCCCCACCCCAGCGTCCAATGCACCCCAAGTCAGAAAGTAGTTGAATCCCAGGATGAGAAAATCAGAAGCCTGATGAGTCCCATCATGACGAATACGATCCCAAGACAAAATACTGCCCACAGTGGTTCGAAAGAGGCAGCCTCCTTCCCATCCAGATGGAGAGAGGAGGCATCACTGTACCACAGCAGAGAGACAAGGAAGGTGTACAGCCCGTGCTCTACCGAAAAAGCAAGAGGAGAGTCACACGGGCCTTCAGAAGGCCAGCAGCAGCAAGTCATGGCTCTACAACACAAACAAATCGGGAAGAAAGGGAATGGTTTGAAAAAGATGCAGTCTTCCAATCCCAGATGAGCTATGTGTCCAGCAGGCACGTGTTGGAAGAGGAAGGGGAGCAGTGAAGGGGGCAAGTGTTCCCTGCATCTGGCCAGTGCTCCCCTGGAAAATGAAGGCAAAACCACGCAGGCCTTAATGAAGGCCATCAGCCACGAGTCTGCGCTGGTGCACAGACAAGCCAATCAGAGTGGAGAAAGAGCAGAAGCTGCTTGAGGAAGTGAAAATGAATAAGCAGAAAATCCAAGACCTGGAGAAAAAAATGAGAAAAACAAGAAAGGTCCTCTAAAATGTACATTTGCCTTCTTAAACAGGAAAGCCACAAACTCGTGTTCTGGGTACAGGATGTTAAAAGAGCTCTTGCCACAGAGAAGGTGGGAATTGCCAACTTGAGACATGTTTTAGGACACGCACTCCAAGAAAGAGAGAGACTCTTCAACAAGCCCTGTCTCTTTAAACAGCTCCAAGAAGTAAGCAGTCCACCAGAAACTTCCTGGAAGATGCCCTCAATGACCAGAGAGTTCCTCTGGCCCAACCACCAAAACAGGTGAAGTCTTGCTCCGAGTATCAATAATAGGCCAACGTGTGGGGGCCTTTCTCTTCCTGCTGAAGGAGCCCGGCCCAGACTGGAAGCCCTGACAACCATTCCCAGGGGTCACCTCCTGGCTGGTTCAGTGGAGTCCCACCAACAGATGCAAGAAACCCTTCTCTTCTAGAGAGATGGATGTCACAGGCCATGTGTCATTTCCACAACCTCCATGATCACACTGAGACAAAGATGCCCGCCCCACCGGGAAGACCTCCTGTGCCCCCTGCATCCTACCACCTATGGTTCGCCTTAGACCTACTGAGAAAATACAAACTGTGCTCCCCTCCCCCGCCTGCCCAGTAAGAACAATCTGAGGTTTGGGTTTTAAACAACCGTCTGCCCACTGTGAAGGCCACTGGCTAAACTGCCTCTTCCCACCACCACCACCGAGTCAGCCTACAAGCCCCTCCTCGTCCCTCACTGGAGGAGTTCAGCCTGGACTTGGGTCCGGGCCTGCGGAGGAAGCCCCTACACCTTGTCCTGGGCTCCTCTGAGGTCTCTCCTGACCACATATCTGTGCTTTGCTGAAACCCTTCACTTCTGCAAATACGTGGAGAAGAGCCACTGTGTCACAGCATCAAAGCAGAACCAACTTGATTCCCACAAACACAGCCAAGCCAGGGCCAACTCAATCATCATCTTCCTCAGCAATCCTCCCTGGCTCTTCCCAGTGAGAATTCGAAGACTGTGGCCCCACCTTTGGAGACTGGACATACTCCAGCATTGGCTCTGCTGTCTACATAGCAAATTAGAGGCTTCCACACTCTTATGACAATTCATACCACAATCCTTGGTGCAGTGTGACCAGCTTGAAGAGGTACTATTTGCAATTAACTGCAAGCCTGATAGCCCCAGCTCCATGGCTACCACACTTACATGGAAAACCAGAATCTCTGAACCCACACATCGATGAAGACCTGCAACATCGACTTGGTCTATATCATGCAGCCCTCAACATCCTAGCGGCATCGTTTAGAGATTCCCGTGATAAAGGCCACATTCACTCTGCAGAGAACCACCACCATGCTTTAAAGCAGCCAGCAATGTTGCCAGGGTGTACACACCTTACCCAACTCCAGATGCCTCTGCATACATTACATGTATCGTGGCACAGCCGTGGTGTCACAAGGCACTAGATGGAATCTTCATCACCGAGCTCACAGGGCCAGCTGGGCAGATGACCGTCCAGGTCCACAAAATGGGAAGAGGGACTCAAAAGGCCACACTCAATGCTACGGACACATACCTCCCACAGCCCAACTTCACGCTGATGCTGATGCTGATGCCTGGGGTCTTTGCCAAGATCCCCAAATCCCACAGAGCGCAGGGGCGACTCAAGGTAAAAACCAGCACTCGGTTCCCTCACCCAGAGGTGCTCCTTGTTGCACCCACAGCATTTCCAAAGCTTGCTTCTGCTGCCTGGTACCAGGCATCATAGTCCCAACAATGAGGGAATCTCTGGCTGGCAAATCCACAACTGAAGGACTGCCCGAAGCAGGCCACGTGAGCATTCAGACAAAAAGCTTCCAAAATCTGGAGGAACATCCCTCCCCTGGAATTCCTGCGGAGCTGTCAGAGCAGGTATCCCAGGAACTGAGCAGGAAAAGGACAGGCGAGCCTGATTCAGCTGTGGAGGATGAGTCATCATTTAAAAAAAAAAAAAAAAAGACCCAAAACCCTCGTTGCATCCAGGATGCCCTGGTGTGAGGGCACAGCAAGTTCAGTGCTTTTACACCACCTCCTAAATAGTGGGGACCTCAAATGCTTCCAATTCTTCTGCCACATCTGTTCCCTGCTGGGCCTTCTCCTTAAAACCCTTCTCTGGTTTCTCCCCTGAATGAGCAACTACCACTGCTGAAGTCTGTGATTTAAAAAAACAAAAATGTATTCACCACACAAGATTACCTCAAGACCTTGTTCGCCACATAATTGTTTAATTTTAATAGCAGCTCAGTGTCAATTAACAGTAAAGGGCTGAGTGACTTAGAGCACTGCGTGTAATGCTCTAAAAATCTTTGGGTTTGAGTGAAAAGAAACATAATAAAAACCGAGTTCCAGCCGATCCAGCTGCCCAACCAGCTTTAGGAACCAGTAATTCATATCTGAAAGGGCTGGGGTTTGAAAAGTCTGTGTCCGTCAACTTTGAAAAAACGTCTGCCATGGCTTCATGGGAGCCTCCAGATGGTGCACAGAAGAAGCAGGCAGAGACCACCGAGGTTCAGAAAAGTAATCTCGCTAAACTCAACACAGCACCTAACAGCCGCTTTCTGAGGGCTCACCCCACAGGGACCGCCGCAAGGCAGTAGTTCTCAACCAGAGACGGTTTTGTCCCCAGCTCCCCTCCCCGAGGACATCTGGTAATGTCTGGAAACGTTTTTGATTATCACAAATCAGAGGGGATGCTCCTGGCATCTCATGGCTAGGGCTGGGGACGCTGCTAATCATCCTACGATGCACAGGGCAGCACACCCCACCCCAACCATGACAAAGAACGATCCAGCCCCAGGTGTCAGTACTGCTGAGGCTGAGAAGCGCCAGTCCTAACGTCACGCGAACCCCGCTAGGCATCCACTCTCGAGTCCCTCTGAGCACCTCACTCAGTAGGCCCTGTCCCTGGTGGCGGGGGCGGGGTTTATACACACAGACACAGAGACAAAGCTTCGCATCTCTGAAGGGGTGGTGGAGGGGCGCCAGCAATGCCTGATGCCCACTCATGAACTCTCCCCCACACCCCGCCCCGCAATGCCAGGCACCCAGGGATGCTGAGTTCAAGTACTCTTTTTAGAGTCTTCCAAATCTTTAAAAATCCTTCTAAGTAAAAGAAACCCCGCTCAAAAGAAACTTCAGCACTTATTACCTCATTTAAACTTCACAGCCATCCAATCGGGTCGGGACTCAGGATCACCAAGCGACAGAAGAGGAGACGGGGGGTACACAACGAGGTTTGGGTAACTTTTCCAAGGTGACACAGCCCTTGAGTGGCAGAGCCGCAGGCCCGGGCCCTCCGGGTTCCGAGGCCACCGTGGAACTGCGCGGTGGGGTCCCAGCCGATGGGGGAGGGGGGCGTTCCGATCCCAGCCCGGCTTCCATCCGGCTCTCACCTCCTCCGGCTCTCACCTCCTCCGCAGCCGCCGCCCTTCCCTGGCTGGGAGGTGAAGGCTTCCAAGGCGCCAGACCGGCCCTCTAGCACGGCCCTCACCAGGGAGGGCAGCTCTCTGGGGCAAAGGCGGGGCCTGGGACGTGGCGTGAGCACGTGGCGTGGGGCAGGGGCAGCTCCTCCCACGAGCCGCCGCGGCTGCGCAGAGAGGACCCTGCCCCGCCTCTCCCGCCGCGCGGGTTCCCGCTGGTGCCGGTCTGGCGGGCCAGCTCCCATTCCTCCGCAACCACGCTCACCTGCGAACGTGGCCAGCAGCACCTGTAGGAGCTACTGGTTCATGGAGCAAGTCAGCTCCAAGGCCCATCACCTGTTCATTTAGGGTCCCCCAAACTTGCCCGCTCACAGCATCCGCTAGGAGCCTCTCTGTGCTCCTCGGAGGCCAGCAGCCAGCCAATACCTAGAAATCAATGAGTGATGGCGAGTCCCTGAGGTTTCCTTATTTTTACCTCCATTAAACCGCTCCTCGGTTCCCTCAGTCTGTCTCTGCTTTTGTTTCACAGCAAGAGGCTGCTTGTGGACGAGGCGGGCCAGCGGTCCTGCAGGGACCAACCTCACTCGCCTCCTCTGGGTGGGACTGATGCCGGACTTGGACATTCATGCCCCAGGGCTCGTCCTGTGTCTTCATTTCCTGGTGGTCACACTTTAGTCTGATCCACAGGTTCCTGTTGAAAACCACCCAGCAGGGCACCTTTGCATCCAGAGGCCTGTGACAATCAAGAGACAGCATTCAGGCAAACTATATTCCGAGGCACATTTTTTTTCTTCTACTTTGAAAATACACATATTCAAATCTAAAATTTTTGTTTCAGAAAACAACAGCCAACCAGATTCTACAGATGTTACCCCTTTGCCATATGAGCGCCAGACCAGTTTTTTAAATGAGTAAACATTACTCTAAAGCTAAGCTCCCCCACCGACCACTACCCTGCTATTCCTTTCAGTCACCCACTCCCTCTCTGGGCCGAGCACTATATAACCAGAGCATCCCTTCTCTGAATATTTCTTACTGGTATGGGACACTACTGTAGCCAGAAATCAAGACGTCATACCTGCCCTGTGGGTTCTGACAACTTACAGAAAAGGTAGCATACTGCCCACGTCTGGACCCTATTTTAGGCTCATTCTAAAACAGTCCCAGCACCTTTTCTTGACTGGATGTCAGATCCCTGTAGCTGGGCAAGGGTGGCTTTTTCCATCCTAGGCTGGAAGGGATGAACCCTGCCATCTGATGGAGGAGAAACAGGCCCAGAGAGGGGAAGTGAATGTGTCAAGATCACAAAGTCAGCGGTGAGGTAGGGACTAGACCTGCACTCTTGGCCTGGGCCAGGCTGCATTCACGAGCTGGTGACATCATCAGAACCTTCTTCCTCCTCATCCCACACAGAGCAGGCTATGTGGATGGGAATCCTCCTGCCCCACTGCACTCGGTCTGGAGAGGAGCCAGCCAGCTGCAGACAGCCATGCCGGGAGGCTCTGAGCTGCTGCAATTCCGCTTGTGGGCATCCTGCCACTGGGGTCAGCAATTCTGGTCAAGAGGGAGAGGCATAGGGCACCAGAGCTAGGAATCTAGGTGAAGCCACAGCGCCCCCTGCGGCTAACTGCTAAGTAACCCAAACCTTAGGTCTACCTGTCAGATTTCTTGTGGTGCCCACCCAGGAAAGCTGAGGGCTGGGTTCAGAGCAAACCCCTCCTGGGGAGATTTTCCTTTTGCTCTGCATCACCCCTGGGGGAACCCTCAGGATCCCAGTTGATAAGAAAATCATGTCCACCGTGTACAAGACTCTTTCTCTCTCTGACTGCTTCCCTGAATGTGTCCACCCAGCATCATCTATTGATGGCTTTATGCAGGCCAGACACTGGGTCCAGTACTTTGGGGATGGAAATGACAAGGCACTATTCCACCCACCATGGAATTTCTTGAGTGAGGCAGACAACCAAGGAAACATAGTGAGACAAAGATTTGATGGAGTGCAGTGGGCTGGGGGGGTAGAAAGGCGGAAAAAGTACCATGGAAATGGATCGGAGGGGCTCTAATGGCAGACAAGGTGTTTGAGCTGAGCTTTGAGGAGGAAACACAGGAAGACAGATATGGAGAGAGGGGAAGGCATTTGTGGGAGATGGAACATACACAGCCAATACCCTTCCTCACGTGTCTCTTGTCCCAGCTGCTTCCTCTTCCTCCCTCTCCTCCTAATTCACCATGGGTCACAGTGGCTGTCCAGCTAGAGAAGCCACCCACCTTTCCTAGCTGCAGCTCCCCTCTCTGACAAGGTCCGTGTCTGACTGGATTCCTGTGACTCTCCCAGCCCTCATACTTTGACCCTGCCAAGGAGCACTTGGTTTCCTGAATCCTGCACAAGCCTGTCCACAATCTGGACACTTGAGAATTCAATACGTGGGAAATATTTCTTAGGCAGGGGATTCAGCAAAGTCAAAACCATCCTTTGTCTCTAAGAAAGAGGATTCATCCCAGGAAAGGAGAAAAGGGGCAAAGGTGTCATGCCGAGAGAAGTTTCTCTGCAGGCCACTATGGCTGCTATACACCCTCGCTCATGGCAGAGTGGGTCCTGAAGGTGCAGGGAAACCCATTCACCCTGGACAGCAGTATTATTCTGATACTCCTATCTCCTTTGTAAAAAATCATCTTGAGCTAGAAATCTGTGCTGCCACCAGGGGGCAGCAGAAGACCAAAGCTTTACCTGAAAACAGCTAATTTGTTAAATTCTCTGCCCAGGAGGAAGAGCAGCCGTTCCTAATCTTGGCTGCAAATCAGATTCACCTGGGGAGGTTTAAACAACACTGATGCCAGGTTCCCACCCCCAGAAATTCTGATTTAACTGGCCCGGGGTGCAAGCCAGCATCACACTTTTTGGCCTCCCCACAAGAACTTTAATTTTGTTTAACAGGGAAAGTGTAGACGAGGAGAAGCAGCAACCTCTCAGACCATTCTACATTTCAGCCAGGGTGAGAACCACTGGGCTAGACAGACCATTGTAACTCAAAGCATGGTTCACAGACTACCAGCATCAACATCACCTGGAGCTTGTTAGAAATGCAAAATCTCAGGACCCACCCCAAACCTATTGAATCAGAATCTGCATTTCAACCAGGTCTCCAGGGGATTTGTTTGCATATTAAGATTTGAGAAATGCTGGTCTTAGTAACCAGAAGGGCCCTTGGGGAGATCCTAGTCCTACACCAAATCCGGTTTACAGATGTAGAGGTTGAAGCCAGATGGAAGAGTCCGTCTGCTCAGACATTGGCGATGCGTTGGGTGGGATGGCACAGACCTCAAAACCCTGACTCCCAGTCCAGTACTCTTGCTCCCACAGCACCCAGAGTGGGCCTGGGCACCAAATGGCCATAAACAGTGGCGCGAGTTTGGTGAGGTTTTGGAACTTCCCCGTAGCTCTCAGCAAGCGGACTGTGGGCATCCCAGAGATGGCTAAGTTACCATCCCGGCTCAAGGCACTTCCATCCTCATATGTAACTCAAAACACACACACACGGCATCAGCCAAGCATAGCCTCTCACCTTGAGTCACGCTGTGGGACCATCTCTAAATCTAGGAAGAAAGAGCAGGGAAAAAGATCAGTGTGGACGGATGTGTAGCCAGGGAAGGTTTCCTGCAGGCTGGGCTTGTGAGAGGGGGTGGGTGAGATTTCAGTGGCTGGTGGAGGGAGAGGCAGCCTTTCAGGCCAAAAGACCAAGATGAATGAAGGGTATTAATAAGGCAGGAAGGGGATCAGTGTGACCAGGGCACCAGGTAAGGATTGGGCAGCAGTGAGAGATAAAGCCGGGTTGGGGGAGTGGCTCAGAACACAGACAAGGCCCTGAAAGCAGACAGAGGACTGCTGGGTAGAGCTGATTCAGTTCCTGGGCTGGAGGCCACAGTGAGCCATAGAAGGCATTGGAGCCAGGGTGGAGTCTGGTCCTTGGACAGGTCTTCTGGGGTGTATCGGACATGGTACAATGGAGGAAGGGGCTACAGGAACCCTCACCCTGGGAGCTCATTGAGGGTACGGCTAGAGGCTCGTTCATCTCAAGGTCACCAGCATTTGGTAGAGCCTTGGCCTTGGAAGGTCTCCTCCAGCTGACCATATGCAACCCAAGGGCCATTTAAGACTCAGGGTCTAGATCAGAACAGGAAATTTAAGTCATGCTCTTGTGACCTTGGGCTTGTTCCACCAGAGAGTCAGGATGATAACAGAAACTCCCTCATAAGGTTAGTAAGAATTATCTGTGGGGCTTCCCTGGTGGCGCAGTGGTTGAGAGTCCGCCTGCCGATGCAGGGGACACAGGTTCGTGCCCCGGTCCGGGAGGATCCCATATGCCGCGGAGCGGCTGGGCCCGTGAGCCATGGCCACTGGGCCTGCGCATCTGGAGCCCGTGCTCTGCAATGGGAGAGGCCACAACAGTGAGAGGCCCGCTTACCGCAAAAAAAAAAAAAAAAAAAAAAAAAAAAGAATTATCTGTGATAAGACCCTTTCCATAGCTGGTGTCTACCTGGTGCTCCATATCATGATAACTCCTTTCTACTTCTTAACCCCTGCTCTTCCCAGGGCCTCAGAAAGTTAGCACCACCTTGGTATCCCTTTGAGTTGCTCCTTCAGTCTCTTCTCCTTCCCTAATTAATGGTAGCATCTGTTGAGTACTGTACCCATATAAAAGCACAAGCCCATTACATCCTACAATAATGCTTTGAGATCGGTTCTATTCATTCCCTGATTTAAAGATGAGAAAACTCAAGGGCAGAGTTTTACATGCACACAACAAGGGCTTGAATTGGGTTACCATATCAAGCACCCCTCTCCTAACCACGCTTTCACATGGCCTCCAAGTGAGATGGCCCAGGACTCGCCATGGCTCCTCCATGACCCTCAAGCTACACATTCTCCCTCCACAATTCCTCCTCTGACAGTTATAGGGACCAATCTCAACGTTTTGTCTTTGGCCTTGGTCTTCTCCTTTGATCAATAGACCCACATTTCCAAAGGCCAGTGGGATATAGACCCACATGGATGTCTGTCTTCCTCTAAAACCTAACCAACCCCAAGTTCCCAGCCCCTCCCTCTAGCCTGAGCCTGGGTAGCTCATGCCTTGTACCTCCTAAGTTCATTCCATCCAGAAGGGTGGCCATGCTGGTCTCCATCCCCAGTGTGGGGTCCTGGAGAGCAGGAATCTGTCCTCAGGTGCCTCTCGCAGAGCCAAGCACCATCAATACAGGACTTACCTATCCCTCCAACCAGCGTCCCCTCCCAGCTCTCCTGTTTCGGCTCACAGCACTGTATCCTGCATCTGGTCATTTAAGATCTGAAACTTGCCCTTGGACCATCCCTCTCCAGCAGCCTCCTCATTCTCCCAAGGTCCTCTCTGCTCAGAACCGCCTCCCAACTGCCTCTTAGGTTGTTCCCTTCCCCCACTTCCCAACAGACCGACTGCTCCCCGCCCTGCCCTCCGGCAAGCTCAGGTCAAATCCAAGCCCCCTTGAGTCTTGACCACACCCTGGCCCCTATTAGAGTTAGTTCCCAGTGTATACCTTAACGCAATGAACCATAAACTCCCTGGCGGCAGGAGCTGTGTCTTTTTATTTTTTGTCCCCATGACACCATTCATAAAAATTAGCACACAAAACCACTAATAAACATATTTTGAGTAAAAGAATTTGGGGATTTAGTTAAAGCAGAAAGTGTCTGATTCAGAGGGAGCATGTTTTTTTTTTTTAATTAACAGCATGGAAGTTATATGTGTTCCCAACACAGAAACTTACAAAACTGGCCACTCCCACAGCCCATATCCCTCAGCTCCTTGCCATGCACACCTGCCCTATTTTTATTGATTCATTCGTTTATTCTGTTTTCACCCACTGATGTGTGTTGACTATTCATTCAAATACTTCTTGAGCTAATGAATGAAGATGTTAATGGTCACCTGATCCGGGAGAATTTACATTTGAATACTGGAAATACCTAAGAAGTCTGTGCAAAGTACAATCCTCAAGACCATTTCTAAAATTTCCTGAATCAGACTCTCTGAAGGAAGGCCTGAGGGCTTCCATTTTTATTTATTTGTTTTCAACTTTTAACTTTTCCTTTTAAAGTAATTTTCAGAATTATAAAACAGTTTGAAAATAACAAAGTTCCCATATACCCTTTACCCAGCTTCCCCAAACATTAACCCTTAGGTAACTGTCATGCAATGATCAAAACCAAGAAATTGGGCTTTCCTGGTGGTGCAGTGGTTAAGAATCCGCCTGCCAATGCAGGGGATATGGGTTCGATCCGTGGCCCAGGAAGATCCCACATGCCGCGGAGCAATTAAGCCCGTGAGCCACAACTACTGAGCCTGCGTGCCACAACTACTGAAGCCCACACGCCTAGAGCCTGTGCTCAGCAACACAAGAAGCCACCGCAATGAGAAGCCCGCTTGACCCAACTAGAGAAAGCCCGCGCACAGCAACAAAGACCCAAAGCAGCCAAAAATAAATAAATAAATACATTAAAAAAAAAAAAAAACAGGAACACTTTTTTCTTTCCACTAGTACTTCCATGGTTTCATTTTTTTACATTTAAATTCATGATCCATTTGAGTTTATTCTTCTATATGGTGTGAGCTGTGAATTCATTTTTATCTTTTTTGAAATGACTACTCAGTTGTCCCAGCACCATTTATTTAAAAGTCTATCATTGCCTCTGAGATTGGAGATCCCATCTTTGTCATATACTAAATTTCCATTTGTACTTAGGCCTATTTCTGCATGTTCTGTTCTATTCCATTGGTCTGTCTATTCATGTGCCAAGGCCACTCTGTCTTAATTACAGATGCTTTTACAGTTTGTTTTAATGTCTGGTAACTACCTACCACCTCCACCCCCTGCCCGGCTCTTTTGTTTCAATGTTTCCCTGGATATTCTAGCAGGTTTATTTTCCATGTGAACTTTAATATCAACAAACTGTGCCCCCCAAAACAGCTCCAAGAAGTAAGCAGTCCACCAGAAACTTCCTGGAAGACACTCTCAACTACCAGAGTTCCTCTGGCCCAGCCGCCAAAAACAGGTGAAATCTTGCTCCCAGTATCAATAATAAGCCAACCTGTGGGGCCTTAAGACTCTTCCTTTTCTGGGAGCCCGGCCCGGACTGGAAGCCCTGACAACCATTCCCAGGGGTCACCTGAGCCCTCCAGTGCAGTGCCTGCCTCCTGGCTGGTTCATCGGGGCCTCACCAACAGATGCAAGAAACCCTTCTCTTCTAGAGAGCTCGATGTCACAGGTCACCTGTCATTTCCACGATTTCCATGATCACACGGAGACGAAGATGCCCGCCGCACCGTGAAGACCGCTGTCTTATCTAGGAGGACCTTCTGCGCCACCCTTCCACCTATGGCTCCACTTAGACCTACTTAGAGAAAATACAATCTGTGCTCCCCCCAAGTACGAACTTCCTTTTGCCCAAGGGGGTGTATGCAGACAATAATCTGAGGCTTGGAGTTTAAAAAAACTGTTTGACTGGGCTTCCCTGGTGGCACAGTAGTTGGGAGTCCGCCTGCTGATGCAGGGGACGCGGGTTCGTGCCCCGTTCCGGGTAGATCCCACATGCCGCGGAGCGGCTGGGCCCGTGAGCCATGGCCGCTGAGCCTGCGCGTCCAGAGCCTGTGCTCCGCAACGGGAGGGGCCACAACAGTGAGAGGCCCGCGTTCCGCAAAAAAAAAACAAAAAACTGTTTGACCATTATAAAGACCACTGCCTAAACTGTTTCCACCTATAGAATCACCTACAGGATCACCTTCTTAGTTTAACTCCTACCACCTCTGTAAGTATGAATGACTTAGAAATTTAATTTAATTTCTAAACGTGATAAACTTCACACTATAAATAAATCTTTCTCTGTGGATGATTAGCAAGAGTCTCACAGTTATTCCAATGTGCAGCCGGGTTTGGGAACCAGGGGAATACAATAGACAGGACTGGGATCTGGCAGCCCCAGGGGTGCTCCTACACCCTAACAGGGTCCTTGCGAACAGCTGAACCCGCCACACCAGGCAGTGAATAGGGAAGGCTCAGCAAGACCAGGGGAGTCCTCCAGCTCAGAGTGGTCAAACCATCAGTGATGAGTACCTGTCACCACAGCTGCCTTCCCAAGCTAGGTGTACTCTGCAAACTCTAGAATTGTATCTCCCTTCAATCTTCCAGCAGCCCAGTGAGGTAATTTCAGGTATGATCACCATTTTATGGGAACAGAGAGGTTAAGATAACCAACCATGGCAGACCTGGGGTGAACAGAGGCATCTCACCCCAGCAGCCATGCACCCTTATTTCCAAGACCTTGGATTCTAAGGAAATTATGAGAAGTAGAAAGCGCAGCACTAAGTCCCAGTCTCCACACTGCATGGCCATAGCCCAAGGTGAAGTTACATGATGCTGGATCCTAGAATGGGCGGGAAGGGATTGACCCTGTCATTTCATAAAGGAGAAACAAACCCAGAAAAGGAAGAGACTTTCTCAAGATCACACAGCCAGTCAGTGTCAAAGCTGAGAACAGAGTCCAGGTCCGCTGATCATGGGTCTTTGCACCCACCTGCAAGGCATTCGGGAGTTTAGAGGCAAGGCAAGGCTGCCCCCTGGAGGAAAGACTGGAAAACTGCAGGCGTCCCTGTCCTGAGACCCTGGGCAGCTTCACTCTGCATGATGGATTTTCTGACCCTGTACCTCCCTGAGGGTTTCTCCTTCTTTACTAGTGCCCCTCTGCAGAACCCCCCAGGACTCTGTTGATGAAGTCACATCAGGGGTCTAGCATACACAAAGCAGCTTTTCCTCTCACTGCATCCTCGAAATCACTGGCTCAAGAAACACCTAGATAGAGATGGCTTTTCATGTATGAGGCACTGGGATGGGTGCGTGGGGACAGAATCTGAGATGACCCTGCCTGTCCCCATGGAGGTTATGATGTGTTGGGTGCCTCAGACACAACCTGTGGTGAGCAGAGAGCTGAAATGGGACAAGGAGGCAGGGGAGGACCAGACGCCAACTAAAGAATGGAGAGAGGGACTCATGGGCATCACATCTGAGTTAAGTGTGAAGAGGAAAGGATTTCAGGACTGAAGACGATGGTACAAAATTCCCGGGGAAAGACGGAAAGCAGGGCCAGGGCCTCCCCTCACGTTCCCTGGTGCCTGCCCTTCCCCTCAGCCCCTCACTGCCCAGGCACCAATGTCCGGCTCCTTACAAAGCCCCCTCCCCTACCTGGTCTTGATCACATCTCCTGCAGTCACTCAACCCCAACCCTGAACCCTCAGATCTTCCAGTCCTTTGTAGGCCTGCCTACAGAGAAATCTCCATGGTAATCAATCAATAAGCTAAAACTAGTGCTTGTGTACCTGCTGCAGAGGATCCAGAAAATTCCAAACCAACCTCTGCCCCAAAGAAAAAGAAATCATCTCAGGGGAAGAGTAGAAGTGCAAGGAAGTGAGGGAGAGGGAACCATTCTCTGCTAGTTCTGGGCAGCTGTGCAAGGGGAGCCCAGGCCGGAGGGACTTTGGGGGTGACCGACATCAGATCAGGAGGCGTGGATAGGTGGCAGGAAGGCAGCAGCAGAGGCTGGGAGGCAGGAAGGCCCTGGGTGGGTCTGCAGGTCAGCGCATGGCCTGACTCCTCCAGCTGAGAGGCTAAGGGGTAGCCTTATCGGCCGAATATTTCCCCAAAGGAACTGAGGAGCCACTCAAGACTGGGTGCAGGGACACCTTGAAAAGTGTGTTTACAGAGATTCCTGGAACAAACCGTGTCCTTTGCTCTGCAGCTTCTCAAGGTGGCGGGGGTGGCAGGAGGGAGCTCTGGCTACACAAGCTCTCGCAGCCCCTGAGAACCTGTCCCTCTGGGGGAGCTGCCTGTCCTGCAGCCAGTTTCTTCCTCCAGTTCTCGGGGCAGAATTTGTACCACCCCAGGATGACCGGGAGGGGAAGACACAAGGTCAAGGCTGGGTAGTGGCTGAGAGAGAAGAGATGCCAAGCCCTGACTCCGTGCGGTGCTCTTTGCTCACTGCACAAGCCCCCTCCAGCACTGAGTCTAGGCAGGAGGTGTCAGCAGAGAGTGGCTTGGGGGTGGGGTCCAGAACCTCCCCGAGCATGCTTCTGAAAATGGTGTTTCCAGGGGTGGCTCAGATCCTGTCTGTGGGTCACAGAGCGCTGAGTCAAGGGAGGAGACAGAACTGACATACAGGGAACAATTGACCACAGGATGCAATACTATCACTGAGTGCCCTAGGAAATCAGAGCAGGAAGGGGGAATCAGTGTGAACAGCTGTCCAAGAGATGACCTGAAACCTGTGTCCAACTGAGCACCAAACCCCTGAAAGGGGCAAGTGGGGGAAAGGGGCTAGACCCACCAGATATGAAAATACATTGTTTCCCCGGTGAAAACAAGAATTCCACAAGCATTCAACGAAAAGAATAAGCTGCCCAGTCCAAGGTAGTAATCCTACCCCATAATAATCGTTGGACACATGGGAGGGGGTACTGATTCGTTTGTAGTCATCCCTTCCGGGCATCAGCAACAGAAATTCCCCTGAAGGAGTAAGGAAGGAATGCTTTCTTAGAGATGGTTCTATGTTCTGCTCACCTGCCCATCCGTCCATCCCTCCATCCACCCCGCATTCTTATGACAAGACCTAAAACCTTGCTCCGAGGGAATGCTGCTACTCTTCTGCCCTTCAGAACGCGATGCCCTATACGTAATAAGGAAACAAACAGAACCACAAGGCTTAATAAACGACTAAGATGGCAAGTCCAAGGCAACCATAGTTTCTCCCTCCGTTTTCCAACTGAATTCACATCCAAGAGTCTTCTGGAATCTTCTCTCCCTTCTCCTACCTCACCTCTACGCCCAGTCCCGGACCAGGGCCTGGAGAGTTCACGCCCCCAACTGCTCTGCGCCCCTCTCTCCTCTCTCCTCCTCCTCCTCCTGTCCCCGCCTGCCCGCGCCCCAGGGCCCTTCCCACCCTTCAGGGGCACCCTCGATGCCCACCTGCAGCCGGTGTCGCCCCCTCCAGCCTTCGTCCACCCGCCGTTTGTCAGCAATACGAGCCTGAGCTCACGCACCGCGCGCTCAAGCGACGGAGGCCGTCTGGGCGGACGCCCTCGGCTCGGACAGCCGCTCGCGCCGCCTCCTCCGTGCGCTTCGCGTCCCCGCCGCCCTGCCTCGCGCCAAAGACAGGCGCGTGCCTTCCGGGTTCCCTCGGCGCCTGCGCGCCCGCCTGGCCCTAGCGTGTTCTGCCCCGCCTCCTGCTGTTCACCCAGCAGAACCCCACCGGCCACGCCCCTTCCCAACCCCGTCCCCCGGCGCGAGCTGCTGCACGAGCCCACGTCCTCCCCGGGACCCGCTGCGCTCCCGGCAGGCGCGGGCCACCCTCCCACCGCAAGACGGCGCCTCTCTCCGAAGAGCGATCCTCCTTCCCCACGTGTCTGGGGACCTGCCGGATCTCTGCCGGAAGACACTGGCACTTGGGAGGCGGCTTGGCCAGAGGAAGGGGCTGCAGGCACTTTCCCTTTATTGATAAGGAAGACTTTTTCTATATTTGCCTTCTTGGTGCAGTGGGAAGCGCGTCAGTCTCATAATCTGAAGGTCTTGAGTTCGAGCTTCAGAGAACTCATGGCGTTTTGCTGCCATTCACAGAAAATAATCTGCATTCTGGGATGGTGTTTACAGAGGCCCCGCGGGGCCCAGCATGTAAAGGGAATTCCACGTGCTGCCAGAGGACATAAGTAAATGCTTAGGTCCACACAGAGCCCATTCAACCGCAAGCCACGGCCACGAGGGACGATCATTGTCCCCTCTCCCATAATAATAAGATAAAAACCCGTAAATGTGAAAACGTGCAGCATCGGCGCGACTGCGAGGAAATGGACACTGCGCTGCTGAGTGGTTCAATTCCTCTCGCAACATCCGTGAAAAATCTCGGTCTCCGAGATCACTTCCGATCTCCTTTTCCCCAGCTTCCTCTATTCGAAGCAAGGCCGTGTCTCCGCGTTCTTTTTCAGCTGTCTCCGGAGACTATTCTCGCTCCAGTCCAGACCCAGCTTTCAAGATCGGCTGTCAGTGCCGGTCCCCTACGTGGCCCAGGAAAGCAAGGTGGGGCGACATTGATGAGCCGGGAATGGCCAAGCTCTAACTATAGCTTTAGCTGAATCCTTCAGTTTTTGATTATTCAGTTTACAATAGCTTCCAGTTACTTTGTGATTTAGCCTCTACTAATTATTTAGAAATATATTTCATGGGCTTCCCTGGTGGCGCAGTGGTTGAGAGTCCGCCTGCCGATGCAGCGGACACGGGTTCGTGCCCCGGTCGGGGAAGATCCCACATGCCACGGAGCGGCTGGGCCCGTGAGCCATGGCCGCTGAGCCTGCGCGTCCGGAGCCTGTGCTCCGCAACGGGAGAGGCCCCAACAGTGAGAGGCCCGCGTACAGCAAAAAAAAAAAAATATATATATATATATATATATATATATTTCTTAATTTCCAAAATAGGGAAATTTCTAGTTTTCTTTTTATTATTTATTTCTATCTTAATTGCATTATGGTCATAGAATATATTCTGTAAGAATTAAATACTCTGAAATTTATGGCTCAGTATTTGGTCAGGTTTTGTGTTTCTTTGTTATTATTATTATATAATTTTATTTATACTAGATTAATATCAAATTAAACAATATACTATTAACAATGAGTTAATAAAAGTATGTCAATTATAAATATAAATAATAAAATTTATTAAACTTATATTATTATATATTATTATACTCTATTATTCCAGTATTTTTCCTCTATTAGTTTGGAAGCTGTACCCTTGTTTCATATTCTTTTAGTAATTAATCTTGAAATTGCAACACTACTCCTTGATTTATCAAGACTACTATTAATTTGGAGTTTTACCTTCTTTCCAGAAAAAAAAAATTTACAGTTCTCTTACTTTATCATTTCCAATTATTACCCTCCCAACTTACATTTGTTTTCAGTTCTCTTGGGTATATATCTAGGAATCGAATTGCTGGGTCATATGGTAACTCTGTGTTTAGCACTTTGAAAAAGGATGTAGACAAGCTGTTTTTCAAAGTGGCTGCGATGTGTTTTACAATCCCACCAGCAAGGTATGGGGGTTCCAATTTCTCCATATCCTCACCAACACTTGTTATTGTCTGTCCTTTTTATTCTAGCCATCCTAGCACATGTGAAGTCACATCTCACTGAGGGTTTGCTTTTCCCTCATGATGTTGAACACCCTTTCCTGTGCTTAGTGCCATTTGTATACCTTCTTTATAGAAATGTCTATTCAAATCCTCTGCCCTTTTAAAAATTGGTTTACTTGTCTTTTATTGTATTTCCCTCATGATGTTGAACACCCTTTCCTGTGCTTATTGCCATTTGTATACCTTCTTTATAGAAATGTCTATTCAAATCCTCTGCCCTTTTAAAAATTGGTTTACTTGTCTTTTATTGTATTTCCCTCATGATGTTGAACATCCTTTCCTGTGCTTAGTGCCATTTGTATACCTTCTTTATAGAAATGTCTATTCAAATCCTCTGCCCTTTTAAAAATTGGTTTACTTGTCTTTTATTGTATTTCCCTCATGATGTTGAACACCCTTTCCTGTGCTTATTGCCATTTGTATACCTTCTTTATAGAAATGTCTATTCAAATCCTCTGCCCTTTTAAAAATTGGTTTACTTGTCTTTTATTGTTGAGTTGCAAGACTTCTTTACACCTTTTGGATATAAATCCCTTACCAGAAATATTTTTGCAAATGTTTTCTCCCCTTCTGTGGGCTTTCTTTTCACTTTGTTGATGGTTTCTTTCGAAGCACTCATTTTTGACAAACCTTTTTTTTGAAGAAATAAACATTGCAGATAGAGTTGAAGCTCCCTTTTTATCCTTCTATGATCCAATTTCTCTACCTTTGTCTCCATAGTTTACCACCATTGTGAATTTGATCTTTATAATTCCCTACATTTTAAAAAAAGTGTGTAAAGTACACATAACATAAAATTTATCATCTTAACCATTTTAAAGTATACAGGTCAGTGACATTAAGCACATCCACACTGTTGTGCAACCATCACCACCATCCATCTCCAGAACTTTGTTCATCTTGCAAAACCAAAACTCTGTACCCATTAATCTTCCATTTCCCCCTCCCCTCAGCTCCTTGTCACCACCATTCTACCGCCTGTCTCTGTGTATGACCTCTCTTAAGTACCTCATATGAGTGGAACCATACGGTATTGTCCTTTTGTGCCTGACTTATTTCACTTAGCATGTCTTCAAGTTTCATCCATGTTGTAGCAAGTGTCAGAATTTCCTTCCTTTCAAAGGCTGAATAATATTCCATTATATATATTTTATATATATAACAATATCACATTTTGTTTATCCATTCATCCATCGATGGGCACTTGTTATAGAGACACTGGGAGTCTATTTGTTACTATAGCCCAGTAGGATAGACCTACTGTTGGACTCTACCATCTGTATTATATTTTTCAGTGGATGCTAAATAAATATATTATTTAGAGACACGCTGGCTACAGGAGTCAGCAAACTACAGTCAGCAGACCAAATCTGGGCCACTGCTTGTTTTCATAAATAAAGTTTTATTGGCACACAGTTGCATTCACTTATCTGTTGCCTATAGCAGCTTTCATGCTACAGCAGCAGAGTTGAGTAATTGGGACAAAGACCACAGGGCAAAGCCTAAAATACTTACTATCTGGCCCTTTAAGTAGAAGTTTGCTATTTCCAGGGCTATAGTAACAAATAGGCTCCAACATGTATAACAATTCGAATACAAGTTTCTCTCCCATGAAATAACCCAAAGGGGGAAGCTTTTCTCCATGTGTGATTCGTGGACATGGGATGCTTCCATCTCATTGTTTTGCAATCCCTTAGGGCCTTCACATCGCTTACCTGGAGCTAGTCGAAGGGGACAGAGAGCCTGGAGGGGACACCCCACTCCTTTAGCACTGGCCCGGAAAGGAGACACATTCTTCATTGATGATCCATCAGCAAGAACTAGGACCCAATAATATCTCAATGCAAAAGATGGTACATTTTGTCCCTGGCTTTGTGCCTCTTCCAGTGAACTCTAAGCTACAAAACGTTAGTGGACAGCTAGCTGTCTCAGCCATGCCAACACCAAGCAAAGAGGCGGGAGGATGGAAAAGACTAGAAAGCAGGCCTATATTGCTTGATTCAGGGAGCTGGGGCTTTTTCAGCCTGGCAAGGGCCAGACAAAATATCACACCCACCAACATGAGGAAGTTGCCCTGAAACAGAGACAGGCAGCTTTTGACTGGCACAAAATGCCAGAATTGGGATCGGGACTTTGAAAGCCTCAGATAAAGTGAGGTTTCACGAAGTAGGTAGTTAAAAGGACAGCTCTTCCTGGGATATGGTTAGACCAGTGACTGGAGTCTTAACCTGTGTCAAGAGTTGAGTGTTGGGGGCTTCCCTGGTGGCGCAGTGGTTGGGGGTCCACCTGCCGATGCAGGGGGCGCGGGTTCGTGCCCCGGTCCGGGAGGATCCCACGTGCCGCGGAGTGGCTGGGCCCGTGGGCCATGGCCGCTGGGCCTGTGCGTTCAGAGCCTGTGCTCCGCGGCGGGAGGGGCCACAGCGGTGAGGGGCCCGCGTACTGCAAAAAAAAAAAAAAAAAAAGAGTTGAGTGTTGTTGGTCTACCAACACCCTGATACAATCTGAAAGTTTGTACATGGACATACATTGCTTCTTGAGCTTTCTTAAGAGTCCATGAATTCCAGAAAAGTTATAAACGGAACTAAGTCTGGTATAAAATTCCTTCCCCAACCTGGAATTTGCTGAAAGGGGGCATAAGCAATCCATCACGACGAGTTTGTTGTTTGAAAGAACTGACCGGGTATCCAAGCCATTTTAGTTTTTGTTTTTCCATTTTATTAATTAATTACAAAATAAAGAAATCAGTGGTAGAAAAATAACAAAGGAAAAATCCCTAAGTTACATAATAAAAACCTAGAGGACAGGCCAGGTGTGTGCTGGGTGGGAGAGGAACGGACAGATGACTGGTCAGGGAGGAGAAGGTGGGGCTGTGGGAGGTGTTAGCGTTGCCTGGCACCCCGAGGTCACCGTCCGAGCACGCTGGTCTTCTTTGGTCTTCACCTGCAGGACCGTGGCTTGCAAGCTTCAATACAAGAGCTGGTAAACAGTGGCACTGTTCTTGGAGCCCGTGACCAGGTACTGGTTGTCGGAAGACATATCACAACATAGGATGTCCGTAGACTCCTCTACCTGGAGGGAAAGAGAGGCCACAGAGGAATGATATGCAGGGGCCAGACTGGGGCCGGAGATGCACACTTCACGCAGGTCTGTTTCAGGGCTCCGTGTAGACCTGAGGCTCAGTCTGGAGACCGGGCCAGGCTCAGGGCTCAAGGTGGAGCCCAGGAGTTGCCAGGACCTTGAGTCCTTGTTCCCTCCGTGTACTCAATGGCCCTGTTTGCCATCTCAGAGGTACTTTGCAGCACTATTTCTGGGGCCTGACCAACTGGGATCTGGGGCTGTAAGCTCCAGCTGCCTGGGTTTGCGCAGGCCTCCATCCAGTACCTGAAACAATCTTTGTAGAGAAGGTGCAGCTAAGCAGCGGATCGACTCATCCAGTGTGGACACAAAGTAGCTCCCTGGCGAAGGAAAGACAGATGGAGGGGCCAGAGACCAAGCCTGCCTTCTAGTCCCCTCTGCTCCTGACTAGACCAGGGAAAGGATCACTGCGTCTCTGCCTCAGTTTCCCCATCTATACAACTCAGAGACATGACCCAAGCCATTCCCTCATCTGCCCGCTCCCTCCTGCCACTCCCGGGATTGTGGTGAGGGGCACTGAACAACTGGACAGCCACATGGGGCTTCGAGCATCTTCTGTCTGCCAAGGTCTTTGGGCTGTGGTTCCATATAGGAAGCTACCATTACAGACAGAGCCAGAAAAGGAGAGGGGGTGAGCAGAAAAAGAAGGGAGGAAAGGTAGCCAGGCTGGCAGGGGAGAAACACTGGTGACGGGAGGAAGCAGAGGCAAGGGCAGTGGGAAGGTGGCCCTGGACCTTGGCCCGGCCAGTGCTGGGGCTGGAGAGGGGGGAATTAAGAGTCTGAAATAAGGCTGGGCCCAGACTCTACAGGTGAGGGCACCCAGAGGTGTCCCCTGCCTGCTCACTCACCACAGGAGGAAAACTTGAGATTGTGGTGGTAGACGTATTTCTGCAGGACAGCCTTAAACTTCTGCCTTCGGTGTGTGTGCAGGATTAGGATGTCACTCATCCTCAGGCCCACTAACAACCACTCCTCACTGGGGTCGTGGGTAATGCTGAGGATCTGTTGGGAAGGAGGTTTGGGGTCAGCGCGCATCATTCGTGCCCACCTCTTCAAACTCAGACGCGGCTCCTGCGGGCACCCGCAACTCCCAGCCCCCAGGGGGACCGCACTCAGCACAGCCGCAGCCCTCCGGGCACCTCATGTTGTAAATCGTGTTGCTGCAGCCTCTGGTAGTTCCTCAGGTCCCAGGAATACAGTCTGGTGTCTTCACCTCCCGTCCAGAACTTATTGCCCGTGAGGTCCACACAGCGGGACCCGTATATGGGGACTTCGTGCTTCCTGGTGGGAAAACAATTCAGAGGTTCGTGCACTGGTTGGACCCTCAGAAGTTTCGGGCCCAGGAAGCCCCTAGATATGTAGCCCAGATGCGTCCTCCACACCGACTCACCTAGTCCTACTGCAGAGGAGACAGTGAGGTCGGAAAAGGGGCCCAGGCTTCCCCAAGGCCTCACCATCCAGCCCTCCCCCGGGTCATACCTGATCAAGATTTGGTTCTGCAAATCCCAAATCTCAACAAATCCTTTGAAACAAGCCAAGCAGATCTGGGCATTGGAGGAGACAGCCAGGGAATAGCACATGGGGCCTGTGGAGGCCAGCTGTGCCCTGACGCGGGGGGTGGGCGCCAGGTCCCAGAGAGTCAGGGTCTGGGACAGACCCCCTGTGATCAGGCTTCGCTCATCGGGGGACAGCTTGCAGGTGAGGACACAGTTCTGACGGTCCTGTAGGAATGGGTGACATTCTCAAATCATCTCCTGGAAGCACGGGCTCCAAGTATTAGGACACAGGTCACATCTAGGCTCCCTGAGCCTTCTGATGACCCCTCACCTGTAAGTTCAGCTGGGCCTGGGGGGCGTGGTCCCAAGCATGGAGGGCACTCTCATCCCACACCCTGATGTAGCCATGGCCGCACGTGTACACGTGATGAGTAGAGCTGCTGATGGCCAGGGAGTAGACTTTCTTTCCGTGGTGGAGTTTGCCAACCTTCCAGGGCTCACATGGGGTCACCTGCCTGACCACCATTTCATCTGGAATGGGAGGCTGGGGTGCCCATGAAAGGGTCACAGCCTTGACCTGCCCTCATCCATGGGGGACAGCCTTCCTTGTCCTCTGACTCGATTCCTGACCCTGCATCCAACAGCTCCTCTCTGACCCCCAGGCAGGACTGTGTCCTCAGCTGGGGTCCCCAGACCACTGACATCCTTCTGCACTAGCCCAGGATAGCCTCCCTGATAAACAGGCCACATTTTGAGACACTTCTGAGTACAAGCAACGAGAGCAGAGCCTGGCTCAGAGTCTCCTAGGATGTAGCTCTAAAAGTGACCCTGTCAGCTGAGGCCCTACACACTGGTGATGGGAGGAGGGCAGCTTGGGTCCAAAGAAGCAGGAAGCCCAGTGCACCCACCACCTATGGGAGAGTGAGGATGTGGACACACCGCATGCCCTCACCTTCTTCCTACTAGCTTCTTGTTCCAGGGGTAACAGGAAGGGAAAGATGCCATGTTTAAAAAAAAAAAAAAAGACACTTACAATTGCTCTGAGGCATGACAAGACTTCTTCACTGGGACGAGGTGAAGGACAAGGCTGACCTGCAGGGAGACACCAGCAGCCAACCACTCAGAGAGAGGAGGTCTGGCAGCAACAGCATCATGGGATCCAGGGAGAAGACCGCTCTCTCCACCCGGGGGCTTGTTCCAGGTCTCCCATCCAATGCCCAGCCATGGGCTACACCCGGCCTGCCTGCGCCATCCCAGCTGGGACTTACCGAACTCGGATCCTGGTGGGGAGCTGTGACAAACAGAGGAAAGAGGGAGGAGACAGCGCATGAGACGGATGGAGAGCTCTGTGTCAGGATCCCTCTCCCCGAGACAGTTCGCACCCCCACCAGTCTTGTTCAGGTGAGACCTACCTGAGGCTCGGCTCTGCTTCTTCTGATTCTGCCTCGGAGAGCTGAGTGGCCTGCAGTTCAGATCCGTCCAGGGCCTGGGGGGCCCACTGCTGTGGACTCACACAGCTCATCTCCTGATAAGCCAGGTCATGCTGCCTCGGGGAGCCTGGGAGCTGCTGGGTGGGACCACACGCTTTGCCCAGCTGGGACCGTGCATGGTGCTCATGCTGGGAGGAAATGCCGAGGCTCTCGGGCACATTCCCCCTCTTCTCTGGTTCATCATAAATTGTGAGTATACTGAATGAGGGCTCTTCCTTCTCTTCACTCATGGTCTTCGATTGATGAAGTGCCTGAGCTACCAGGTTCGAGTGCTTAGAGGAATGAGCCCGTCACCCAGATCCTGGGTTCCCAATTTGTCCCGATCCCCTGTAGCAAGAGAAAGAACAGATGCTGACACGCAGACACAATGTTCCAGGTCTATTGAGAAGGCTCAGAGAACACTCCTCTGGGGGAGAGGATTCAAAAGATTGGTCGCCAACTAACTTTTGATACTACATGTTGGCAGCAATGGTGCTGAGGGTAAAAGTTCACACGCACGTTTTGAGTTGTTAGTACCAGGTAAGTTATGTTTTTCCTTCTAGACACACAGACTGCATTTCCCATCCTCTAAAATCAAATTCACCCTTTAATCTGACCGTATACTTTTCAAATGAGGGCTCACCCCCAACCCCCACCCCGGGTAAAATAAACAAGAGGTGGGACTTCCCTGGTGGTGCAGTGGCTAAGACTCCAAGCTCCCAATGCAGGGGGCCCAGGTTCGATCCCTGGTCAGGGAACTAGATCCCACATGCATGCCACAACTAAGAGTTCACATACCACAACTAAGGAGACCACGTGCTGCAACTAAGGAGACTGCCTGCCGCAACTAAGACCCCATGCGACCAAATAAATAAATATTTTTTTAAAAAAGAAGAATGGCTAACTTTTTAAAAAATAAATTTATTTATTTATTTCTGGCTGCGTTGGGTCTTCGTTGCTGCGTGTGGGCTTCCTCTAGTTGTGGCGAGCGGGGGCTACTCTTCGTTGCGATGCACGGGCTTCTCACTGCGGTGGCTTCTCTTGTTGCAGAGCACAGCTCTAGGCACGTGGGCTTCAGTAGTTGTGGCATGCGGGCTTAGTTGCTCCATGGCACGTGGGATCTTCCCAGACCAGAGCTTGAGCCTGTGTCCCCTGCCTTGGCAGGCGGATTCTTAATCATTGTGCCACCAGGGAAGCCCCTAGAATGGCTATTAAAAAGAAAAAAGAAAAAGAAACAGGAGGGCAACAGGAAACTGCACACACATCACAGTGTCTCTCGCCACCCTGCCCCACGCAGCCCCCCAGAGGGGAAAGCGTGGAAGAACTCAGTGGTCCTGCAAACAAGACAGTCCCTTTGGATGGGGCGAGGCTGCAGAATGATGAAGAGGCTGGCTGGTGGTGATTTAATCTTTCCCATTCTAGGGGATAATTCTGAGAACTAAATGGAATCATGCATGTAGAATACTCATAATTACATCAGGCCAGTGGCAAACACTCAATACGTGGCAGATAGTGCATTTATTTGGAGGCTGTGCCAGGGACCACAGCTTTGAGGATTTAAGGCAGACCAAATGCCTTCCTTCAGGCTGCCCAATAGCCATCCCCAGAAGGCCCTGAGGAGACCCAGTGTTCCACCCTCAGGACGTATTAGAAGCTTCAGGGAGAAGACGATGTGTAAGGCTGGGGAGGGGATCCTCCAACTGGAACCAATGCCTTGAAGACCAGGCTCAATCCTTGGCTCTCAGACACCCGGGGGCACCCAGGCTGCCTGCCCTTGGGAAGACGTGAGGGCAGCTATATGGCCAGACTCCACTCCTCTTGACACTTGGAGGTATCACTGTGTCTTTGGCCCTGAACCAAATACTTTACATAGTTGGTCCCATTTCATCCACACAACTGTGTGGGGCCACATTTTACAGGTTTTAGACACTGAAGTTCTGAGCAGGTGAGCAAATAGCTAGAAAGCACGGAGAAGAGGTTCAAATTCTGCCCTGTCTGGTTCTCAGCAGTCTGCTTTCTACTTCCCCATCAGAGGAAGGAAGGCAATATCCACCACAGTGACAATGCAGTTACCCTCTGACCCAGCACTTCCACTTTCAGGAATTTATCCTAAAGGTGCCCTCAAATAAAATCCATGTCTAAACTGAAGCATCACAGCATTGCTTATGATAGTAGATGACAAACCCAAAGTCCATAAGGGACTGGTGAGATAAGTCACAGTATATGCATGAAGTGGAATATGACACAACTGTTAAAAATAACAAGGACACTTACGTCTGGACATGGAAAATCCCAAGGTCAGTTAATGGGGGAGGGGTGGATTCAATGCACATAATGCACAGATTTGCTGTAAAAAGATGGAAATTAGAACCTATCTTTGCATATGTTTGTATGCACATAAGAAATTAGGAAGGGCACTGCCCTTGTGAATAGAAATGGGCAAGTAGGAAAGAGGAATGGGAGGAAGATTTGTCACTGCAGAACTTGGGATAGTTTTTGCATATCTGTGGCTATTTAAACCTAAATTAAAATTGTTGGGCCATGAGCCTTTTTCTTCAACCAAGTCCTTTCTTCGTCATCTTCCCCCAACTGACAATTTGGGGTCCTCATGATTCTTAGTTACTTGTTTAAATAATTTAGCAAATTCGCCCAGACACGCAGCAGTCTCCTTTAACTGGGACCCCAGGGCCACCTCGGCCCTGGGGAGGGTGAAAGCGCGGAGGACACACATTCCCAGCCCAGGGTGAAGAGGATGGGCAAAAGAGTTGGGCAGCAGCCCAGGCTCACATGTGGGTAAACCTTAAAGGCAGGGAGGCCATTTAACCAGGATTCCATGGATAAGGAGAATTTCATCCTAAGAATAAGACAAGGCTTTCTAGAAAGTGTACAAGGAAGAGTCAGTATGACCGATTCCCCTCTCCACTCTACCCTCAAAGCTGAATACAGGCAACTCTTCTTTCTCAAGCTTCAACACAAAATGCTAGGGCTGGGGTCCACCCTGCCAGCAGGATGAGCACTCCTCAGTCCCCCGGAGCATGCAACTCACCTCTGAAGGCAGGTCAGACCCTGGAGATGGGAGGTTAGAACTGCACCCAGCTAGTGCGCTGGGAAGACCCTCCTCCAGCCCCGGCCCGCCCCTCCCACACCCAGGCACTGCCCCTTCCCCTGCAGTGCTGCTATTTTACACTAATTGATAATCAAGCCCTGGGTCAGAACCTGGGTCAGGTGCAGGGCCCTGAATGGCTCATCAATTACCGGGCGTGGCCTCAGCCAGCACCCACCGCAGAGCCACCTGCTGGGCTGCCAGTTCTGATAATGCTCGAGTCCTGGGATTCACCAAGTAAATTCACAGCAGGAGGCCAGGTGGAGTGAGACATTTTTCAGGGGATGAGTCTTTGGGTTGGATTCTGGGAGCCCCACAAGGGCCAGTGTTTTTGTGCAAAGATGGAGAGCCGGGTTGAGCTGCACCCAAGAGCAGTTTCAAATTCTCATCTCCAGGTGAATCCCCTTTGCTTGGGGAGGCTGGCTCAGTCATCTCTCATCTCTCACCAGTGTCTCTGAAAGGGAAGATCAGGGAAGACTTTCTTCTCTGCGGTGGCCTCATCATGATTCTTACACTGGAGCACTCGGAACTCCCTGGAGGGCTTGTTAGGGCAGAGCGCTGGGCCCACCCCCAGGACATTCTTTTTCTGTGGGTCTGGGGTGGGGTCTGAGACTTGGTATCTCTAGCAACCTCCCCGGTGAGTGTGATACGGGGCTGCTGGTCTGGGGACCCCACTGGAGAAGCACTGTCTGGTGGTCCCTTTCTGGCAGGAGGGGAAGGGGTGAGGCCAGGTCCTCTCCTGTTCTGCTCCCCTCATTCAACTCCGGCCACTGGCCACCCCTCCCACTGAATGCACTCTTTTTCTGTTTTTTTCACACTCATCGGCTTCCTTCTTTTTTTTTTTTTTTGCGGTACGCGGGCCTCTCACTATTGTGGCCTCCCCTGTTGCGGAGCACAGGCTCCGGACGCGCAGGCTCAGCGGCCATGGCTCACGGGCCCAGCCGCTCCGGGGCATGTGGGATCTTCCCGGACCGGGGCGCGAACCCGTGTCCCCTGCATCAGCAGGCGGACTCTCAACCACGGCGCCACCAGGGAAGCCCTATCGGCTTCCTTCTTTTGAAGCAGAAGTTCTGAAATGCCTGCTGCTTAGAAAGAAATCTTTTACCACCCCTGACCTCCAATCTCTAAAGCTCTCTGTCTGTCCCTTTCTCTCTCCCCCTTCCTGTACACAGCCCTTGTCCCCAAAACTCTAACAGCTGCCTAGGGCCTTCCAGACAATGCCTGTATTTAAGATCCATCCCCATCCAGGCCCAGTGTGTTCTCACTTTTCCTGTGATTATACCCTAACCTGACCCCCAATGTACTTGACTGTACATTTCCACCCGCACGCTGTTCCCTCATCCAGAAATGCTGTTCCCTGCCCATTCATGTATTAAATATGTGCTCCCATATACTCTGAGCAATGTGCCAGGGCCTGTGCACAGTGCCAGAGATCAGCCTAACACCTGGCCCAAGTCCTTGGAGAGCTTCAATCTGAGAGGAGGGATAGGGGTTGGGGGTGGTCTTGATATATATACAAATAACCCCCCATCTGATACATGATCCACTTTTGGAAAATTATCTCTTTTTTGATTCCCATAGGAACACAACAATGTGGGATACCGGCATGGATTTGATCCCCAATTTAGAAATATGAGAATTAATTTAGGGTGTCAGAAACTCAGAGAGACCTGTCCAAGATCTCACTAAACAGGTGGAAAAGCCAGGATCCAAATCCAGGCCTATATGATGTTTACAAGGAAGTCTGTGGGAAAGTGGATTGAATCATAGAAGCTCTTTCTCTATGCTGGATACGAACCTTTTGTCAGCTGTGCAGACTGTGTATGTCTCTACCACTCTGTGGCTGGCTTTCTAACTCTTTTAATGGTGTCTTTAGATGAGCAGAAGTTCTCGATTTTTTTTTTTTGTTTTTAGCAAAAAAAGTTCTCGATTTTAATTCAATCCAGTTTATCTTTTCTTTTAAGGTTCGTTATTTTAGAATCCTATTTAGGAAATATTTGCTCTCCCCAATGTCATGATGATGTGCTCTTTTGTTTTCTTCTAGCAGCTTCTCTATTTTACCTTTCACATCTAGATCTATGAAATTTAGGAACTTGGCACTATCTAGAAAGGGTTGCAGGGAACACAGAGGGTCCAGGACCGAGGCCTGGGCCTCTCTCAATGGGAGGCAATGGGTGCAGGGGCGAGGAGCCCGGCCTGTCATGATTTGAAACTCAGGCCTGTCACTTCCAAGCAGCATGAGCTTTGACAGCTTGCCAGCCTGTGCCTCAGTTTTCTCATCTGTAAAATGGAGATGAGGAGATTACATTCCTCCTAAAGCTGTGGGCAGACCTGGAGGTTAACAGGGCTTTGATGCTGCCAGGCTTAAAGTCAATGCTCATTCAGGGTAGGCAATTCTTAGGGGACTGAGGAAGAGGAAAGAAAGGGAGTGGTGAGAGAGGTCAGTGGGGGGAACCTAGTGGTCAGCGAGGCAGCCCATGGAGAAGAGGGTTTGTGGAAGGGGCCTAGGGTCTGGATCATAATCCAGAGCATTGTTAGGCACTGGACATGCATTTTCTGCATTATCACAGCCCACTCTCAGAGCTGACCCAGGAGGGAGGTTTACACTGAAGGAAACTAAGGCTCAGAAAGTTTAAGTAACTTGCTCAAGATCACACAGCAAGGAAGCGCTGGAGTTAGGGTTTGAGGCCAGGTTCTCACAACCCCACACAGCCCTCCACCAGGCTGCAGGGAGACAGAGGAGGATGACAGGAACAGGGGGCCACTTGGCTGCAGCAGCCTGGAGGGGTGCTTTCTGGGCACTCTTAGGCCAGATGCTAGATTGCTAAGAGTTGAATTAGCTGCTGATAAGAATGGAAGTCGGGGTGCAGAGAACTCACTGAGACATTCGGACAAAAGAAAAAATGGGGCATCCTGAGGGGTTACAGGGTCAAGGAGAACAGTGGTTCTGAAACTCAAGACGCAAGTTAAAGTAACCTGGGTGCTTTAAAAGTACCTATGCGCGGGTATCTGTGTGCCCCCCTTTCCCATTTAATTAGTAGGGATGCAGCCTGGGCATGGGGATTTTTCAGACCTCCCGCTGTGATTCCAATTCCAAAGCTAAGGTTGGAATCTCTGAAGCAAAGGGTTTTGTAGGGAAGGAAATAGGGCAGAGGGTAGAGATAAGTGGGTGGGAGATACTGCAGAGGCTGGGAACGGAGGGACAGAAGTGACAAAGGAAGATTCCTGAGGTGCTGGGGATGGCTGAGGTCCAGGGCACAGAAGAGGGAATTTAAGATGGAAAGGAATTTAAAACCCAGATGTGGAAAGATAATATGGACTTACTGCCCCTCAACCATGTCTGTGGATGAAGGCGCTGGCTTGAGCCCAGGCTGTGCGTGGATGAGAGTCAGATGCACGTGGCCAACTGGTGGGACCAAAATGTCTGAACCAGGGTGGAGGAACTTCCAGGCAGAGGAAGCAGACTGGGGCCAGGTCGGCAATCAAACACATCTACGCATCCACCCACGAGCCCATCACCTTTCCCTCCAAGTGACCAGTCTGCACTGTGTTTTACTGAGACCCAGGCTGTGCTGGGCTCTTGAGGATTCAAGGCTGAGCCTACAGACCTGACCTTGACCCTTGTGGGTTTCAGCCTTTGAAACTGACAGTTGAACTGGCAATTACAAATCAGAGGGGAAAGTGACATGATGACGGAGGCAGGGTGTGATGGGGGAGCACAGAGAAGGGGCACAGAACCCTGATGTGAAAGGTTATGGGGAGCCAGTGAGGTCTGAGACATGATGGATGGGAGGCCTTAGTGGGGGAGGGGCAGAGGAGAGCATAGGAGGATGTTCTAGGCGGAGAGAACAGCAGGTGCAAGGGTTTGCAGAAGTGTCTTTTAGCACTGGAAGAATTTTCTAAATGCTGGAGCACAGAGGGTGTGTTTTAGGGGCAGGGAGGGCAGGGATGTGTGCTGTATCTAGGGAGAGTGGGTGGGAGGACACTGAGGGGTTCTGAACTGGGGGAGACATGATCAGACTTGTGTTTTATAAGGACTCAGTCTACTCTTCAGTGTAAAGATTGGAGGAGGGGGCAAGTCTGAGAAACCAGTTAAAAGAGAAGATGCTCAACATCAGTAATCATTAGGAAAATATAAACCAAAACCGCAATGAGGTACCACTTCACACCCACTAGGATGGATATAACAACAACGAAACTACAAAAAATAATAAAGTTGGTGAGGATGTGGAGAAATTGGAACCTTCACATGTGGCTGACAGGAATGTAAAATGGTGCAGCCACTGTGGAAAACAGTTTGGCAGCTCCTCAAAAAGTTAAACATAGAATTACAATATGACCCAGCAATTCCACTCCTAGGTATATACCTAAAAGAACTGAAAATAGAGGCTCAGATTTTTGTACACCAATTTCACAGCAGCATTATTTACAATAGCCAGTAGGTGCAAACAACCCAAGTGTCCATCAACGGATGGATGGATAAACAAGAAGTGGTATATCTATACAATGGAATGTTAGTCACCAATAAAAACAAATGGAGGACAGATATATGCTACAACATGGATGAACCTTGAAAACATTACACTATGAAAAAAGCCAGACACAACTGCTCCATATCGTCTGAGGCCATTTACATGAAATACCCAGAATAGGCAAATCCATAGAGAGAGAAAGCAGATTAGTTGTTTCTAGAGGGTGGAAGGCAGGGGGTATGGGGAGTAACTGCTTAATGGGCATGGGGTTCCTCTTAGGGTGATAAAAAAGTTCTGAACCTAGATAGTTGTGATGGGTGCACAACATTGTGAATGTACGTACTGCCACTGGGTTGTACACTTTAAAACAGTTAAAATGGTAAATTTTACATTATGTGTATTTTACCACAATTAAAAAACAAACAAAAACAGACACTGTGTCAATGAGTTAGAGGCCTTGCAAGTCCCAGCAGCATTTTTTCCTTCTTCCTCTTTATCCACCAAACCCCAGACAGTTTACCTGGTGGTTTTCTTACCTTTGCTTTCTCAGGAGAAGAACCAATCATATGCAGGTATCCCTGCGAAGACCCTGGCCAGCTATAGTCAAATGGGCCGGGGCTTGAGCGCCCTCTGGTGGGCAATCGGAGAGCAACCCAATTCTAACTTGACCGTGAGACGTTTGTGCTCACAGCCCAGTGCAGTGCTCTCGATGGTTGTGCTCAGGATACTGCTCTCCCACCCCAGAATTTCTCTTTCTTCACTAGAGCCCCCGGAGAAATGACCTGGGCGCCTGTTGTGGATGAAAATGTATAAACCATATAAACACAGGCAAAAAACACTTCTTCCCTTACTAATTCACTGACATCATCCGCTCAGAAATTATTCCCAAGCAAGTTCCGGCCTGGCCCAATGAGCTACCCCCAATGACCTTGCGGTCCACAGGGCGAGCTGGTAAACCAGCAGCTCCAAGTAGAGAAGGCAGAGAGTGGTAAAGACTAGAAGGAAGTGAGAGCAGAAAGCTGGCGGAGGACCCAGAGCAGGGGACCCAATGCCAACCGAGGAGACCAGAGAGGCCAGCGAAGGGGAGGTGGCGTTTGGCTGAGCTCAATTTGAAGGGGGAGGGGGAGAGTTCTCCGGGTATAAGGGACACTCCTCATTGTTCCCCTGGTCCCTGCGCTTCCTCTCTCTTCCTCCCTCCCTGTCATGAGGAGCCTCCAACTCACCACTCCTTCCCAGGAGCCCTTCCCAGGAAAGCAGGGTGGCGGGTCCCACCTCCCCCATCTTGCACAGTTCTTCCTACCCACCTCGTGCCCGCGGCCTGGCTATCGAACGCTTGCATTCTGAATCCTGCGTTACACTTTCCATCCTGGATCGACCTTTTACCTCCCAAGGGACGTTTAAGCAAAGCCCCTGGCCTTCACTCCCAGGGGCCCTCTGGCAACTGCCCCCTCCTCGCAGTCCTACAGCAGCTGTACATATGTGCATTTACAATACAGACCTCTAGGCAAGATTTCATGGGTGATGGGGGAGGGGAGTAGGCTGTGCTTCAAGAAAAGTTTGCAATGCGTTGTGTGCGTTCTTCTGACTGGCGTTCAGGGCATGGGGTCCCGGCCGCAGCCCGGCTCCACACGGTCAGGGATCCCTGCAGTCCTCCAGGGCCTCTAAGACCGTGTCCACCACCACCCACCCCCGCCACCCCGCGGATCCACAGGAGATTTTCCGCGGAGAGCTCAAACCGGCTGCCCCAGGACTCCGCTCGCGAGACTCTGCGCGCGAGACTCTGCGCGCGAGACTCCGCGGGATCAGAGCAGGGAGAGCCGGCCCGCGCCGAGGGGAACCCGGGCAGCCTCGCGGTCGTTTTCTTCCCGCCCTGCAGTGAGCGGACCGGCCGTCAGGGGCAGCAGGGGGCCCAGGATGGCGGCCAGTGCCTCCTAATGGCTTCTCACGCCCACAGCGCAGGCCTCAAGACCCTGGACGCGCAGGCCCGGCCTCCCCGCTCCGTCTCACTTCGAGGCCAAAACGGGGTACCAGGGCGAGAAGGCGTCGCCCAAGGCCGGCGGGGAGGGAGGCGGCAGGCGGAGGCCGCCACCCGTCTCCCCGTGCTGCGCCCCTGTGGCCCAGGGCGGGGGTGGGGGGGTGGAACCCAGAGCCTCGGGTCCCCTTCTAGAGCACGTGGGCCCTGGGCGCCCGGGCCACGCACCGCTGGCAGACGCGCCAAACCTGTGGCAGGACGATCCCTTACCGTGGCGGGCTGAGGAAACCAGCCGGGAGAGGCGCGTGCGGCCGCGCTGCCGGGAGGGCTTCCTGGAGGCTGGCTTGGGCTGAGCGTGGGTGGGATTTCAGTGGCCGGGAGGAGGTGGGGGCCACGCTTCAGGAGCACTGGAACCTCCCAGGCTCTGGCCTGCGCGTGCACAGGCTGGCGAGTGGTGGGAGGGAAAGACAGAGCCGGAGGGACGGTCAGGCCGCGGGCAGCCCAGGAGCAGGCGCAAAACGCAGGGCCCCGCAAAGGGGGCTCAGGCCGGGCGGAAGCCTCAGGAGCCCCGTGAGGTGTTGGATTTGCTGAGACCACGTGGTCTGTTGTGCGAATGGGGCCCGAGAGCAGGCGGAAGGGGCTGTGGGGAGCTCGCCGAGGGGAGACGTGGCCAAGGTGCCCCCATCTCAGGTTCCCTGAGACTTGGCAAACCCCGGCCCGTGGAAGGGCCCGTGCGAATGTTCAACTGAATTGAATGGACTGTGTAAGGGAAGGGGTGTCCTCAGTTCCTTGTCAGGAGAAAGGATAGCAGACAGGGTGGGGCTGTGGTCTGGGGAGAATGGAGACCTAGGAGGCGGAGGACAGAAGAGCCTCCAGGCGCCTCTCCTCAGAACTCCCAGCCCCATCACCAGGAGAGGGCTGCCAGCCCAGGGAGAGCTGTGCTGAGTCTCTCGTCCCCCCATATGACACCCAAGCCCTGTCTCCACCCACCCACGGACCCTCCCAGCCCTGTTTGGACCTCTCTCACCAGGCTTCCCGGACCTGCTGGGGCCCCACAGCAGCCGCGTTTTCCACTGAGCCTGTTTCCCCTCCTGACCTGACCAGGGCGGGACCAGATGTTCTCTGAGGCCCCTTCCAGGATGACAGGCCAGGGTGGGAGGGTGCCCTGTGCTGAAGGGACGGAACATGCTGACCTGGACTGAGGGAGAAACTTGCTTTAATCTGACCCTTCCAGGCTCATGGCTCCCTTTCAGAAAAGAGGTGCCTTTGTGAGGGGAAAAGGGTATCCAGAGCCATGGCTCCTCTTTGTCCTCATAAGGCCTCCACTGAATCCAGGCAGCTCTTGGCTGGAGTAGAGAACATCAAGACTACGAGGTGTCAGGACTCCTGGGCCACGGGACCACGTGACTTCATGAGAATTTGCAGGTATCTGCCTTCTTCACCCTCGTATCCTTGGGATCTGAACAGAAGGACCTGCTGTGGACAGTAACAAAGCTACAGAGAGGGAGAAGACCCTCAGGGACCGACTGGGTGAGAAGGGTGTTGAGCCCTGGGACTAGCCCCCACCCTGCACTGAGAAAGAGCCTGAGACCCAGAGGCCAAGGTCACACAGTACATTGGTGGCAGATCTGGAACATCTGGTCCTGTCCTCAGTGCTTCTCAGCCCTCCTAGAGTCCCTGCCTTGGTCCTGCCACAGCAAACTGCCAAACCCCACTGGGAGCCAGGATGGCAGGACTTCCAGTCCCCATCTTCCCCGTCACATCTGGAGACCATCTGGAGGCGATTCATGATCTAGGAAGGTTGGGGTAAGCCATGGCCTTCTGACCTCTCCTCTGGCCTGGGTAATGGACCACCTCAGCCACTGATTTGCTGTGTGACCAGGGGCAGTGCCATCCGTCTCTGGTCTTCAGTTTCTCTATAAGTAAATGAAGGACTTGGACCCCATGGCCCAGGGCACTTCTGGGTCTCTTTGTGTGGTCTGGAGCTGCTCACAGGAGCAGGGCCAGATGGTCAGGGGGAAGGACTCCGCTCCCTCCTGTGTGTTCTGGGGGCTCCAGGATCTGCCTCCACCCATATGCAGGTGGGGTGGGGGAATGTCACTTACACAATGGCCCTGGACACTCTGCTGAGGTCCTATACCATGTCAGTAGCTTTCTGACAGGAGTGGCTCCTTGGAGGTACGCAAGACAGCATTCCCAGCCAACACGCGCCTCCTGAGCTACAGAGAGCACAGCAGCAGGTATGGGGAAAGGGGCACTGTGGGGATACACTGTGTGTCTGTAAGAGGGTCTGTGTGTTTGTCTTGTCAGTGGGAGAGAGGTTGGAGGGCTTCCTATGTGTAACTGTATGCATGTTTTAATTTTTTACTCCTTAGCGTACTACTGAGACTGAACATCTTCCTTTATTAGTCATTTTTATATCTTTTTAAAAGCTGCTTGCTATTGTCATTTATTTTTCTCATAATTTAAGACCTCTTTGTATGATACACTTTTATATCACAAATTTTACAAAGGTATTTCCACTTTTTGTGCTTTATCTTTTAAACTTATTTGGGGTTATTTAAAACAAAAATATTTCATTTTGAAGTCAATTTATCAATATTTCCCCTCGTGGTTGGTTTCTGGCTTTCATCTGATGCTTAGAAAGGTTTTCTCCATGAAAATAAAAAGATTTACTCATATTTTTTCCTTAAGGAACTCTTTATTGTTTTTCCTCTTTACAAAAGTGATGCATGCTTGTTGTCAAAAGTAAAAGGGCAATAAATTAATTTAGGTAGGTAGTATCTTTATGAGTTTTTCTATCTAAGAACAAGGTATCATTCTCTCTCCACCCATTTATTTAACTTTCCTTTTGTGCCCCTCAGCAGAGATTTATAATTTCTCCACATAGGTCCTAGTAAGTTTATATCTAGAAAATCAACTTTTCTGGATGCTGTTGCGAATGGGATATTTTCTTTCATTATATTTTCTATTGGTTGTTGGTATAAAACAAACTATTTATTTTTGGATGTTATTTTAAAACTGGTTGTCATTCTTGATCTAAAATTGAATAAAATGGAAAAGATTTGTTTCCTTGTGAAGACTCTGCCATATCCATTTCTCTCTCAAGGTTTTCCACCAGGGTGAATCTGAGGATACTTGATCTAGTTCAGCATTAACCTTGACAGTTTTCTACATCCTTCTCATTAGGATTTTCCTTCACTATGGACACTCTGATGCTGACTAAGTTGGAAGCTAAACCTGAAGGCTTTCCCACACACATTACACACATAGGGTTTCTTCCAAGTATGGACAGTCTGATGTATAATACAGTCAGAACTATAGCTGAAGCCTTTGCCACACTCCACACATCTGAAGGGTTTCTCCCCAGTGTGGCTTCTCTGATGCCGAATTAAATGGGCATTAACATGGAAGGCTTTTCCACACTCCTTACATTGAAAGGGTTTCTCTCCAGTATGGATTCTCTGATGTACAATATAGTCAGAACTACAGCTAAATGCTTTCTCACATTCCATACATTTGAATGGTTTCTCCCCAGTGTGTATTCTCTGATGCCTAGTTAGTTTGGCATTGATGCTGAAGGCTTTCCCACATTCCTTACACTGATAAGGCTTTTCTCCAGTGTGGATTCGGTGATGATCAAGTAGGTTTCTTTTAGAAGTAAAGCATTTCCCACACTCATTACATTCAAAGGGCTTCTCCCCAGTGTGAATCCTCTGGTGCTGCATTAGTTTTGCATTAACGTTGAAGGCCTTTCCACACTCATTACACTCATAGGGCTTCTCCCCGGTGTGGATTCTCAGATGCTGCCGAAGCTGGGAGTTACACCTGAAGGCTTTCCCACATTCTTTACACTCATAGGGTTTCTCACCCGTGTGGATTCTCTGGTGCTGGATTAACTTCCCTTTGACGCCAAAGGCTTTTCCACATTCAGTACACTCATAGGGTTTCTGCCCTGTGTGAATTCTTTGATGCTGAATGAGTTTTGCATTATTACTAAAGGCTTTTCCACACTCCTTACACTGATAGGGTCTCTCTCCAGTGTGGATGCTCTGATGCTGCCTAAGCTGGGAGCTGCACCTGAAGCTTTTCCCACACTCATTACATTCATAAGGTTTCTCTCCAGTGTGGATCCTCTGATGTTGAATTAATTTTGCATTAACATTGAAAGCCTTCCCACAGTCATTACACGCATAAGGTTTCTCTCCAGTGTGGACTCTCTGATGTGTGATATATGCAGAACTGCAGCTAAAGCCATTCCCACACTCCTTGCACTGATAGGGCCTCTCTCCTGTATGGATTCTCTGATGCCTACTCAGACTCCCGTTAACGCTGAAGGCTTTCCCACACACCTTACACTGATGGGGCTTCTCCCCACTGTGGATAGTCTGATGCGTGATATAATGGGAACTGTAACTGAAGCTTTTTCCACACTCTACACATTGGAAGGGCTTCTCCCCACTGTGACGTCTTTGATGCCAAATTAATTTTGCGTTAACGCTAAAGGCTTTGCCACACTCCTTACGCTGATGGGGCTTCTCCCCAGTGTAGCTATCTTGATCCTGATTAAGTTGAGAGTTACACCTAAAGCTTTCCACTAATTCTTCACATTTGAAAGGTCTTTCCCCGGAATTAATTATTTCATGTTGAATAAGTTTTGTGTCAAAGCTGAAGGCTTTCTCCAATCCTGTACACTCAGGGGCCTGCTCTCCAGTGGAGATGGTATGACACTGATTCAAGTTTGGACTTTGCCTAAAGAAACACTCCTCCATGGGGCTTATATTGCCTTTCACTGTCCCATCAATGACACTCCTGTTTTCTTTCTCCATACTTCCTACCGAGTGGACTTCCTGCTGTTTCTCTAGAATATAAGTTTCTGAAAAGTCTGTTTCCTGGGAAGAGTTCCTTTGAAGTTCAAATGATGTATTATGTTTTTCTTCATACATTTCCTCTGTCAAATTATTGTCAGTCTGGATATCAATATTTACTATAAAAAACAGAAAACATAAAATATCATGTAAGAACCATGTTAGAAAAAAAAAGGATCAGGGTAATCAAGGGGGGTGGCTCTTTAAAATCACCAGACTAGGTCAAAGAATCTAAGGTTCATCCATAAGGTGGAATAACATGCAGCTGTTATAAAATGAAATAAATCTATATGTACTGACATGAAAATATGTCAAAGATACACTGTTACGTGGAAAAACAAGTTGAGAAATGATATGTAGAGTATCTTCCATTTGTGTAAAGGAGAGTAAAAAGGGCTGACATAAACACATATATTTGAATATGCCTAGAAAACTACTGCAAGAATACAAAAGAAACTGAGCAAACTGGCACAGGAAGTTTGGGAGACTTCCCCACTGCTCCCACCTTATGCACTTTTTATACTGTTTTGAGCATGTACCAACATTACAAATTTTAAAGTAATGATTTTAAAAGAGCACCGGTCTCTAAACCAAGAACCAGTAACAAGAAGGTTAACAGTGACAGCAGTGGAACAAATTCTAGGTCTTATCTACCAGATCAGCATTCTTTCCATCACACCATACTTTACTACACTCTTCAGTTTCTATTAATAAAAATGGAAACTGCTTAAGAAGGAGAAGGCACAGAATCCAACAACATGTGGCAACAAGGGATGGCAGGTCTTAGCACTAGGAAGCAAATGGGAACAAATCTTGTTTCTTTTCTTAGCACTTAAACTCTAGGCTTTCCAAAACGTCTCCTTTAACTTCTTCTTTCTCTACTTCAGAAAGGCTCTGTTCAGGCCCATTTGATCCCTTTGATCCCATCCCTTCCCACCCCTCCTACTCCACCCACTGCTGCGTTCTCCTTGCCTTGCCTTCTACCTTGTCCCTCAGTCCTAAAATTGCTCACTCCCTAAAATTCTTTCTGTCATCTTATAGTCTTTCTATAATCCCATAGTCCTAGTAGAACCAATGATCTCTACATTATTCTCAATTTCTCAAAATTGGCCCCAAAATGCTTCCTTTGTTTTTTCATCTCTCATCTCTCCTCAACCACATGTAATATGCCCCCTACCCCAGTATTTCATTATAATTGCCCTCAGACCCAAATGACCTGGATTTCCCTAGCAACCATTTTCAAAATAATATTGGTCTTTTCCTGATTATAGAAATAATATTCATCTGTAGTATCAGAAACTTACAAAGAAAAAAATTCAGATTACCTGGAAAATTTTTTTAAAAAATCAACTCTGCTGACATGGGTCTTGTGCCCTGTGATTTCCCCTTCTGCCTGCCTAGAACCCATTTGATTCCTGATCCCAGTTAACCTACATACACTGACTAGATGAATGTTTCTATCCTCACCTGACGTCATGATGGGTTGTTCAAAGACTTCAGGACTGTCTGTTGCCTATAGAATGAAATCCAGACTTCTTTGACTAAGAATCTCCACAATATCACTTTCATCCCCCTCTATATGTCAAACACTTTAAGCTCTCCATTTCCAAAACATGTCTTCCTTGGTCAGTGAACATCTGGTTGAATGATTACGAGGAACAAAAAGCCACTGAAACCATCTTTTAAAAAAAGAGGATTCATCAAAAGGATGCAAGAGTATCTTACGGACCCCAAAGGCAGGAAGTAAAGCTGGGCCTCCTGGGAGATGGGAAATCACCTGGCAACTACTCTGCGTGAGCCAATGAGAACCTCACTATTTCAAGAGTGGTCTGGGAACCAGAAGCACTGGCATTACCTGGGAACTTAACAGAAATGCAAAATCTTGGCCCTGCCCCAAACTAACTGAATGACAATCTGCACATCTGCAAGACGCCCAGGTGATGCATTTGTTCATATTTTGAGAAGCACCAAATTGATAGCATTACTTCTTCCCACCTTATTTCCTACAGCTTATTATATATAGCTTTCTCACCCCCAAAATAATAATAATAAAAACAGAATTTAACTGAGCACACACTATAAGCTAGGCACTTGGTACATGTTATCTCATTTTATCATCAAACATAGCACCATTACCTCATTTTATAATTATTATTCCATTTTCAAGGGTGAGAACACTAACTCTTAGAGAATGCAGATAACTGACCTGCTCAAAGTCACACAACTAGGAAGTAGCACAGTTGGGATTGGAACTCAGAAAGTCTACTCCAAAGTCTAAGTAAAAAGATTTTTAATTCTGTACCCTTCACATTAAGTGGACAGTGCTTAGAAAGTAGCAAGGACCCCAAAAAAGTACTGAATCCATTCATTTTGTCTGAGAAAGGTAGAATTCCAAAATTAGGATTGAAAATAATTACAATAAAGCATTTGAAAAAAGATCTCTTCTTGCAATTAGAAAGAAATAGCAAACTATGAAAATAGAAAGGTCTCAACTGTTCCTATCTCTAGAAATCATCAAAAATTATTTAAATGGGGCTTCCCTGGTGGCGCAGTGGTTAAGAATCCACCTGCCAATGTAGGTGATACAGGTTTGAGCCCTGGTCCAGGAGGATCCCACATGCTGAGGAGCAACTAGGCCCGTGCGCCACAACTACTGAGCTTGAGCTCTGGAGCCCGCGAGCCACAACTACTGAACCCATGTGCCAAAATTACTGAAGCCCATGTGCCTAGAGCCTGTGCTCCGCAACAAATGAAGCCACCTTAGTGAGACGCCTGAGCACCGAAGACAAGAGTGGCCTCCACTCTCTGCGACTAAAACAAAGAAAGCCTGCGCGCAGCAACGAGGGCTCAACGTAGCCAAAAATTAATTAATTAATTAATTAATTTTTAAAAAATTTAAATGTTACTCTGTACGGTTAGCCAATAAATGTGACACGCTTATATGCTGCTAAAGCTGACTTTCTTCCTAAACGGTTTAACTTTCCAGCATAATGGGCAATGTGTGCCTCCTTACCAGTCCAGAGGCCCTGGGGGCCTGTGCCTGTTCCAGAGGCCAGTGGAGATTGGCCTTCCAGCTCACCTCCTCCCTCCAGCTGTGAGATCACAGTAGGTTTGAGAAGGGGAAATCCTGTTTTGGGGAAAGGAAATAGGAAAGATAGGTGAATAATCTCCCACAGCTGATTTCCTAAACGTCTTCTCAGATTGTGTCAGCAATGGGGAGGGAAGGAAAAAGCCCCAGAGGGTCCCGTGCCTAAGAACTATGGGAAAGTGGCTGGGGGTGGGGTGGGGAGTGGTGGGAGGAAGAGGCTTGAGAAGATGCGGGAGGAATTGGGGAGGGCCCAGACTGTGAGACCTCATGCAGGGCAAACAGGGAGATTCTGCCTAAAGGGATAGGTACCATTTTTTTGACCAGGGCCTAAAATATTACAAGTACACCGAGATCCTTGGAAACACTCAAGATATCCAGGTAGGGTGAGGGGGAACCTGAAGTTAATGCTGTAGAACAGGAAGTTACTTTTTTTCCACGCTGTGTCCAAAACACAGCCTCTATTGGGTGGATCAAGAGTGCACAACAGGGCTTCCCTGGTGGCGCAGTGGTTGAGTCCGCCTGCCGATGCAGGGGACGCGGGTTCGTGCCCCGGTCTGGGAAGATCCCACATGCCACAGAGCGGCTGGGCCCGTGAGTCATGGCCGCTGAGCCTGCGCGTCCGGAGCCTGTGCTCCACAACGGGAGAGGCCACAACAGTGAGAGGCCCGCGTACCGCAAAAAAAAAAAAAGAAAAAAAAAGTGCACAACAGTCCCAGTGAAGTCCTATATTGGCCCAAAATGGGCTTGAAGTTCACCCTTCCCAGAAACCCCGGGTCTAGGAGATTAGGAATCAGCCTCTGGGGTTCCCACTCAGTAAAGGATTACCAGAGGCCCCACCTGCAACCAGTAAGGGGAAAGGAAGCCAGGAAACCCTAATCAGCAGAGTCTGAGTCCCCGGGGGAGAAAGGCCTTACCCAGGGAGGCCACATTCCCATAATTCTCCAGCATCACATCCCTGTACAGAGCCCTCTGTGCAGGGGACAGGCCATCCCACTCCGTCTGGGTGAAGTACACAGCCACGTCCTCAAAGGTCACCGACTTCTGAAACAACAGGTTCCTGCTGCCCTAGGGGCCAATTCCATGGCTCATGCCCTAGGTGAGGGGCAGAGGGCAGTATGAGGGCTTGAGGAGGGGCTTGTGAAGAGCACAAAATTAATAACAGGGGGAAAGATTTGAGAAAAACACTTGGAAGGTAAAGCATGGAATATGTGACTTCGCTCACAGCAGAGAAACCTCATGCCATATTTCACACTTACAAAGGATGACATAAGTTGAGATGAAAGAAAAAAACCTCCCATGACCAAGTTCCCTAACACAACTGCTTTCTTTCAGTCAGGCCATGCCTTCCCTGGCGAAAGCAGCTCTGGACCCACCCACAGGCTTTCCCACTTCCTCGCCCTCGCCCTCACCCTCAAACCTCAAGCCGCGCCCAAAGAACAGCCATGGCTTCCATCTCACCCAGCCCCACCTGATTTCTATCATGGACCCCCTACAAAAGGCTGCATAGCCTCTGCTCCAGCGCCTTCAGCAGAGGAAGCTCGGTGCTGCCCAGATCGGCTGGGCACCGTGGAGGTGGAGGAAGGGGTGAGAGCAGGCAGCCCATCCTGCTTCCAAATGGCTCTCGCCGAAAACCCATTTTCTGTTACCCTCTCCCAGTCAAGCCTCATCCTGTCCAACTTCACCCAAGACTTCATTGCCTCTCCAAGGAGGTTTGGGAAAGAAGGGAGGTCAGTCATCTTTTCAGCTGCTCCCTGGCATCACTCGGCACTCGGCACAGGCTCCACCGGCTGGGCTGACGGCTGAGCCGCTCCCAGGCCCACCTCCTCCCCTCTGGGCAGCTACCACTTCTGCCTGCTCTCGCTCTACCCACCTCGGCCTTCTGTAACAACCTTGGGGACACACTGGCAGCGATTTGCCTCTCAACTGCTCTCTGCCAGGACCTGTCTTGCTTGATTCTACGGGGCTCCACTCGCAACAATTCTAGTCCAACTTGCGGGCACTTCTGTGAGTCATTGATCGTGTGACTTGGATAAGACAAGAAATTCTCTGTACAAAATTAAATGCCTTCGCTGTCGCCCACCATCCCCTTCTAGCCCACGACTGGTGCCTCCTCCTTAATTCAAACCTCAGCTGGTGTCACCCACCACCATCCGTGCAGGAAAGAAACCTGGGGATTCGTTCCTCACTCCTCCCTCGCCCTTACCCCACCCCAATCTTTTGACTCTTCCTCCTAGAGATTTTTATGTTAAGCATTACTTGAATTGGATCTCCCTCTTTAGCAAATACTTGCCTTAATGAAGCCTATGTTACCTAGACCAATAGGACTCTTTCTGAAGTGGTCACCTTGCTTTTAAATCTCCCCTCAAAATTATTCCCCACACAGCCATCAGAAATCTGACCATGTTAACTTCACTGGCTCCACACGTGTCATAGGGCTAAACAGTTAAGTCACGCAATGACAAGTCACTTCACTCCCCTTTGCCTTTGTTTCTTTTGTGGTAGAGTGAACACAACACAGCGCCTAACTCCCAGGGCGGCTGTCAGGACTGAGTGATCCATGTAAAGTGCTTAGTATGGTGCCTGCAGCATAGTAAGCCTCAAATGGTGTAACTGGAGTTACTGTGACTATGATTATTCCCAAACTGTAGCCCATAGAGGTCCGTGGATGAGCATCAGGGGGTCCATGAAATCCCTGAAATCGTATGGAAATTTTCATTTGCATGTTATTCTGGGGAGAGGATCCAGAGCTCTTATCAGAGACCTAAAGCTTGGCCACTGCACCCCAAGCCCTGAAAGCCTCTCCAGGACACAATGAGACACAGGACTTCCTGTCTTTTTTCCCTCCCTTGATCCCACTCTCCTTATGTCCCCTTCCCCTGGAATTAGAGGCACAGCCATTCTTTATGTGGATCTGGTCCTGCTATTCCTCTTTACCTACACCCCCCTCCCTGGAATCCTAGTCCTCTCCTATCTTCTTCCATTCATGGGCAGCTTCCATGTCTCTCATTCACCAAAGCCCTCTGCTGGAGGAGCAAAGCAAACTGGTGTGCAGAAGACTATATTTTCTGCCTTCCAGACACTTCTGTCTTCCCTGTCCTGGTCTCTGGCCCCTATCCCTCCATATCACTGCTCTTCCCAAAAGCTCCAGTCCGGCAGGCAGAAGCATGGAGGGCCCCTCCAGCTTTCATAGCAAGGCTCACCAGATTCCCTTCTCAGTTTTCTTCAATGTGAAACTGCTCAGAGGAAGAGCTGAAGGACCCACAGCTCACCTGGGGCCAGGCTGTCAGGAGCATGGCTGCCATCACCTGGTCTCCCTCTCAGAGAAGGACTGGAGCTGAGGGAAAACAGGGGGACAGGTGTGAGACAAGCCAGCCCCACCACAAACAATACAGCCCCTCACAGAAGATCTGAGACGCAGGCAGCCAGCATCCAGACAGAAGTGAGAGCAGGAGCTGCCATGGGAAGAAAGGAGTGATCTGTTCACTGGCTCTGCGCCCAGGGCTCTTCCTGGCCATGACATTGACGCTCACTGCCAGGGACCCTAGGATTTTTACAATTCTGGACACATATCATACACACACACGAGTGTGCATAAAATGCAGGTAGAGTCTAAAGAATAATAAAACAAAGACTTGTGTAGCAACACGGTGCTCTAAACGAGCATCCCTCTCTATTATACTGCAAGAGAAGCCAGGCTGGATGGGCTGCAGCCCCAGCACATAGGCCTCAGAGTCAGGCCCCAGGGCGGCACCTCCTGGAGAAAGGGACAGCTGCTCCCTCCCATATGCCCGTCCCCTCACACAGCTGACTGCCCTCAAGAGTCCTGATACCTCTGTAGAGATCTTGGGAGGTTAGGCTCCTGCCCGGCCCAGGCTTACCCTGAGGAAGCTAGGTCACAAGTGAGGTACCGGGATGGCTCCTCATACCTTCCAGCCTTCTGATGGCAAAGAAGCCAAGGCCTCAGCTGCCTGAGAGAGGGGGTCACTATAGCATCCCATCCCTGGTCCCATAACCCAGCACTCCTTGTTCATTGTATTCAAGACCACATGGACCGGTTATTTTCTGATTTTTAATGCTCCCAAAGTCAGTCTTGAAATTTTATATTTTCCTAAAATATTGTCTATATCTTCCAGAATTTAAACTTGAGTGTAGAATTATGGGAAACAGTGGCTCATGATTTTTTTCATTTCCTCCATACCTTGAGGTATACCTTGCTTTTCTTACTTCTTCTTTGAATATATATGCTCTCTAGACCTTTTAGCCTTAGTTAATGTTATGGACTGAATGTGTCCCCCCAAAATTCGTATGCTGGAGCCCTAATTTCCAATGTGGCTGTATTTGGAGACAGGACCCATGAGGAGGTAATAAGGTTAAACAAGGTAATAATCTGATAGGGCGGGTACCCTAATAAGAAGAGGAAGAGTCTCCAGAACTGTCTCTGCTGTGAGGACACAGTGAAGGCAGCCACCTGCAGCCTCACCAAGAACCAGATCGTCTGGTACCTTGATCTTGGACTTCCAGCCTCCAGAACTGTGAGAAATAAATTTCTGTTGTTTAAGCCAGACAGTGTATGATATTTTGTTATGGCAGCCCAAGCAGACTAATATCATTAGGCTGAACCATGGTTTATCTAGTTTAAGGTTGTTTTATTTTCAAAAAACTAGCTTTTCTATTTAGAACACCACTCCCTTTTCTACCTGTTTGGTTTTTTTAAATTAATTAACTTATTTATTTATTTTTGGCTGCGTTGGGTCTTCGTTGTTGTGCTCAAGTTTTCTCTAGTTGTGGTGAGCGGGGGCTACTCTTCGTTGCGGTGCGTGGGCTTCTCCTTGTGGTGGCTTCTCTTGTGGAGCACGGGCCCCAGGCACACAGGTTTCAGTAGTTGTGGCACACAGGCTCAGTAGTTGTGGCGCACATGCTTAGTTGCTCCACGGCATGTGGGATCTTCCCAGACCAGGGCTCGAACCTGTGTCCCCTGCATTGGCAGGTGGATTCTTAACCACTGCACCAGCAGGGAAGTCCCTCTGCTTGTTTTCTTGGTGCCTGTTTTTTTTTTTTTTTGGCTGCATTGGGTCTTTGTTGCTGCGCACTGGCTGTGGAGAGTGGGGGCTACTCTTTGTTGCAGCGTGCGGGCTTCTCATTGTGATGGCTTCTCTTGTTGCGGAGCATGGGCTCTAGAGTGCAGACTCAGTAGTTGTGGCGCATGGGCTTAGTTGCTCCGCGGCATGTGGGATCTTCCCAGACCAGGGCTCGAACCTGTGTCCCCTGCATTGGCAGGCGGATTCCCAACCACTGTGCCACCAGGGAAGACCCCGCTACTTGTTTTAAATTAAGCTCTGCTTTTTAAAATTTGTTTCTTTAGCTCTGTAAGAGACACCTTATGTACTTCACCAAATCCTCTTGTCCACTCTTAGTCCAGTTCCAGAGGCTTTGACCAGCTCTGCACAAGTACAACCTACAAATGCCTCCTCAAGGGTCTACACCACACATGCCTGGATCCTGCCCTGGGGCTTCTCTGTCCTGTGTGGGACATCTGCGGACACCTGCTGGGTCCTGAAGGACAGGGGAGTTAATGCCTGTGATGCTACCAATGACCAACAGGAGACAGAGGTCACTGGATAAACGTTTCCCCCTTTAGTCCCCCATGTGGGCAGCCATGAGATTCCAAGGCTCCTCAAAGATCCGGCAAGTCGGGCTTCCCTGGTGGCGCAGTGGTTGAGAGGCCGCCTGCTGATGCAGGGGACACGGGTTCGTGCCCCGGTCCGGGAAGATCTCACATGCCGGGGAGCGGCTGGGCCCGTGAGCCATGGCTGCTGAGCCTGCGCGTCCGGAGCCTGTGCTCCGCAACGGGAGAGGCCACAACAGTGAGAGGCCCATGTACCGCGAAAAAAAAAAAAAAAAGATCCAGCAAGTCAGAGCACCAGTCGCCTGTGGAGGGGCCAGCCTGACAGCACATCCTTGTATTGGCTGTCCCTCCTTCTCCGTTGCACTCTCCTTGTCTTTCACTCTGCCCCTGGGACTACATTCCCAAATAAACTGCCCACACACAAATCTCTGTCCTATGTTCTGCTTTCGGGGGAAGCTAGACTACAAAAAGCTTTTTTCTACCTTCTTGAGGCTACATGATTCATTCATTTTCATTCTTGCTGTGTAGCAATCTAAACCTATAAATGTTCCTCTGAATACATTATTCCCTACATTCCAGAGGCTTTTCATATTTCATGTTTTTTTTGTTTTTTTTTTTGTTTTTTTGTGTGTTTTTTTGTCGTATGCGGGCTTCTCACTGTTGTGGCCTCTCCCATTGCGGAGCACAGGCTCCGGACGCGCAGGCTCAGCGGCCATGGCTCACGGGCCCAGCCGCTCCATGGCATGTGGGATCCTCCCGGACCAGGGCACGAACCCGTGTCCCCTGCATCGGCAGGTGGACTCTCAACCACTGTGCCACCAGGGAAGCCCCATATTTCATGTTTTAATTACTATTTTATAACTCGTCAGCAACTGTGTTTTGTCTCTGGACAAAGAACTGTTTAGGATAATTTGTTGTTGTTAATTTATTCTCTGGCTTTACTGCATGGTGTTTAAGTAACCTGATCTATTTACTTCTGCTTTACAGATTTTTAAAGGTTTTTTTTTTTTTTTTGTGGCTGCAGTGTCCATTTTAAAAATATTCCATGGATGCTTAAAAAGAAAACTTATTCCAACATGGATGGACCTAGAGAGTATCATACTAAGTGACGTAAGTCAGAAAGAGAAAGACAAATACCATATTATATCACTTATATGTGGAATCTAAAATATGATACAAATGAACTTATCTGTGAAAGAGAAACACAGACATAGAAAACAGATTTGTGGTTGCCAAGGGGGAGGGCGGTGGGGGAGGGATGGACTGGGAGTTTGGGACCAGGAGATGCAAACTATTATATGTAGAATGGATAAACAACAAGGTCCTACTTTATAGCACAGGGACCTATATTCAATATTCTGTGATAAACCATAATGAAAAAGAATGTGTATATATATATATGCATATACATAAATGAATTACTTTTGTGTACAGTAGAAATTAACACAACATTGTAAATCAACTATACTCCAATAAAATAAATTTAAAAAAAGAAAACTGGGCTTCCCTGGTGGCACAGTGGTTGAGAGTCCGCCTGCCGAAGCAGGGGACGTGGGTTCGTGCCCCGATCTGGGAGGATCCCACGTGCCGCGGAGCGGCTGGGCCCGTGAGCCATGGCCGCTGGGCCTGTGCGTCCGGAGCCTGTGCTCCGCAACGGGAGAGGCCACAAAAGTGAGAGGCCCGCGTGCCGAAAAAAAATAATAATAATAAAAATTAAAAAAAAAGAAAAAAAGAAAACTTATCCTGTGATGGAAGAACATATAATCTATCTGAATCTAATAAATCAACTCTACCAATTTTATTATATAGATTTTTCTCCATAACCCATGATTACTTTTACCGAATTGTTTAGAGAGCTAGTAAAGAGTGAACTCTCACAAAACACTGAGCCCTTATGTATCATGGGAAAAGCCTTTCAAATCTTTAAGAAATGAATAATTCTCTAATACTATTTAAACTGTAGCAGAGAACAGCAAAATAAGTTTCCCAGCCCTTTTTATGATGCCAGCAAAATATGGATACAAAAACCATAAACTAGTCTCATTTACGAATACTGATGCAAAAATCCTAAATATTGAGGACTAGACTCCGGTAGTTCCTTAATGTGACATATCATGACTAAGAGGGATCATCCTATGAATGCAAGTAACGTTCAATATTAGCACAGACTGTACTTTTCCACATTAATAAATCAAAGAAAAACATACTCTCCATCTCAGTGGATGTCAAAGGTGTTGGATAAATTCAATATTCATGCCTAAATTTTAAAACTTATACCCTAGGGAAACTCTCATATGTAGGTGATATACATACAAAATTATTATCAGCAGTATTTTAATAGCAAAAAATTGGAAACTCACATGTCCACTGAGAATACACAAATAAGCTGTCATACCATTTTTACAATGGAACATTACCCAGTAGCAAAAATGGATGACTCACAGCTACACACAAAATATGGATGAATTTAGGAACATTAATATTGAGTTATGCAAGCCCCAGAAGACTACAGACACCATGATGCCATCTTCATAAAGCTCAAAACCAAAATTAATCACATTATTTACACACATGTATATATGATAAAATTTTTAAAAATATGATTAACACAAATATGATCTTATCAAAAATCAAAAATATGATTAACACAAAATTCAAGAGAGCTGTTACCTCTAGGGGTGAGAACGTGGGAACTGGGTTGGGGAGGAGCAGACAGACAGATGGAGCCGTATGGGCAGTGCTTTTCTTTTCTTTCTTTTTTTTTTTTTTTTTTGCGGTACGCGGGCCTCTCACTGTTGTGGCCTCTCCCGTTGCGGAGCACAGGCTCCGGACGCGCAGGCTCCGGCCATGCAGGCTCAGCGGCCATGGCTCACGGGCCCAGCTGCTCCGCGGCACGTGGGATCCTCCCGGACCGGGGAACGAACCCGCGTCCGTGCATCGGCAGGCGGACTCTCAACCACCGCGCCACCAGGGAAGCCCGGCAGTGCTCTTCTTAATGGTGTGGTGTGTTTAATGGGTGCTCACATTACTACTATGCTCCATAAATGCCATGCTAGATGCATAACATTTAAAATATACATACTTATCCCTATGATATGAAATGATTTTCAGTGTGTAAAAGGTAGTGTGCTATCTTCTGTGTAAGAAAAAAGGGAGTATAAGAAAATACATGTGTATCTGGTGATTTGTGCAAAAAGAAACAGAAGGAAAAACAAGAAACTAAGGAGAATAGGGGGGCCTCAGGTGTGGATGGGAAGTAGGTGAAAGGAACCTGGGAACGGAAACAGGATAGAAGGAAACAGAGCAGAAGGGATGAGGAGGAAATGATACTTCCCTGTGCCTTTTTGTTCTGACTCCCATAACCACAGTAATGTTTCACATATCTTTACCTGTATCTATCTATCTATACATATGTATAAAAATCAACCAACCAGAATGGGATGGGGGGGGTGACGACATCCAAAAAATACAAACAACGGTAAATAAGCCTAACTATACCACAGCATAACCACAGTGAAGTGGTGGGAAAGAAAAGAACTAAGTAACTCTGCAAAACAGTATTTTAACTAAATTCTGTAAGGCTAAAAAGACCTGCAGCCAAAGACTTCTTGAGGTTGCATGATTTTTAAAATCTATTTTCATTCTTTCCTATTTGGCAATTAAAACCTATAATGCCACAAAATTTCCTCTGAATACACTACTAGCCACATTTCATGTTTTCATTACTGTTTTATAGTATATTTTTTTGTAAACTTGCTTTCATGAGGGTATGAATGAGTCATTCTGGAACTTTTTGTGTATTCTAGGACTAAGCAAATCAGTATATTCTACATTGTAGAAATCATTCTCAGGTCACTGTTATCCCACCGCCCAAGAGAAGTTGGGCCGGGTTACCTTTTGGAACTGACACGGCTCCTGAAGACAGTGCCCTCAAAAGCCGGGCTTCTTCTGTAGCCTGAGGGGCTCTGCTTTTTCTGCTCCCCCACTGGCCTCGATTCACACCTTGTGTTAGGAGGGCGGGGCGCATACAGTCCATACTTGAAATGCATAAAACATGCAGGTAAAAGCCCCTGCACGACCTCAGCATGTCAAAAGACTCATGATATCACGTCAGGCCGCTTCACCCCTGCAAATATTCCACCCCCTGGCTGCTCCAACACAAGTTCCCAAAAGGCGAGTAGCATCTTCCCCAAAGTGCTAAATGCTCGGGGCTTCGTGGCTGTGGCAGTAACCCGGGCTTCGCCTTCCACGAGACGGAACGTCATCGGCCACCAAGTCCAAAGCGGGAGTCGAGGAGGGGGGGAAGAGGCCTCCCCCACAGGAAACCCACCGTCAACGCTGGGGGAAGGAGCGTCCCAACCGCACCCAGAGCCTCGGAGCCAGGCACCGCCCCCGCCTCCCGCAGCCCATACTCACCTCCGCAGCGAGCTGCTCGGCGGCGCGGCCGGAAGTGCGTCACCAGGCCCCGGCCGAGCCTCTCTAGGAGCAGCTTCGCTCCTTCTCGGCGGCGGTCTGGCCCCGCCCCCAGCAGCCGAACCCCTGGTACTCCGAAGCCTGGCACCCTTCTCCCCGCTTCCCGTCTCAACGAGAAAACAGGTGCTCCTCGCGGTGAGCTAGGGAAGACAAGAATGCGGCGAGCGCTGGGCCCAAACCAGGGGTGGCGCCGGGGATTTGTATCTTAGTAAAGCTGCCGTACAACCAGATTTGGGAGTTTCCGGACTGGACGCCTGGATCGCATGCTGTCAAACCCAAGGCCCCCTTTCTGGAACAAATATTTCCTAATGACCAGCAGACTCTCCTGTCATGAAACTCATAGGTAATGTTTTAGAGAATCATAGGCAGTATAAACAACCTGCATTATAAAAAGTAATGTTATGTGCTAACATTTATGTAATAAAGGAGAAATAAAAGGAAAATTATAATTTAAAATATATATTTCAGAATGTAAATGTTTGGTCGTGACTGGTATAGGAGACCTAATAGGTGGTCAGATAATTTGCCTCTACGCATAGAACGTGCCTGAATGCCACAGTGCTGTATCTCATATTGGTATTTCAAAAATCACAAGTTGTTATCCAAAATGGTGAGCACAGGGACTTCCCTGGCAGTCCAGTGGTTAGAACTCAGCGCATCCAAGCTGCGGGGGGCACGGCACGGGTTTGATCCCTGGTCCAGGAGCTAAGATCCTGCAAGACGGGCAGCAATAGAAAAAAAAAAAAAATGGTGATCACAGAATCTTCTCTTGATTATACAGTAGTTATATTTCTGGAGACTCAGTTATGTTAAAACTGTGCAAAAATACACTGTGTTCCTCTTGACTTTTTTTTTTAAAAGCTCTAGATTCAGGTAATTTATAAACAGTTTTTACCTATGTGAATGTTCAGCAAGACATATGAAAGTCTGTGAAAACTTTTTCAATAGACAGGTCTGACTTGTGCATTGCAGGATTTGTGGTACTCCTGGCTCCCATCCAACACCCCCAAATCTTGTGACAAAAATGGCCCCGTAAAATTCCAAAATGAGGCCTGGGGGAGGGGGACAGCTCCAAAAGCCACTGGATTAACCACCCTTAAGTTCCCTCCCAACCGTGACAGAGCTGGCCTTTCTTCTTTCAGCTCTGATCCCTCAGTGCTGCTGCCCTGGAAGGTGGCCAGCCCTCACTGTCTTCCAGCCTCTCAGCACTCCCATCCTCCTCTCAACTTCAGCCCCACTTGCTGAACATGCTGTTCTCTAAACCTAGAATGCCCTTCCCATTCTCACCCTCTGTCTTGACTGTTACTTGAAGTCTCAGCTCATATCCCATTTACCGTGGGAAGCTAGTCTTCCCTGACCACCCAGAATAAGGCAGGTGCCCAGTCACATGGCAACATCACCCTGTACTTTTCAGTACGTGGCACATGTGTAATTATTCAATGGTGACAGTTTATTTAAATCTCTATTTTCTCTGATCCCTCCAGGGAGCAGGAACTATATCTATCTTGTTCAACACTATCGTTCTCAGCTAGAGCACAAGGCCTGGCACAAAGGAGGTGTGCAATAAACATTGGTTGCTGACGTGATCCAAAGGCTTCAGCCCCAACTCCTGGGTAGAAGCTTTCTTTATTTCTGTGCCACTAGAGGTAGGATATGTCTTATGCCTGGGATCATGACACTGACCAGGAACTCTTCTCTGCTTTGCCCTGACTCTGATCATCACTGTTGCCCAAAGTGAGCACTTTACATGGCTCATCTCCTTCAGATAGGAAAGTGGTCTCATGACTGGGCACAGTGATAGCTTGGGATTACGTTGCTCTTGGCAAGAATTGCTGTTTCCACTTCTTCCTAGACTCACAAAGCAGACCTTTAGTTAGGAATGAGGACTCGTCTAAAGAAATAAGGAATTAGATCACAGTGTCACAGAAATGATGGCCCCAAGTGTTGGATCATAAACCAGTTGCCTAATTTTACACACAAAAAAATAAGTCCTCCTAAATAATCATGAATCTTCTACTAAGAGTGCTAGGACAGGTGCATGCCAAGTTTCTAAGGCTCCACAGAAGGCCTGCAGAGGCAGAGACCACTCCTTGTCTGCCAACCTCTGTTCTTCCCTTCTTATATGTAACAGAATCTCTAGCAAGGCAAAGACAGTCCAGAAAAAATAACACACTTCCCAGCCCCCTTTATAGCAAAGTGTGGACATGTGAGTAACTTCTGGCAAATGGGCTCTAAGAAAAAGCAATGCTTTGGTCTTAAAGAGTAGAGGCATGCTCTCCCTTGCCCCTCAGCCAGGGAATGCTGGCAGGGGTGTGAGCATCTTGGACTATGAATGAGGATGTGGCCCCTGAAGATGACAGAGCAGCCAGAAGGAAGAGTCATGGAGCTGCTATATCAGCCCTAGCAGCCCAAATCCTAGCTAATACCCCTAGAAATAAGGAGTGGTGAAAAGAATCACACAATAGTTCAGTGTTCTGCAAGTCCATCTCTATGCTGGGCCTGTAGCCACTTTTATTCACACTCAGATCTAAGGCTTATTCTCCTGGACCCTCTGTCCTCGAAATCCCAGGGCTTCCCCAGAGCCCTTCCTCCCTGCCTGCTAGGGGAAACTGACGGCCTTCTCACATTAAAAAAATCTCTTTTGGTGTTTCCAGTTTTAAGATGGCAGAGTAAAGATGGTTCTGCTGTGTCTCCTCTTGAAAATTGTGGGAAAGAAATAAGAGCCTGGTTGGGGTTCATTCCAAGAGTTCAAGGATGTTTCAATATTATAAAATCTTCCTTTATTTATTGATATTGTGAATTGAATTAGCAGATCATTCAACTTACTATGTGGAGAAATATAGTCACATGCCCGGTTTTATGTCTGGTCCCCTGGCTTTACATCAGGTGCCCCAGCTTTATGTCACATGCCCTGGTTGTTTTTTTGTGTGTTTTTTTTTAATAAAACTATTATTATTTGTGGTTTACCAGAATATATAGATGAAAAAAATAGTCAAAAGAATCTACATACGAGCCAATAGAATTAGTAAATTATTTTAACTAGGTAGGTCCCTGGATAGATCAATAAACAAGAATTGTATTTCCATGTACTTACAACAAAAGAATTTACAAATGAATTTTAAAATGAATTCCATTATAAGAGCATGAAAAAATATTAAATACCTAAGCATATAAGTATATCCCCCTTATCTGTGGAGGATATGTTTTAAGACCCCCCCAGTGGATGCCTGAAATCAGGGATAGTACTGGACACTATGTATAAAGTTTTTCCTATACATACATACCTATGATAAAGTTTAGCTTATAAATTAGTCACAGTAAGAGATTAACAACTGATAGTAAAATAGAACAATTATAACAATATACTGTAATAAAAGTTATGTGAAAGTGCCCTCTCTCTCTAAATATTTTATTATACAATTTTAATGCCTTTTCCATCTTTTAACTAAGCACTTACACACTGTGGCCGTATCTTTTGCAGCTTGAGGTTCAGCAAAACTAGCACAAATTTCTTTTTCTTTCTTCACAATTTCATAGACAGAACATTTGTTCTTACTAGATCTTAGCAACCTCAGCATAGGATTTTTTTTTTCCTTTACTAAGTCAAGAGCTTTCACCTTTTCACTTAAAGGAAGAACTTTATAGCTTCTCTTTGACATATCCAAACTGCCAGCATCTCTACTCTTGCACTTTGGGGCCATTATTAAGTAAAATAAGGCTTCCTTGAACACAAGCACTGTGATGCTGTAGTAACCAAGGAGGACCTACAGGGCCTACCCGGGAAAGACCCCTCCTCCCGAGTCCTCTGCTTTGGGTCCTCTGTGAAGTACCTAGGTAACAGTATCTGATGCACATTTCCCGAGTTGTTTTACAGATGCTAAAACCACCACTAAATGGAAGAAGTTAACTACTTGATGACCGTGATGAGCACGTAGCCCCCAGTATTGATAATGTTAACCCCTGTGACACCGGCCTCTTATCTCACATCAACCAATCAGAGAATTGCATCTGAGCTGATCACCTACCCTGGGACTCCCCTTCCTCAACTTGCCTTTTTTTTTTTTTTTTTTTTTTAACTTGCCTTTTAAAATGCCTCCCTGAAACCCACTGAGGAGTTCAGGTGTTTTTGAACATTAGCTGTCCTGGACTCCTTGTCTGATGCCTTACAATAAACACTACACCTTCCTTCACCATAACCCGGTGTCAAGTAGATTGGTTTTACTGTCGGTGGGCAAGTGGACCCAAGTGTGGTTCAGTAACACAGTGACAGGCGATTTGATAACTACGACGGCTGCTAGGTGAATAACGGGTGGGACAGAGCAGGAGGGCGTGAGATTTCATCACGCTGCTCAGAGAGGCTCACAATTTGAAATTTATGAATTGTTTATTTCTGGAATTTTCCGTTTAATATTTTCAGACTGCGGTTTGGTGCTCTGGTTTTGCATAAATCTCGTCTGTATTACTTAAAATGGCTCAGCATCCTGAAAATTGACCATAGTGAACTTTAGGGTTTAACTTGCTAACCACTTGATCTCAAATCCCTGGATTGACTTTGAGAATCTCCTAATAGTCTGCAGTCATGTGTCAGTTTTATATTGAAGCAAACATCAAACCTCACTTAGTTATGGTACTTGGAGCTTGCTTACTCATAGCATTAAAAATAATTTCAGAGGGCTTCCCTGGTGGCGCAGTGGTTGAGAGTCCGCCTGCCGATGCAGGGGACATGGGTTTGTACCCCCGCCTGGGAAGATGCCACATGCCGCTGAGCGGCTGGGCCCGTGAGCCATGGCCTCTGAGCCTGCACGTCCGGAGCCTGTGCTCCGCAACGGGAGAGGCCACAACAGTGAGAGGCCCGCGTACCGCAAAAAAATAAAATAAAATAAAATAAAATAAATAATAATAATTTCAGAGAACTTAACTGAAAAAAATAAGACACTACCAAATAAAAATAAATCATGACTAGCTTGTTACCAGGGAAATAAAAATATGGGTCTATAAAACTGAGGCTGCCTCCAGGGGACACCTCTATATCACCTGGCTCTGGCCTATGCTTTCAGCCCCACAGCACTGTTTATATTTGCAAGTTTTAAAATCTTCTGCCTGAGGGTCTGGCTTCCAATCAGCCTGAATCTAGGTGCTGACTGAGATTCCCCTGCTTTGGAACACCGACTGGTCTTAGCACACCCTCATCTACTAGGAGCCATTAAAAATAAAATAGGCTGCTTGGACAATCACTGAGGTTTGAGAGACAACAAGAGTGAGGCAGGATTGAACGGTCAGGCTCATCTCCTGCAGGAGGCCACTGCTTTAAGTCTGGCTGCTTTATCTAATGCATAGAAACCAACAGAGAGTCAAGCAAAACGAAGAAACAAAAGAATATGTTCCAAACAAAAGAACAAGATAAAACCTCAGAACTAAACCTCAATGAAACAGAGATAAGTACTTATTAGACTAAAATAGAGCTGTTCAAAACACAAATAAAAAACTATTGAAACACAAGCACTTGTGTGGTTCTGGATTAGATACTAATTTGGACAACCAGCTATAAAAAACATAATTGGAATTTTGGAAATTTTATATCATGTTTCATGTATTAGGTGAGATAAAATTTATTGATCTGTAGAGACCAAGATAGTCAACTGAAAAAAGCATATAATTGTACAATGTGTATGATCTCTATAGTTAAAAGTATAATATTACAGAGGTTTATTAGGGCAGTGAAAATGCTGGCTGTGATACTGTCATGGTGGATACATGTCGTTATACATTTGTCCAAACCCATAGAACGTACAACACCCAGAGCAGACTCTAATGTAAAGTATGGATTTTGGTTGATAATGATGTGTCAGGGCCTCCTGAGTCGGGGCCCTTGATCCATGTGCCGTCAGGCCACCTTTCGTGCCAACCCCTCGCCTGGGCCTTTATACTTGTGTTTATTTACTCCTCTCCACGGAGAAACCGCCTTTGCCCCAACTCTCCAGATGCTTCCAGACCTTGTCTCTTTTCCTCCAGATTTTCAGTCTCAGAGTTACCTATCACCACTCACAGTCCCTGCAGAGCCCAGAGATATCTCCTTGAAGGAAAGGTTCTGGAGAAATCGGAGGGTTAAATAAGGAGTGCAGCCATTTCCCACCTGGTGCTGATGCCCAAGAGGGTGAAGAGAATGAGTGTTTTGTTAACGCAAGTTATTGTGCCCGACACACAAACTGAAACATTGGAGTTTGGAGCAGACAAAGGTTTATTGCAAGGCCGTGCAAGGAGACAGGCGGCTCATGTCCCCCAAAGCCTCGAGCTCTGGGGAGGGTTTGGCAAAGCATTTTTAAAGGCCAGGGGTGGGGTGGGGTGGGGTGGGGTGGGGTCGGGTTGCAGGGTGCGTGGTCAGCTTGTGCACGGTTCTCTAATTGGCTGATGGTGTAGCAGGGCGGAGTCACAGGGCTAAATATCAGTCCTTAGGCTCCAGGAGGCCTGAGGCTACGTGCTCATGGTCATCAAGTAGTCCTTCCACCTGTTGGGGTGGGGGTGGGGCGGGTTTCACATCTGTAAAACAACTCAGGAAATGTGCATCAAATACTATTATCTAAGGACTTCAGAGAGGAGCTAAAGCAGAGGATACGGCGAGAGGCCTGTCCCGGGAAAGCCCCATAGCGTCCTGCTGCGTTATATTTTCTCGCTAGAATTTTAAAATCCTCCAAGTAGTAGATCATTTGGGAGCAGCCTGTGTCTTCCTGTTCGTTCTAAGAGCATGTCCCTCTTGAATTTTAAGGGGGGAAATTCTTTATCTCATAAATATGCGGAGTGGGAGATCCATTTATAAAATATTATCAAGGTCACTGCAGAGGTTTTCAAAAAACCAGGATACAGCGCCCGATGCTCAGAAACTGGCTGAGAGCTTCCCGCCTGGATCCTCAGGCCCATCGGACGGCGGGGCAGTCATGACCCTCCTCCCACACGTGGGCCTCTTCACGCGGGCCCAGATTGGCCAATGGCAGGCAGCTGGCTACATTTGCGAAAGAGAGAAAACGGCTCAGCAGCCTGGGACCACCCCTGGGCGTGGCTTAAAGAGCCTGGTCCAACCCTGCAGCTTCTCTGCGGAGCGACGCGCTGCGCCGGGAGCTCCTCCGATCCGGCGTGTGGCAGGACACTGTGAGTTGAAAGGAGAGGTGTTTGGGGTGCGGGGAGCTTTCCGCTGAAAATAACTGCTGCTTCCACCCCTGCCGCCGACTTGGTGTTTGGTCTCCCAACAAGCCCCTTTCCCCCTTGGCCTGGGTTTTCTTACCTGTGGAGAAATGCGTTAGATGCCGGCCTATTGAGTTTCCTCTGAGTTTGAGGTGCTCCTGCGAGACCCCCCCCCCCGCCCCACGGCCTCTCCTTCCCACTCAGGCACCTATTGGTTTGGGGTTCTCAGTTGATGCAATTTTAATAGGTTTCCATCATTTCCTGAGGGAAAAATGGGAGGGAGGGTGGTTTGTTGCAGAGACGGATCTCACTGCACCTGGGAAGGCGGGACACTCATTTCCTCTTTAGCTCCGCTGATAACCCTCCACTTTCATCGGCAGGTGAGTGAATGTGGCTTCTTCTTCCCAATCATGGTACAAAATGTATAATTTCTCCTCATGAAATTTGATTTTAATGAGAGACTAGGTCATAGGAGAGAGTAATTATTTAGATGGTATGCACCTGCCAGGTTAATTTTAAATCAGCTTTTAGATCAGTCTGTCTTAGTTATTCAATTAAGTGTTTTCGACTAGCGATTTCAATAGTTGTATTAGCACAATGCCTGGGAATGTAATTGCTTTTTAGATCCTGATCATTGTGACATCAAAGTCAGTGCCTGGGCTCTTTCTCTGGGCTGGTTTAAGTGTGTGTGTGAGAGTAGTGTGTGTGAGCGTGTGCACACACACGCTGGGGGGGGTGCTCTTTCTCCTGATTTTTTCCCCCTACATTAGGACTTGTTTATTTTATATTTAGTAGTTTGTATCTGCTACTCCCCAACTCCTAATTTATCCTTCCCCTCCCTTTCCCCTTTGGCGACTGTAAGTTTGTTCTCTGTGAGTCTGTTTCTTTTTTGTAAGTAAGTTCCTTGTGCCATATTTTAAATTCCACATATAAGTGATATCGTATGGTATTTGTTTTTCTCTTTATAACTTACTTCACTTAGTATGATAATCTCTAGGTCCATCCATGTTGCCGCAAATGGCATTATTTCATTCTTTTTTATGGCCGAGTAATATTCCATTGTAGATATGCACCACATCTTTATCCGTTCCTCTGTTGATGGACATTCAGGTTGCTTGCATGACTTGGCTGTTGTAACTAGTGCTGCTGTGAACTTTGGGGTACATGTATATTTTCAAATTAGAGTTTTCTGCGGATCTATGGGGTTGGCGGAACCCCAAGGACGTGCAGAGAGGAGGGGTTCATTACCGCGCTCCTCTGACTCTCTGGCCCTAATTGCCTCGCCTCGTAGAGGGCACATAGGTCTGCCTTCAGCACCTGATTCGGCACTTCTAGCCTGGCCAGGTGGCCCACTGGCCGGACAGCCTAACAGACTCTCTGCGGTCTGACTGCCCTTTGTTTCTCTAGAGGCAGAACTCTAGACCCAGAAATACCTGGCTTGACTCTTGGGCTTGCAGTTTTCAAGCTGCAGGCCTGCGTGGCTCTTGGCATCTGGAAAATGGTGCTGGTGGTCGTGAATACGGAGCATGTAAAAACCGTGGTATTTTGGTGCGCAGGCTGTGCTCATCCCCGCGCCCTTTCTCTTGAGAGTTCTCCGCAAACTTCCTTCTCCCCTTTCCGTCTGAGCCTCTTTCTCCTGTTCCTGTTAGCACAAGTTCGTGTGCCTGATGCACAGTGAGGCCAAACAAACCGAAACGGAGTTTGGAGCAGAGAAGGGTGTATTGCAGGGCTGTGCAAGGAGACGTGGCTCATGCCCCCCAAAACCCCGAGGTCCCCGAAGAGTTTCAGCAAAGCATTTTTAAAAGCCAGGTGAGGGAGGGGTGGATCAAATGGTATGTGATCAGCTTGTGCACAGTCCTCTGGCTGATGGTGAGGTAGCAGGGTGGTGTCACAGGGGTTAACATTATCAAGCCTTAGGCTCCCGGAGGCCTGGGAGCACATTGCCTTGTGCTCATGGTCTTCAAGTAGTTCTTCCACCTGGTGGTGGTGGGCGGGGCCGGGGGGGTTCAGATCTGCAAAACAACTCAGGAAATGTGCATCAAATACTATCATCTAAGGACTTCAGAGAGAAGCTAAAGCAGAGGATACGGGGGAAGGTCTGTCTCAGAAAGGCCCCATAGGGCCCTACATCCCCACACCCCTCCCCTCAGCAGAAGGTTCTCACTTATCCCTCTGTTGAGCAATCACTGATAGCCTCTATGCCAAAAGCTATGTTAGGCCCTGGAATCAACAGGAAGTTCCCGTTTTTGAACTCCTCCAGCTTTTGTAGGATTGAGGGGCAGGCGTGGCATAAATCAGGGTTAGGTGACAGTGACATAAAGCCTGGGAAATTGATATAAACAGTCTGTGATTGTGCCGTAAAGCACGGTCAGGTGCCGTAAAGCAGCGCCAGGTGATGGAAACCAGGGGCGGATGACGCAAAACCCGGGAAATTGATGTAAACAAAGCCTGGGGGCTGTGCCGTAAAGCAGGGTCACCGGCCATAAAGGTTGGGTAATTGACGTAAAAGAAGCCTCGGCGAAGTGCCGTAAATCACAGGTGAGGTAATGCCTGGCACCTGACCAAACTGGGCTCCTGCGGCAAACCCGGGCACGTGACATATGAATTGGGATATATGAATACCCCAATTATAAGACAAATTCAAAATTTTACATAATGTTTAGTGCATAGTTTATGGGGATTAAAATACATCATTTATGTCAGACGTTACATTCCAACTTGAGGGATCAGATTTTTTTTTTTTTTTTTTTTTTTTTTTTTTTTTTGCGGTACGCGGGCCTCTCACTGTTGTGGCCTCTCCCGTTGCGGAGCACAGGCTCCGGACGCGCAGGCTCAGCGGCCATGGCTCACGGGCCCAGCTGCTCCGCGGCATGTGGGATCTTCCTAGACCAGGGCACGAACCCGTGTCCCCTGCATCGGCAGGCGGACTCTCAACCCCCGCGCCCCCAGAGAAGCCCCTGGGTGGATGTTTTTTGTTGTGTCTCAATGTAGATGAGGCCCCAGGAATTATTTCACTCGGTTGAGGATGAAAAGTACAAAGCAGTGTACGAGTACTGTAGTGGATCCATTACCACCAGCAGCCCTACTTCTGGAACAGCTGCCACTAATGTTAGTCACAGGCACATCATCAGGTGTGTGTACCTGAGGATGCAGAGCTGGTGGGCGGGCCCAGGGGAGGTACGAGGTAGGTACAGGGAAGGGGTGATCGTTCCGTTTTCAAGTCCACGTTTTTGATGGATTTTCCTGGAGCAACACTGGCTCCTATAAATAGGAATGTCTATGTGCTTCTATGGTACAGGGGTAATCTTAAAAGGTAGGGGCTCTTGTGACTGTATCTGGCAGTGACATTTGTTCATTTACTCAACATATTCATGTTTGGGGTCAAGGAGCGTGTGTGAGGGCCTGCAATGCAGGTGTGGGGTGAGCTCCCTGTGGGGAGTGACTCTGGAATTTCCCTTGGGGCGGGGCTGGGGTCCCTGTGGACGCCCTGCTGGGTTCCCACCAGTTCCTTCCCTCCTTCATTCTTGTCTTCACTCAGGCATGAGTGAGGCTGAGGTCTACCGGGGTGACCCTTTCTCCTGTGGTGACAGTGCCCGGACGCAGATGTCCTGAAGCAACAGCATCCTTGTCTGGTTCTCAAGTGAGGGTGTCCGGCTTCACTACGGCCATAATCATGGACCTGCTGGTCGGACACAATGTTTTCCTCCTCTTCCGTCTCGTAGGAGCTCTGCCCACTGCCCTTGCTGACATCTGAATGTGCAAAGTGGCCGTGTTTATCCAGTTTGGCAAGTTGTGGAGTTGAGGTGAAAATCTGGAAAATCCATACCCCTGGACCACCTAGGTTTTGAGTGTGAGTCCAGCCGATGGTTCAGGGTCTGAGTTCTGCCAGGGGGTGGTGACAGGGTCATGGGCAAGGACGTACTGGCCAATGGTCAGGACCCTGCTCTCTAGGGAAAGAAGAGCCAGCATGCCTGCACAGTTTATGATATAAGATGACGTGAAGGACAGTGGTACACGGATAACAAAGATGAAGCTGTGCTGGTATCACGTGGTAACAGATAACACACAATCCTGATTCTCAAGGGCTCCCCCAAAAGGTGCATATATGGGCACATACGTTTATTAGCTAAATTGATACCCAGGCTGTAGCAAACAATTAACAAAAAATACTAGTGGACAGGACTTTGGTGTAAATTCCAGAGAGACCAGGGCTTCACGGGATGCTTTTGTGGATTTTTGCCTGGCTCCTGTTCCCCCACCACCCGTGGCCCCCTAGTCGACACACGAGGGCAGTTCTGGTGTTGCTTGGAATTTTCTAGTTTTGAAGGAGTAAGACTACGAACTCCACGTGTGTAGAACCGCACTCCTTCCTCCATGACGTCAGCAGCCTCTGCTGAATCGCGTCCTGGGTTTCGGATGCAGAAGAGTGTTCTCTCGGTCTTTACAATGCAACACCACAGACACACACCTGCACATCCGGTCTGCATGAGTCACACTTCTCCCATCACTTTCTAAGTCTGGACCATCAACAAAACAATCACCCAAGGCTGGATGGCGGCACCTGCCGTTCCTGTGGTGTAGATATTCCCACGGTGGCCAGTTTCGAGTTTCCGATGTGATGTTCGTGAACACGGAGCCGGGAAGAACCCCAGAGAGAGCTTCCACCACACACACTATGTATGGGAGAGGGTAAGAGTGAGCAGAGATGGTGGTAAATGCAGTACGATAACCAGTGAGGTCTACAGTAATGCTAGTGAGTTTTGAGAATTCGCTGCCTTTATTCTGAATATAGTTTATTCAGTGTAAGGCTGTAAGTTAACTGCTAACGCTAGCTGCGGTTAACAATGGCTCACGCCATTTCTGAAGATCCCAAGATGGCTTTCACGATGGATGGCAGCCCGCTCCAGCGCCCTCTCCCCTTCCAGGTTCAGTGCCTGGACCCCAGATGTTAAACTGAGAACAGGCAGCCTAACAAGAGGGGAAAAAAAGATGGAATGTGTGGGAGTTTATAAAGCAGTATTCGTCAAGGAGGCAGTGACAGTTGGGGGCTGAAATACCGTCATGGGCTGGACTTAGGGAAGGGGCTGGGGGTGGGGGGAATAAGCCCTGGGACGTCGGTCCGGAAAGCCCGGTGAACAAGAGTGTCAGTGGGGCTTGTGATGCAGATTCAAGTCGGTGCCTTTCTTACTGGTGAGAGTTGTTATGCAGCCTCCTCTTTCAGGTGTGGGAGAGGAAGAGGTCCCTACAAGTGGGCATTTCCTTTATACGTGTGAATTTCCTTTATGGAAGGAATGCTTGTGCCCTGTTCTCAGAGCGTTTCCTGAGTCTGCTGGTTCTCAGTGGCCTTCTGTTCAGAATAATCCTTACGCCAAACATGCACATTTGGGTTGGTGAGTCCTGGTTGCTTTCATTTGAAACTCAGTGGTTTTCCCTTAAAGGCAAAATGAGGAAGTCCCAGGAGTCACCTGAGCCCCTCGGTCTGGGATCATTGCGACCTGGCCCAACTTGGATAGGATCCAGGAGGGCTTGGATTCCAGTCAGTACTCCAGCTGGCTGTGTAGGGGGCCCACTGGGGTGCGTGGTTGGGAGGGGCGCAGACCCACCCCTGTTCTCCTAAGGACCTCAGAGGTGTGTCTCCCTACATGGAAGGTGACCACACTCCTAACTGGGGTCCCTATGATGCAGCCATCCCACACTACAGAGCCCTGAGTGTGGGGTTTTGGGGTCTGAGCCCTGGCCCTGATCCTCCAGCATTTCAGAAACCTGCATGGGCGATGTGCGAGCCATAGTAGCTGGAGAACACTGGGATGGAATCACCCCCGGGTGTGCTGCATGGCAGAGTCCAGCTCCAGCCACCTGGACACTTGGTGCTGGAATGTCAGCCCCCCCAGGTGGCCTGGGGTCCCGGGTTCTCGCCTCGGGGGACATTTATGAGACAGGGTGTGACTGAAGGAGCTACGGGGCAGTCTGCGAGAGAAGATGGAGACAGGGGTGCTAGTTGAGTATCTCAGGTGGGGAGAGGTTTGGTGTCTGTTGCCGCTGAAGCAGAACAAGAACAAAGTGGGGGTTGGCTGTTGGTGTATTTGACGTGGTATAGGGGATGAAAAATTTTTGCTCTACTCTCTTAGGTTCTGTCCCAGGGACCTGCAAATTAAACTGACAACAGATTAACAGGAGCAAAAGGTTTATTATGTCTGTGTACAGAGCCCTGCACAGAAAAGAAGTAGAGATGCAAAGAGACAGTTAGACTTAAGGACTTATGTGCCATGTTAACACAGGGTGGTAAGTTTCTGGAGAAGTGACAAGACAAAGGAAAACAGGTTTCAGTTTCTAGGGACAGGAAGTTGTGGGAAGGTGAGTAAGTGGGGGAAAATAAGAGAGGACAGAGCTGACTTAGTGAGGTTTGTTACGCAGACTGAAGTCAGTACCATCTCAGATGATAAGATTGTTTCTTCCCTTCCTGGAACAGGAGAGGGAGGGGGACATCCTCACAAAGGGACCAGGCAGATGGAGGAGGGCAGAGGTTTTCTTTTTGCAGCTTCTCAGTCACCTCAACTCCAAATAACCCTTATGCCAAAGTGACATATTAGGGGTGGCAAATTCTAACCCCCCTCAGCTGTATACAAAGAGTTTATAACAGCTGGATGTGGTACTGGTGGATGGGCCTCCTCTAGACTAGAGGGAAGACTTCCCTACCAGAAGAGAGGGCCCAGAATGTCAGGGTGATGGCCAACGTGCTGCATGGTTATTGTGCGCCTCAGTTCTGAGTGCCTCACATGCGTTAGCTCACAGAATCCACCCTGTGACCCTGTGAGATGGGGCACTATAACCAATCCCATTTTACAGGTGAGAAACCGAGGCCCGGATGGTGGGGTAACTGGTCCAAGGGTGGCTCGTTGGTGGTGGAGCTCAGGTGCAAACCCAGCTCTTCTCTGCCCTCCACAGCGGATGGTGTCCGTGTTTCCTGGGGCTGCCCTAACAAACACCACAGACCAGGTGGTTAAACAACAGACATTTATTGTCTCCCAGGCTCTGGAGGCTGAAGCTCCGTGTTCAAGGTGTTGGCAGGGTTGGTTTCTCCTGCTGTCTCCCTCTTTGGCGTGTTCTAGAGCTTTCCCTGCATCTGCTGGTTCTTGGTGGCCTTTAGCTCAATGTAATCGACATGCCAAAGAGGCACATTCTGGAGTGGTGTGTTCTGGTGCCCTCCTTTGTGCACTGACTGAGCAGGATTCTTGCTGAGACCAGGCTGTGCAGGCCCCGCAAGGATGGGGCCAAGGATGGGGCCAAGGACAGGGTCTGGGTGAGATATGGTTCAGGAGAGTCTTGGTCACCTCGGGTGGTCCTGGGCACGCGCCTGGTGTCTCTGTGTCCTGATCTCCTCTTCCTACAAGGACACGTGTCATATGGGATCTGTTACCTTAGAGTGAAGGGGGGTTGTGTCTGCCCACCCCACCGCCACCCATGGAAAGAGACAGCCACATCCTGACCCCAGGGCCTCAGGACATGACCTTATTTGGAAGTAGGGCCTGGGGCTGTAAGTAGTTAAGACAAGGGCATTAGGGTGGCCCTCATCCTGTGTGACTGCGTCCTTATAAGATGAGGGGAGATAACAGACACAGGGGAGGAGCCACGTGAAGATGAAGGCAGAGATGGGAGGGATGCAGCCACAGGTCTAGGGATGCCTGGAGCCCCCAGGAGCTGGAAGAGGCAGGAAGGACCCTCCCCTGCGGCCTCAGCACTTGGCAAGTAGACAGTTGCAATGGGTGGGCCTGAACTGAAGGCAGTGCTGTGGCCCTCGACCATTCTGTGTTCCCCACAAGGTGCCCTGAGGACAGCTCTCACAGGACACTGACCAGCAAGGTGGTTTCACGTGACACTGCAGGGCTGGTCCTCTGAACCTGCAGGCCTGTCTCACCCTTCCTCCTGGGCTCCGGTCACACAGGATGACTGTGCACCGTGTGGGGCTGGGCTTTCAGCTCCTGCACAGGACCCCTGGGTGTCGGTTAACAATGCAGCTTTGGGCTTCCCTGGTGGCGCAGTGGTTGAGAGTCCGCCTGCCGATGCAGGGGACACGGGTTTGTGCCCCAGTCTGGGGAGATCCCACATGCCGTGGAGCGGCTAGGCCCGTGAGCCATGGCCGCTGAGCCTGCGCGTCTGGAGCCTGTGCTCCGCAATGGAAGAGGCCACAACAGTGAGAGGCCCACGTACAGCAAAAAAAAAAAAAAAAAAAAAAAAAAAAAATGCAGGTTATGGCCCAAGAATGACAGGAGGTGAATTTCTCATCAGCCCTATACAGTGTGGGCAGGGAGTCACAATAAATTATAGAGTTAACAGTAAGGGGGTGGGGGCAGGGAGTGTTAACTCAGCCATGAAAAGGAGTGAAGCTCTGACGTCGGCTGCAACATGGATGAACCTTGAAAACACGATGCTCAGAGAAAGAAGCCAGACACAAAAGGACAATTTATTAATTCCACTTACATGAGACATCCAGAACAGGCAAACCCATAGAGACAGAAAGTGGATTAGTTCTGTGCTCAGATGGCTTCTGTGCTCTAGCCTCTCCCTGTGTTCGCCCCTCAAATCAGCCCTGGTGCACGAAGCAGCCTGGCTGGGTGCGGTAGGGGCCCTCACCCCCCGGCACGTGCTGCCAGGAAGCAGGACCTGTGTGCCGTGCTCTCAGCTGCCCTGAGCGTGCTCCCCCGATTTGGCCCGCAGGATGCACTGTCCTTCCTGGGCTTCCAGTGAGGCCGCCTCCTGTTGGGGGCCTGGGATGCTGGAATCAGGCCACTTCTTGGACTGGGCTGCACTGCAAGAAGTTTCAGGGTTAGCCCGGGATCCTGACCGTCACATGACCAGAGAAATTGTTAACGTTTTTGTTTTGCACGTTGAAATGTTTAATGTCAGAAAGATTTTGTTTAGTTCCCTGACATGGGTAAAGTGTGCGAGCCCAATGTTGATTTCTTCTCCCAGAATGTACATCCTGGTTCCCGCACGAGGGTGAACCCCTGTCCAGAGATGAGAGACCCCACATGTGTGACCTGTGCCTCGTGGGAGAGCAGCCCTAAGCTAGTTTAAACCTGATCAAGTTCTGTCTACACGGTAGGGTTAGACAGCTCCATGTCCTGTGTACACTGAGTATGTTTAGACGTGACCGTGTGCTGTCTACGATGAGAATATTTAGACCTGACCGTGTTCTGTGTGCGCTAGGACATGGGGACCTGGCCTGGCCTCTGTCCTGGGAGCTTCAGGGGACGTGGAGACCTGGCCTGGCCTCAGTACTGAGAAGCTCCATGCCTCTGTCCGAATGTCAGTTCTCAGACATCTGGGGTCTGGAGCTGAGGTGGGCTTGTCTGGGTGACAGCGCTCTGCTCTGAGTGTGGTTACGTGGCCCTCCCAAAGGAGCCATGGTAGGGGCCTTAGTCCTTACCCCTGCAAGGATCACCTTCCCTGCGGCTGGTGGAGACTCCTCAGGTGGGCTACCTCATGATTATTCCAGTTCACCAGCACACGCAGAGCGAGGAGGGAGGCAGGTGTACCTGGTGAATTGATTGCCGGGCACGTGGATCTAGGTGTAAGGCCAGTCGGCAGCAGGTGAGATGTGCCTCTGTAATCTCCTTCTGGTCAACCATCTCTGCTCAGCAGAGTCCGGACCTGCCCCTCCTCTTTCAGCCCTGCTGTCCTGTGAGTTTTCTCAACACCCCAGCAAATCAGGAGAGGATCGAGCCTGCCAGAACCAAGGTAGTGTGTTCAACTTCAGCACAAAAAAGTTAAAAACAAAAGTGAAGGGCTTCCCTGGTGGCGCAGTGGTTGAGTCTGCCTGCTGATGCAGGGGACGCAGGTTTGTGCCCCGGTCCGGGAGGATCCCACATGCCACAGAGCGGCTAGGCCCGTGAGCCATGGCCGCTGAGCCTGCGCGTCCAAAGCCTGTGCTCCGCAACGGGAGAGGCCACAACAGTGAGAGGCCCGCGTACCGAAGTGAAAACAGGAGGGGACTGACTTCTCTGGGGCAAGTGTTAGGAGAGGAGACAGACCCTACACTCCTTTGTCTGGTCCCAGGGACCCAGCTTGTTCCCATGTTGGGAGCTCACGCAGCACAGCCATGGTATCCTGACCAGGGGGATGTGTGACCCTAGTTGCAGTGTCTGGGGATTGTGTGGGGCTCACCCCATCCGTGTGGGTCAGGCTCAAGTGCAGACCCCATATCTGCTCTTTGCCTGCAGTGTGTCTTATCCCCTCTGAGATTTCCAACATCTGAATTGAGGGTGTTGCCCTGATTAACCTGTGATCCCTTTTCTTCTCTTAACCTTGTCATGTTCATATGAGGACAGGCACCTTTGAGCAGGGTGGTCCTCCTGCTGAGTGACAACCCTTGGTGGTATCATGTTAACATCATAGCAGATCATATGTCGCATCTGTGGGGTTGCTGCTGTCTGGGTTCCTGTGGACAGAGCTCAGGTAACACAGACTGGCACCCCCTAAGAATGGTCCTCCACATGCCATGTGCCCGAGGTGGGGGACAGTGCTTTGACCTTGCACATTTGTAACAAAGGGGTCAGATTGGAGTCTCAGTTAACCAGACATTTTAAATTTTTAAATGAAATAAAACACACATCACATACCATTTGCCATCATCATCATTTTAAGTGCATGTTTCTGAGGCATCAGGTACGTTCACCTTGTTGTGGAGCCATTATCACCATCTCTAGAAAATTCCATGACCATGAAAGTCTCACTTCCATCCCCTCCCGAAGCCCTGCTACCAACGACCACTTAGGTCCATGAGTTGTCCACTCTTGGGCCCCTATTTGAGTGGAATCCTGCAGTGTTTGCCCATGGGTCACTTTGGAAGAGCTTTCAGTCTGAAGCTCTGCTTGTTTGCATCTGAATACCGTATATTTAGGGAGAGGGCATATGAGGAAGAGGCTGTGTGAGGGACAGTGTGCAGGGCACAGATGAGCCAGGACCAGACCAGCCGCCTCTGGGGCTCTCTGCTCCCGTTTCTTGGGCTGTTCCTCATCTGCATCATTGCTGTCCACGCTGGCAGCCCTGGGACACTGATGTCTGAGTGAGTGAGATTCCTCTGGTGCCCCGCCTTCCACCTGCTCTTCCTGCTGGTTGGGGAGAGGGCTGCTAGCTGGGTGGTCTCTGCTCCTGCAGCAGGAAGGACCCTGCAGGGCGGACCCACAGAGTGTGGAATGGGATCCCTGGAGCTTGGGGGGCGGACCACAGCGTGAGGGCCGTGACAAATGCTCAGGCTGCCACATCACTGACAGAATATTCCCAAGACCCCGCTCAGGAGGGAGTGGTGGGTGGCCCGGGACCCCAGAGACCCCCTTCCTGTCCTGGAGCTCAGAGAGCACATCCTCTGTGGGCTCTGGATTCACCCCGTGGCTCACGCCATCTCCCTCTGTCCTGTCTTTGAATGAAGGAAAATTATTTCTCCTGATTAGTGTCTACAGTACAGGTGTGGTCCTGTCGATACTATGGTTCTTTAATTTAGGTGTCCTGGAATACCATCTGTTTTTATGCCTAAAGAAGAAAGAGCTCATGAGTATAAAACATTTTCAGATGAAACTAATATTCAATGACTATGCTACTTCGTTGTTGAATTAGTCATCATTCTCCTGGTTTTAGATCTGATGTGGGGATTATAGAGGAGTAAACATTTAAATCTTCATAATCTGTGTATTCACAGCTTCAGTGTCATTGATGACCCCCAGTTTTTACGTTTAGGGAAGGGTTACTGACTTCATGGATCGTAAAAGATTCATACTGAGGGCCGGGCAGTTAAGATTCGAATGATGGCCGGCACACGGTCCACATTGTCTCTACTTGTGCATCTGTTGTGTGTACATGAGTAAGTTTAGTTGTCAGTATTAGTGAGATAATACAGAGCGCTAGAGAACGTATTTTAAAAGAACTTATTTTAATGTATGATCATGAAAATGTGAAAGTTTTTCCATAATAGGTGATGTTGCATCTAGAAAGTCTAGCTGAAATGGATTGGTCATCGTGTTATACAGTATTTTTGTCTATGATTCAACTTTGACAAAGTTACATAACTTTTTGCTATTATCTCACTGACTAAGAAAGACATAATAGTTATGGTGTTGGCTTGAAACTGGCTGAGGATTCAGTTCCTTCCTTTCTTATTTTAAGTTTACATAGGTATGATCTTCAAGTATAGAATATGGTAGAGGGCATCCATGTAACCATTCTGGGTTAGTAGTAGTTAGTTCCTCCTCTGAAACTTCTCATTTAGATGCAAATACATCTCAAAATTTGAAGATTATTAGCATTCCTGCTGTTAATGAGATGAATGAGTGAAATATTTCTTGTTGTGTGTGCATGAGGGTAGCTGGAGTAAAGTCGTGGCATCCCTGAAAAGCCAAGAAAGTGCTGCAGGGGAAAAAAAAATCATATTTTCTACTACAAATAAAATTGTGAATTTTTGCTCATGTTAAGTGTATAACCTGAGGTTATTGGAAATCAGTGTACAAAGCCTCCTATATTAGTGAAGACTGCTCCCATTGACATTACATACTGGAATGTGCTACTGCATAGTCTGTATTGTGGAAGACAGTGTCCTGGGATGAATTGGCTAAGATGATTCCTGTTAAACCACCTACTGTAAAAAGAAAAATAAAGCATAAGTCTCATTATGCTATACTATACCAAAATCTCTATGAAGAGTTGTTAATCAGCCACTTTTACTGCTAAAGGAATAGCAATAGTTACGGTAGCTGATGTAAAGTATGCTCGTGGGTTAACATCTGTTCTTACGGTAAACATATGATGGGCCCACAAGATAAATCCTAAAAAGCCAGTGGACATGGCTCATACTATTCCCATATATCTGAAAGGCTCTTTTTGTCCCAAATAGTATGTCATGATATGTGAGATTATTCTGGTAGGATAAGAATATAGACTTCAGGGTGACCACAGAATCAAAATAGCTGTTGGTGTAGGATTCGGTCTCCTCCTGTAGGGTAAAAGCAAGCAGTGTTTAGATTTTAATCTGTTAACAGTATGGTAATTCCGGCTGCTAGAACTGAGAGTGATATAGTAATATGGCTATAACTAGGGCAGATCAAATAATGGTGTTTAATATTGGGATAATGGCTGGTGGTTTATATTAAAGATGGCAGTAATAAAAGTAACAGCACCAGGAATTGAGGAAACATCTACTAAATGTAAGGAGAAAATGGTGAGGTGGACAGAGGCTCCTGCATGGGCCAGACTGCCGGCTAGGCCTGAATATATGGTTCCACCGGTACCAGAACCAGCTTCTACTGTTGATGATATGAGTAGGAATAAGACTGATGGGGGAAGTAGTCAAAAGTTTATATTATTTATTCGGGGAAATGCTAAATTCAGTGCCCCAGTTATTACGGAGAGAAGCCAGTTTCTGAACCTTCCAATCATAATAGGTATACCTATAAAGAAAATTATGACAAATGCATGTTCCGACTACATTATGGATTTGGTCAGCTCCAAGCAGCACTCTGTTGGCCTAGATCAGCACGGATTAATGGACTTAAAGTGGTGCCTACGATTTCAGTTCAAGCACCAAATAATAAAGTCCTGATATCTTTGTGATTTGTTTAAAATAATCAGCGGTTTGTGAACATAGGTAAAAAAGGCTGAGCAAGTGTCAGACTGTAAATCTAAAGACAGAGGTTATGCCCTCTTTTTGTCAAGCCCTGGGGTGAGTCAACAAGTTGAACTGCAGATTCAAAGATGCAGACGTTGAGAACGGACTTGAGGACACGGGTTGGGTGGGGAAGGGGAGGCTGGCATGTAGTGAGAGAGTGGCATGGACATATATACACTACCAAATATGAAATAGAGAGCTAGTGGGAAGCAGCCACATAGCACAGGGAGATCAGCTGGGTGCCTTGTGACCACCTAGAGGGGTGGGAGGGAGGCTCAAGAGGGAGGAGATAGGGGGATATATGTATACGTATAGCTGATTCACTTTGTTATACAGCAGAAACGAACACCATTGTAAAGCAATTATACTCCAATAAAGATGTATAAAAAATTTTATTTTAATTTAAAAAAAAAGCAGCAGCTTCAGTTCTGCTGGATCTTCTTCCACCTCTTTTTTTCTTGATGGGAGAAGTAGATTCAAGCCAGTTGACTAGAGAATTTACCTGTTAACTAAAATTTTGTGGGGTGGAAGCTCAGCAATCTAGTAAGGATTTAGCTTGAAGTGTTTGATTTGCATTCAATTGATGCAGATAGAGTCTTGCAATCCTTATTTTCAGGAAGTAAATTGTCCTTGCTTAGGGTTTTGAAAGCTCTTGGTCTATACTGACCTAAATCCCTAGTCCAGCGCTGACAGAATGGGTATTAAGGGTGGTAATAGTGTGGGTATTGAGGATCAGTACTGATAGGAAGGTTGTTTTGTATGTTTGAATTGTCATTTTACGTTATTTATTGAAGGGAATGTAGTTAGTAACATGGGGTATGTTACCCGAAAGTAGAAATACCTGTTGAGTAGTGCTGATGGCTGTTAGTGTTGGCAGAATGATGTGATTGTTCTTTGTCTTCTCTTGGATAATTACTCATTTGGGTAAAAACCCTGATGGGGTGGGAGACCTCCCAGTGATAATATGATGGTAATGATAAGGATTGTGTTGAAAGGTGTTTTGTTTAATGTGTGTGATAATGACAGTGTGGCGGTACATGAGCTGGGCATAAATAGTAAGAAGATAGTGTTATTCTGCACTGATAAAAGCAATTTTCACATATTGAGGTACGGGGAAGTCATTCTGGCTTATACATGATTTAACTCAAATTTTATGCTTACTTAAAAATAGCCAGTTTGTGGGCTATCAGACATACATTGTTCACCTGCTTTAACTGCTAAAGAAAAGGGCACACTGACCACAAGTGAAGAATGTCCATGTTAAAAATAAAGATTAAATGCTTCCCTTCCTGGGATGCCAATTCTGGTAAGACCCTTCAACGATAAGACTCCTTCCCAGGTGTCAAGGCCATACTGACTTGTTGTGTACGTGTGTAGTTTTCTTTTTCTTTTTTATTTATTTTTGAAACCTTAAAGGAATGTATCCCTGACTTTAATGTTCTTTGTTCTGACAAGATATAAAACTGTACTGAAAACCATGCTTCTCTGAAGCAGTTCCTCAGAGTTATCTGAGAGGTTGTCTTCTGGGTTATAGTCCTCAGTTTGGCTCTTTTATAAAACAAAACTCTTTCTATTCCTATTCTAGGTTGTTTATTGATTATTTTCACTGAAATTACTTGGCATAGTCGGCAGGATATCAGAAAAACCCGCCTGAGGTCACCTGGATATACTTTGGACCGGTGCTCGGGAGACCAAGCCTGGGCCCTTTGAGCCCCTCTGGCTTCAAAGCACCCTTCAGGTGCTCTGGTGAGTTCTTCCTCATATCTGGATCTCCTTGTGCTACGTGACAGTTGACTTGTTTGTGCGTGTGTGTGGTATGCAGGCCTCTCACTGCCGTGGCCTCTCCCGCTGCGGAGCACAGGCTCCGAACGCGCAGACCCAGCGGCCATGGCCCACGGGCCCAGCCGCTCCGCGGCATGTGGGATCCTCCCGGACCGGGGCACGAACCCGTGTCCCTTGCATCAGCAGGCGGACTCCCAACCACTGCGCCACCAGGGAAGCCCCGACAGTTTGACTTTTATTTGAGCTGTTATCTTAAGACTTGGAGTCTTAAGGGGATACTGGTATATTTCCTAGGTGAAGAGGTCCTAGGGGTAAGTTTCCAGGGAGAGGACCTAGGGGGGATTCCTAGACAGAGGACCTGAGGGAATTTCTAAGCAGGAAGGCCTGGAAGAAATTTTGGAGTGAACTGTGTTGGCTGACTTTTTTAAAAAATGGCTTAAAATTGGACATTTAAATTTAATTTTAGATGTGTACTTTATAATAGAATGAAACTAGAAGAAAGTGGGAAACTGCACTTGTAAAACCTACCAGCTCCCGGGCAAGCATCCACCCACTGACACTCTAGCTGGCTTCGACAATTGGTATGGAGCTAATACTTACAAGTACTTACCTAATCCAAAAATGGCCAGGATGGAACTTTTTTGACATTCAAAACTGCTTTTTGTGTGCACAATTAAAGAAAGGTGGCTTGATACAACATCTTTTCAAAATTCTGACCCTGTACTCCTAGGAGAAAACTTGTAATTATGACTCTTATCATGTCCTTGAAATGCAAACGCAGCCCACATTGTTTGAGACTACAACCTTGGCTCAGTTAGTAGAATGTAAAACTGAAGGGAATAAAAAGGCTTTTTAAACCTCAGGCAGGAAAACTATTAGATATCTGTGTCTATCTGGATGTGTTTATGTCTGTATGTACCTTACAAGTATGTTTCTACTTCCAGATGATATCATCAAAATGAATTCATAGGGCTTCCCTGGTGGCGCAGTGGTTGAGAGTCCGCCTGCCGATGCAGGGGACACGGGTTTGTGCCCCAGTCTGGGGAGATCCCACATGCCGCGGAGCGGCTAGGCCCGTGAGCCATGGCCGCTGAGCCTGCGCGTCTGGAGCCGGCGCTCCGCAACGGGAGAGGCCACAACAGGGAGAGGCCCGCGTACCGCAAAAAAAAAAAAAAAAAAAAAAAAATTCATAAAAGAGCTCTATTTAATTGACTTAAAAATACGCATTTACAAATCAGATATTTCTAATTGTAACAAAAAGTAACCCAAATTTTTAGAGGAGCATGCGATCTAGGATTAATCTTCAGTACATGAAAATAAGTTTAAGTTGTTGGTTTGATTAATACAAACATGCCTTTAGGGTCATCAGTATGAAGTATAATACTTTTATTTGGTACCTAGGTTTCCTAAAAGTCAATAAGCTCATGCTACCTCTGTTAAAAATTTGTCAACAGGAAAATTAACTTAGTATGGTGGTGTTTTCGTAAGTAATAAAATTGAGATAAATGGGATAAAAGCTTTTAGGTGAACTCTTTAAAAATGATTACGTTTTTAAAAAAATGATTATGCTTTATGGTATGTATACCTAAAAAGAATTTCTCCAGATTTTGGGTAACCTGAAACTTTGGAGTTGTGCTAAATTAAATTAAATGATGGGAATTCACTAACTATCCAGATCATTTCCAATTAAGATAAAAATACTAAAACATTAATTGCTCAGCATGTCTAAATTTACCTACTTTGTCTTATCAGAGAAAAACTAAAGATGTTTGGGTTTATTGGACACACGTCTTGTACCACATTGAGAAAAGAAATCATGCTATGAGAAAATGTATGTTTCTAAAGGTTGTTGAAATATGTTGATAAGCTTGCCAATCAGGAAACGCTGGTATAACAGTTCACAATGTACTGTTTCTTGGTTTTTGTTAGGGATTAAGGTTTTCAAGGGTTAAATATTATATATGTAATTAAAGTTAGTAGAAATAATAAGGTAAACATTTGAGTATTCAAGGGAAAAAAAGATGTGTGTTTTCAGTAAAAGGAGGATTGAAGAAAGAAAATGGATTTAGTTAATGGAAAATGAAGTGATACTGTCCTGAAGTGTCTCAAAGAGAGAGATATTCAACTAATTATGCTTATTTGGTCTATTACATTACATGGGAAGCACTGTCAACATGAAGCCTTCTTCATGTCTGTAAGTATATAGTGTAAATGTTCCAGAACTTCTATGAAATTCCTGAAAATCTTATATGTCCTGACATAGAATGTTTGTCATCAAAGTCGAGGCTCACACTAAAGGGACTGAGCCCCCAAGTATTAGGTAGTTGCTCTGTTCTTTCATGCAAAGGCAACAACAGGGCTGACGGCACTTGTAGGTGAAGTCCATTCGGTGTCCACAGAAAATTAACACCTCATTGTCAGACGTTTGCCATCCTGCTGTCCGTATAACACGGCAACAGTCTGCTCCTAAATCAGAGAAATTAAGATGGGTAAACAATAGCTGTGAATTCAACAGTCTGGGATATGGGAAACCAAGACGGCTGCTTGGCTTTTCCTGGCTTCCTGGCAAACCCCATTTCTATTTGATGGGTTAAGGCCTTCCCTGGCTGCAAGGCTGGTGCCCTCACAATGACAAAGAAACTGCTGGAAATGTGTTTTCCACTTGGGGTATACTTTCCACAATCTCCAGTGAGCAGGGCACCCACTTCACGTGACAAATCATATAAGCCTTAACAAAAACCTCAAAAACTTTAATATCCTCAATCATCAGGCAAGGTCACCAAAACTAATGGGAAAACTGGACTCAAGCAGAGCAAAAATTAATTATATGGGATTGAATGAGCTTGTAAATATGATTATAATTTTTATGATTTTTTGTCTGAAGTATTACTGGCTTTTCATCTTTGTTTTCCAGATATAAGGAAACCTTTCCCCTTAAGCAAAGTATGACTTACAGCAATTTGGTAAATTATTCCTTTGTAAGCAGAACTGAAGCATTTATCTTTTCTCTCTACCCGATTCCTCCTGAATGTAGAATCTCTTAGGTTCCTCACAGCCTTTCCAGGTGAAAAAGGAAGTCCACTTCCTGGCAGAAATAAGAACCTCAAGATATTTTGGAACATAGTTAGAGAGGAATCCACCTAAATCTGTAGGTATTGCAGGTAGAATCTAATGGCATGGCTTTCCTGGCTTTGAGAGGCCTTATAAAAGTTCAATTTGAGGGCTTCCCTGGTGGCGCAGTGGTTGAGAGTCTGCCTGCCGATGATGCAGGGGACACGGGTTCGTGCCCCGGTCCAGGAAGATCCCACATGCCGCAGAGCGGCTGGGCCCGTGAGCCATGGCAGCTGAGCCTGCGCATCCGGAGCCTGTGCTCCGCAACGGGAGAGGCCACAACAGTGAGAGGTCCACGTACAGGAAAAAAAAAAAAAAAAAAAAAAGTTCAATTTGAGATCTCTTATGAAAAGTTGCAATAAAGCCAAATTTAAAAGGGCCTATATGATCAATTACACTTACATAAATAATCAGGGTAAGTGTATAGAAACCAGATTTATTCTGCAAACAAATTAGTCTTAATTTGACTATGTTTGGTCAAAATGAAGATAATTTATATAGAAAAATTAAGTTTCAATGATATACCTTCGTGGATATTGAGGTTTTATATGTACTGAGGTGTTGTGCTTACTGCCTACATCCGAGATGCCACTTTGTTATGTCATATTATTGTAAAGTTTAATTGAGTTATTAAAAGGATATTCCAAGCTTGCTTCTGAAGCCGGTCACAGTGTTCTATCTTTAGGTGAAGATCAGATGCTCCATGACCTGCACCTAGGAGATTGGGCACACTGGAAAAGATATCATTTAGAGGACTATCTTAAACCTAAAAGGAAGGATCCTTATCAGGTACTCTTAACTGGCTCATGCACAGTAAAACTGAAGGGAATTAACTCTTCAATTTTTATTTCTCACTTAAAAAGGGCCTCTGCATCAGACTGGTCTGTAGAGGGGACTGCTGACCTCAAACTCACCTTAAAACAACCATCAAGCCAGGACGAGAAGACGATGACAACAGTGGTGGACAGCTGACCCAAGAATCCAGACCAAGCCTGTAAGACCCATCCTACTAGTTCAATTGAACTGTTATTCAAATGTTTGTCTCCCTATCAAAACTGAAAGTTACTCTTTTACTTCTAGCTATACTTTTGCCCCAATATTGAGGATGGAAAGAAAATTCTTTAGTAAAGTTGTCACAAAGCATAGCTACTGGGATAGGCCCCTCATAATACCTGCCACTGACTTTTCAGATGTTGCTAATGTTACCACTCACCCAGACCAACCTCTCTCTGACCTAATCTTTCAGGTTTAAATTCTTCAACGTATGAATATGGCCATTCCTTGTCTGATACTATCTTCAGTCCCTAGAGACTGAGCAGTACTTACCCCAGGACCCCCTCCCTCTGTCCCTTACTTAATTGAAAAATGTCTTAATAGCTGACAAATAGAAGGTATATATTCATTAGAATATTATGTTATCCCATTGTCTATACATCAGGAAATAAATGAATCTCCTTTCTCTCTTCATTAAAGAGTCAAGCGATCTGTGTTAGCAAAATACCAAGATACCAGTGGCACATCTTTTGGGAATCTTGGTTCCTAATGCGGGAGGGTATGTAAACAAAGAGATGATCGGAAGTTTATCAGCCACTACTGGTCAGGCAGCCAAAGAGGCTGCACTGCGGCACGACAGATGTCCCCACGTCCCTTGGATAACTGGGGCCGTAGGCTGTCTGCTGGTGTTTGTGCTAGTATTCACACTTAGGGGTTAAATCTTTCTTTTAATTAGAATGGGGGTAATAGTGACCTGTGTGAGCTTGTTATTTCAATTAAAATTCCTGAGATAATGGTTAGTAGAATGATAGTAAACACACGAGGGTTTATTAGTACTGGAAGGATATAAACCAATATTTTTGGGGTATGGGCCCAATAGCTAGTTAGCTGACTTTACCATGAAGACTTTAAAATTCTTAAGGGTAGGTTCAATTTCTATGATTCTAGAAATAAGAGGGTTTAAACCTCTATTATTAACTCTATCAAAATAACTCTTTGTCAGGCATATTTCTTATGTTTGTGGTGGGATTCCTGATGTGATGACAGGTAGTGAAACGTCTCATACACATAGAGCTAATGTTAGTGGTAAAAATTTTTTCATAAGAGATATATAAGCTGATCTTATCAAAATTGTGCGCAGGATACTTGAATTCATAGAAAGGAGATTGTTAGGAGAAGTGTCTTAATGATGACATTGGCTGTATAGAATTCTAGCATGTAGGGGTTGTTAAATGCTCCTAAAAATAGGATTGTTGTGAAAATATTTATTATAATGATGTTGACATATTCTGCTAGGAAGAACAGGGTGAATAGGCCTGCTACATTTTCGACATTGAAGCCGAATATAGGTTAAATCAAATGGGACTCTGTTGGTTTCTGCTAGAGTAGAGATAAATCACATTCTGGCTAGGGGTCAGGATGGGAAAATTAGTCATAGGTATTCTTGTGTAATAATGACTGCTGAAAGTGTAAATGATCATTTATCACTAGAACTGATAAGAGAATAATTGCTACTGTTACATCATATGAGATTGTCTGTGCTACTGCATGGAGACCTCCGATGACTGTGTATTTTGAATCCAAAGTGCATCCAGATCAGAGGATGTAAAAAATGGCTAGGCTTGATATAGCTAGTATAAATAGTACACCTAGGTTTATATTAACTAGTGGAAAGGGTAGGGGGAGAGGAATTCATCTTGTGAGAGCCAGGCTTGAGACTAGACTTGGTGCGATAATAAATACAGAAATTGATGAGATTGATGGTCATAGTGTTTCTTTAATAAATAATCTGACTGTATCAGCAATGGGTTATAATAATCCATGAGGGCTGACGATGTGTGGCCCTTTCTGGATTTGTATATAGCCTAGGAATTTCCGTTCCATTAATGTGAGGAATGCTACAGCTAGTAAAAGTAGAATTAGTGAAAGAATGCAGATTATAAATATTTCCGTAGGAAAAGGACGTGAACCTCTGCGGATAAAGGTTTCAGTTTTACACAATTACCGGGCCCTACCACCCTAACAAACCCTGTTCTATAGTGGGGTATGTATAAATTAATTGAATTGAGATTATATCATCAATTAGTTTGAAGACATTTTGTAAAGTAGGCCTTATTTCTCTTGTTCTTTCATACTGCAAGAAATATAGAATAGAAACCGACTGGGATTACTCCAGTCTGAACTCAGATCAAACAGGACTTTACTAATCACTGAACAGACCGTTAATAGCAGTTATACTATTGGGATGTACTGATCCAGCATCAAGGTCATAAACCTTATCATCAGTATGAACTCGACAATTGTGCTGCTACCCCTAGGGTAACTTATTCCACTTATCAGTATTTTGGATCAATAGTGATAAAGCATTCTGACTAGCTGGTCTAAATTTTAATCACTCCGATGTTTTATTCTCCAAGGTTACCCCAACCAAAATTGTTAATCCATTAAAAGCTATGTTGGGGCTTCCCTGGTGGCGCAGTGGTTGAGAGTCCGCCTGCCGATGCAGGGGACATGGGTTCGTGCCCTGGTCTGGGATGATCCCACATGCCACAGAGCGGCTGGGCCCATAAGCCGTGGCCGCTGAGCCTGCGCGTCCGGAGCCTGGGGGAGGCCACAACAGTGAGAGGCCTGCGTACCGCAAAAAAAAAAAAAAAAAAAAAAAAAAAAAAGCTATGTTGGAGGCTTTCAAGACGGCAGAGTGGAAGGACCTTGAGCTTACCTCCTTCTCATGAACACACCAATATCAAAACTGACTGCTGGAACAACCACTGATTAAAAACAAGACTGGAACCTACCGAAAAATATCTTCTACATCTAAAGGCATAAAGAATACACCACAATGAGATGGTAGGAGGGGTGTACTCGCAATATAATCAAATCCCCCCCATCCCCCCACCAGTGAAGTGAGGGCAGTATGTTTGTTAGGTGAGTTGGTTGAATCTTATATGCTTTGACTTGTTTTGGGGGTTTGGCAGGGTGATAATGGTATATAAAGTATGAGAATTAGTGGGGTATGGGTTTGATTAAGCAAGCTGTTTACCAGATATGAGTGTGCCTGTGTGGTATGTGTGTAATTGCTCTATATCCTGTGACCATTGACGCAATAACATATTATGGTAGACGATGTTGGAAAATAATACTCAATGCAAGCTCAGCTACAAGTTTCTCAGCTGTGTTAAGACCTCTGATGGCCAAAGCTGAGTCACAGCATGCCCCCCAATTTAAAAATACCAAAAGCATAAAACCAGTTATGTGTGAACATGGCTGATTAGTCATTAGTCCATCGAGGTATATTATTGAAGAGGAAAGAGTAGGCAATTTTAGGTGAGATGGTCCTGTAGTAGTAAGAACCAGATGCCAGATATAGTTCATTTATAGAAATCCTCATGGTTCATTGGCCTAGAACGAGGAGAGAGGCATGTTTGTGGATGGGTTGATTGTGGCTTGATGAATAAGCTCTGGTTATCGGTTGTGATAAGCATGATGACTGGAAATGATTTGACTTTATGTGATATGTGTGATTAATAAACATATGTCCTGTATAATATCAATCACTTCAATTACCCCTGGAATCTAATGTGAGTTGAACTGTTTAATGTGTATGTAATATCAATAGGCTGATGTACTTGCTTATATACATGGGATAATTAATTTATGATTACATATCATGTATTATGCATAAGAAGGTGTATATACTTACATATGTGGAAGGGCACAAAATGCACAAAGTACATAGTAATGTTTGTTAGTTTTCAAGATGTCATTTTTAAATACTTACACAGTACTTAAAGACAGTGTTAATGTCCCATAAGCAAGTCGTTCAGGGAATCGTTGAAGTGGAATTTCAGCTTTGGGTGTTTATGGTGGGGCTGGAGCTTCTTCCTCGAGTCTTAGGGAAAAATGTTGTTTTCCTTTTCTGGTTTAGAAGAACAAAGTAATAAATATACTACAAAGACTCTTCATTTTAGGAGGTAATCTTCCAATTCATGTTACTGTTAATAGGTCCCCTACAAGTACTCAGAATAAACGCTGGCTAAGAGGTCATAATGTCATACTTCATTGTTTCACTGTATGAAGTACTGGGACAATCAATCAAATTAGGAATGAGATGGTTAATACTAGTACACTTCCTATTTGTTGTGAATAGATCATAGAATTGTGTATCAAAATAAGAAGTATCATTCTCGTTTGATGTGAGGGAGAGTGCTGAGGAGGTTAGGTGGAGTATAACTGTCTCTACCTAGAAGGTCAGGTGAGACTAGTACTAGTATTAGTAAGATTACAAATAGGAACAAGGCACCCAAGATATCCTTAATTTTGTAGTATGGATAAAGTGGGATTTTTTCCATATAGGATGAGATCCCTGTTGGATTACTAGAGCCTGTTTCATGAAGGAATAATAGGTGAAGAACTGCTAAAGCTGCAATAATGAACAGGAGGATAAAGTGGAACGTGAAGAATAGGGGAAGAGTGGCTTTATCAACTGAGAATCCTTCTAAGAGTCATTTGACTAGGTTAATGCCAATGTAAGGAATTACTGAAGGGAGACTTGTAATGACTGATGTTCTTCAAAAGGATGCTGGACTATTACCTTGAATAGTAGGATGATTCCATTGTTTCATATTTCTAGGAAGGTGTAAGATCCATAATACAGGCCTCGCCCTACATGGATAAATAAGCAAAGAATAAGAATAGGAAAGGTCTGTTTGCATATACATATCAGATAATTCATCCATAGTTTATGTTTCGGTGATATGAGTTAGAGATGAGAAGGCAGTTACTGTACCTGATGTTTATAATGTATTGTTAAGAATAACCCTGTTGGGCTTCCCTGGTGGCGCAGTGGTTAAGAATCCGCCTGCCAATGCAGGGGACACGGGTTCAAGCCCTGGTCTGGGAAGATCCCACATGGGGAGCAACTAAGTCTGTGCGCCACAACTACTGAGCCTGCGCTCTAGAGCCTGCGAGCCACAACTACTGAGCCCGTGCGCCCTAGAGCCTGTGCTCTGCAACAAGAGAAGCCTGAGCACCACAACAAAGAGTAGCCCCTGCTCACCACAACTAGAGAAAGCCCACGCACAGCAATGAAGACCCAAGGCAGCCAAAAAATAAAAATAAAAAAAATAACCCTGTCAAGATTTGTAAAATTACATATAAAGCAAGGATGAAATTTTCATCATGATGAGCTGTTTGATGGGGCTGGTAGATCATTATATGCATTATTAACAATTCTGAATAATGGGTGGGATTTTAAAATGTTGGTCATTAGTGTTCCTATAGCTGGAATACAATGATGATTTTTCAAGTCATTGGCCATGATTACATTGCATTTAAGAATAATGATGACACACACTGTATTTGTTTTAAGTAATATTTTGGTAGTTTTGTGGGTCTTCAAAACCTTCACAGATTTATGGCGGGCTTGGGTTAACTGGGTTAATTGAGTGGTTGTGATATTGTAATGAATTTTGGTGGATCGTTTTTGTGCTTAATGGTTTTTAAAATTTGTTTAAAGAGAATGTGAATAGTTTCTGGTTATACAAGAGCTATGTCTACTAAGCAGTATCCTGAGGTTTGAGCATCTAAGAAAACCCTCTTAGGTATATTTCTTTAATGTTATGATGGACATGCAAATTAAAACCACAAAGTGACATCCATTCACATATAATAAATGGTTATAATCAAGAACAAACAAAAATGCTGGCAACAGTGTAGAGAAATTGGAACCCTTACACATTGCTTGTGGAAATGATTAGTTTGGCATTTCCTCCCAAAAGGTAAAATACAATTAGAGTCTGGTTCAAGAACTCAGTGCCTAGATATATGCCACAAAGAACTGAAAACAGGAATTCAAACAAAAACTTGTACATGAATATTCATAGCAGCATTGCTTACATTGGCCCAATGGTAGAAACAATTCACATATCCATCAGTGGATGAATGGATAAGCAAAAGAGGGTAGATCTATAAAGTTCCATATTATTCTGCCATACACAGAAATATAGCAAAATGGTGCCATCTGCTGTGGAAAAACAGTATGGCAGTTCGTCAAAAACAAAGTATGATTCATCACTTCCACTTCAGGGTATATACCCAAAAGGTTTGAAAGGAGGGAGTTAAACAGATATTTGTACACCCATATTCACAGCAGCATTACACTGGCCAAAAGGTGCAAGCAACCCAAGTGTCCACTGATAGATGAATTGATAAGCAAAATGTGATAATATACACAAAGGTACATTATTCAGCCTTAAAAACTAAGGAAATTCAGACACATGCTACAACATGTATAAGCCTTAAAGTCATTATGCTAAGTGAAATTACCCAGTCACAAAAGGACGAATATTATATGATCCCACTTCTATGAGGTATCCAGAGAAGTGAAATTCAGAGACAGAAAGTAGAATGTGGTTGACAAGGATTGAAGGGAGTTAGTTAATGGATGCAGTTTCACTTGGAAAAAAACAAGTACAGGAGATGGATGGTGAGGATATTTGTACAATAATATAAATGTGAATGTCATAGAACTATATATTTTAAATGGTTTAAGTGGTAAATGTTATGTTCAATATTTAATCACAATGGAAAATGTGAATGAAGTACTGATACAAGTTACAACATGTATGAACATTGAAAACATCCTAAGAGAAAGAAGCTATGCAGAAAAGGCCACCCAGATCATACTCATCTTGTGTGATTTAAATCCATCAAGGCTGTGAAAACAAGGGGAAGTCTCAAGATTGCTTCCAGAAAAAGAAAACTGGGTCAGAATGGAAAAAGACATTTTCATGCTTTGGGGCAGGTGATGGAAGTGAAAGTGGAGCCAGTGGATTGGATTAGAAGGTGAAAACCGTAATGATTTCTCATATGGGGGTTATAGGGGTGTTCCCTGGGACAGTGTCCCTTTTTGGGGTGGAACACAATGGAAGCAGTCATTGAAATTGGCATATGTGGTAAAACAGTGATGACTGGGGAATCTGAACTTACAGATAAAGAGTACATTGTACTGCCACTGCAAGTTTTCTGTATGTTGGAAGTTAGTAGAAAGTAAATAACTTTTCAAAACATGTCAACACCATGCCAGAAGAACAGATAAGACATCAAACTTCATGATGAGGCGAAGCCCTACCCAGATACATTTCACCCAAAATGGTTAAGCTAATTGCTCTTGTAGGAATCATGTATTATTAAGAGGTGCTGTGGGAAGATTATATTATTAGCAGTCACTGTGTCTTGGGGGTTGTGGATGACCTGGGATGTGGTAGAAACAAAGGGATTTTTGAATTACAATTTTCCACATCAAACTGCCAAGAGATTAGATCACTCCCTAACACCATACACAAAAATAAGCTCAAAATGGATTAAAGACCTAAATGTAAGGCCAGACACTATCAAACTCTTAGAGGAAAACATAGGCAGAACACTCTATGACATAAATCACAGCAAGATCCTTTTTGACCCACCTCCTAGAGAAATGGAAATAAAGACAAAAATAAACACATGGGACCTAATGAAACTTCAAAGCTTTTGCACAGCAAAGGAAACCATAAACAAGACCAAAAGACAACCCTCAGAATGGGAGAAAGTATTTGCAAATGAAGCAACTGACAAAGGATTAATCTCCAAAATTTATAAGCAGCTCATGCAGCTCAATAACAAAAAAACAAACAACCCAATCCAAAAATGGGCAGAAGACCTAAATAGACATTTCTCCACAGAAGATATACAGACTGCCAACAAACACATGAAAGGATGCTCAACATCTTTACTCATTAGAGAAATGCAAATCAAAACTACAATGAGATATCATCTCACACCAGTCAGAATGGCCATCATCAAAAAATCTAGAAACAATAAATGCTGGAGAGGGTGTGGAAAAAAGGGAACACTCTTGCACTGCTGGTGGGAATGTGAATTGGTACAGCCGCTATGGAGAACGGTATGGAGGTTCCTTAAAAAACTACAAATAGAACTACCATATGACCCAGCAATCCCACTACTGGGCATATACCCTGAGAAAACCATAATTCAAAAAGAGACATGTACCAAAATGTTCATAGCAGCCCTATTTACAATAGCCCGGAGATGGAAACAACCTAAGTGTCCATCATCGGATGAATGGATAAAGAAGATGTGGCACATATATACAATGGAATATTACTCAGCCATAAAAAGAAATGAAATTGAGCTATTTGTAATGAGGTGGATAGACCTAGAGTCTGTCATACAGAGTGAAGTAAGTCAGAAAGAGAAAGACAAATACTGTATGCTAACACATATATATGGAATTTAAGAAAAAAAAATGTCATGAAGAACATAGGGGTAAGACTGGAATAAAGACACAGACCTACTAGAGAATGGACTTGAGGATATGGGGAGGGGGAAGGGTAAGCTGTGACAAAGTGAAAGAGCGGCATGGACATATATACACTACCAAACGTGAGGTAGATAGCTAGTGGGAAGCAGCCGCATAGCACAGGGAGATCAGCTCGGTACTTTGTGACCGCCTGGAGGGGTGGGATAGGGAGGGTGGGAGGGAGACGCAAAAGGGAGGGGATATGGAAACATATGTATATGTATAACTGATTAAATTTGTTATAAAGCAAAAAAAGAAAATAAAATTAAAAAAAAAAAAAAAAAAAAAGAATCACCAGAGGAAAAAAAAAAAAAAAAAAAAAGGAATTAAGGTACCTGGTGTGAGATACCAGGCACCTTTTCTGGGCCCCAGGCCCCCCATGTGCTCAGGCCTTACTGGAGCCAGTCACAAATGGGGCCTTGGTTAGTGCAGGTTCCCATGGATGACTCTTTAGATAAATGGCTTGATATAAATTGGTCCTCTCCCCACCCACATGGTCCATTCCCCCAAGTGAAGAGTGAGACGAAGCCCCTTGGATTCGTTCATCTTCCCAGCTGAGTGAATACTGAAGGTGCAGCCACTGGTCTCCATCAGCTGAGGCTGTTCCCACGCCAAGCGAGGTTCTGACACCAGATAACATACTGAAGAGGGTGCTTCCCGGGACTGAGTGGTTAGTTCTATTGCACAAGTTTCAGACTGTTTAGTGTGTAAACAAGAAGTTGTATTCAGAAAATTGCAAAAGAAAACCCAAGAGATAATAAAGACTCCAGAAAAATGGAAAATGTTTTTGGGATAATGAAAGCCAAGAAAAATAAACTTAAAATCCATTCTGAAAAAAAAAAAAAAAAAAAACTGCCAAAAGTTACAAGTAATACATGAATTTAGTAAAGTTGCATGATACAAAACCAATACACAAAAATCAGTTGAGTTTCTATACACTAGTAAGTATCAGAAAGAAAAATTAAGAAAACAACCCCATTTACAGCTGCATCAAAAAGAACAAAATACCTAGGTATAGATTTAACCAATGATGTGAAAGACTTGCACAATGAAAACTGTAAGACACTAATAAAGAAACCGAAGGAGACACAGATAAAAATATTCTGTGATCAGGCACTGGAAGAATATTCTTAAAACGTTCATCCCTCCAAAGCAGCGTACACATTCAATTCAATCTCTAACATAATTAAAGTGGCATTTTTCACAGAAACAGAACAAACAATCCTATCTATCCTGTGTGGAACCAAAAAGGACCCCAAATAGCCAAAGCAATCCTAAGGAAGAGAGCACAGCTGGAGTCAACTCGCTCCCTGACTTCTAACTACACTGTGAAGCTACAGGAACCAAAACTGTGGAATTGGCATAAAAACAGGCACACGTACCAGAGGAACAGAACAGAGAACCCAGAAACACACCCACATGTATGTGGTCACTTAATTTATGACAAAGCTGCCAAGGACATACACTGGGGTAAAGTCCCCTCAATAAACTGATGCCAAAAAAACTAGATACCACACACCAAAGAAAGACACTGGAAACTGTCTACACTACACCCAAAATGACCTGAAATCCACAGTTTTCCACATCAAGCCCATTGTCTGCTGGCTTCTCTGAAAACAGACCCCCTTTCAGCAGTCAGCCACATACAGGAAGCTTCTCCCCACTTTTTCTTTACCTTTTACTCCTGCGGCGGTGCCTCCCAGCAGGTCCTGAAGACACTGGCTCCTGTCTGCACGGACTAGTATGTCCGGAGGAGACCAAACTTCTGTCTGTGTTGACTCAGCCAGTCATCGTCCGGAAGCCAAAGCCCTGGTCAGCTGCATGGAATCAAGTCCTCCAGCTGAACACGCACTAGCCTTGAAAGTCAGAGAGGCGGACTTGGCTCCACCTGGTGGCCATTTGGGAAGTGCAAGCCTCAGCCACTTACCTTCCACTGGAGGCCCTGCTCTCAGCTGGCAGGTCTCATGAATCCACTAAATTTGAAAATTCAAACTCAAATGGAGCCCCAAATCCCATGACAAGCCACAAATGGAAAGAAAAAGATTTGCAAAACACTTATCTGATAAAGGATTTGTACTCAAATTATATCAAGAACTATAGAACAAACAACCCCATTAGAAATGGGTAAAATCTGAATGGAGACCTGGCCAAAGTAGATAGTAAGCATACAAAAATATACTCAACATCATATATCATTAGGGACTTACAAATTAAGGCAATGAGATAGCACTGCACAACTATTAAAACTGCTGAACTCCAAAAAAAAAAAAAAAGACACTACCAATTGATGGAGTGTGAGGAACAATGGGAGCAATACTTCACTGCCAGTAAGATGAATATACAGCTACTCTGCAAGGCATTTTTGGAAGATTTTTCCAAAGTTAAGCAAATCTCACCTAAAGAGCCAACATCCTGCCTCCAGTATTTAGACAACTGCTCTGCAGAACTAGGTCCACACAAAAACGAGGATGCAGTTAAGCATAGCATCTCTATTCAGAACGGCTAAAAACTTAAATCAGTGTGCCCTTCAACAGATGAACACATAAGAAAACTGGGGTACATCCATGTTGGGGGAACAATATGCTACCCCAAAATATGCCTGTTTGGTGTAAGGATTATTTTGGCTTGATTGATTGTTTTTAAAAAAGATGATTTCTGAAAACCAAGTCAAGATTACACTTTTGGGGCTTCCCTGGTGGCGCAGTGGTTGAGAGTCCGCCTGCCGCTGCACGGGACACGGGTTCGTGCCCCGGTATGGGAAGATCCCACATGCCGCAGAGCAGCTGGGCCCGTGAGCCATGGCCACTGAGCCTGCGCGTCCGGAGCCTGTGCCTCGCAATTGGAGAGGCCACAGCAGTGGCCTCAAAAAAAGGCCACTTTTTTGCGTACCGCAAAAAAAAAGATTACACTTTTGTGAAGGAAATTTACATTTATAAGGGAAATCTCCAGTTAAAAAGTTGTCTCCCTCTCTGTACCAGGAATAGACAGATGACTAAATCTCATGAAACACTTATCAGTGGAGAAGGCCGGGACTTAAATCTGCGTATCAACCATATCCTTGTTTTCTTTTTTAATTTTTATTATTTTTAAATTTTAATTTATTTTAATTTATTTATTTTTGGCTGCATTGGGTCTTCATTGCTGTGCGTGGGCTTTCTCTAGTTGCAGCCAGCAGGGGCTACTCTTCGTCGTGGTGCACGGGCTTCTCATTGTGGTGGCTTCTCTTGTTGCAGAGCACGGGCTCTAGGCTCACGGACTTCAGTAGTTGTGGTTCACGGGCTTAGCTGTTCTGCAGCATGTGGGATTTAACCGGACCAGGGCTCAAACCCGTGTCCCCTGCATTGGCAGGCGGATTCTTAACCACTGCGCCACCAGGGAAGCCCTTCTTTTGTTTTTAGGTGAAGATGGTATTTAAGGTGATGACTTAGGCCATTTCAGGGACTAACTTTTCCTGGGCATCGCCCATGCATATAGGAAGTACAAATGTTATTAAACTTCTCTTTGTTTTTCTGATGGTAATCTTTTGTTATGGGGGGCACTTCTCAACCAAGAACCTAGGAGGGTAGAGGGAAAATTATTTTTCCTCTCATACACATGCAACGGAATACTATTCAGACATAGAAAGGAATAAACCATCAACCCTTGCAAAAAACATGGATTAATCTTACACGTATACAGTATTGCTAAGTGAAAGAATCCAGTCTGAGGAGGTACACACTGTATGACCCCACTTATATGACATTTGGGAATAGGCAAAACAAAGATGGTAGGGCTTCCCACTGGTGGTGCAGTGGTTAAGAATCTGCCTGCCAATGCAGAGGTCACGGGTTCGAGCCCTGGTCCAGGAAAATCCCACATGCCACAGAGCAACTAAGCCTGTGTGCCACAACTACTGAGCCTGCGCTCTAGAGCCCGCGAGCCACAACTACTGAAGCCTGTGCGCCTAGAGTCTGTGCTCTGCAACAAGAGAAGCCACTGCAATGAGAAACCCGTGCACTGCAATGAAGAGTAGCCCCTGCTCACTGCAACTAAAGAAAGCCTGCGCACAGCAACGAAGACCCAAAAATAAAATAAATAAATTTATTTTTAAAAAAAAGACGGTAAACAAGTTATGGTGTGGGGGTTGAAATGTTCTATATGGTACTTTGGTGATGGATACTTGCCACTATGCATTAATCTAAATCCATGGGTTTTTACAACCCAACAAGTAAGTCATAATCCAATTTATTTAGGATATGGGAGTGTCACAGGATGAAATACAGATGTGACAAAGAATCTAACTGATTTAGAAATGTACGAAAAAACCTCACTGTTGGTAGGCTAAAAGGTACTGACTTAAGTAACTATGGAAATAAATGGACCCTGTAGAGCAAAGGCAAAATGTGCCATACATAAATACTGGACTCTGTAAGTTCTTTCCCATGGTGGTAATAGCTAACAATAGTAAAACTACTATATCTGTAATCTAAAGGCAGCAAGCAGTGAATTCAATGTAGGACAGAGGTGGTAGGCTGGCATCTTACATTTGGAATCGGAAGTTACAGATAAGCAAAGGCAGAAGGTTACAAAACCATGCAATAATGGATAGATTATATTTCCTCAATTTAAAAAACTTTTGTGCATCAAAAGATGATATTCAAAAAGTGAAAACACAGCCAGCAGAAAGGAAGAAAATATTTGCACATTGTATTGTATCAGACAAGAATCTGTTCTTCAGAATATATCAAGAATGTTTACAAAACATCAATAAAAAGACAACACAAATTTTAAAATGGAAAATGACTTGAATAGACCTGTCTCCAGACAAGAAAAGCAAATAATCAACAAGCACGTGAAAAGGTGTAAAACATCAGTTGTTGTGATGGAAATGCAAAGTAATACCATAATTCAGTACTCCTTCACACGTACTAAAATGATTATAATCAAAAAACAGAAATTAACAAATGTTAACACTGTAGAGAAATTGAAACCCAACATTGCTTGTGGAAATGGAAAATGGTGCAGCTTATGTGTACAATAGTTTGGCATTTCCAATAAAAGATAAAAATACAATTATCATATGGTACAACAACTCCACTCCTATAGACCCCAAAAACTTGAAAACAGGTATTCAAAATGTTGGAGAGGATGTGGAGAAAAGGGAACCTTCCTACACTGTTGGTGGGAATGTAAGTTGGTGCGCCACTATGGAGAACAGTATGGAGGTTGCTTAGAAAACTAAAAATAGAACTAGCATATGATCCAGCAAGCCCATTCCTGGGCATATATCCAGACAAAACTCTAATCCAAAAAGATACATGCACCCCTATGTTCACAGCAGCACTATTCACAACAGCCAAGACATGGAAACAACCTTAATGTCCATCGACAGATGAATGGATAAAGAAGATGGGATACACATACACAATGGAACACTACTCGGCCATAAAAAAGAATGAAATAATGCCATTTACGGCAACACAGATGCAACTAGAGATTATCATACTAAGTGAGGTAAGTCAGAAAGACAAATACCATATGATATCACTTATATGTGGAATCTAAAATATGACCCAAATGAACCTATCTATGAAACAGACTCACAAGACATGAGGAACAGACTTGTGGTTGCCAAGGGGGAGGGGGGTGGGGGAAGGATGGAGTGGGAGGTTGGGGTGAGCAGATGTAAGCTATTATATATCGAATGGATAAACAAGGTTCTACTGTATAGCACAGAGAACTATTCAGTATCCTATGATAAACAATAATGGAAAAGAATATTTTTTTAAAAATATATATGTATAACTGAATCACTGCTGTATAGCAGAAATTAACACATTGTAAATCAACTATACTTCAATAAAAAATAAATTAAAAAATAAAAACAGGTGTGCAAACAAAAACTTGTACACAAATATTCATAGCAGTGCAGTTCACAATAGCCAAAAGGTAGAAACAAGCAAAATGTCCTTCAAAGGGTGAATGGATAAATAAAATGGGTAAATCCATACACTAACCTATACCATATAAAGGAATAAAGTAAAATGGTGGTGCCACTGTGGAAAACAATATGGTAGATCCTCAAAAACTTAAACAGACAATTAATATATGATCTGTCAATTCTACTTCAGTATATATACTCAAAATATTTGAAAGCAGAAACTGAAACAGATATTTGTACAACCATATTCATAGCAGCATTATTCATAGTAGCCAAAAGGTGGCAGAAACCCAAGTACCCATGAACAGATGAATGAGTAAACGAAATATGGTATGAACGAATAAATACAATAGGACATGATTCAGCCTTTAAAGCTAAAGTAATTCTCATTCATGCCACAACATGGATGAACCTTGAAGTCACCATGCTGAGTGAAATAAGTCAGTCCAGAGAAGTCAAATTCAGAGACAAAAAGAATGTGGTTTCCAGGGGTGGAGGGCTGTGAGTGAATGGATACAGAGTTTCACTTGAGAAAAATTTTAAAGTTCTGGACATGGATGGTGAGGATATTTGTACAACAGTATGAAGGTAGCTAATGCCACAGAACTGTACACTTAAAATATTTAAATGGTAAATGTCATGTCATGTATTTTTAATAACAGTGGGGAAAAATGAATTAAGTACTGATAAGTGTTATAACATGGATGAACACTGAAAACATCCGTACTGAAAAAATCCGTACTGAAAAAATCCATACAGAAAAGGCCACCCTGATCACATACTTGTCTTGTGTGCCTTAAACCCATTAAGTTTATAAAAATAAGGGAAAATCTAAGTAATCATTCCAAAAAAAAGAAAACTGGATCAGAATGGAAAAAGATACTTTCAAACATTTGGACAGCTGGTGAAAGTTAAAGTGGGCTTGTGGATTAAATTATAATGTGGGTACCATATAATATCTTGATTTGGAGGTTATGTGCTGGTTTTCAGGGAGAGTATCCCTGTTTTGGGTAAAACACACTGGAGTATTTTGTGTGAAGTGGCAAATGTGAATACTTTTTACCTTTGTGGAAAATTTTCTGTATGTGTGAAATTACTAGAAAGTAAAGTACTTTTCAAAACAACCATGTCAATACCATGCCAGAAAAACAGAACACATCGAACTTCATTATAAATGCCAAGACTTACCCAGATTCAGTTCAACAAAAGTTGTGATGTTGATTGGCCTTGTAGGAGTCCACATGATATTAAGAGACACCGTAAGAAGATTACACTAGGAGCCACCATGTCTTGGGTGTTATGGATGACCTGGGATACAGTAGACAACAGTGGGATTTTAGAATTACAACTTTCCACATCACTCCACACAAAAAAAAACCCTGTTGGAATAAAATTTAGTGAAGTTGCAGACTATAAAATCAATATACAAAAATCAGTTAAGTATCTATGCACTAATAATGAACCACTAGGGGCCTCCCTGGTGGCGCAGTGGTTGAGGGTCCGCCTGCCGATGCAGGGGACGCGGGCTCGTGCCCCGGTCCGGGAGGATCCCACATGCCGCGGAGAGGCTGGGCCCGTGAGCCATGGCCGCTGAGCCTGCGGGTCCGGAGCCTGTGCTCCGCAACGGGAGAGGCCACAACAGTGAGAGGCCTGCGTACCGCAAAAAAGAATAAAAAATAAAAAAAATAAATGTAAGAGTAAACTGTAAAGTACCCTAAAGATGTAACTGTCACTGGCAAAGCCCATTAACAATTCCCAGGGAATAAAAATAGTATCTAGGTAATGAAATAAAGTCTAACCTTTAAAAAAAAAAATAATGAACCACTAGAAAGAGACATTAAGAAAATCCCATTTATAACTTCATCAGAAAGAACAAAATACCTAGGAATAAATTAACCAAGGACATGAGAGACCTGTACTCAGAAAACTATAAAGCACTGATTTTAAAAATGGAAGAAGACACAAATAAATAGAAAAATATTCTGTGCTCATGGATTGGAAGAATTACTATTACTAAAATGTCCATTCTACCCAAAGCCATCTACAGATTCAATGCAATCTTGATTAAATTTCCAATGGTGTTTTTCATAAAACTAGAAATAATAATACTTGTATGGAACCACAAAGGACCCTGAATGGCCAAAGGGATTCTGAGAAAAAAGAAAACAGTTGGAGGCATCTCCCCCTCTGACTTCAAACTGTATCACAGAACTAAGGTAACCAAAACAGTGTGGAACTGTCACAAACACAGACACACGGAATAAAGGAACAGAATAGAGAGCCCAGCAATAAACCCACATGTGTGTGGTTAGTTAATTCATGACAATAGGGCCAAGAACATACAACAGGGAAAGGACAGTCCCCTGAAAAAATGGTATTGGGAAAACTGGACACTACTCTCCAGGTAATTAATTAGAAAACACATGGAATGAAATGAATATTGACACAAACTTTACAACTTATACCCAAACTCACCCAAAATTGTCCACAAACTTAAATTACAAAACTATAAAAGTTCTAGAAGAAAATGGAAAAAAAATCTACAGGACCTTGGGTGTGGAGATGACTTAACACACACCACCAAAAGCCTATCAACAAAAGTTAATAATGTGGATTTTATAAAATTAGAAAAACCACAAATTGAGAGAAAAATATTTGCCAAGCACATAGCTAATAAAGGATTTATAATCAAATTTTCCCAAGAACCCTAGAACAAAAAGCCTCATTAAAAATGGGCAAAGATCAGAACAGACTCCTGGCCAAAGAAGATATACAGAGTGTAAACAGGCATACAAGAATATACTCATCATATACCATTAGGGAAATACAAATGAAAACAACAATGAGCTAGCACTGCACACCTATTTGGACTGCTCACTCCAAAAAATGACAATATCAACTGGGGGAAGAACGACAGGAACTTTCCTTCTCTGCTGGTGTACAGGTACAATCACTCTGGAAGACAGTTTGGCAGTTTTTTCCAAAACTAAAAAAGTCTTAGCATGGGATAGAAAAATCAGACCTCTAGTATTTAGACAACTGCTTTGAAAAACTATGTTCCAACAAAAACTACCATAAAATTATACACAAGTTCTATTCATAATGGCTAAAAGCTTAAAGATATTAGGATGTTCTTCTGTAGATGAATGCATAAGATTATTGGGGCACCTACATGTCAAGGGTAAGAGCATATGGACCCCCAAATATGCCTGTTTGATATAAGAATTATTTTTGGCTGATTAATTTTTTTAAAACTGCCAACATGGAACAATATAAACCCATTAGAAGTTGATTTTTATGAGGTCGTTACAGGGTGGGATCTGAACCAAGAACAAAGAAGGGTAGAGGAAAAATTATTTTTCCTCTCCTATATATGCAATGGAATACAATTTAGCAATAGAAAGAAACGAACCACAAGCCCAAGCAAAGACAGAGATGACTCTACATATATATTGCTAAGTGTGTCAACCAAAAAAAAAATAACATAATGCAGGAGACAACAAACAGGAAAAGAATTTATTTGGGGTCTTAAGAATTGCTGTTTGGGAGACACAGATTCAGGTAACCCTGAAAGTGAAAGGCTCTTGCCTCATCCCAGGCAGAATTCAGAGATGAGACAGGGAGGTCAAGAAAGTAAAGTGAGGATTTATTTAAGCTACAGTACGCTCTTGGGGAGAGCGGGCAGGCTCAGGTGAGTAGCTGCCCTGAGTTTTTTCAGCAAGCCGGTTACGTGGGGTGTAATGTTCATTGGGGAGGGAGGGATTTGGGGGTCATATTCCCTGATTTTCACCCCAGCTCCACCTTCCCGGGAGGAGGAGGAATTTTTGTCCTTATTTAGCCTTGATCAGAAGTGTCACGGCTTCTGTGCATGATGGGTACTTCTTATCTGCAAGGCTAATTTTATTGTAATAAGAGCATAATGAGCAAAAGGTTACATTCGGACACCAGATTCCCGCCTTTTCCTACCTTTCTTTGCCTCCAGGACACTTATCCCAAAATGTATGGTTTCCTGCCAGTTTGGAGGTTCCAAGGACCCCACCCCCACCTTTTACAAGACGCATGGTTTCCTGCCATCTGGCCCATGCCCCCCTTTCTCTGCTCACATCTATCTACCTTCCTGCTTTAACAAAAGAATTTCTGGGGAAGAGAAAGAGGGGCTTTTAAAAACAAAAAAGCAATGAGGTTGATAAAAGTTGCCTGGCAATAAATGCAACTGACTCTGTTGGAAGTCTGAAGATATTTGTCCTTAGAGAATCGCCAGTTGTTAGAGGTAAAATACGTTGATAGATTTTCATGGATTATTTTAGTGTAGGAGTCCAGTAAGTATATAGACTGTCAGGAGTTTCTGGCAGATGTTCTGGATGATTTCAACAGGTGCAAAACACCCCATGTAATATGGAAAATACAAGCAGACCAATTAACCATCCTGTGACCCTTTCTCTTTGCTAGTTCTCCTCTCTGTGTTCTGGGATTTCCCTCTCCTGGGACACAGAGAAAACAGGGACAGAGTTGTCTGGCAGCTCCCCTTAAATCTGACTCCACCCAGTGTCTTTATCTTCCCCAGACATGCCCCGCCCAATGAGGACACCATGCCAGAGGGAGTCTCAGGAATCAATGATCCTGATGTGGGCTTCCCTGGTGGCGCAGTGGTTATGAATCTGCCTGCCAATGCAGGAGACATGGGTTTGAGCCCTGGTCCGGGAAGATCCCACATGCTGTGGAGCAACTAAGCCCATGTGCCACAACTACTGAGCCTGCGCTCTAGAGCCTGCAAGCCACAACTACTGAAGCCCGAGTGCCACAACTACTGAAGCCCACACGCCTAGAGCCTGTGCTCCGCAACGAGAAGCCACTGCAGTAAGTTCATGCACCGCAATGAAAAGCAGCCCTCACTCACCGCAACTAAAGAAAGCCCACATGTAACAATGAAGACCCAATGCAGCCAAAAGTAAATAAATAAAATTTAAAAAATGATCCTGATGTGTCAGGACTTATTTGATTACAAGGGACTAGACACGCTTACTCAAGTAAAATAAATATTTTAAATGACAGAAATTAATCCTTACGAGACAAGTTGAAAACTGGGTTCAGAGGTGTGAGGTCCAAGGGCTCACATGCTTGTAGTGTGACCTGGTCCCTCTCTGACCATCAGCCTACTGAGTGCCTTGTGGTCCCATTCACAGGCACAGTTTCTCTCATTGCATCCAGCAACTCCAAGATGACACAAGCTCAAAGTCCATACTGGGAATGGTTTCTCCTTCAGTAGGCTTCCCTGAAAACTCATGGCTTGGAATGCCTTTGGCCTGGCTTGGATAACATTCTCATCCTTGCACTGATCACAGCAATCAGAGAATGGAAGGTGGGATCGGCCAGGTGGGTGGAATGTGGGGTCAGCGGGGGGGATCGGCCAGGTGGGTGGAATGTGGGGTCAGCCCTCTGAAACTATTTGGACTGGAAGCAGGTAAGATGTAGCTCCCAAAGGAAAGCTGAGGTGCTGCACTTGGACATGAGGACAGATGCTGGCTCAGTGAAAGCAGCAGATTCCCTGTCACTGACCACCCACTGCACAGCACAGAATCTGGAGCACAAGGTAGAAAGGGATTCACTTAGGGTCAGGGGCTGCAGCCAGCCATCTAAGATGCAAGGTCCTTGCATCTCAGAGACTGGCCCAGAATAGCTCATGTGCCCTAGGAAGGCACACAGACCTCACTCTTGTTCCTGGGGATTCATGCCTGCCCCCCAGCCACATTAATCAACCACTGCCAAAGAACAAACGTTGCTCATTTTTCCAGTCTCCTCTCTCCACGACAAAGAGCAGACACCAAATGCTAAGGGTGGTAGAAAATTCTTGTTCAGTGAAGTACTGGGAGGTTCGAGGATTATTCAATACCACGGAATTCATAATTGGCAGGCTTTCCAAAGTCCACATGGGTGCACGTGGCTCTCCAATACCATTCAGCCACCGTGAAACTGTCCATTAGGAGGCCCAGCTGCTTAACGAGCATGAGTGATTAAGATCTTAATGAGTAGGAGTGTCAAAAGTTTGTTAACAACTGGAAGGCGAAAGGATTGCCAGGCCACAGTCTGCCATCTGGTTGTTGTGCCAGGGCCACACTCACCATTTACAAGGTTATTAACTCTTGCCAAGTCTGGGATTCTAACTGGACTATCTTGGGTTATCTCCTGACATCTGAACCAATAGCTATAGCTTGAGGGAAGGAATCTGCAGCTGAGCTGGGGCTGTGTCACAAATTCTACCCCTGAGTGGAAGACAGAATCCAAAAGGAAATTTAGTGTACTATTACCAGTAAAAGGGGGTAAAAAATTCTGGGAGGCCAAAACATCCAACATCCAGCACTGGCTTCTCTCCAGGGTGGATATGATCTAGCTGGGAAGAAGTCCTAAAGGTTTTTTCATACTTGACATATTCACAGGATTTCTCTCTAGTATGGACTCTTTGATGCTGAAGCAGATTTCTTTTGCTAGTAAAGACTATTCCACACTCATCACACACATAGGAAGTCTCCTGAATGTGGATTCTTAGATGCCTTTTTAATTGATCCTGAGCACTAAAGGCTTTTCCACAATCTACACAGTCAAAGGGTTTCACCTCACTGTGGACTCGCTGGTGCCGAGTTAGTTTTGTATGAAAATTGAAGGCTTGCCCACATATTTTACAAGAATAAGGCTTTTCCCCTGTGTGGATACGCTGATGCTGACTAAGATGAGAAGTCCGTCCGAAGCTTTTGCCACACTCATTACACTCATAAGGTTTCTCTCCAGTGTGGATTTTCTGATGTCGCAGCAGTGGTGAATTACCAACAAAAGCTTTTCCACACTCATTACACTCATAGGGTTTCTCCCCAGTGTGAATTCTCTGGTGTATGACAAACTCAGAACTACTGGTGAAACCATTTCCACACTCCTTGCAGAGATAGGGTCTGTCCCCACTGTGGATTCTCTGATGCCTGATCAGATTTGCATTATCATTAAAGGCTCTCCCACACTCTTCACACTGATAGGGTTTCTCTCCAGTGTGGATTCTCTGATGTCGAATTAATGAAGAATTGCCATTAAAGGCTTTTCCACACTCATTACACTCAAAGGGTTTCTCCCCAGTGTGGATTCTCTGGTGTCTAACATAGTAAGAAAAATAGCTGAAGCATTTTCCACATTCCTCACATCTGAAGGGTTTCCTATCATAGTGGATTCTTGGAACCTTTCCTCTAATATTTTTCACTGTAGGGATTTCCTGGTGCTTCTCCAGTTCACATGTTTCTAGGAAGCTGTTTCTCTTAAGAACATTCTTCTGTGGCCCATGTAACATCATCATATCTCTTTCTTCAGAAACTCCCCATGTTGGTGTTAACTCACTGTCAGTGTTGATCCCGGCATCTGACAACAAACAGAAAACAAAAATGCCACCTGAGGATTATACTAGAAAACAAAAGAACACTGAAAATTATTGTCATCCCCCCTTATCTGCAGTTTCCCTTTCTGTAGTTTCTGTTTCCTTGTCAACCACGGTCTGAAAATATTAAATGGAAAATTCCAGAAATAACGATTCTTGAGTTTTAAATTGTGCACTGTTCTAAGTAGCATGAGGAAAACTTGAGCCATCCCACTCTGATCAGATGTAAATCATCCCTCTGTATATGCTACCTGCCTATTACTCAGTAGCTGATTCAGTTATCAGATTTGACCATTGCGGTATTGCAGTGCTTGTGTTCAAGTAACCCCTATTTTACTTCATAATGGCCCCAAAGTGCAAGAGGACTGATGCTGGCAACTTAGATATTCTCTTGCTGTGCCTAATTTATAAATTAAACTTTATCATAGGTATGTATGGAAAAAAGACATGGCATATACACAGTTGGTCCTCTGTATCCACGAATGAAGAACCCGCAGTTACAGGAGGCCTACTGTATTATGCCATTTTATGTATGAGACTTGAGCATCTGCAGATTTGGGTATCCACAGGGGTCCTGGAGCCAATCCCCGACAGATACCCAGGGACAACTACACAGGGTTCAGTATTATCCACAGTTTCAGGCACCCACTGGGGGTCTTAGAATGTATGCCCCACAGATAAGGGGGGAGTACTGGATAGAGATTTTAGAGATTACTAAAACTCCCAGCATCAGCCTGCTATTGAGACAAGACTAATAAAATGAAAGTGCCAAATATTCAAAAGCAGAGAACAGTTGAGATGGAAAGTTGTTTATATATTTCAGATACTAGTCTCTGTCAGATATTATGCCAGAAATTGCAGTGGATCTTCTATTCCCTTCCACCAGACTACCTTCCTTTTTTTCCCATCTGCAACCCATTCTTATCTGTTGAACTCAGAACAAATGGCCCTGCCACTGAAGGAGCATCACCTGAGCTTCTAAACTGAAATTACTCTAACCTCTCCTCCTGCTATGCTTCACAGCCCACTGCCTATATATCAACAACAGCACTTGACACACATTTTGCAGCTCTAAACATCTGTCTCCATAACTTGTATCCTCCAGAGCTTCTAAAACAAAGCTTGGCACATGGCAAGTGCTCAAAAACTGCTCCTGAATAAATCTATCCCATCCAAGGAAGGAGGGCCTCTGAGACAGGCAATGATGAAACTCAGAAAGGAGCAATGGACACAAAAATTAACTCAAAATGGATTAAAAACTTGAACATAAGTAAGACCTGAAACCATAAAACTCCTAGAAGAAAACATAGGCAGTAACCTCCTGACATGGGTCTAGGAGATGATTTTTTGAACCTGACAGAAAAAGCAAAAGCAACAAAAGCAAAAATAAACAAGTGGGACTACATTTAACTAAAAAGCTTCTGCACAGCAAAGGAAACCAACAAACTGAAAAGGCAACCTATGAACAGGAGAAAATATTTGCAAACCATATATCTGATAAGGGGTTAATACCCAAAATATATAAAGAAGTCATAAAACTCAACAGCAAAAAACCCCCAAACAATTCAATTAAAAAATAAGAAGAGGCTTCCCTGGTGGCGCAGTGGTTGAGCGTCCACCTGCCGATGCAGGGGACACGGGTTCGTGCCCCGGTCCAGGAACATCCCACATGCCGCAGAGCGGCTAGGCCCGTGAGCCATGGCCGCTGAGCCTGTGCGTCCGGAGCCTGTGCTCCACAACGGGAGAGGCCACAACAGTGAGAGGCCCGCGTACCGCAAAAATAAAACCCCCCAAAAAAACCAAAAATAAGAAGATCTGAACAGACATTTTTCCAAAGAAGACAGCCAGCCAACAGGCATGTGAAAAGATGCTCAACATCACTAATCATCAGGGAAATGCAAATCAAAACCACAATGAGATATCACCTCACACTGATTAGAATGGCTATTATCAAAAAGACAAGAAATAAGGTGCTGGCAAGGATGTGGAGAAAAGGGAACCCCTGTGCAATGTTGATGGGCATGTAAATTGGTACACCCACCATGGAAAACAGTATGGAGGTTCCTCAAAAAATTAAAAAGAGGGGCTTCCCTGGTGGCGCAGTGGTTGAGAATCTGCCTGCCAATGCAGGGGACAAGGGTTCGAGCCCTGGTCTGGGAGGATCCCACATGCCGCGGAGCAACGAGGCCCGTGAGCCACAGCTACTGAGCCTGCGCATCTGGAGCTTGTGCTCTGCAACAAGAGAGGCCGCGGCAGTGAGGGGCCCGTGCACCACGATGAAGAGTGGCCCCCGCTGGCCGCAACTGGAGAAAGCCCTAGCACAGAAACGAAGACCCAACACAGCCAAAAAGAAAGAAAGAAAGAAAGAAAGAAGCTTTCAAAAAAAAAAAAAAATTAAAAAGAGAACTACCATGTGATCCAGGAATTCCAAAGAGAATGAAAACACTTGGTATTTAACCAAAGAATATGAAAACACTAACTAGAAAAGATATATATGCACCTCTATGTTCATTGCAGCATTATTTATAATAGCCAAGATACTGAAGCAAGCTAAGTGTCCACTGATGGCTGAATGGATAAAGAAAATGTGATTGATACATACATACACACACACACAGAAGAATGTTAATTCAGCCATAAAAAAAGAAGGAAATCTTGCGATTTGTGACAACATCGATGGACCTCGAGAGCATTACGCTAAGTGAAATAAGTCAGACAAAGAAAAACAAATACAGTATAATCTCACTTATATCTAAGATCTAAAAAAAAGAAACCACACACACAAAAACAAATAAACCAAGCTCACAGTTACAGAAAACAGGTTGGTGGTTGCTAGAGGCAGGGGTAGGGAGTGAGAGACACAGGTGAAGGTACAAACTTCCAGTTATAAAATGAGTCGTGGGAGTGTAATGTACAGCATGGTGACTAGAGTTAACAATACTGTACTGCATATTGGAAGGTTGCTGAGAGTAAATCAAAAGTTCTCACTGGAAGAAAAAAAAATCTGTAATTATGTAAGGGGACAGTCGTTAACTAGACTTCTTGTGGTGATCATTAACGCAACGTATACAACTATCAAATCATTATTTGTATACCTGAAACTAATTTGTTATGTCAATTACACTTCAATAAAAAACATTTTTTTAACTAAAAAAGAAGAAAGGAGCAATAGATTCGAGAATTATGAGATGTGTTAATGGAAATATGTTAGGAAGAATTAAGATTGGTGGAAATGGTTTCATAGTTTACCTATTTTGAGAAATCATCTGTTTTATTTAAATCCTTCCCAGCATGGTTCATTTTAAAATATACTGCTCTGTAAAGCTCTGTAGCTGCTGTTCCTAAACCTGCCTCACTTACTTTTACAGATGTCTTTGGTCCCCCGTGCAGGGGGACCATCCCGTGTCTCCAGGCCCCAAGGCAAATTCCCTCTCTCCAGAAGTGAGACCAATGCACGTTTGGAAACTGGGTATCCTGAAAAGGGGTAGAAAATGGCACCTTTCAGTCTTGTGTCTGCTGTGTCAAAAGAAGGAAAAGCTCAGGAGTCTCAGTGAGAATAAAATAGATCCACAGAATAGGGCTCAGGACTGGGGAAAGCCAAGATTTTTGCTCAAGTGGAAACAGCATTTGTGACCTCTTCCTAAAACAACACGTAAGAGTACGTAAGTTAGTGATTCTGCAGGACATATGCAAACACAGGGAAGGGGTCATACCTTTCCCTAGACTACAGGGAGACAGCAACAAGCTGAGAACTTATCTGGCAACGGATGCTACTTATTCCTTACTGTGCAGAGCCCCTGGGAGGACAGATCATACTCTTACCAGGCGACAGCAATTCCCTATATTGAGACCAAACTGACCCAAGACTTGTCCCTACCCAGCAAGCTCTCAAGTGGGTCATTTGGTCTGTCCCAGAACCATCAGTGAAGGATATAAGAGATGACTCCTCCTTTTCCACACCACACCTCCGGCTGATAAGGAGGAAAAAAGGAAGGAAATGGGAAAGCATAGATCTGAGTCCCAGGAGAAAAGTGGCCTTACCCAGAGACGTCAAGTTCCCATAAATCTCCAGCATCACACTTCTGTACAGGGCCCTCTGTGCAGGAGAAAGTCCAGCCCATTCTGTCTTGGTGAAGTATACAGCCACGTCCTCAAAGGTCACCACCTCCTAAAACAAGAGGTTCCTGCTGCCCCAGAGCCAGTTCTCTGGCTCAGGGCCAGAGTGTGGGGTACCGGGGACAGTATGAGGGAAGGGTCTTATTAAGGATGAGTAATGAGAAAATGTGAAAGAACTGAGTGTTAAATGACTATTGCTACAACCAAAAATCTGGAACTTCTCTCACTACCAGAAGAGTTTCCATTTGAACACAAAATTTAGTGTCATAAAACACGACACATTTTGAAAACCCTGGAAAGTCTCCCATTAATTAATATTCCTAGAGCAAAATCTCTTTGATTTTATAAAACTGTCTTTTATTGTTGCAACTACAAGGAAACAATTAGCTTCAGTCTCTCCAGACACCACTCAGAGGTGGCATCTCGGGACTGACCTGTTCCCCCTTCACTGCCCCAAGTGCCCAGTCAATCCATCTGTTCCCCACACACGCTCATTCTACCCTAAACCTCAAGTCCACATGACAGGAACAGAGTCACATTTTGCCTTGATGACTGGTCTCATCCAACCCTCATCTGTTGCTTGAAGAAGGGGTTGTACAGCCTGTGCTCAAGCATGTCCAGTAGAGAGAGCTCAGTGCTGCCGGGGGCAGTCTATTCTGCTTCCTGATGCGTTTTCCTGGGAGAAGATGCTTCTGGAATCAAATTGCTGCTGGGTAGTTCTTTTAACTGCTTTTCTTTATACCTCAAAGACAATCTGTAATTGTTTCTGCCAACTAAGGCTCATGCTTTTTTAACAGTCACCCCTTCCCTTCCCTGATGGTCCCAACTCTACCTTCCCAGAGAGCTCAGGATCTGGTTTATAAAACTCTTATTCATTCCCCAGACTTTGGTATCAAACCGGGTTACCTGAATGCGCAGTGAATGTCCTGCCACCTTCCAACACCTCAACGATGCTGCAGATCTCCCCAGCACTGCCTCAGACTCCCTGGGGGACCTAACACACCTGACCCATCTAACACCAAACGCATCCCCCTTTCCTGCCCCCTGCCAAACTGACTCTATTTTCAATTCACATAACTAACTGGCACAGGGAGCGACAGTGTTGTTTCTCATTTAACAGTGCGAATTCCATCCCAGTCTCCTAAGTTAGAAAATTGAAATTCATACTAGACTAACGTGCCCTAGTCACTACTCATTTCCGATAAATAGTCAGTAATCAAATCCTGCCAATTTTATTGTCTATATGTTTCTGGAATCTGACTCCTCTTCACTATGGTACAATCAGTACAGTAGTACGGGCTGGGGATACTTAACTCCAATTCCAGGCCTGTCCTGTTCTGAATCCATCCTCAGCCAGCCATACAATCAACAACTTAAAATGACAAACTGACTCAGTCAACTGAAGGACTTCCTTGAATGAGTCACCACTAACTACCACAGTGGTTCTCCCAGTGTGGTTCCCCAGAGCAGCAGCAGGATCACCTAGGAACTTGTTGCAAAGGCAAATTCACAGGCCCCATCCGAAAGCAATTTGTGCTTCCATAAGCCCTCCAGGTGATTCTGATGCACACCAAAGTCTGAGAACCCTGGACTACAGGGTAAAATCCGAGCTCAGGAAACCAAGCTCTATCAGGTAACAGTTGGTGATGGGAAAGCACAAGACTGTACACAGAGAAACTAGCTGGGAAACTCTGCAAACAAAATCCCAGAAAAGGAATGACAAACCCTGAATGAGGGCAATATAAAAGATGGGACAAGTGGAAGAGATAGTAGGCAGAAGCAATGAGACTGGTAACTCTCTGAAAGTGGTATCAAGGGGGAAGGGAGTCAACAATTACTCAGCAACCTAGAAACTGAGTGGTCAGGATTGCGACACGGTGATACCAGTAACTCACTAACAACTTACAGAAGATCAGAAGAGGACGGGAGCAACAAGAAAGATAATGTCTTGGTGAGATAGTAGGCAGAGGACCTGCCAGATACCAGAAATCCAGGACTGGGGCTTAGGATACAGTTCATAGCTGATAAGTTACTGGATAAATAAGTCCCAGGAAGAAGGAAATGATTAAGGAACGCCCAGCAACTCATCAGTCTCAAAAAGTAAAATCAACTCAAGAAATCAATTTCCCTGTCCCACAAATGTAAGGTACTTAACGTTCACCTCACAGATGACGTTAAGGTGCAAAGAGGTTAAGTGACTGGCTGAAGGCCACAAAGCCACTGAGGCTTTATGGGATCCCTCACTTCAGGTGTTCTGTCCTAGTGCAGATTTTTCCTATTATAGCCCCCTGCCTTGATTAGCCAACAGCACTGACCTCAAGGAAAATATATTTTCCCTGATTCTGAAGCCAACTTCTTCTTTTTTTTTTTTCAGCGGCCACGGCTCACGGGCCAAGCCACTCCGCAGCAGGTGGGATCTTCCCGGCCCGGGGCAGGAACCCGTGTCCCCTGCATTGGCAGGTGGACTCTCAACCACTGCGCCACCAGGGAAGCCCTCAACTTCTTTAATAAATGGGACAAGCCCACTTGTTCTTGTCTTCTTCCTGCCATCGCTCTGCCCCTACTTCCCAAGAACCTTGTGACCTCGCTAATCTCGATGACTCTCACTGTGTAATCAATACCTACAGCACCAGCCTGAGTCCTTCATTCTCACAGGTCCCTCTGTAGGAGGAACCACTGAACCTGGGAACCATCTAGCTCAACAGAGATCCTCAGAGCGCAGGAGCCTAGGCTTCTGCTGCCCAGGACACTCTCTCCAGCCATCACTTGCTGGGCTTCTGGCTGTTCAATCCCTCATCATCAGCTTTCCCTGGCATCCAGTCCTACTGAAGAGAATCAACAAGGGTCTTCCTACTGCTTTGGCTCTAAGACTTTTGCCAGAATCATCTCTCTCATCCCCCATTTCCTTCAAATCAGATCTCTCCAAGGCTGACCTGAGGGAATCACAGCTCACCTGGTGCCAGGCTCTCAGGGGCATGACAGCCATCACCTGGGCTTCCTCTCAATGAAGGGCAGGGGCTGAGGGAAGAAGCAAAGAGAAACAAGAGTGAGCCCAACCCACACAAAGGCTCTCCTTTAAAACAACAAACTTGCCGGTAACAGTAGCAATCATTTACTAAATGCCACTTGGTAAGCGGTGTATGAATATTTCCTCTTTTAATCCACAGTATGCCATGAAGTTTGAATTCTGAGGAAACTGAGAATTTGAAAGGTAAGTAACTTGCCCTCAGCACCATAGGCTGTACTTATCAACATCATGCAATGCTGCCTGTCCTAAGACATGAGTACAGGGGAACATGAATACACAAAGAGCAAAACAAGCAAAAGACACCAGAAAACTCAAAGCAAACCCTAACAAGAGGAAATCCAGACCTTCATTTTTAAAAATAAAAGTTTACTGAGAAACATAAAAGGTAAAAAAAAAAACAGAAATATGTTTTTGGAGGAAAAATACATATTCTCTCATTCAATCTCCACAATAATCCTTTGAACCTTTTCTTTTTTCCAAATAAGAAAACAAGTCTAAGACAATAATTTTCTCTACCAAGGTCAGTCACCCAGTGGATGGATGAACTTGAATCCCAAACCAGATAAGTCAGATTCCAGAGGCCAAGCTTTTAATAACTACATCCAAGTGCTTCCAATAGTAATCCCAACAGGATATTTCTTTTTTAGAACTTGATAAAGTGATTCTAAGGTTAATATGGAAAAATAGGTAAAAGTAGCCCCCCCAAAATCAAAGAATCTTAGAGTAAGGTTTCCTTTTCTTGGACCTTGGGGCAGGCATCTTTTATGATCATCAGCCCACTCTACACACAGTGATAACCAGAAACAAATTAGCAAAGGACCCTGAAGAGGCCACACAACATGCCAAAAGGTCTGGGTTATTACTTTAATTATATCATCCCCTACAGACACTTTGTATTCTTGTTAACCAGTCATATTCTACCAAAAAGCCAGCATCTTCCGAAACTCATTGCACGCTGCGATTTCCTGCTAGCCTCATCTTGTGCCACCCTCCTGCTTTCTATTAGTTTAGCCATACTGGTCTTCTTTCAGTTTCTCTACTATGCTAATTCAGGATCTTTGTACCTACTGTTCCTCTGCATGAACCACTCTTCTCCAACCTTAGAACCTTTGGAACTGACGGTCTCTGTGTGCAATACTCTCCAGCAGCCTGACCTCTCTTCATCTAGGTAACTGCCTGCTCACCCTTCAGATCACCACCTGTCTCCACAGATCAGGTCGGGGGCCCTGGGTTACACACTCCACTAGCACTGTATTCCCTTTCTTGTATACCACCTCTCCCAGTTTGAGATAATACACTGATGTATGTTTTCTTCACCCCACAAACATTTATCACATATCTATTTCATTCCAGGCCAAGCATGAGACACAGGAGATAACAGTGGAGAGAGAAAGGTTTGATCTCTTCCATCACGAAGCTTAGACTAAAGAAATCAAAGATTCTCATAGTTAGCTTTAAGACCACAATCGTGATTAGTGCCAGGGAGAATTTAACCTAGATGGGGAGGCTTAAGAATAGGAATTAACTAGGTTGAAAGAAGAATCTTTCCGAAAAGTAACAGCATGTGCAAAAACATGTTCCCGAAATGAAAGTCCAAGAAGACTGTAGCAGAGCCAAGGGAAGTGTGCTGAACACCAAGGTGAAGAAGTTGCAAGAGGCCAAGTCCCGCATGGCCTCTGCACGTCAAGGACTTCGTCTTCATCCTAAAAGCAACAGACGGCAACTACAAGGTTCGGCGCAGGTGGAGTGAAACGATCGCACTGGATTAACAGGGGGCTTTCCATTAAACTGAAAGTTCCCTGGGGGGAGGGGCCCACGGCCGTCTCATTCGCAGCTACATCCTGGGAACCTACAAGAGCAGCTGGCATTTAGCTGCTCAGTAAGTAGTTGTTGACCCAGGGAGCAGGGGAAGCTGCGGCTGTGGCGGGTCAAAGGGCGTCTCCTTTCCATACCCAGCCTCCATTTCCTAAGGCGGCCGCAGCGGGCTGGGGAAAAGGCGCCAGGGCGGGCTGGACTGCCCGGCGGACGCCCTCGCTCCCCGGATCCGGTGGCGCCGCCCGACTCCCTCCACCTCGGCATCAGGGACTAAGGGGATAGCCTCCTCCAGGGGAGTGAAGAGCGTAGCCCCGACACTCACCTCAGGAAAGGCGCAATGTACGGCGTAACCGGAAGTGCGTCACTACGTCGGCTGCGACGCCCAAGCTTCACGAGCTTCCTCTCTAGGAAGCCAGAACGCACCTCTCTGTGGACTCTGGCTTTCCTCCCCTGGCGCACGTTTTTAACCACGGACCTAGAATAGAAAAAACTTATCCTTAAGCTAACCTCTAGCTGAAACTTAGCATTTCCTTCAATTATATGTTGGCAAAAAACACAGTAGTATCAGCAGTGCCTTGCGACTTTGTCAGCAATAGAAATCATAGATGTTTTCATATCACATTGCAATTGATGAAGTTATAGTGGAACTTAAGTATCATGCACGGTGATTTTTGCCTTGGCTGACAAAAAAAGTAAAGTTAACCTAATGTTTTGTTGCAGTACCTATACTGACTATATTTGATGTGATTATCTCCTTGCTGCTGAAAAGATACTTAATGGTGAGAGAACGCCTTCCCTGTAAAGTTGGCAACAAGGCATGTCTGCTCTTCCCACTACTATTCAACATCCTCCTGGGAGTCCTAGCAAGTGCAAGAAGGCCAGAAAAAGAAATAAAAGGCATAGAGATTGGAAATAAAGAAATAAAACTGTTACTATTTGCAGAGGACATGAAAAAATCCCAAAGAATCTACAGAACTTCTAGAACTAACAAGTGAGTTTAGCAAGGTTGAAACAGGAGGGAAGGGGGCAGGGCACAACCTTCAAAGGAATGACAGCCGTTGAGGATACGACATAAACTGATTAGAACCAACTAGGTCCGGACTTCCCTGACTGGCCAGTGGTTGAGACTCTATGCCCCCATTGTAGGGGGCACGGGTTCGGCCCCTGGTGGGGGAGCTAAGATTCCGCATGCCTCACAGAGTGGGAAGGAAGAAAAAAAAAAACTCCAACTAGGTCCAAGATAGCAGAAGATTCAACTTCCCGTAAACCTTGAGTCTCATTATACGCTCATTATAACACACTGCCATATGCTAATGACACACCCGCAGGTGCCATGACAGTTCCAAGGCTAACCCTAAAAGGCCAAAAAGTGGGCAGTGGCCCAACTCCTGGAAATCCCCACCCCCTTCTCCAAGATAGTTGAAATAATCCTCCCAGTCATTAGCCTATGAAATTACCCAGCCCATAAAAACTAACCACCCCATATTTCAGGGCCTCTCGCCTGCGGAGATGGCCCATACTCTCTCTGTGGAGTGTGTATTTCTCTCAATAAATCTACTTCGCCTCTCGCTGAATTCCTTCTGCGCAGAGACATAAAGAACCTAAACTTCAGTAGGTCCTGAGACCAGGTATGTGATTTTTATTAAAAGACAGTGGGTCAAGTCCCAAACTGAGTTGTGTGGCTTCACGGTCACAGAGTTAAAGTATTAAGGTGCAAAAAAGATCAATTGTTGGAAACCAAACTTTCCAGCAATAAAATTTCCTGCAACCTTAATAAATTTTTAAAAATAGTACCATTTACAACAGCATAAAAAACATGAAATACTTAATGCCTAACAAGATATGTACAAGATATGCATGCTGAAACTATAAAATAATCACAAAAGAGATGCATGTATACCTAATAAATTGAGATACTGTGTTCACTGATTGAAAAACTCAATATTATTAAGATCTCAGTTATCCCCCAAATTGCTCTATATATTCAAAGCAAGCCAATCAAAATCCCAGCAAGACCTTTGTAGAAATCAATCAGCTGATTAAATTGCATGTCAATCATTTAACAGAGCTGAAAAAAAGCAGTGGAGAAAGGAGGGATTTTTCAATAAATTATGCTGGAACATTTGGATATCCCAATAGAAAAATAAGATTCTTACTTCACACCATCACTAAAATAAATTCCAGGTGGACGAAAAATCTAATTGCAACAAATCTACATCTTTGATGAGAAAGTACGGGCAGTATGATTTCTACAGATGTGTTAATCCTGTCTGCCCACACATCTGATGCCTGAACCATGTAATGGATACCTCAACATGGGGCTGCTCAAGCTACAGTCCAGCATCCCCGGCAGATGGACGTGGTGTCTTCAGAGGCATCTCGCGTGGCCTCCCTGTACGTTTGTACCCACTTGCCACCAACCCTGCCATAATGCCCAGTGGCACTGATTACCTCTTCATGTCCTGTGTTGTCTCCTATGACTGCCCCTCCTGCCCTTCTGCAAGCCAAGGAGAAAGGCCTCAGGAGAAATCAAACCTGCTAACACCTTGATTTTGAACTTCCAGCCTCCAGAATTGTGAGAAAATAAATTTCCGTTGTTTAAGCCTCACAGTCTGTGGTATTTGTTACGGCAGTACGTGCAAACTACTTTGGACATATAAAGTTAAGACATGTTGGCAGTGTCAGAGGCTGCTAGTTGCCTGTACAAACATCTATTTGTTCCTCTTATTTAGTAACAGAAAAGTTCATCAGGGGTTGGCACCTTGTCTCTCATCCAAGGACATTTCTTGCCATCCTTGTAAGTCTGTGGCTCTCCCAGGACTAAGTTCTGCACAGTGAAGTGGAAGTGGAAGTGTTCTCAGCACTTACAGGATATTTCCTTGAAAGGAAGGTGACATGCTCTTCTTCTTTTCCTCCATCCTGCATCCTGGAATGGCTGGAGCTCTAGCTGTTGCTTTAGACTATGAGGATATTGCCCCATCTGATGGATGGCAGTGCAGTGAACTGGAAGGAGGCAGGATTCCCGCTGCCAGTGTGCAGCTGCCTATCTCCAGATCTCTTTTATTTTTATGTATGTATGTATGTATGTATATATGTATGTATTTACTTATTTGTTTGTTTGTTTATTTATTTATTTATGGCTGCCTTGGGACTTCGTTGCTGCGTGCCGGCTTTCTCTAGTTGAGGCGAGCGGGGGCTACTCTTCATTGCGGTGCCCGGGCTTCTTATTGTGGTGGCTTCTCTTGTTGCGGAGCACAGGCTCTAGGTGCGTGGGCTTCAGTAGTTGCGGCACGTGGGCTCAGTAGTTGTGGTGCACAGGCTTAGTTGCTCCGCGGCATGTGGGATCTTCCCAGACCAGGGCTCGAATCCGTGTCCCCTGCATTGGCAGGCAGATTCCCAACCACTGCAACACCAGGGAAGTGCCCAGATCTCTTTTTAAAAAAAGGAAAAATCAACTCCAGTCTTATTTTAAGCTCTATTATTTTGGACTTTCAATTATGTGCACTTGAACCTAACCAAGCCTGATCCAAAGACGGTAAGTCAGTTCGAGGGGGACTCCAGCAGTGGTACCTAGGTCACATATCATGGATAATCTGCTAGATACTCAAGTTCAGGAAGATGGAGCTACTCCGTTACCTTAGAGATAAGAGACACCTTGGGGGTCCAGCTTTCTGGCTCAGGCACTTACTATGAAGGTACTACTTTCAAATAGTTGTAGCAACAAAAATGCCAGTGCCATGCAGCCACTAAGCCTTACTGGGGAATCTAGGAACGAGGTCCTCTGCCTCCTAGAGCTGTATTTTCAACTTCTGCACATGCTACCTCCCTGACAACAGCAGTTTGAGACTGTCAAACACACAATGAGCCACTCTGTACTAGATATGCCTCGCTGTTTTATCTCAACCCATTCACCGCCCTCTTTTGTCCAAAGCCAATATACAGCCTCCCTTTGCCTTGACCTGATCCCCAGTGTCTTCCACTCACAAAGAGCATACCAAAGTCACCTCCAATGTGTCTTTTCTGTCACTGAATTACATTTGTTACAGATCTTGCTTCCAGCCTTTAGGGCATCACTCTGTGACAGTTAGAGCACGGGCTCTGAAGCCAGACTGCCTGGGTTTGAATCTCTGCTCTTCCAGTTACTAGCTGTATCTTTGGGCAACCTACCTAACCTCTCTGTTCCTCACTTTCCTAATTGAAACAAGATAACAGTACTTCAAAGGCTGTTGGGAGTTAGTAAGTTAATGCATTGTGGAGCACCTTGCAGAGATAAGTGCCACAAAATGTTACTGGTTATTAGCATTTATTAAAGAACAGCTATGGCAAATTAAAGACTAGTATTCTGTTGGGGAAGCAACAACAGGAACTAACAAACCTCAACTCAAGTGACTTCAACCATTTCTTTACCTGAATCACTTTGGTTTCGGCAGAATTATAAGTCCACTACTAAAAATGATTCCCCTCCCCGGGCAGGGGTAGATGGCTGTCATGTAAAGAGGACGTGGTGAAGTCATTTTCTCAGGGCCAGATTTCAGTCAACAGGTTAAATCTGGAATTGAAAAACTGCCATGACAGTAGATGTCAGTACAAGGTGGCATGGGAAGTAAGGCACAGGTTGACAGGCATCCAAAGAAGAGAACTTCCTCCTTATTTTTACAAAAACATATCCTCGGCATCTCTTTAGACCAGTGGAAACAATTTTGATAGTTATGAATGAGGGTAGGGGAGAACATCACAAATAGTATCTAGTGGGTAGAGGCCAGTGGGTAGGCTAAACATCCTACAACTCACAGGACAGTGTCCAGCAAAAAATTATCAGGTCCTAAATGTCAAAAGTGCTGCGTTTGTAAAATCTTGCTTCAGACTGAGAACCGAAGCCATTTCCTTGGGTGTAAAAGCCCCCTAACTAGATAAAAGGGCAGGGCAAACATGCTATTACTCAAATATGAGTAATAAAAATCTTCCTATAGGTTTTATAGACAAACAAACGGGAATGACAAGGGGCATATTTGAAAATATTTTTTAAAGTAAGAAAAGTAACTTGGGTACAATGCTAAGCTAATGATTTATAAATGTCAGTAGGAAATTATAAGTTACCAACATTGATTCAAGAAGAAATAGACAATGTAATGGACAATGCCAGGGAAGGAATTACTAAAGGAGTGAAAGTTCTACTCTGCCTTACACTACCCCCAACAAAAGCAATGGGTCCAGGCAGCTTTATAGGTGAACGTTTTTCAAATTTCCAAAGAACAGATAATTGCTAGGCTTTTGAAACTGTTCCAAAGCACAGAGAAAGAATAGTCTCCTAACTATTTTTAGCAATGTGGTATAATTCAGGTCCCAAATCTTGACGAAGAGTGAAAAAAATTACAGGCCAATCACATTTATGAATATAGATGCTAATATCCTAAACATATTAATATAATCCAGCAACAGTTAAAGAAACTTAACAACACTATACCCCACTAAGATTATGAGAACATAAGTATGACTCAATATTAGGAAAAACATTAATATAATTAACTATATAAATAGGTCAAAAAAGAAATATCATCTTTAACAATCTAAAATAAGATAAAATTCAGCATCCACTTCTATTAGAAACTGAGTAGGAAATAAATACTTAAAAAAATTTTTTTCTAATTAATACATTCATCTACCCTACAGAATATTCGATATTTTGTTTTATAATAACTTGAAATTTTCATTAAAGTGCTTAAATTGCTGTAACTTCCAACCATTTAGGATGCCTGAATGTTGACCTGGCTTAATCGAGGGTTAAAGGCTTTCCCACATTCACAACACTTGAGTGGCTGCCTCTGTATGAACCATCAGAATCATAGCTACATCTTTTCCAATACATCACTCACATGAAAGGTTTCTTCATAGTGTGGAATCAGTGAAGCTAAATCAAGTTTATGTTAAATCTGAAGGTTTTGAAACATATGAGACATTGAAATGACTCAATATCAGTAAGGATGCTGTTACAAGTCAAAGAAATCCCAACTCAAAACTATTTAAGCAAAGAATTTAATTTTTTGATTTACATCACTGAAAAATTCAGAGGTAAGTTTAGTTCTCTGCATCTCTGTTTGCAGGGCTGGCTTTCTTCTCAGCCTTCACATGGGTCAAGGCTAACATCCATGTCCAGTAGAAAAGAATGTCACTTCGTGGTAGGTTTTGCACAGTCAAAGGGTCCATTCTGATTGGATGAACTTGGGTCACCTGAACCCACCATTGTGGTGGGTGGAAGGAACAGTACAGATGGGCCAGACTAGGCTACATGTTCCACCTTTGCAGTAGGGAATAGAGCCCCACCCAAACCACATGAACTGTTGTGTTGGGGCAGAGTGGTATTTCCCCAAAAAGTAGGGCAGTAATTACCATGAAAATGGGGTAAAAAATGCTGGGAGGCCAAAAGAACCAAGGTCCAGGACAGGCTTCTTTCTAGGGTGGGCATACCCAAGATGATGTAGCTGGGAGGAAGTCCTAAAGGTTTTCCCACACTTGCTACACTCATGGTTTTTCTCCACTGTGGATTCTCTGATGCTGACTTAACGTTGACTTAACAGCAAAAGCTTTGCCGCACTCATTACATTCATTTTTGGCTGTGTCAGGTCTTAGTTGCGGCCCGCAGGACCTCATTGAGGCATGCAGGATCTTTCCTAGTGGCGCACGGGTTCTTCATTGCAGTGTGCGGGTTTTCTCTTTAGTTGTGGCGTGCAGGCTCCACAGAGTGTGGGCTCTGTAGTTTCTGGCACGCAGGCTCTCTAGCTGAGGCGTGCGAGCTCAGTAGTTGTGGCGAGTGGGCTCAGTTACCCCGCGGCATGTGGGATCTTAGTTCCCTGACCAGGGATCGAACCCGTGTCCCCTGCATTGTAGGGTGGATTCTTTACCACTGCACCACCACCACCAGGGAAGCACAAAATTTAACCAATATTTCTAAATTTTTGAGTTGTTAAAAAAATAAATTTTACATTCAAGTGTTGATCTTTATCAATTTGTACACTTTTGTTAATTTGTATTCTAAAATATTATATCTTTTGCAAAATAAAACTATGTGCTGAACACCTGGTTTATTTTTCCTTTTCTTTACAAATTAGCTGACCTTGATCTTAAACCACTAGAACATAAGCTCCATGAGAGCACAGACTTTGTTTTCTTTCCTGCTATCTTGGGTGTCCTGAACAATACCTGGCACATAGTAGACACTAAATAAGTATGATAAATAAATGATTGAATAATTGTTTGTTACTCTGTATAAATAGGCATACAACTCATGCACTGCAATAATAAAATTATTCTGGCTCAAAAATAACTGTACAATTCCAGACCTGACCTCTCCTCAAGATTACAGAGCTGCATTCTCAACAGCCTGCTATACCCAGGGAGGTGGGTGTCCCAAAGAAACTCAAACTTCATGGCATTAAGTCTAGTGTCATCTACCATAAAAACTGTTTTTATATCAGGACTCCCCTACGTTACCCAACTCACTGACACTTTTACTAAGCTCTGTCAGTGGTACCAGGACATTTCTCACAATCCTTTTCATCCCTACATCACCCTGTCCCCAAACTTGTATAGGCCTCCAAAGTTATTAATTGCAATATAATGACAATGGAACAGGGGTTTATGCCTTCATTTTCTCCTCAGTCCAATCAAATTACATACTATTTTGAGTTAGTATTTCTAAAACAGAGCCCATTACGGAACTTTGTCACAATGGCAAAGGCACCGCGGTGGGGCCACTGCTCCTGCTCCACGCTCCCATTTGACTGCTCTCTCATTTTCTGAATACGTGTTGTCAGGCCCGAGGGCCTCTTCCATCCTTGGCAAGGGGACTGCTAACCTTCTCTCCTTTCATACAACACGACTGCTCTCTCATTTTCTGTTCCCATGCAGTAAGTTCCCTAGGACAGAACTCTTCAGGTCAGCCATAAGCTCTGTGTTCTAGACTTTCCACATGCACCAACAACATTTATGCACGGATGGCTAAGTAAGGGGGCTTAAGGATATGCTCTGCAGTAGAAGAGGGATGTCCAAAGAAATATAATGTGAGCCATAAATGCAAGTTACATATGTAATTTAAATTTTCTGGTGGCCACATTAAAAAAGTAAAAAGAAAATGGCAAAATTAATTTTAATAATAAATTTTACATAATATATTTAATATATTTAAATAACATATTTTATTTAACCCAATATATCCAAAATTTTATTTCAACATGAAATCAACATAAAGATTATTAATGAGGTCATTTACATTTTTTTACTTTTTACCTTTTTTTTTTTTTTTTTTGGCCGTGCCGCGTGGCATGTAGGATCTTAGTTCCCTGACCAGGGATGGAACCCACGCCCCCTGCAGTGGAAGCGCAGAGTCTTAACCACTGAACTGCAAGGTAAGTCCCCTCAATTACATTTTTTTATACTAGGTCTTCAAACTCTGGTACTTACAGCATCTCTCAATCTGAATCAGCCCCACTTCAAGTGCTTAAGAGTTTAATTTAATAAGCACATGTAGCTAGTGACTACCATGATAACAGCATAGAAGTGGAGAAAAGAAAATCTTATTAGGTTTTTAGTCCTAAGCCCTATGCTTTTGAATGCTTACTAAGAAAGTCAGAAGAATGAATGCTTGAAGGAGAGACCCAGAAATATCCATTCTTTCTTTTTTTTTGCTGAGAAAGCAAAAGACTTTATCGGGAAGGGGGCGCCCGGGCAGAAAGCAGCTGGGTAAGGGAACCCAGGAGAACTGCTTGGCCACGTGGCTCACGGCCTCAGGGTTTATCAAAAATATCCATTCTTACAACAGAAACTAACACAGTATTGTGAAGCAATTATACTCCAATAAAGGTCTATTTTAAAAATATATCCTTTCTTCAAAAAATAAATGTATTTATTTATTTAATTTTTGGCTGCGTTGGGTCTTCGTTGCTGTGCGTGGGCTTTCTCTAGTTGTGGCGAGCAGGGGCTACTCTTTGTTGCGGTACATGGGTTTCTCATTGCAGTGGCTTCTCTGGGCACGTGGGCTTCAGTAGTTGTGGCACACGGGCTCAGGAGTTGTGGCTCATGGGGTCTAGAGCACAGGCTCAGTAGTTGTATGCACGGACTTAGTTGCTCCGCGGCATGTGGGATTTTCCCAGACCAGGGCTCGAACCCGTGTCCCCTGCATTGGCAGGCAGATTCTTAACCACTGTGCCACCAGGGAAGTCCAATATATCCATTCTTAAATAGATTTTCCAGTACTTTAAACCATGAAGCTCTTCACAATTATATATGTGATATATGTGACAGGTGTGTATGACAGCTCACTGTGGTTTTAAATTGCATTCCCCTGATGTCGAACATCTTTTCACATACGTATTTGCTATCTGTATATCCTCTTTGGTGTAATGTCTGTTCATACCTTTTGTGCATTTTTTAACTGAATTGTTTTTACTATTGAGTCTTTTTTTTTTTTAATTAATGAATTAATTTATTTTTGGCTGTGTTGGGTCTTCGTTTCTGTGCGAGGGCTTTCTCTAGTTGCAGCGAGCGGGGGCCACTCTTCATCGCGGTGCACGGGCCTCTCACTATCGCAGCCTCTCTTGTTGAGGAGCACAGGCTCCAGACGCGCAGGCTCAGTAGTTGTGGCGCACGGGTTTAGTTGCTCCGCGGCATGTGGGATCTTCCCAGACCAGAGCTCGAACCCGTGTCTCCTGCATTGGCAGGCAGATTCTCAACCACTGCGCCACCAGGGAAGCCCTTACTATTGAGTCTTGAAAGTTGTTTATATATTTCAGATACTAGTCTCTGTCAGATATTATGCCAGAAATTGCAGTGGATCTTCTATTCCCTTCCTCCAGCCAGACTACCTTCCTTTTTTTTTTCCCATGTGCAACCCATTCTTATCCGTTGAACTCAGAAGAAATGTCCTGCCACTAAAGGAAGGTTACTTGATCTTCTAAATGGGAATTACTCTAACCCTTCCTTCTGCTGTCCACAGCCCACTGCCTATACACCAGCAACAGCACTTAACACATCCTCTCTTTTTTAGCTCTTTACATCTGTCTCTAACTATTATCCTCCAGAGCTTCTTAAAGAAGTGCCATTTTGGCACATGGCAAGTGCTCAAAAATTTGCAAACCATGTATCTGACAAAGGATTCAGGCCGCTGGTCTGAAACCTGCTTCACTTACCTTTACAGATGTTTTTGGTCCCCTCTGCAGGCCCCAAGGCAAATACCCTCCTTCTAAAAGTGAGATCAGAGCAAGTTTCCAAACTGGGTATCCTGAAAAGTGGGGAGAAAACAGGGCTGTTGGGGGGGGGTCTCACTTGAGTGTTCTTAAGGCACCTCGTAGCCTTGTGTCTGCTGTCAAGAGAAGGAAACTCCAAAGCAGCCCAGTAAGGATAAGGCCCACACAGGTGGGGTGGAGGGTGAGGAAGCCCAAGGAGATTCTGATCAAAAAGAAACTGAACACTTGTGACCTCCTCCTAAAAGGCCACTTTGAGTATTGTAACAAGATCCTCTGTGACACACACAAGCACAGAGAAGCAATGGTGGAAGGCTTCCTTAGACCACTGGATGAGCTGAAGGAAGTTGAGAACTTCAACAGTAAATACTTCTTTTCCACTGTGACCTGCATGGAGCCTCTTATGATGGGGAGTGTTTCCCCACCATAATAGCTGCACTTTCCTTAGACCCAAACTAGCCTCAGGCTTCTTCCTTCTTCCTCCTTCCCAGCCTGACATCCTCTGGGGCTGAGGGATTAGGAGGTTTTGTCCCTGGAAATACACAAGTTATGAGATTCATGCCTTGATCCAACCCTACCCCTGTCCTGAGTCTGACTCCTAAAGGCAAAGTGGCCTTACCCAGGGACACCAAGGTCCTGTAACTTGTCAGCATCACTTCCCTGGACAGGGCCCTCTGTGCAGTAGGGACTGTCTCACTCTGTCTGGGTGAAGTACACAGCCATGGCCTCGAAGGTCACCACCCTCTGAGACAAGAGGTTCCTGCTGCCCTAGAGCCAGAGGGTGGGGCACAGGGGACAGTATGAGGGCCTGAGGGAGGGAACTGTGACAACAGGTGGGAAATGAAGAAAGGGTGATAGAGCATGGACACGAGTGCTAACGAATGGCTACACCTATAACCATAAAATCTGAAACTCCCTTCACTACCAGAGCAGCTTCTACTTGCACACAAGATTTACTATTACAAGTGGCCATGTCACATTACAGGAAAATGGGAACAGAGGAAGTCTTTCGTGAATTCACCTTCCTGAAGCAAACCCACTTCCTTTTTGCATGTACCCTCCCAGTTTCAGACTCTCCACAAGCAGATGATCGCCCTCTGACTGCCCTTCTCACTGGTGACACGTCAGGATCTACTGACCCCACTGATCAAGGGCCTGGCCAGCCCATCCTGCTCCCTGAGCCCCGCTTTGTTTCCACACCTGCAAGCTCTACCCCAATCCTCACGCCCACCTATCGAGAACAGCCATGGTTTGTCCAAGTGGGCCTCTGTCTCCAGCACACCTGATGCTTAAAACTCTGTTGTGCCACCCACTCTCCCACCTCCAACAAAAGGGGGCTGTGAAGCCTCTGCTTGAGCCCCTCCAGCAGATTTCCCTCTGAACAGCCTACTCAACTCCGGATGGTCTTCCTTGGAGAAGGTGCTTCCTGATTCTAATGGCTGCTAGGTAGCTCCTTGGACCGTCTCTATGCCTCTCACATAATCTGTCCTCTGCCAAACAAACCTGCCAGCAGCCCAACTCTCCCTTCCCATACAGTGCCATGATCTGATCCCCTGGTCTCTTTGGTGCCTTCCCTGTGTGGTGATGATCCTCCCATCTCCTCACTCCAAGGTCTCATGAGGTTCTGGCATCACACATGGCTAACTCAGATGCCCTGATGACTAAAGAAAAAAAATATTGTTGCCTGCCATTCCAGTTTTACAAGGATCAAGCCATTAGCCACTGCAGTCGTCCACCCACAAAGCGTCTGAGAGGAATTCAGGATGGAGAAAAACAGGAATCTTCTGTGCTCTGGATACAACCCTTAGTTAGTTAAGATACACATCTAAGGAAATTTTTCAATGACCCCAAATTCTTGAATCTTCCCATGCAAAGCACTAAAATCATTAACTCAAGATGTCTGTTCTTTGTGTTTAGGAGTAATCTTTTGATGTTTGACATGTTTTTGGTTTTTCTCCCCCATGGCAAAAAATTCATATACATCCTGGCTCCTCCCTTATCTCTTCAGAACAGTTCCTCAGAGCCGAGAGGCTGTCTCCTGCGCTACAGACCTTAGTAAAACCCTGAATAAGCTCAACTCACAGCTCTTACGTTGTGCTTTTTTTTCTTTTAAGCTGATACAACCTTCACCCCAGTTATGTTCCTCATTCATATGAGCCACAATCCAGTTTGGAACTCATCTCCCTTCCTAAACTGGCTTCTTCGCTCCTCCAAATTCATACCAACTGCTCAGTACGTGAGAGACAAATGGTGAGAAACGAAATGCTCAAACATGATGTTGGTTCTGATTTTGATCCCTTGTCTCAGTGAGTTAGTAGCCTTTCAGCCTGTAACTTTCAGCCTGGTCTCCTAGGCTAGAAACCCGAGAATCCCTCCCTCTTAACCATTTCCCTACTCACTGCTCAGTTCTGACGCGCAATCAGTAATCAAATCCTGCCAGTTTTATCTCCTAAATATTTCTTGGATCTGACTCCTACTCTCCATCATTACTTACCATATCATTTTTCAGTTCCTCAGCAACTGTCCTGTGGACCACTGCAACAGTCCCTAACTCCAGACTCATCCTCCAAGTCCACCTTCTGTCCAGCACATAGAATGATCTATAGAAAATGACAACCTGACCTCAACTCTGTGGGTTAAAACACTTAAATGGATCACCACACAACAGCAAACTTAAGCCCAAGATCCTGACCCTAAGCTCCACAGGCAACAAATGTCAGAAGATTAGAGACACTTTCTTTTTTTTTTTAATTAATTAATTAATTAATTTGTTTTTATTTTTGGCTGTGTTGGGTCTTCATTGCTGTGCACGGGCTTCCTCTAGTTGTGGCGAGCAGGGGCTACTCTTCCTTGCAGTGCACGGGCTTCTCATTGTGGTGGCTTCTCTTGTTGTGGAGCACAGGCTCTAGGTGCACGGGTTTCAGTAGCTGTGGCTCACGGGCTCTAGAGCGCAGGCTCGGTAGTTGTGGCACAGGGGCTTAGTTGCTCCGCAGCATGTGGGCTCTTCCCAGGCCAGGGATCGAACCCGTGTCCCCTGCATTGGCAGGCGGATTCTTTTTATTTTATTTATTTATTTTTGGCTGCGTTGGGTCTTCATTGCTGCGTGCGGGCTTCTTCTAGTTGGGGTGAGCAGGGGCTACTCTTTGTTTTGTGCAGGCTTCTCATTGCGGTGGCTTCTCTTGTTGTGGAGCATGGGCTCTAGGAGCGTGGGCTCAGTGGTTGTGGTTCGCGGGCTCTGGAGCGCAGGCTCAGTAGTTGTGGCACATGGGCTTAGCCGCTCCGCGGCATGTGGGATCTTCCCGGACCAGGGCTCGAACCTGTGTCCCCTGCACTGGCAGGCAGATTCTTAACCACTGTGCTACCAGGGAAACCTAGGGCCTCTCACTTTCTGAGATGGCCCACACTCTGTCTCTGTGGAGTGTGTTTCTCCTAGGGCCACTCTCGCCCTTTGAGATGGACCACTTTCTGTCTATGGAATTGTAACCCAGCAGGACCCCATGGGGCCTTCCTGGGACAGGCCTTCCCTCGTATCCTCTGCTTTAGCTCCTAAGTACCTAGAGAGTAGCATTTGATGCACATTTCCTGAGTTGTTTTGCAGATGTAACCACTCCACCACCCCAGGCCTCCTGGAGCCTAAGGACTGATAAAGTTAGCCCTGTGACCCCACCCTGCTACACCATCAGCCAATCAGAGGACTGTGCACAAGCTGACCACACACCTTGCAACCCCTCCCTCACCCGGTTTTGTTCTGTTTTTTTTTTTTTTTTTTTGGCGGTACGCGGGCCTCTCACTGTAGTGGCCTCTCCCATTGCAGAGCACAGGCTCCGGAGGCGCAGGCTCAGCGGCCATGGCTCACAGGCCCAGCCATTCCGCGGCATGTGGGATCTTCCCGGACCGGGGCACGAACCCATGTCCCCTGCATTGGCAGGCAGACTCTCAACCACTGCGCCACCTGGGAAGTCCCTTCACCCGGCTTTTAAACGTGCTTTGCTGAAACCCTTTGGGGAGTTTGGGGCTTTTAGGGCATGAGCCGCATCGTCTCCTTGCATGGCCTTCCTCTGCTCCAAACTCCAACGTTTCAGTTTGTTTGGCCTCACTGTGCGTTGGGCACAGGAACTTGCATTAATAGAATGTGTATCTCTCCAAATAAATCCACTTCTTACCTATCACTTTGTCTCTCACTGAATTCTGTCTTCGAGGAGACATAAAGAACCTGAGTGTCATTAAATCCTGAGACCAGGTGTGTGATCTCAATTAAAAAACAGGGAGTTCAAGTCCCAGTCTCGGTTTTGGCTGGATTCAAGTCCCATCTGAGTTGTGCGGTTTCAGCACAGGCCCCCCTTTTCTTGCCTTCCTCCTGCTGTCCCCCTGCCCCCACTTCCCAAGACCCTTGTGACCCACACTACTAGCCTGAGTCCCTCATTCTCACATATCCCTCTGTGGGGGAAACTAATGAACTTGGAGATCCTCTGGCTGAGCAGAAATCCTCAGAATGCAGGAGGCTGTACTTCTGCTTCCCAGGACATTCTCTCCAGCTATCTCCAGCCATCACTTCCTGGGTCCTGGGGTCTCTGCTGCTTAGCCTCTCACTATCATCCAGTCTCACCGGGGGAGGAGGGGGGTTGGATGAGGGATGTGTGAACAGGGGTCTTCCTACTGCTTTGGCTCTAAGACTGTCAGAATCACCCCTCTCATCCCATTTCCTTCAAATCAGATCTCTTGAAGGAACATCTGAGGGATCCAAAGCTCACCTTGTGCCAGGCTCTCAGGGGCATGACAGCCATCACCTGGGCTCCCTCTCAATGAAGGGCAGGGGCTGAGAGAAGCAGCAAAGAGAAACAAGAGTGAGCCCAACTCAGCCAATACCTTTCCTTTAAACCTGCAAACCTGTATTAGCTGCGAATAACGACAGCTGGCATTTACTGAGGGCCTGCAATGTGCCAGCCTCAGAACTCGGGCACTTTACTACGTACTAGGAGATGTGTAACACTGTTGTCCTCATTTGACCAAAACAAAGAAATGAGCCTTAGAAAGTTTAATTAATTATCTTAGGCCACAGATCTGTATTCATAACCACTAAGTAATGCTCTCTCCTGCGTGAAACAATACAGCAAAAAAATACACGTAAACAAAAGCAAGATGCCAGGTCACACAGGGCCCGTGAACGTTAAGAACATCGTCTTCTGCCCCCAAACAATGGGGTTACTACGAGCAGGAGCAGAGGTTATGATCAGACTTGATTAATACCGACTTTCCCGTGAGGCTGAAAAGTCCCCGCGTCCGTCTCAATCACAGTTGCGTCCCCGGAACCTGGAACTACACTGCACTCAGTAGGCGCTCGATAAGGTCACTTTCTAAACCGTAGCGTGTCGGTTACCGCGGCCACCCCTTCCAAGGCAGTCCACATCCCCGCTCCACTCCCAAAGCGGCCGCGGCGGGGGGCTGAGGGAGTCCGGGCAGGGCTGGACTGCCCGCAGACCTCCTCGCTCGAGGCGGCCCTGCGCCACCGCCCGACCCCCTCCCGGGTCCGCCTCCCCGTGGCCTGGGGGAAGCTGTGGCGCTGCCCGCCCGGAATGCGAAGCAGGAACGCCTGTTCACCCTGCACTCACCTCCGACGGTGGGCGGCGGCGCTCCGGAAGTACTTCACCAGCTGGCGCGCTTTGCGGAGCCTGCGCTTCCGCTCCTCTAGTACGCCCGCGCTTCTCTGGGGAGTTTTCTCCCGTTCACCCGGACCAACCCCTACGAAGAGCAGGCTGCTTTTTTTTCCCGGTGGCCTACGGTGGCACTGCCTTTCAGCATTTTCTATGGGGCGGAGGAAGCCAAAGGCCAGCCTCGATGAGCGCTAGCATTTGGGGATTCTCTTATTTGACTGCAGTCAAGCTGTCTGTGCGCATTGGATCGGGTCAGATTTCGCTGTAGGTCAATCAAGTTGCAACTGCAGTATGAAGAATGGATTTAAGCTGGGCAGGAAAGCAGTTAGGAGGCTATTAAAAAGGCCCAGTCACGATAAAGAACAGCTGGATCAAGGCAGTACTGTTTATAACTCTTTGTAACGGGAAACAGCTGTAACTGTAGATACACACAAGCTCATTTATATGAATCACCTATACATTTATTCAGCCTTCTGGATGGTACCGCTCTAGAAATTAATCTTTAGATAGTCTTAATTTTCCATCACACATAATTAGCATCCAGACTACTTCAAAATCGACAATGTTTATTCTGTCGCAGTGCTCTTGGCTGACAACAAAATGTTCAGCGATATGCCTTCTTCATTTAAAGATCACTCCAGTGACTTCCCTGGTGGCGCGCAGTGGTTAAGAATCCGCCTGCCAACGCAGGGGACACCAGTTCGAGCCCTAGTCCGGGAAGATCCGGCATGCCACAGAGCAACTAAACCCCTGCGCCACAACTAATGAGCTTGAGCTCTAGAGCCCATGAACCACAACTACTGACGCTCGCGCGCCTAGAGCCCATGCTCGGCAACAAGAGAAGCCACCACAATGAGAAGCCCGCGCACCACAACCAAGAGTAGCCTCTGCTCGCCGCAACTAGAGAAAGCCTGTACAGAGCAACGAAGACCCAACACAATCAAAAACAAATAAATAAATAAATTTATTTTAAAAATAAACTAAAGATCACTCCAAGGACCTCCCTGGTGGTCCAGCAGTTAAGACTCCGTACTCCCAAAGCAGGGGGCCCGGGAACTAGATCCTGCATACTGCAACTAAGACCCAGCACGGCAAAATAAATTTAAAAAAAAACAAAAAACCCCACAAAAGTTGGCCCTGTTTAAGAAAAAAAAAATCACTCCATTATTTCAACGAGGAAACGGAATCCTAGAAAAAGGAGACATATCTGAGATCTCACAGCAACCTAGGCGGCTTTCTGGCCACCTTTGCAGTATGACCCTGGCTTTTATCTCTGTTCTCATTACTTCAACTCAGTCACTGAGGGCCTTAACATCTCTTGGGGCTCTGCAAACACTTCCAGTTACACTTTTCCTAGACAGATAATTATCAGGCCCTGATGAGGCTGGACTGTAAGCTCTGTAATTCAGTTCAAATTCAACTAGTAGGAAAAATACAAAGGGGACTTAGACTCTAGGCAGAATTCTTCAGCCCAATTTATTGCTCCGGATACAGACAGAAGGTCTTTTCCGGGGGCTTCTGGCTGGACAGATCTTCCATGGAGAGGCTGTGGTACCTGGCTTCCATGGATGGGGTTGAGGGCATCTATTCCTGTTGTTGGAGGCTCAGGGTCTCAGCTGCAGGGGAGCCCTGGCTACCAGTTAGTGGTCCTTTAGGAATATTGAGGGGGAGAAAAAATAGAAAAAGGAGAAGGTTGACCAAATAACACTAGGATACTGGAGAGCCTTCACTTTACACTTGGAATAGCCACAACTTAATGGTTTTCAATTTCTCCCCCTATGTGGCTTCACTAGTGATGTCATTTATATTGTATCTGAAGCTTTCCCACATTAATTCCATAACATTGTTTCCCATATCAGTGATTTCCAAGGTCAAGGGTTAAGGGAGGATTTAACTACAAATGGGCAGCAGAGAGTTTTATTGAGATGATAGAACTGTTCTGAATCTTGATTGCAGTAGTGGTGATTACATAACTATGCAATTGTCCAGGCTCATAGACCTATACAACCAAAAAAGAGTAAATTTTACTGTATGTAAGTTTAAAATCAATAAAAAGCAAAAGTTTACAAACATCCTTATAAAAGAATATGTAAACACAGAAAATTCAAATTCTATAAAAAAGTACAACAGGGAATGTAAATTGATACAGCCACTGTGGAGAACAGTATGGAGGCTCCTTAAAAAACTAAAAATAGAATTACTATATGACCTAGCAATCCCACTGCTGGGCATATACCCAGAGGAAACCATAATTCAAAAAGACACATGCATCCCAATGTTCATTGCAGCACTATTTACAATAGCCAGGTCATGGAAGCAACCTAAATGCCCATCAACAGATGAATGGATAAAGAAGATGTGGTACATATACACAATGGAATATTACTCAGCCATAAAAAGGAACAAAATCTGGTCATCTGTAGAGATGTGGATGGACCTAGAGACTGTCATACAGAGTGATGTAAGTCAGAAAGAGAAAAACAAATATTGTACATTAACGCATATATGTGGAATCTAGAAAAATGGTACAGATGAACTGGTTTGCAAGGCAGAATCAGAGACACATGTACAAAACAAACATATGGACATGAAAGGGGGAAAGCAGGGGTGGGGGTTAATGATGGTTAGATGAATTGGGAGATTGGGATTGACATATACACACTAATATGTATAAAATAGATAACTAATAAGAACCTGCTGTATAAAAAATGAATAAATTTTAAAAAATAAAAAAATAAAAAATATATATCAGCACCATTATAAAAACGTGGTTAGACAAACTGAAAAAAATTTGATAAGTTAGATACAAATAAAAGACCTATGGAATAATTCTTTTTAAAGTATACCAAGCAATGTAAATATTATTGGAAATCCCACAGAAAACAGGAGAAAACAATATTTTGGTAAATACCTTTGTAGAAATCTTTCCATGCATATAAGCTCATATGCATATTACATGACCATAAATTCAATTTTATAGAAAATACTGTAGTAGATGTATTCAAGCTCCATAATTCCCATGGGATCAATATGAAATTAGTTCCCAGCTAAGACCACATCTTTGCCTAGCTTTTCCCCTGGTCCTGTATCTCCTAAGCACACTCAATTAATCACTTGCACAAGAATCCCCATCTCAGGCTCTGCTTCTGTTAGAGTCTGGCCCAAAACAGGTATCATACTCTGTATGCTCACCCATAACTTACTTGTCAGTCAACAAGGTATAGGCATGTGTTTTTCATATTAACAGTGATTCCCAATGTTGTTCTAAGTGACTGTACAGTATTCCACAGCAGTTATAATAATTTACCTAATCACCTATTGATGGATATTGATTATCTATCCACCTATTGATGGATATTTAGGTCATTTCTAATTTATCACTAATATAAACTGTATATAAAGCTACAAGAAATACTCTCATAAGTATATTTCTGAATACAATTTTATTATTACCTGAGAGTAAATTTCTAGTAGATGTGGAATTTCTGAGTCTAAGGGGTAGCATATTTAAAATTTTATTACATACACTGCTAGCAAACTGCCACCCAGAAAGTTCATCATCAATTTATGGTCACAACAGAGCACAAGAACACCCATTTCCCCACACCCACACCCAAAACTGGATTTGCCAATTTTTTTTTTTTTAGCGGTATGCAGTCCTCTCACTGTTGTGGCCTCTCCCATTGCGGAGCACAGGCTCCGGATGCACAGGCTCAGCGGCCATGGCTCATGGGCCTAGCCGCTCCGCGGCATGTGGGATCTTCCTGGACCGGGGCACGAACCCGTGTCCCCTGCATTTGCAGGCGGACTCTCAACCACTGCGCCACCAGGGAAGCCCTTGCCAATATTTTTATCTAAGCAAATCTCACAGCAAATATAGCACTGAATTTTGTTAGAATTTCATTGATTACATAAAACTGTTCCCTGGCTAGACACAAAAAAAAACACCAGAGTTCACAATTCAGGTAGCAGAGGATCCCCGGAAAAAGCAAACACCACTATAGATAAGCACACAAAATTAAAACAACAAAACAAAACAAACAAAAATTTTTTTGATTGAGATTAAGCAGATGAGACAAAAAGCAAGATCCAAGATATAGAGCTAATAAGAAAAGAGAATGTAAGATAAGTTTGAACATCAACAAAGGCATAAAAGGAAGAAATCAAAATCTTGAGTAAAAATGATATTCTATAAAAAGACATGAAAATGAACTAAATAGAATTTTACACATAAATATAGACACTGAACTTGAATCCTCAGTGGATGGGTTGGACAGCAGAGTAGATGCAGTCAATTGGAAAGTTAGTGAAACTGAATATAGACATAGACTATAGCACAGCTTGACAGAGATGGAAAATATAAAACCATGATACTAAACATCAATGAAAATGAATGAACTTGAACTATGTGGTTAAATCTCAAGTCTATAAAGTTGAATTTAAAAAGTAAGCTAGAGGGCTGGTGGTGCAGTGGTTGAGAATCTGCCTGCCAATGCAGGGGACACGGGTTCGAGCCCTGGTCTGGGAAGATCCCACATGCCGCGGAGCAACTGGGCCTGTGAGCCAATTACTGAGCCTGTGCATCTGGAGCCTGTGCTCCGCAACAAGAGAGGCCGTGATAGTGAGAGGCCCATGCACTGCAATGAAGAGTGGCCCCTGCTTGCCACAACTAGAGAAAGCCCTCGCACAGAAATGAAGACCCAACATAGCCATAAATAAATAAATAAAGTTGTAAAAAAAAAAAAGTAAGCTGGTGTTCACTTTGGCAGCACATATACTAAAATTGGAATAATACAGAGAAGATTAGCATGGCCCCTGCACAAGGATGACACGCAAATTCATGAAGCGTTCCATATTTTTTCAAACTACCACTGGCCTTTTTCACAGGACTAGAACAAAAAATGTCACAATTTATATGGAAACACAAATGACCATGAACAGCCAAAGCAATCTTGAGAAAGAAAAACGGAGCTGGAGGAATCAGGCTCCCTGACTTCAGACTATATACTATAAAGCTACAGTAATCAAGACAGTATGGTACTGGCACAAAAACAGAAATATAGATCAATGGAACAGGATAGAAAGCCCAGAGATAAGGTCACCCACATATGGTCACCTTATCTTTGATAAAGGAGGCAGGAATGTACAGTGGAGAAAGGACAGCCTCTTCAATAAGTGGTGCTGGGAAAACTGGACAGCTACATGTAAAAAAATGAAATTAGAACACTCCCTAACACCATACACAAAAATAAGCTCAAAATGGATTAAAGACCTAAATGTAAGGCCAGACACTATCAAACTCTTAGAGGAAAACATAGGCAGAACACTCTATGACATAAATCACAGCAAGATCCTTTTTGCCCCACCTCTGAGAGAAATGGAAATAAAAATAAACAAATGGGACCTAATGAAACTTAAAAGCTTTTGCACAGCAAAGGAAACCATAAACAAGACGAAAAGGCAACCCTCAGAATGGGAGAAAATATTTGCAAACGAAGCAACTGACAAAGGATTAATCTCCAAAATTTACAAGCAGCTCATGCAGCTCAATAATAAAAAAACAAACAACCCAATCCAAAAATGGGCAGAAGATCTAAATAGACATTTCTCCAAAGAAGATATACAGATTGCCAAAAAACACATGAAAGAATGCTCAACATCATTAATCATTAGAGAAATGCAAATCAAAACTACAATGAGGTATCACCTCACACTGGTGAGAATGGCCATTATCAAAAAATCTACAAATGATAAATGCTGGAGAGGGTGTGGAGAAAAGGGAACCCTCTTGCACTGCTGGTGGGAATGTGAATTGATACAGACACTATGGAGAACAGTATGGAGGTTCCTTGAAAAACTACAAATAGAACTACCATATGACCCAGAAATCCCACTACTGGGCATATACCCTGAGAAAACCATAATTCAAAAAGAGTCATGTACCAAAATGTTCATTGCAGCTGTATTTACAATAGCCAGGAGATGGAAACAACCTAAGTGTCCATCATCGGATGAATGGATAAAGAAGATGTGGCACATATATACAATGGAATATTACTCAGCCATAAAAAGAAACGAAATTGAGTTATTTGTAGTGCGGTGGATGGACCTAGAGTCTGTCATACAGAGTGAAGTAAGTCAGAAAGAGTAAAACAGTAAAACAAATACCATATGCTAACACATACATATGGAATGTAAAAAAAAAAAAAAAAAAAAAAAAGGTCAGAAGAACCTAGGGGTAAGACGGGAATAAAGATGCAGACCTGGGCTTCCCTGGTGGCGCAGTGGTTGAGAGTCCACCTGCTGATGCAGGGGACATGGGTTCATGCCCCGGTCCGGGAAGATCCCACATGCCGTGGAGTGGCTGGGCCCGTGAGCCATGGCCGCGGAGCCTGCGCGTCCGGAGCCTGTGCTCCGCAATGGGAGAGGCCACAACAGTGAGAGGCCCGTGTACCGCAAAAAAAAAAAAAAAAAAAAAAAAAAAAAGATGCAGACCTACTAGAGAATGGACTTGAGGATATGGGGAGGGGGAAGGGTAAGCTGGGACAAAGTGAGAGAGTGGCATGGACGTATATACACTACCAAACGTAAAATAGATAGCTAGTGGGAAGCAGCCGCATAGCACAGGGAGATCAGCTCGGTGCTTTGTGACCACCTAGAGGGGTGGGATAGGGAGGGCGGGAGGGAGGGAGACGCAAGAGGGAAGAGAAATGGGGATATATGTATATGTATAACTGATTCACTTTGTTATACAGCAGAAACTAACACACCATTGTAAAGCAATTATATTCCAATAAAGATGTTTAAAAAAAATAGATCATCTACAAGGACCTACTGTATAGCACAGGGACTCTACTTAATACTCTGTAATAATCTATATGGGAAAAGAATCTGAAAAAGAATGGCTATATGTGTATGTATAACTGAATCACTGTGCTGTACACCTGAAACTAACACAACACTGTAGATCAACTCTACTCCAATATAAAATAAAAATTAAATGAAAAAATTTAAAAAGTAAGCTGCAAAAGAAAATATCAAGTATACTATTTATATACATTCAAAACATGTAAAATAATGTTATGATGTTTATGGAAATAACCATATATAACAAGTTTAAAAGCATCTATGAGCACGAATAACACCAAATTCATATGGTAACTACCTCTGGAACCACAGAGAGGTAAATGCAATTCAGAAGATGTGTACAGGAGACTTCAATTCCATCTGTAATGCTTTAGTTCTAAAAAACACATGGAACAGCCATGACAAAATGGTCAGATACGATAAAGCTGAGGGGAGGTACATGGGTGTTTGTTATTCTCTTAATTTTTCTACACCTGAAGTATTTTAAAGAACTTTAAAAAAATTTCAATAGTTCCACTAGTAGAATAAAACCAGGAGAAATACGTTTTAAAAAATTGAGAAAAGAGAGGGACTTCCCTGGCAGTCCAGTGGTTAAAACTTCACTTTCCAATTCAGGGGGTCCAAGTTTAATCCCTGGTCAGGGAGCTAAAATCCCACATGCCTTGAGGCCAAAAAAACCAAAAAACATAAAACAGAAGCAATATTGTAACAAATTCAATAATGATTTAAAAAATGGTCCACATCAAAAAAATCTTTAACAGAAATTGATAAAAGAGCAAAGAAAGCAAAAGGGACAAAATAGGACACAAGTAATCATTAAAAACTAAAAGCATTCAAGATGACAGATGTCAGACCAAAATTTATCACAATAAATGTAAGTTGGTTAAAATATTCTTAAATGCATCAATACAGGAAATGTATGAAACATACTCTGCCTAGATAATTGGGCTACTTTCCATAAATCCAAGGGTAAATAAGCCTGTGAATAAGGAGGTTGCCTCACAAACTAGAGAGCTTCTGTTTCTAATTACCTGGAGAGCCCTTGTTCTTTTCACTGAGGACAAGACCCCATATACTCATGAAGTACAGTATCCTAAACAGAAATTTCTAAGTTACTAATGCAACAAATTAAAATATTAGTGGGCTTCCCTGGTGGCACAGTGGTTGAGAGTCTGCCTGCCGATGCAGGGGATGCGGGTTCGTGCCCCGGTCCAGGAAGATCCCACATGCCGCGGAGCGGCTGGGCCTGTGAGCCATGGCCGCTGGGCCTGTGCGTCCGGAGCCTGTGCTCCGCGGCGGGAGAGGCCACAACAGTGAGACGCCCACGTACAGAAAAAAAAACAAACAAAAAAAAAAGAAAAAAATATTAGTGAGGTCTCACTAATCATTTTCCTGTATTCCATATACAATATGTGCTTTCCTGATATTTCTTGCCAAAGCCCAGGAATCATTAAAGACTTTGGGGAACAATAACTTCTGTGTTACATGTGGTGTACCACACTGCTGGGTTTGGACGCTCCAAAACAACTGGACACTTCCACAGCCTTGGTTAAAGTCTCAGCTTTCAGTGACAGAACCCAGGGGGCTGTTCTGTCTCTCAGGGCCAGGAGGTTTCCTCATTCTAGAGCTCTGCACAGCCTCCTTGCCTCTTTCCCTCTCATGCAGGGCAGTGCCATCTGCACACACTTCCCTCGAGCTCCCCATCCCCAGGCTGCTCTCTTTCCAGCTCAGGCTGCAGTAGTGGAGCTTGCAGCTGTGTGGCCTCCGACAGCGGCGTCGGGGTGGGGGAAGCTAGCGCAGGTCTGAGGCAGAGACCCAGAGGTGGGAACCACTGCACGGGGAGGCCCTCCACCAGGAGCTTTGAGGCCGGCGCCCTCCCTGGTGTCTTCCTTCGAGCTTGGACGGCCTCAAGCACTACCCGGCTCAAGGGATACGGAATGAATCATACGCATGAGAAGATCAAGGTTCAGGGAGTTTTAATAAGGCCACAGTAATCATATACTGGGATCGGGAGAGGAGAGAAATGAACAATTTCAAACACTTGAAGGCTTCCCTCGGTCCTGAAAATTAAATAGAACACCTGAATGTCAGGTGTCATCTAGTGTTAGCTGGGTAAATCTCAGCCTTGCAATTGACCTGAAATTCAGAGTCTTGGTGCCTCCTTTTGCCTCAGGATTCTCACCTTGGCTTCCTGCAGGGCCAAGAAATTTGTTTTTGTTTTTTTCCAATTTCTAACTTGCCTTTTAATTTTCTTAACAATTGCTCTTTTATTTTTCACACTGTTGAAGTAAAATTGATGTACAATAGACTGGATATTTAAATTTTTTAATTGAAATATATTTGACATAACTGTGTAAACTTAAGGTGTACAACATGCTAATTTGATACATTTATATATTGTCATATGATTGCCATTGTACTGATGATTTGCACCTCTTCCACATTACATAATCATCATTTCTTTTTAGTGGCTGGAACAATTAAGTTCTAGTCTCTTAGCAAGTTTGATGATTATAATACTGTTGTCTATATTCACTACACTGGGACTACTCTGGGACTTATTTACTACTTGTTGCAAATTTGTAGCCTTAAACATCTGTCCTATCCTCCCACCCAAATGGGACATTTTTAGAGGAGTACAACGTGGTGAATTTTGACCAGCAAAGAACGAAACAGACAAAAATCCCTGTTCTCATAGGCTTGCATTCTTTTTTTTAAAATATTTATTTATTTATTTTTAACTTTGGCTGCGTTGGGTCTAAGTTGCGGCACAGGGGATCTTTCATTGCGGCACGTGGGCTTCTCTCTAGTTGTGGTGTGCAGGTTTTCTCTCTCTAGCTGCGGCGTGCAGGCTCCAGAGCACGTGAGCTCTGTAGTTACAGCATGCGGGCTCTCTGGTTGTCGCGTGCAGACTCAGTTGCCCCTCGGCATGTGGGATCTTAGATCCCCAACAGGGATTGAACCCACGTACCCTGCATTGGAAGGCGGATTCTTAACCACTGGACCACCAGGGAAGTCCTGGCTTGCATTCTTTTTTTTTTCCGGCTTGCATTCTTTTTTTTTCCGGCTTGCATTCTTAATGGCCAGAATTATGCCACATGGCTACTCCCAACAGCAGAGGAATTCGGAAGGCAAGTTTTTAGCTTTTTGGCTTCCACAATAGAGAGAAAACGGAAAGGGTGTTGTGTGAACCAACTTACAGTTCCTGCCACAGTGCGACTGAGGAGCATGCTCGAAATGTGTAAATGCTTATGTACACCAGTTAGGTTTAAAACACGTCTCAAAAGTATTGACATACCTACTCCTTCAGCCAGCCCCATTCATTATTATTATTACTTCAGTTAGTATTAACTTAGTTGTCTTATTTGATGACAGGTAAATAGATCCCCTAGCACAAGACCCTGGCCCACAGGGGACCTCCATTCAATGGTAGATACTATCTTGGCACCAATAAGGTACCCCCCAATGGTCCTCGAGTGTTGTTTAGACCTTTCATTACCTCAGGTCCCTTTCATTAGCTCACTATAAAGATTCCTTGTTAAGTTACATGCTCAGCTGGCTTTGCTAACCTCTCATGATGTTCACAGCCTCTTTGTTTTCCAAAGTCCCCTTAGTAGAAAGAAACAGATGCTTACTAGATAGGATGAATGAAACTGCTCATCTGGCTCAGAATATACTCATTTTTACTGAATCAATATTAAATCACAGTTTATAAAAACCCACTCCAAAACTCCTGGGACTCTCCACCCAGGATACGCTTCCCAAAGTAAATTCCATCAGATCACGGCTCTTAAACTGGAATACACATTGGAATCTCCTGGGAAGATATTTTTAAACTATGATGCCTGGGTCTTGCCCCCAAAGCAGTGATTTTCAATTGGGTGATTTGCTCCTTCCACCAGGAAACACTTAGCAACGTCTTTTGGTTGTTACGACTGGGAGAGGGTGCGACTGGTGTCTAGTGGGCTCTAGTAGAGCCCAGGCATGGTGCTAAACATCCCACAATGCAGAGAAAGAGAAAGGCCTCCATAGTAAAGAATGTCTGGTCCCAAATGTCAATATGGCCAATGCTGAGAAACCTCATTAAAGATTTGACTCTCTAGATATGTGTTCACACTGTGCGTGGGAATTTTTTTTTTCAATTAAAAAAATTTTATTTTATATTGGAGCATAGTTGATTAACAATGTTGTGTTAGTTTCAGGTGTACAGCAAAGTGAGTCAGTTTACATAACCATGTATCTATTCTTTTTCAAAGTCTTTTCCCATTGGCATGGGAGTTAAAACCTTCCCAGGTGATTCCATTATGCAGCTAAGTTTGAGGGGAAAAAGCTAGAAACCTGTTGCTAGAGAACATTTGCATATGTGGCTAAATTGCTTTCAACCCTGTGCCACTGAGTTTCAACTGGAACATTTCCACATCTTCTCATTGGATCGTGAATTGGGTTGGAGGTTGCAGGTGGCTGGAAGGATGAAGAGTTGGTTGCTTTCGTAAGGAGGAACCTAAGTTTCCCACAACATGCTAGAATGGACATCTCCACAAATATAAGTTTTGCTGCTTATTATTCACCTACTTATGAGTTGGCCTCCCTGGTATATAGATCAGAAGGATCATTAACTACAGTCACATCCTGGGAAATTGGCCACTAGGAGTCACACATGGGGGAAGCAAGCTAGCTAATCACTGCCGCTGCTCTGGGAGGTGACAGCTTCTTTGCGGGGAACTCCAGGAAGGGCCACTGCAGTTGCACAACTTCAGGGGCACTGTTCACATAGAACACAACACGAATGGTGCTTCCTGGCTCCGAAGCCCCCAAAGTAAATTTTTACATTCACCAGATTGCCTAGACTTTTAAGCTAAACCGTTTTAAATACTTTTGCCAAATGAAAATAGCTCTATATATTCTATTTTCTTTTTTTAAGATTTTTTAATGATGTGGATCATTTTTAATGTCTTTATTGAATTTGTTACAATATTGCTTCTGTTCTTTGTTTTGGTTTTGTGGCTGGGAAGCATGTGGGATCTTAGCTCCCTGACCAGGGATCAAACCTGCACCCCCTGCATTGGAAGGCAAAGTCTTAACCACTGGACCACCAGGGAAGTCCCTATTCTGATATTTACACTGTCTCAGATAATGCTAAGGAGAATATATTTCATAGTATATATATGATATTTGCATGTGTATGTGTGTATATATATAATATAAACAATTTTTAAACACAAATGGTATCATATTATACATACCAACTGCAACTTGCTTTTATTTTTTGGCCATGCCATGCAGCTTGTGGGATCTTAGTTCCCCAACGAGGGACTGACCCCGGGCTACGGCAGTGAAAGCGCAGTCCTAACCACTGGACCGGCAGGGAATTCCCTGCAACTTGCTTTTTCATTTAACTCTCTATATTGCCCACTCCACAGGTTCAGACATGTAGCTATGCTATTCCATCTAACAACTACAGAGTATTACATTGTATGGAACTGATGACCTTAAAGAGTAGTTGCTTATTAAATAAGGGTGGACTGAACACAAAAATTCCTGGAATCCTATAACATGACACTAAAAGTACATCAAGGATAAGGATTTACAAGGACAAGAGAATGAGAAAGGAGATGAAAACCGATGAGAGATGTCAACACAGCGTGAGCAGATGGAAAGAGAGAAAGAAGTGGTAACCAGAGAAAACCAGAAGCCTTGCATGTGACAAGAGTGGGGAAGAGGGTGGCTAGGACACATGGATAATACCACAGAGCAAACTGATTCACCCAGCAGAAAGGCTCAGGAATCAGGTGTCAGACACTTCACACAGCAGACACAAGACACAGGGAAGAGGAAAGAGGGAAGAGATATAGGGACAACTGGACCTATAGATCCCATCCCCATGTATACAGCCCAGAGGTTTCTGCCCCCAAACCCTGTAACACATGAGGTTTATTCTCTGGGGAAAAAAAAATTACAGAGGGCCAGACTGAAGCAGTGGATTTTGAACAAGGAGATGAATGAAAGTCTGCAAACTGTACAGAGAAACATCACAATGCCTCAACTCCTCCTGCCCCAACCCCCCAGATCTATTCTCCCACGTGGCTCTGAAACTCTATCAACCTGGCTTTATACCGTCTGCACAGGAGCTTGGAAGGGCCTTCTTTAGAGGCAAGGAATAAAGGGAATAACACCCAATAAACCTACAGACATCTGTGGTAAGGGTCTATCAACAAAAAATTCAACAGTCTCTCGAATTCTTCTTTACTACAAAGTGTTGGATGTGATTCTAAGGTCCCAAGCATGGCCATGCCTATGTGTAGGTCGAAGGTAATAGAAAGATAACGGAAGTAGAGGGAATGCTCTAGAAATAATGATCAAGGATATAGGGGATATTTTATGTGTAAGCTGAGAATCTTAAGAACACAGTGGTGCGGGTAATGAAGAGCTGTTAGAGGATGTCAGACTGAGATGGACAGGAATGAGTGAGAATCAGGAGCAGCAACCAGGATGTCTACTTCCTAATTCCCACCAAGGAGACAGTCATCATGGAGCAGAGTATCACCAGTGCACTTTCCCATTCAGCTAACATCCTGTGTGTACCTACTGTGAGCCAGGTTCTGGGTTAGGGAACATGTAAAGATATAGACTAAGAAGCTGTTCTGATCTATACAGGGGATACTGCCAATTGTACAGCTCCCTGCTGTCCTAGGGTAGACGTGGGGTCCTGAGACTCTCCTGTTGCTTTCACAGATCCCTCCTCATTTCCTCACTCTCCTCCAGCCTCACACAAAAATGTCTTTCCCTTAGCGTTCCCACTCAGTCTGTGAGAACCACAATTCGGCATAGCTGAAGGTCTCTTCTGGCTGTCATGTCAAACTAACAAATAAGCATGGAAAAAGCTCACTACGTGCAAGGGGCTAGCTAACTCTGGCATTCAAATTTCATCATATAGGCTTGGAAGTTTAGCATTTATAATGATGTCTTCAAAATAGAAGAGGGCTAATAAAAAGAAACAAAATTGAGTTATTTGTAGTGAAGTGGATGGACCTAGAGTATCATACAGAGTGAAGTAAGTCAGAAAGAGAAAGACAAATACTGTATGCTAACACATATATATGGAATCTAAAAAAAAAAAAAAGGTTCTGATGAACCTAGGGGCAGGACAGGAATAAAGACACAGACATAGAGAATGGACGTGAGGATATGCGGAGGGGGAAGGGTAAGGTGGGACGAAGTGAGAGAGTAACACTGAAATATACACACTACCAAATGTAAAACAGATAGCTAGTGGGAAGTGGCCACATAGCACAGGGAGATCAGCTCAGTACCTTGCTACCACCTAGAGGGGTGGGATAGGGAGGGTGAGAGGGAAGGAGACGCAAGAGGGAGGAGATATGGGAACATATGTATATGTAGAACTGATTCACTTTGTTATAAAGCAGAAACTAACACACCATTGTAAAGCAGTTATACTCCTATAAGGATGTTAAAAAAAAACCAGAGGAGGGCTAATTTAGTAAATAGCAGAGAAAGAAGATTTTTCTTCTCTTTTTATTTTAGATTGGGTTTTCTAGTTGTAGTTTCAGTCTGCACAGACTCTCAAACCACCCCACTGAGAGGGAAGCTTTTTAAATTGCAGTTCTGCCCTTTGAGAAGGTAGAAGGATTCCTCAGACGAATTTTCCCAAAGCCTCGGGGCCATAGCACGATGCTGCTGGAGAAGAGTGGCACAGTCTGAGCAAGAACTTCAGAAACACAGCAGCTTAGGGACTTCCCTGGTGGCAGAGTGGTTAAGAATCTGCTTGCCAATGCAGGGAACACGGGTTTGATTCCTGGTCCAGGAAGATCCCACGTGCTGAGGAGCAACTAAGCCCGTGTGCCACAACTACTGAGCCTGCGCGCTAGAGCCCGTGAGCCACAACTACTGAGCCCGTGTGCCACAACTTCTGAAGCTCAAGTGCCTAGAGACCGTGCTCCACAAGAGGAGCCACTGCAATGAGAAGCCCGCGTACTGCAAGGAAGAATAGCCCTCTCTTGCCACAACTAGGGAAAGCCCACACACAGCAACAAAGACCCAACAAAGCCAAAAATAAAAAAAAAATATTTTTTTAAAATCAGAAGATTAAAGAGGGGGGTGATCTGCTTTATTTAAAAAAAAAACCAGAAATATAGATCAATGGAACAGGATAGAAAACCCAGAGATAAACCCACCCACATATGGTCACCTTATCTTTGATAAAGGAGGCAAGAATATACAATGGAGAAAAGACAGCCTCTTCAACAAGTGATGCTGGGAAAACTGGACAACTATATGTAAAAGAATGAAATTAGAACACTTCCTAACACCATACACAAAAATAAACTCAAAATGGATTACAGACCTAAATGTAAGACCAGAAACTATAAAACTCTTAGAAGAAAACACAGGCAGAACACTCTATGACATAAATCACAGCAAGATCCTTTTTGACCCACCTCTGAGAGAAATGGAAATAAAAACAAAAATAAACAAATGGGACCTAATGAAACTTAAAAGCTTTCGTACAGCAAAGGAACCATAAAGAAAATGAAAAGATAACCCTCAGAATGGGAGAAAATATTTGCAAACGAAGCAACTGACAAAGGATTAATCTCCAAAATATACAAGCAGCTCATGCAGCTCAATATCAAAAAAAACCAAACAACCCAATCCAAAAATGGGCAGAAGATCTAAATAGATGTTTCTCCAAGAGGATATACAGATGGCCAACAAACACATGAAAAGATGATCAACATCACTAATCATTAGAGAAATGCAAATCAAAACTACAATGAGATATCACCTCACACTGGTAAGAATGGCCATCATCAAAAAATCTACAAATGATAAATGCTGGAGAGGGTGTGGAGAAAAGGCAACCCTCCTGCACTGTTGGTGGGAATGTAAGTTGATACAGCCACTATGGAGAACAGTATGGAGGTTCCTTGAAAAACTACAAATAGAACTACCATACGACCCAGCAATCCCACTACTGGGCATATACCCTGAGAAAGCCATAATTCAAAAATAGTCATGAGGGGGAAGGGTAAGCTGTGACAAAGTGAAAGAGCGGCATGGACATATATACACTACCAAACATAAGGTAGATAGCTAGTGGGAAGCAGCCGCATAGCACAGGGAGATCAGCTCGGTGCTTTGTGACCGCCTGGAGGGGTGGGATAGGGAGGGTGGGAGGGAGACGCAAAAGGGAGGGGATATGGGAACATATGTATATGTATAACTGATTAAATTTGTTATAAAGCAAAAAAAAAAAAAAAGATCTGCTCTCTCCCAGAAGAGAGGGAGTTTCTGATTAGATTAAGTGACAGGTACTTCTGAGAGGGAGTCTTTCTGCCTTAACAGGTGGAGGCTTAATTCTTTCTCTACCTATCTTTCTCTCTCTCTCTTCTTTGATATCAAATGGCAAATTGAACTGCTGGATTTAGAACACTTCTTGGGGTCTGGCCACTTTTTTTTTCTTTTCCTGATCACAGGGGTTTGGGTCAATTTGTCAATTAGGATCAGGGTCAGTGATTAAAGTGAGTAATAAAGACTCCAAATAAGAAAAAAAAAAATAGTCATGCACCAAAATGTTCATTGCAGCTCTGTTTACAATAGCCAGGAGATGGAAACAACCTAAGTGTCCATCATCGGATGAATGGATAAAGAAGATGTGGCACATATATACAATGGAATATTACTCAGCCATAAAAAGAAATGAAATTGAGCTATTTGTAATGAGGTAGATGGACCTAGAGTCTGTCATACAGAGTGAAGTAAGTCAGAAAGAGAAAGACAAATACCGTATGCTAACACATATATATGGAATTTAAGAAAAAAAATGTCAGGAAGAACCTAGGGGTAAGACAGGAATAAAGACACAGACCTACTAGAGAATGGACTTGAGGATATGGGGAGGGGGAAGGGTAAGCTGTGACAAAGCGAGAGAGTGGCATGGACATATATACACTATCAAACGTAAAATAGATAGCTAGTGGGAAGCAGCCGCATAGCACAGGGAGAGCAGCTCGGTGCTTTGTGACCACCTAGAGGGGTGGGATAGGGAGGGTGGGAGGCAGGGAGACGCAAGAGGGAAGAGATATGGGAACATATGTATATGTATAACTGATTCACTTTGTTACAAAGCAGAAACTAGCACACCATTGTAAAGCAATTATACTCCAATAAAGATGTAAAAAAAAAAAAAAGATACATTACTAAATGCAAGCAAGATTCAAATAATGTAGCTCTTACATAATTTATTCACACTTAGAATAATTTATGAAAACAAGATAATCACACATTTGTCATCAATTATACTTCAATGTAACATGCAGTTAACATTGTAAGTTATTTATAAAGCAAGAAATATGAGGGAAAATATGGCATTTCTTTGATGTTTGCATGCGCATATATCAATACCAGGTGTTCAGCTTTTGAAAATAATTAAATAAAACTATGTGTAAATATCACAATTAACTTCACTAATTTTGTTTGATATCATGATTGAATTTTTTCTATGAAAGAAAAAGGTATATATTGCACTAATTTGTACAGCCCTTGCATCATTAACATTTTATAAGAGAAAATGAAGATTGACTGCTATTGGAATAAATATTTCATGATATGTTTTGATAAAATTGCCTTAATGAACTACCAGATTGATTGATGCACAGAAAATCTGGAAGAAATCATATAAAACTTTTGTTGACAAGTTTATCCAGTACATCTTGAATAATTTATTAGTCCCAGAACACATTAAGCCTCCTTGAAAAGAACCAGCATTATTAACTTTTACCAACCATTTGGAGGTACTTTTCTTTCCATAAAAGACATGTCCTGGATTGAGGATTCAATGGAATGGTTTACCTTAAAAATAGGAGAGGGAAAGGCATTTTGAGGATCTGATGTTTGCTTTGCTTTCATGGGTTTGTTGCTAGGAGCAACGCTTTCTTCAATAATAAACTAGAGAAAAACGAGGTGAAGTCAGTCCCACCCCACTATCACATTCCATAATATCTGAATTCAGAGTATCCCAATGCAGGCTAATTCCTCCCAATAAAAAAATAAACAAGACAATGGAAGACAAATGGTAGGCAGTCTGTTTTTCCTCTTTGACTAATTATTAAAGGAGCCTATTCAGAAATCTGTGTTTCAAAGTGTCCCTTTGTTTGGTGCTCCAGAGGTTTTCCTGGGGCAGTCCAAGGCAGAGTAAGAGTGTGCATTCCTTTTGTAAAGCAAGAGAAGGTCAGATTATGAAAGAGACTTTGGAAAGGAGAACCGCATACGCAAGCAAGTCTGCTTTCACAGATGGAGCATGAACTGAGAATCTGGATATGGATTCCCTTAGAACTGTCCATGCTGTTGTTCCCACTTTGAAGATCACTAACCGCTGGCCTCTGGCTTTGAGGCCATTTCCTTGGACTGGGAAATGGTAGATAGAGAAGGCTTGACCACTAATTTGCTCTGGAACTTGTGGGACATTCTTTAGCCTTATTGTTCTAATCTGAAAAGTGGAATCAACATCTAGTTTCCTGTTTCCTTCGCATGGTATTTTGAGAATTGATCATGAAGAACAGTTAATAATACCACTTAGGTTTTGAATAGTACTTTTAACTTTCTAAAAGATTTTGTTGTCTGGACCTTGTGTTTTCCTCCTAACTGTCCTTCAAAAGCAAGTCTTACCCTGGTGTGACAGATGTGGGTCATGACCCAGGGCAAGTCTTGTCAAAGATCTCACAGCAAATAAGTGACCTCGCTGGGAATAGCACCTACATTTTTTTTTTGTATTTGTATTTGTGCTTTGGGTTTGTCTTTTTTTTTTTAACATCTTTATTGGAGTATAATTGCTTTACAATGGTGTGTTAGTTCCTGCTTTATAACAAAGGGAATCAGCTATACATATACATATATCCCCATATCTCCTCCCTCTTGCGTCTCCCTCCCACCCTCCCTATCCCACCCCTCTAGGTGGTCACAAAGCCCCAAGCTGATCGCCCTGTGCTATGCGGCTGCTTCCCACTAGCTATCTATTTTACGTTTGGTAGTGTATATATGTCCATACCACTCTCTCACTTCATCCCAGCTTACCCTTCCCCCTCCCTGTGTCTTCAAGTCCATTCTCTATGCCTGTGTCTTTATTCCTGTCCTGCCCCCTAGGTTCTTCAGAACCATTTTTTTCTTTTTTTTTAGATTCCATATATATGTGTTAGCATACGGTATTCGTTTTTCTCTTTCTGACTGACTTCACTCTGTATGACAGACTCTAGGTCCATCCACCTCACTACAAATAACTCAGTTTCGTTTCTTTTCATGGCTGAGTAATATTCCATTGTATATATGTGCCACATCTTCTTTATCCATTCGTCTGTGGATGGACACTTAGATTGCTTCCATGTCCTGGCTATTGTTGCGGCGAGCGGGAGCGACTCTTCATTGCGGTGCGTGGGCTTCTCATTGCAGTGGCTTCTCTTGTTGCAGAGCACGGGCTCTAGGCTCGTGAGCTTCAGTAGTTGTGGCTCACAGGCTTAGTTGCTCCATGGCATGTGGGATCTTCCCGGACCAGGGCTCGAACCCATGTCCCCTGAATGGGCAGGTGGATTCTTAACCACTGCACCACCTGGGAAGTTCCTGCACATTCATTCTTGACTGTGCAGTGATCTATGACATATTTCCTACTTCTGTAACCACCCTTCAAGGTGATCTCCCTGCTACGGAATGCTGCTGACCAAACAAGAAAGTTGTTAGAAATAATTACACTTCAGGTGGATTTCCCTGGTGGCGCAGTGGTTAAGAATCTTTCTGCCAATGCAGGGGACACAGGTTCAAGCCCTGGTCCGGGAAGATTCTACATGCTACGGAGCAACTAAGCCCGTGCGCCACAACTACTGAGCCTGCACTCTAGAGCCCGCGAACCACAACTATTGAAGCCCGCGTGCCTAGAGCCTGTGCTCCGCAACAACAGAAGCCACTGCAATGAGAAGCCCGTGCATGGCAATGAAGAGTCACTCCCACTCGCCGCAACTAGAGAAAGCCCATGCGCAGCAACGATAGACCCAACGCAGCCTAAAATAAATAAATAAATTTATTTTTTTTAAAAAGAGAAAAAAGAAAGAAAGAATTACACTTCAGGAGAGTTTTGGGTTTTTTTGTTTGTGTTTGTTTTTGTTTTTGCTTCCTTTGAAGCAAAGTTTTAATTTATACAGATACAAAAGTTATTACAAAAGAGGTTTCCCTTCCAACCTTTTCCTCCTCCACCCTGTTCCTTTCACCAGAGGTAATCAATGAGAAAGAATTTAGAACATGAAATCTGTTGTAATCCTGTACATGCCTGGGGCAACATAAGATAAACCATTTGAGGCTAATCCATAGCCCAGGAAGTGTTTGGGTATTGTAAAACCTTTGCTACGGAAGACTAAGTGTAGAAAGTTGGAAGCAGGGTCAAGATAAAAAAGGCACAGAAGCAAAGAAGAGGATGAGGGACAAAGGAACAAAATAATGAGTCTGGGAGTGCTGAATTATAACTACGAGTTACGTGGGAGCCCGAGGCAGGAACAGGAGTTTTCAGAAGTCCACAGAGCAGTTAAGATCAGAATAAATCCAGGTAACCAAGACCAGTCAATGTAGAACATAGGCATGGAGTCAGGCCCCAAGACTGCCCCTGTTTTCTCAGACGGATTAATGATCTTGAACCGCTGCCCTCCAAAACTACTTCACGGATAGAGAACCCCTACATTTTAGAGCTGAGAAGAAACTTAGAAATTATCTAACACATCTATTCTCAAGGACTTTGGTCTCAGGGCTACATAATACTCTTAAAGATATTGAGGACCCCAAAGAGTTTTTGTTTTTGTGGGCTATGTCTATCTATATTTGCTATATTAAAAATGAACACTGATGAATTTTTTAAAATATTTATTAATATATTTTAAAATAACAATAATAAACACATTACATAAGACTTCCTATGAAAAATAACTATATTTTCCAAAACAAAAAAAAATAAGTGAAAAGATCAGCATTATTTTTGAAAATCTCTTTACTGCCTGACTTAACTGGAGACAGCTGGATTCTCATCTCTGCTTCTGCATTCAAGGTGTTGGATATCACATGGAGTGGAGCCTCAGGAAAAACACTGTATACATGAGTGGTTTGGAATGTACAGGCTCCCCTGAAATGTCTTGGGAATCTCAGTAGTTCCTGGACCACAGTTTGAGAACTACTGATCTGATGTAATTTAGGATTACACTTTCCTGTAATGCCACTTATTAGCAATGTGACCTTCAGCAAGTTACTTGACCTCTCTAGACCTCAGCTTCCTTAGCTGTGAAGTTGGACTAATAACAGACTTTATCTTTTTTATGACTTGTGTGGATTCCTATAAATGTGTGTCCTCACAGTCATTTAAAATACATAAGTGAGGTGATACTGATAAATGTTTAATACAGTGTTTGGCCCATAGTAATCACTCAAATGACGACTCTTCTACTACTGTTGTTAATATTTGTTATAACAACATGCCAAGCATTGTGCCAGGCACCAAGGATCATATCAAAGTGAGTAAAATAGCCTGAGTCACTTAAGAGTAGGGGAGATAAAATAAATGCATAACTATAAGAACAAAAGATTATGTCAAGAATGATAGAAAAGAGAGAGAGGTCACACTCATTCTCAACAAATATTAATGAATTGCTTCCCGCGTTTCAGGAGCAACATGCAGTAGGGGGCCAATACAGTGGAGAGGAAGGGTGGCAGGAGGTAAGGGGGGATATGGAGAGATGCAGGTGGGCCATGGACACATTGTGTAGGCCTTGGTAGGCCAATGTGATTTGGGATAGAAGGAAATGTTTCATGAGGAAGTACCATTTGAGTTAGAATTTTGAGAAGAGGTAGGATTTGGGAATAGAGTTGACGTACACATTCTTTTATTTACTCATCCAACAAACATTTGATTTTTCTGCTGAGTCTGCTCTATGTTGTACAAACTAAGGATCCCTACTTTCAAAGAAGATATCTTGCATTTAACTGTTTTTATAAGAAATATAGGATCACTTGAAAAAAAAAAAAACTGGAACATACAGGTGAGCAAAAATGAGAAAATAAGACCCACTCATAATCCCCCTAATCCACAGAGCACCACTTCAGGACCAGGATTAAGGTGAGGTGAATTGTGCCTCAGGTGCAAAATTTCAGGGGAGGGGAAGGCGCTAAAAAAATCAGTAATATTTTAATTTTTTTAAAAATCAAAATTATTGCAAAAAATCCAGGATGACACAATACCTAAGTTTTTGTTTGTTTGTTTGTTTTTTGCGGTACGCAGGCCTCTCTCACTGTTGTGGCCTCTCCCGTTGCAGAGCACAGGCTCCGGATGCACAGGCTCAGCGGCCGTGGCTCACGGGCCCAGCCGCTCCGCGGCATGTGGGATCTTCCCAGACCGGGGCACGAACCCGTGTCCCCTGCATCAGCAGGCGGACTCTCAACCACTGCGCCACCAGGGAAGCCCAATACCTAAGTTTTAAAGAAAAGCAGGCTCCAACCCTGTGCTTGCCCCACTCAGCCTCACTGACTGTGCTTGGTTATTTTCTGTATGTTCCCTCTTCCTAACAGATCCATTCTCTGCCCTCCTCAGCCCTGCTCTGGTCCCTGGGGAGCTGGTCCCTGAGGACTGCATCAATGGGCTTCTTTGCCTTCTGGTTTCCAGTAGGGTTCAGCCAATTCCTATTTCTAATTCCTATTAGAAACCAGAGGGTGGGAGGGAGGAGAGAGAGGTTGGACTATTTCTTTTCCCCACTCCATCCCTTCTCATCACCTATCGGAAGGAGACCCTAGAGCTGGAGTAGTGGGGCCACCTGGGACCCCCGCTTTGTTACAGATCTGAGGAATTCAAGGGGGGAGCAGCAGACCTGTACTGGGTTCTTTCGGCATCCTGAGGACAGGTTGTGTGTGAACCTTCAGGACTCAGCTTCCCCAAGGTCCACCTACCAGTTTCAACCCTAAGCCGGCTGACCAGTGGTTTTGTCCATAGGGAGCCTGAAGAAGCTGGAAGAGCAGGCCTGCCAGTGTAGACTTCCTCCTTGCCCCTTAAATAAACAGTGCTCACTTTCACTCAGTCCTCACCATCTGCTGATTACACTTCATGCCTGTCTGATTACAGATTTGAAAAGTCAGGAGGAACATTCACCGCATAATAGAAAACATGCCCTGGGGGCCCAGAGGAGTTAGCTCCCTCCCCCGGCTCTCCAGGGAGGCCCGCTTGGGAGGGAGGCAAGGCGGTGGGTAGAGGAGGATGTGGTGGGGAAGACTGATCGCCTCAGAAGGAGGAAACAAAGTTCCCGGGCGACAGAAATGTGAGAAAACGGGGGCAAAGTGAAGTGAGGCGTGAGCATCCACGCTGGACTGGAAACGCAATGAAGCAGAAAAAGCAGCCGTGCTGTGAAGGGCGCCCAGGAGGGGTTAAGGTGGCGTGAGAAGCGAGACGTGCTCAGCAAACAACACAGGGAGTTGGCCTGGGAGCCCCTGAGGTGAACACCATTGCCCTGACAGCTACTGCGGGGCTGTGAAAACTCCCTTCCCAAACATTTTAAATCAGGAAGGAAATGAATCTAGCTGGGGATGGTTTTAGGTGTTGCCCCTTTATCTTTTGCTCAGACTGTTGGCCAAGTTCAGAAGTTTCCACTTTGCCTTTAGATTCTCTCGCTTTGGATTCCACAACCCCCTCATCACCCCTGTAATCCCACAGGGGAGACAGACATGTAGAGCAACGTGCATAACTGCAGAAGTCTGTACAACCCAGAGACCATTGCAGTGGGGCAGGGAAGGAGGAGACTGAACTGAGCAGCGGGGTAAGGAAACGTTGCACAGACAAGGCATGTCTGAACAGAGTTTAGAAGGCTTAAAAGGAGTCTGTCAGGTGGAATGGGAGCAAAATGGAGAAAACATTCTAGAGAAAACATGACATAAGATTTTAGATAAGGTATTTATCTTTCCTGACTAAATTCCACTTGCATAAAAAACAGAGACACCCACCTAGCAAATATAAGTAGTGGATTATGAAACACTTTCTGAGGACAAAATGACATCCTCACACCTGAAAGGTAAATGTTACCACAACTCAGGTGAGATGTGCTCTTGAGAAAGGCACTTAGAATAGTTTATTGTGATGTTGATTCCGGTTTTGGTTACATGGAGTTTCATTCATTCCTTTTTTTTTTTTTTTTTGTGGTACACAGGCCTCTCACTGTTGTGGCCTCTCCTGCTGCGGAGCACAGGCTCCAGACGCACAGGCTCAGCGGCCACGGCTTACGGGCCCAGCCACTCCGTGGCATGTGGGATCTTCCCGGACCGGGGCACGAACCCGTGTCCCCTGCGTCGGCAGGCGGACTCTCAACCACTGCACCACCAGGGAAGCCCGTCTCATTCATTCTTACATCTGACCTCTACCCCTGGCTATAATTAGTTTTTCACAGAATTAGACCAGCAGAGGCCGGGGGAGTGTATGGAAAGCAAAATAGAAGAAAATGAGAGAACCCAATAGCCAGAGGGGGGAAAAAAACAATTCAGGGACCCCCAATGGACAACAGGCTAAATGACTGTCAGGGAGAGAACAGCAAACCTTTTCATCTCAAAATAATTCCTTGGTCACTGGCATCCAGCAGAAATCTAGACTTTAATAAGAGATGTGATTTAAAAATAAACCGGGGGTGGGGGTGAGTGGGCTTCCCTGGTGGCGCAGTGGTTGAGAGTCTGCCTGCCGATGCAGGGGACACGGGTTCGTGCCCCGGTCCGGGAAGATCCCACATTCCACGGAGCGGCTGGGCCCGTGAGCCATGGCCGCTGAGCCTGCGCGTCCGGAGCCTGTGCTCCGCAACGGGAGAGGCCACAAAAGTGAGAGGCCCGCGTACCGCAAAAAAAAAAAATAATAAAAAAAATAAACGGGGGACTTCCCTGGTGGTACAGTGGTTAGGAATCCGCCTGCCAATGTGGGGGATACAGGTTTGATTCCTGGTCCAAGAGGATCCCACATGCCTCGAAGCAACTAAACCCATGCACCACAACTACTGAGCTTGCACTCTAGAGCCCGCAAGCCACAACTACTGAAGCCCACGCGCCTAGAGCCCATGCTCCACACAAGAGAAGCTACCACAATGAGAAGCCCGCGCACCGCAACGAAGAGTAGCCCCCGCTCACGGCAACTAGAGAAAGCCCACGTGCAGCAACGAAGACCCAATGCAGTCAAAAATAAATAAATTGATTAATAAAAAAGATAAACGGGAACATAATCTGCATAATAGTATTTTTGTATTAAATTATTTGATATGACTATTAGCCATATTTCTGCAAAAACCATCCCACACCATGCTGCTAGAATTTAGCAGCTAAGATTGACCCAACCCTTCATTATGTCACTTCCTTGCTCAAAAGTTAACTATCGGGCTTCCCTGGTGGCGTAGTGGTTGAGAGTCCGCTTGCCAATGCAGGGGACGCGGGTTCGTGACCCGGTTCGGGAAAATCCCACATGCCACGGAGCGGCTGGGCCCGTGAGCCATGGCCGCTGAGCCTGCGTGTCCGGAGCCTGTGCTCCGCAACGGGAGAGGCCACAACAGTGAGAGGCCCGCGTATCGCAAAAAAAAAAAGAAAAAGAAAAAAAAAAAAGTTAACTATCCCCTGCTGAGTAAAAGATAATGTTAAAATGCCCCTAACTTTATATTCAAGGATTTCCACGACTGGGCTCCATCCTGCCCTACCACTCCCAGACATTTTTTTTTTTTTTACTATTTCTCTGTAGAAACTCTCTTCTTAGGCAAAACTACTTTGCTCAGTGTCCCCAAAACATGCGAAACCATGTGATTGTTGCTGACCTTTCATAAGGATAATATTCTTGCCTTTCTCCCAACCCCCATACCTGACTAGGCTACTAGATATGATATTTTCCTCTGTAGACCCCTAGTGGACCCCTTCCTCTTTTTTTATATTAACACAAATACTTTTTTTTTAAAGCCATGCAAGTTTCTCGACATGATTTAGGAAATACCAGTAGTTAACAATGGTTTGGTATTGTGTACCGAAGATAAGAGTGAAGATATCTAGACTGAGTCATATCCATTTACACTCTACCCTTTAAAGTGTACTTACAGCATTTAGATTCTCTTTAAACAGATCTATACAACATAACAAAATGTAAAATAGATTGCCCAATGTTTAAGAAATAGCCATGGTACTTGAGGTAGAAAAAAGCTTTAATCTGTGATGAGTGTTTAGTATATAGTAGAGCTTCAGAGGTCTGGTTGAACTAGGTTTTCTGTGGGTGCGTCCATTTGATTACACTGTTTAACCATGGAGACTTTTGCACCTGTTGCGCACAAAGAAATAAGGCCCTTTGCAAAGGCTGAACAAAGGTTCATTCGTTCATTCCTTTCACAAGATTTCACTGTGCACCTTCTAGGTGCCAGGCACTGTGCTAGGTGACAGATGTACACAGATAAAAGTGTCCTGTCGTAAGGGAGCTCCCTGACATTAGTTCAGGAGACAGGGCTAAGGCTTGTAGCAGAGCTATACCCAAGGGACTCTGTGTCAATGATCCAGTGCCATAATAATGCTAAGTAGCAACCAACCACATAACTTTAGTGGATGAAACAGTAACTGTTAATTTTGGTGGTTGCCTCGGCAGTCCTGCTGATTTTGGTTGGGCTCATTGAAGTGTCTGGGGGTTAGGTGCTACTGGCTGATCTAGGATGGCCTCACCATGTTGATCTAGCTCTGTTTCATGTGTCTCTCATCCTCCAGCAGGTATGTTCTCATGGCACTGGCTTAGACACAAGAGGAAGAGCATGCTCTTGATGATTTTTAAGCTTTTGCTTCAAAATATCCCATTGGTTAAAGCAAGTTGCATGGCTGAGACCAGAATCAGAGTTATATGGCACAGGGCATGGATACAGAGATGGAAGAATTGGGGTTGACATTGCACTCTATCACAGGCTCTGAATACACACACCAGGGGCACCTAATTCAGCCTAGGGAGATGAGGAATGTTTTCTCCAAGAAGATGATGTTGACTTGAGTAGAATTTTGAAAGAGAAGATGGAAGTTAGCTAGGGAATAAAGAAGATGCTTTAAACAGAGCAATCCACATGAGCTATTGCAAGTACTTCCACATTTTTGCCTCATAGATGCATATACCCTTTGCCTGTTAACCTTTTCCCCCTTTCCCATTTTGAATTTAGATGTGAGTTCTACATGTGCAGCAAACTTCTTATGACCATAAGGCAATAAGTGTCAGGTTGAAGGTCTGCAGAAAGATGGCACTTAACAGCATCACTGAGCCACTGTTAAGAGCCCCAACTGGGGCTTCCCTGGTGGCTCACTGGTTGAGAGTCCGCCTGCCGATGCAGGGGACATGGGTTCGTGCCCTGGTCCGGGAAGATCCCACATGCCACGGAGCGGCTGGGCCCGTGAGCCATGGCCGCTGAGCCTGCAGGTCCGGAGCCTGTGCTCTGCAACGGGAGAGGCCACAACAGTGAGAGGCCCGCGCGTACCGCAAAAAAAAAAAAAAAAAGAGCCCCAACTGACTATGCCCAGACTTCCTGTCATATGAGTCAGCACCAGAAACTCCTGTAAAATCCCCTGAAGAATTTCCTGGTTCAGTGTCCCACACTCCACCCCTTTCTTCCTTCAATCAAAACTCCCATTTGTTCAGTCAAGCTGACTCCAGATGCTTTGCATCATTTGCAGAAATGGTGACACTATTTATCTCCAGAATGACATTTCTAAATTTCTAGAATTTCAGGTGCCCTCGACAAGACAACACCCCTCCCCTGACCTCATCACTGTGAAGAGTAAAGGTGGGCATATCTTGGATGCTCCTGGAAGGTCCTTCATACCTCCGTTTCCTCAGTATTCACAGTTCGGCCACCGTTATCTGCCTTCAGACCCTCATTATCTGTTATCATTATTCCCTTTACCCTGGTTTATGCTAGTCACACAAGAAGCCCCAGGATTCTAGATCATTCATTATCCCTTGCATTTCATCCCCAATGGTCCTGTACATTCTGTTTTCTAACCCCATTTCCTACCCTCTTCATCTCCTGAAACTCTCAGGAATTGGTTGTTGGGATCAGCAAAATCCCTCTTTTCTAAAAATCTCTGAATTTTTCCTTCTCCTTGCTCTAAAGGAAATCTGGGTCTCCTCTGAGGACAGTGATTCCCCTGCAGCCCTCTAAAGTGGTGGTTGTTTTTTGCCCACACCTTGCAGTGGAATAGGTTTCGTCTTTGTCCTTTTTTTTTTCCTCTGTTTTCCTTATTGCTGCTTCCAGACCATTCTGCTTCCCTCCTTCCCCAAGTGTCCAGCTTTGATTCAGATGTTAGCCAGACTATGCTACCCTCATTGCCATCACGTGGCCACTATCACTCTCCAACCCTGCTCCCACATAACCTCAGTATCCTTACAGATGATGCTTCCAAAACACTAATTTCTAAAATCCCTGACCGCCTCTCCTCCAAAAAGTTTGTCCTCCATTGTAGCTCAGTTATTCCCTTTGTGTCCTGGTTTCACCTCTTATCTCACTTAGGTTCTGTGGTCCGTTATAATGATCACTCCTTCGAATATAACCTTGGTTCCCTTTCCCCTCTCTCGCGCTTCATTGTACTTTTCTGACAGAACACAAGCCTTAATAAAATCTAACCCTCCACCTATGCACGTGCAAGTGGGCAGCTGAACATGACTGGAAGATTCACAAACTTCTGCTAACTGCTCTCACTTTAAGTGTATGACCACTCACCTTAAAAAGGCCTCCAATGTCACTCATCAATTCTACTTACAGTATCCTAGCACAGTCATTAACCCATTCTCACAGATGGCCATTCCATACCTTCCCCTCTTTTCAAACTTTTCATAACTTCTTCCCCATCCTAAGAGGACAACCTTGTCTCCTAGTTCACTGAGAAAATAAAAATAAGAAGAGAAAGTCCACAAGGTTCCCACCTCCCTGCGTCCAGGCTCATCTAGTCTGCCTTCCCTCCTATCAATAATGATGAATGGAATGTGCTCCTAACTTGGGCCAGCTCCTCCACTTGTGTACACCTGATTCCATCACTCCAACCATTCTCCTCTCTCTCCTGGATCATTTCCCTCAGCAAATAAACACACCGTTATTTCTCTCATCTTCAAAAACAACAACTGTCTCTTGATCTCACTTCTCTTTCCAGCTACGGTCCCATGTCTCCTCCCCTTCAGACAATGAGAATTGGCTATTTTCCCATCTCCAAACCTTTCCTCCCATCATGCTTATGACTCCACAGAATGTCCCCCTGTCAAGGTTATGAATGACATCCAAATTGCTATATCTAATGGTCAATATCTATCCTTAATCTGTCTGAAGCTTTAAACACGATTGGTTACTCCTTTCTCCCCAGAACACTTTCTTCTCTTGGCACCACATGCACTTTGTTTTCCTCCTATCTTGCTGGCGACTCCTTGGTTTCTTTTGTCCTCTTCTCCAACTGCTCACTCTTCCTGAGGGCTCTTATCCAGCCCTGTGGCTCTCTATGTTGATGATTCTCAAATATACATTTCCAGCCCAGACCTCTCCTTTGAATTCTATATATGTATGCATATACATATATCCAACTGCCTGATCAACATTCCCACTTGGTTGTCCAATAGGCATCTTGAACTTAACACATCCAGAATCAAATTCTTGATTTCTACACCAAAGCCTAATTCTTCCCATTTTTGAAAATGGCAACCATATACTTGAGTCAGCCTTGACTCCTCTCTTACTCTCATTTCCACATCTGGTCCATCCGTGAATTATCTGACTCTACCTTTAAAATATATGTTTTAATAGATATTTTAGAATCCACTACCTCCACTGCTACTACCCTGGTCTGAGACAATGGCCTCTTGCCTAGCCTCCTGGCTGACCTCCCAGCTTCTGTCCTTGACCCTCTTAGGGTTTATTCCCCTCACTGTAACCCAAATGATCCCTTAGAATATGTCATTCCTAAACTTATACCCTCCAGTAGCTTCCCATTTCACCCTAAGTCAGAGTCAAACTCCAACTAATAAGGTCTACTGCGTTCTTACACCGTTTGTCCCATCCTGCCTTTGCTACCTTGCAACCTCCTCTCTTATACTCTCCTTGCTAACTCACTCTGATCAGTCACACTGCTTTCCTTGTGATTCCTGGCTTAGCACCTCTGCACTTGCCTGTTCCTTTTGCCTAGAATGGTCTTTCCTCAGGTATTTTCCTCACCTCCTTGAGGTCCTCGCCAAAATGTTACTTTCCCTGACCTTTCTATTAAAAATTGGAAAACGGAGTTCCCTGGTGGTCCAGTGGTTAAGACTCCATGCTTCTAATGCAGGGGGCCTGGGTTTCATCCGCGGTCAGGGAACTAGATCCCACATACATGCTGCAACTAAGAGTCTGCATGCCGCAATGAAGATCCTGTGTGCCACAACTAAAATATGAATAAATACATTTAAAAAAATTGGAACAACCCCACCCCTGGTCACAATTTCTTCTTTCCTTATTTTTCTCTATAGCGCTTATCACAATCTGATATACTACACATTTATGTGTTTGTCCCCCACCCAACAGAATGCACGCTCCACAGACACAGAGAATTTTGCCTGTTTTGTTCACTGCTGTTTTCAGGGCCTAGAGTAGTGCCTGGAGTGTAAGAGACACCCAACAAGTATTTCTGGAATTTACTGCATGAAGAAGATTATGATGGAGAGTACAGAAACAACAGCACTTGAAAACAATACTTAATGGCATACCAAGTTTTCATCTTGCCTATAATGAGCTCCACTGAAGCATTTCCAGCAGAAAGGGGATAGGGATCAGATCTGTACAGTGAAAGATCACTCTAGCTGTAGGGTAGAGCAAAGACTGGAGGGGTGGGGGTGGGGGTGGAGGGAATAGTTGAGGGGCTGTTGGCAGAGATTCAAGCAAGGAAAATTGAGAGTCTGAGCAAAGGCAGAGGCTATGGACATAAAGGGAAAGGGAGCAAATTTGACAGTTACTTCGGGGTAGAACAGACAGACCTTGGTGATCAATGTGATACACGGAATACAGCCCAACAGAAGACACCCTTTTATTCTACCCAGATGTCATCCCCAGAAACTCCTTGACTGGGCCATCATGGATCACCTGCAGCAGTCTCCATTGATTTTTGAAAGCCTGGAGGCAGAATCCTCAGATCACATCCTGTCCTGATTCCAGGTGAGGCATCATCCAACAATGTCAAGCTCCTGAACCACCAAGAACTTACAAGTTTGGGCTCTACAAGGAACTCCTGGCTCTATTTCCCATTTTCTCACCCACTCTGACCTGTTAAGGAGACTAAAGCAAGAACAAACAAGAAACTTAAAACCGTGTTTACCTTTTACCTCCTAATGACCTACCTTAATTCAGCTTGTTCTCCCAGTGTTGACTGAAATAGATACTTCTAATACAGAGATAAGGGCTATCCTGTTGTCAGGGGATCCCCACCCAGGTGTCCTCCCTCAGGGCCCAGCTCAAGGAAGCAAGTTCTACTGAAGGCAGTTGTCCATTTGATAATAGGATTTACAGCAACCAAGATTCCCTTCCTGGCATACTTCTTCAGAAGGTCTTGGCTCCCTAGGATGCTAAGGTCCAACTAACTGCTACAGTCTACAGATGCTTAGCCAAAACAGAAAGCTCCAGTCCTCCAGAATTCATTCTTTAAACCCAGCTGCTTAGCCAGTACCCTAGTTGGGACTGACACCAGGCTTTGGTAAGCCACACAGGGCTGGTGAACAATGGAGTGAGTGTAACGTCACTCAAGTTTCAGGCGTTCACATCCACATTGCAGGCTGATGCATACTGAGTGAAATGAGGAGTGCTGGAGCCCCTATGTGAAAAGGAACGCGAGGAAAGCTGGACTGTGGACAGGAAAGACAGGTAGCCAAGCACAGCAGTTAAGAAACTCCAGTCCTAGTACACAAGGAGTGGTGGTCTGCGTGAAGGTAGCAGGAATGGGTAGTGTCACCAGCATAGAAATCCTTCTTGATCTCTTGAGAAAATCAGACTCTGGTTCAGGGGCTGACCAAGGATTTCTTCACCATTCAGATGGGTCCCCAGACTGTAAAGATCCAAGAGCGAGACTGATGGAGCTCAGAGCTCTGCTGTATAGTGGTCCCTGGGAGACAGCTCTCGCCACAAAATCACAGTTTGAGAAGCACCTGAAGTGCATGCAGACTTTTCTAAGGATCCTTAACTTAGGACCCCTTGAAATTGGATGATTTGCAAATGTGCGTTTTTCTAGAGAGAAGGGCTTTATCTTTCATCATATTCTCTGAGACTCAAAAAGAAAGGGACTGGAGGAGCCGGGCGTCCCGGGCGAGGGGCAGGCGGCTGTACCGGCCCCGGCAGCCGCGAGCGGTGCGGCCCGGGCCCGGCGGGAGTCGCCAGCGAGCCGCCGCCGGCTTCATTCATTCCCGCGGCTCCGCCTCCTTTCCCGGGCTCAGGCGGCGCGCCCGAGAGGATGGCATTCCCTGTGGATAGGCTGGATAATTGCAGTCATGAGGAAATGGAAAATTCTGCTGAAGATTACATGTCAGATCTCAGGTGTGGGGACCCTGAAAATCCTGAATGTTTTTCTCTTCTCAATATTACGATTCCTATGAGCCTGTCAAATGTAGGCTTTGTACCTCTCTATGGTGGAGGTCAGACCCAGAAAGTTCTTGCTCTTTCTGCAGCCGAGGACTCACTCACAGCTGTGGCACTTTACCTTGCTGACCAGTGGTGGGCTATTGATGATATTGTGAAAACGTCTGTCCCTTCTAGAGAGGGACTTAAGCAGGTGAGAACTCTTGGGGAGAGAGGGGTTCTGTATGTTCTGAATCGAATTATTTACAGAAAGCAGGAAATGGAGAGAAATGAGATCCCATTCCTGTGTCATAGCAGTACTGATTATGCTAAGATTCTGTGGAAGAAAGGAGAGGCCATTGGGTTTTATTCAGTTAAGCCTACAGGAAGCCTATGTGCCTCGTTTCTTACCCAAAGCTACCAACTGCCAGTTCTTGATACAATGTTCATAAGAAAGAAATATAGAGGCAAAGACTTTGGGCTTCATATGCTGGAGGAGTTTGTTGATTCCTTCACAGAAGATGCACTTGGCTTGTGGTATCCACTGACCTCTCTCACGTACATAGCTTGCAACCAGTACTTTGAAAAATATCCAGGAGACCATGAACTGCTTTGGGAAGTTGAAGGTGTTGGACACTGGTACCAGAGAATACCAATCACTGGAGCATTCAAAGAGAAACATTTAAAACTACGGCAGTTTCTCAAAATGAAGCTAAAAGACCTGTGTCTGGAGAATATAAACAGTCTTGCATCTGTTCCAGACTATGAAGCAGGAGCTGAAGACAGTCTGTCTAGTGAGATGCAGCTAACTATTGATTCTCTAAAAGATGCCTTTGCAAGCACTTCTGAAGGTCACGATAAAACACCTGTTTCCACTCGTACTCGAAGTAGTCATCTAAAGCGGCCAAAGATTGGAAAACGGTTTCAGGATTCTGAATTTAGTAGTTCTCAAGGGCAAGATGAAAAGACTCCCCAGACTTCACCTACAGCTTCAGTGAAGAAATTGGAGTCTATGGCACGAACATCAGAGAGCTCAGAAGAATTCTTGGAAGAAGAACCCGAACAGACTGTGATTGAATTTGAGGATGAAAGTAGTGATAAAAATGTTCGACCAGCACCAGAAACCCAGCCAGGCCTGGAAAAGCAAGAAGGTGAAAAGGAATCTGAATTAGAGCCTATGAATGGTGAGATAATGGATGATACTCTTAAGACTTCACATATAACAGAAGAGGAGGACTCCACTAGTGAAGTTTTAGGTGAAGAATTAAAATTGCAGTCTTTTAATTCCAGTGAAGACTCCACGAATCTTGTTCCACTGGTGGGAGAATCTTCAAAATCTCCTGAGGCTGTTGTACAGGGTAAGACTTCACGTGTAACTGACTCAGAAATGTTGCTAGATGAAGGCCCATCTGATGACAAGGGACACATGGAGACAGGCTGCCTCTAGTTTCAAGAAAGAAAGCACATTGTGGGAGTTCAGACAATGTGGCTACTGTCCCAAATGAAGAACGGGCCGACAGTGGTTTTCCAAACTCCGTGATAACTGAATTTTCTGAAGAATCGATTCCTGAAAATGTATCACCCAACACTACCGCCTCATTGGAAGACCAGGGTGAGGAGGGGGTAGCCGAGCCCCAGGAAACATCTCCAGCTCTTCCTCAGAGCTCTCTAATAGAGGTTGAACTTGAAGATGTGCCATTTTCACAGAATGCAGGACAGAAGAACCAGTCAGAGAAGCAGTCTGAAGCATATTCTGAGCAACTGGATCAGTTGACACAATCAACAGAGAAGACTGTGGATAGCAGCTCAGAGGAGATAGAAGTGGAAGTGCCTGTGGTCGACAGGCGGAATTTAAGAAGAAAGGCCAAAGGGCACAAAGGACCTGCAAAGAAGAAAGCCAAGCTGACCTGAATGAGGAAGAAATGCGGATGACAAATCCTCTTCTTTGTAACATAATTGTTGTTTTTAAAATATGGCAGTTCATAAATAGCATGGGGGACAGGACAAAAACTCCAAATTTTCAATTTGAACTTATTTATGATGCTGCTTTTCCCTCCCCTGTAGGACCTAGGATTCACCGTTCTTTTTAATTTTTCAGGCTATTTTGTGTAAATACAATTTTTTAAATTTTTATTAACCATGTTTCGATTCGGAAACCAGATCATACTATATTTTCTTTAGCAGTTGGGGATATCTGACCATTAATATTTCAGAAAATATAAATTTAAAAACGTGAAAGTAGTAGGGTTTCCATCAATTGTAAGGATCACAGAAATCTTTTATACTAAGGGTTTTAATAGTAATCTTGGTGAAGGTTCTAGAAGTTTTATCTTAAATTTCAAAACTAATCACCATTTTTTAAAATGTAGGCATGCTTAAACAAAAATGTCAGTAAATTAGGATAAATGCAACTTCAACTAAATGAGAGCACAAATCTGGAAATTTATGGTCAAAGGTTTATGAAGGTGGCATTTTGGCCTCTTAGTTCTTAGTTGTAGGTGCAATTTCTTCCTTTGACTTCAATGTCTGCGGAAAGGCACAAACAAGATCTGTTTCCAGTTCACTCTTGATAACATCTGATATTAACAGTACTGCTAGGGGTTTAACTCTGGCCTGTAGGCACTCATATAATTATTTAAAATTTCATTTGAATCTGGGGACTGTACTTTTGTCCTCACCCAGTTAACATGTATACTTTAGAAGTGTGAGAACCCTTCCTAAGGCTCCTCCTTAAACCTGTCACTGCCTTTATTCTAGAATCTTCATTATATTCCCCTTTCATCCACTTCCCTAACTCATGGAGTGATTCCTGTCAAAAGATCTTTCTGCCTGCCTGCCAGCTTATGCCCTTCGCTTCCATTTTTGGTAGGTTTGGAACTGCGCCCCACAATCTTAGACCTAGATGGCAGGAATAAGCTGCCCTAGGGGCCATAGTTACAAGAGCTTAAATCAGATTGGAGGCTTCCTTTGTCCCTTTTGGCTTGCTTGTTCTTGATTGGTTCCGTGTGGACAGGTTACAATCTAGCCTGCGTGTACATTGTGGTTGCCTTTGCCTGCGCAACACAAAGGCCTTTGCCTGGGTAAACTAAAACCAAAAACATCCTCAATTGTTTATTTTTGTATAACTATTTAAAAATGAACAAAATGGTTATTCTTAGAATCCAAAGAGAAAAACTTGTCATTCACATATTCCCCATTTCTATTAGCGGCAAAATCATTTGTTAAAATCTAATTATAGGGCCTCCCTGGTGGCGCAGTGGTTGAGAGTCCGCCTGCCGATGCAGGGGATATGGGTTCGTGCCCCAGTCTGGGAGGATCCCATATGCCGCGGAGCGGCTGGGCCCGTGAGCCATGGCCGCTGAGCCTGCGCTCCGCAATGGGAGAGGCCACAACAGTGAGAGGCCCGCGTACCGCAAAAAAAAAAAAAAAAAAATCTAATTATAAGGAAGGTTCTGCTTCTGTTATCCTGAAGTAATTGTATCATACTGGATAGTAAATCCCAAGGAACTAGCCTTTCTTTTCCTTAGTGTCTGTGTGTTCTAAAACTTCTAAATCTACAATTTAGAAAAGATGTTACATTATTCAGAATAGCAAGACTTACTCAAGTACTTACAGTTGTTTTCTTGGTAGTTTCTTTTTTCTAATTTTTAAAAAAATTTTTAACAGTAGTAATTAAACCTATTATTTTGTGATTGTTTCCTGGTCTGTATTTTGAAATTCCTTCCCTTTTCCCTAATTTCATTGGTGAAGATGTGTTTAGATATTGAATTTGTTTAGACACTGATTTTGTTTAAGGCACAAATAATCACATTGGTTGTACTTTCAAGACAGACTTAAAAAAATAAACAGAATTGAAAACAAAAACAAAAACAAAACAAAAAAAAGAAAGGGACTGGATCTGTACAACCTTAACTGCACTTTCCAAAATGGTAGCATTAGCCACATTTCAAGTGTTCAATGTCCACAAGTGGTAGTTGCCACTGTATTTGTGCAAAAACGTTCCTCACCACAGAAAGTTCTATTGGACAGTGCTGCCTTAAAGAAATGGTCCATGGTCATGTAGGAAGGTAACATTACCTGATGAGTAAGCCTGGGCTTTGAACACAGACCTGGGGTTGAGTCCAGATTTTGCCACTATAAACCATGTAACTGTGGATACATTATTTAGCTTCTTCAAACCTCTATTCCATCATCTAGAAATTATGAAATTTACCTCCTAAGGCCATGGCAAAGACAATGTGATAACCCAAATAAGTGTGAAGTATAGTACTTGGTTTGTCGCAAGCTGTGAAGGAGCAGTAGCTACAATGATCTTCTTTCATAATCTTCACGCTCCATAATTCCTTTTTGGAAATGCCCTCTGTTTTGGATACCCTGAGTCTTCAATTAATTACCTATTTCTTTTTTTCTTTTTTCTTTTTGGCTGTGCCACACAGCATAGGGGATCTTAGTTCCCCAACCAGGGATTGAACCCACACCCCTTGCATTGGGAGCGTGAAGTCTTAATCACTGGACTGCCAGGGAAGTCCCATGAATACCTATTTCTTAAGGACTGCTTCCAGCCAGACTTTCCAGAAGTTCTTCCTAACTGACTTATGAATCACAAATTAAAGAGGCTAAGATCTGTGGTATTACACGTAAGGAAGGAGGTGGGATGGCTACTTGTACTGAGCACTGTGGGAGGTGCTTCATTAATCATTAAGAACACTGTGTTTGGGATTTCCTTGGTAGCACAGTGGTTAAGAATCTGCCTGCCAATGCTGGGGACAGGGGTTTGCTCCCTGGTCCAGGAAGATTCCACATGCCGTGGAGCAACTAAGCCCGTGTGCCACAACTACTGAGACTGTGCTCTAGAGCCCGCGAGCCACAACTACTGAAGCCCGCGTGCCACAACTACTGAAGTCGGCGCGCCTAGAGCCCATGCTCTGCAACAAGAAAAGCCACCGCAATGAGAAGCCTGTGCACCGCAACAAAGAGTAGCCCCCGCTCGCCACAACCAGAGAAAGCCCGCGCACAGCAACGAAGACCCAACACAACCAAAAAAAAAAGATCACTGTATTTGTCACAGAATTATATGCAAATGCAATAAGGAAAAATTGGAAACAATCTAAACGTCTGTCAATAGAATCCTGGAATACTGGCATATGATAAATCCATTCAAAGTAATGTCTCCCGTAAATATGTGTTGAGATGGGTAAATGCTCACAATATAATGTGAGTAAAAAAAGCAGATCTAACCCCCACAACCCAGCCTCCATTAGAGACACCTGTATAAACGTGTGCCAGGAGACATGTCAAAAATATTCAGTCATAGTTCCAAACTACGAACAACTCAAATGTCCATTAACATGAGCATGGACAAACTGTGGCATATTTACACATGGAATATTACACAGTAATTTAAAAAAACCCATAACTGTATGTAACAATGTGATGAAACTTACAAGGATAAAATGAAATGAAAAAAGCAAATCTCAAAAGAATACATGTGCTATAATTCTACCTAGAAAGAGGTCAAATTGGGGAAAATTCGATTGTACTGCTTAAGGTGATAAACTATATGGAAGAATAAGGAGCTGCTTACCTTGGAAGTGGTCACCTCTGAATAATGAGGGAAGGTGGGGGGACGTGAGAGTGAAGGGATACTGAGGCAGCTTTGGCAATGTTCTGTTTTTTGGGTGTTTTTTTTTGGAGTGGTAGTTCCTTTATATGATTTGTTAAATTGTACCTTTATACCTTAATTTTAATTTCATAATTTAAAATGTTTTAAAGACTAAGGAAAAATAAATACAAAATGATATTTTCAGTGTGATCCCAATTATACAGATTTCTGCAGGCACGGGAAAACGGTCAATGGTGCTCTTCTCTCGGCAGCAAAATGGAAAGAGATGTGTGTTGTCTTCTTTACACATTTTGTATTTTTCAAATTTTTTATAATTAACAAGTATTACTTTTATAGTAAGAATAAAAGCAGAACTACCAACTGCCCAGTTTTGCTCTTCAATTTACATCTCTGCAATGGAGTCACTTCGAGGAAGAGAAATTTCTCTTCCACCTGCTAGAGAGAAACAGGAAGGAAGAGAAGGCCACACGACTGAAATCAATACAAGGCACCACCATAGGTCTGGTTATTTGTGCTTATGATAAGGCCTTAGGGGGCTCAGCTGATGGAAACTAGCAAATACACTGCCTAGATTATCCCAGAACTCACACAACTCTGCCTGTTCTCTCTTTCAAGGCCTTGGAAAATAAGCCAACAGCTGAGAAAGAAAAAAAGAGGTGTTATTATGATTCTATAATAACTACCACTTTTAAACTCATTATTGTCGTAATATTGTGTTAGGGGTGTTATATGCATGAATCCAATCCTAACATTCACAAGAATTCCATTAGGTGAACATATATTTTACACTGATATTTTACACCTTATTTTACAGTGATATTCTAGGGCTCAGAGAGGTGGAATGACTTGCCCAGATGTCTGGCTCCAAAATCAGTCGCTTTTACACTCCACCACAATTTACCTTTATTCCTGTACATGTTGTAAAAAGAGTTTCCTCATCTTTTTTTTCCTTCCTCATAGACAAGATGAGCCAAGAGAAATGCTGGTTCTATTTTCCCCAGGGAGTGACAGTTCATTTAATTCCAACAATAAACTCGCCTCCAGGAAGAAAGGACTATATAAAGGTCTGTGTGAATTACACAGTGATTATGAAATTAATAATGTGACAAATCCAGTGGCTGAATCTATGACTACCTGACATAGTCCAAGAATATACAGTGTAAGAGGCTCTTTGCCGCCCACGAAAGAGAAGTCAGTTTGTGCCTGTGCTACACTATAGGCTACTTCTCTTCTGGATCCCCCCTCTCTATGAAAGGGACTAAATATTTATCGAATGGTTTCTGAGTTAATCAGTGTCCTGGAAGCTATACAGGCTATTTTTCGTGGCTGACTCAAGGCTTGGGAATTCTGGTGTGTTGCTTTATATAATCTGGCCTTTGACCTGAAGACTTCCCTTTAGTGATCTGCATATTTTCGCCTGTACAATCATCCCTTCCTCTGTATCTGCAAGGGAATTGGTTCCAGGATCCTCACTGATACCATGCTCAAGTCCCTTATACAAAATGGTGTAGGGCTTCCCTGGTGGCGCAGTGGTTGAGAGCCCGCCTGCCAATGCAGGGGACACGGGTTTGTGCCCCGGTCCGGGAAGATCCCACATGCCGCAGAGCGGCTGGGCCTGTGAGCCGTGGCCGTTGAGCCTGCGCGTCCGGAGCCTGTGCTCCGCAGCGGGAGAGGCCACAACAGCGCGAGGCCCACATACCGCAAAAAAAAAAAAAAAAAGGTGTAGTATATGCATATAACCTATACACATCCTCCTGTATACTTTAAATCATCTCGAGATTACTTGTAATACAATGTAAATGCTATGTAAATAGTTGTAAATACACTGTAAATGCTATATTAATAATTGCCTGTGCCTGGCAAATTCCAGTTTTGCTATTTGGAACTTACTGGAAAAAAATTTTTCCAAACGTTTTCAATAGAGGTTGTTTGAATCCTCGGATGTAGAACCTAGGGATAAGGAGAGCCAACTGTACTTTGTGTCTACGATTAGATAACAGGCCATCATGACAAGCTGTAACTTCCTGAAGCATTCTTTATTTAGTTATTTTTGGACATTTTATAATTTCTTTTCTCTTTGGAATATTTTGTAAATGGCAACTAAAACCCATTTTTAACGAACACCTATAAACACACCAGTTTTAAAAATAAGGAAGCAAAAAAATGATTGCCCAAACTCTGAGGTCACTGACATTGCTTTTGGAGAAAGGTATAACAACCACCAAATGCTTGCCACCTCCCAGCCCCTTTCAGAGAAAAATGTCTGTGGTTCCTATGCACTGGGGGGGGGTCATGGTTTTTTAAAATAATTTTTATTCAATTTATTTAATAAATTGAATTAATGATTTTTAATTAACTAATTAATTTATATTAATTTATTTAATAACTTGGGTGACTGAGTTTTTTAAGTTTAAGTTTTTTTCGTTTTTTGGTTGTGTTGTGTTTTCGTTGCTGCATGTGCGCAGGCTTTCTCTAGTTGTGGCGAGCGGGGGCTACTCTTCGTTGCAGTGCGCGGGCTTCTCACTGCGGTGGCTTCTCTTGTTGCAGAGCACGGGCTCTAGGTGTGTGGGCTCAGTAGTTGTGGCTCGCAGGCTCTAGAGCGCAGGCTCAGTAGTTGTGGTGCACGGGCTTAGTTGCCCCGTGGCAGGTGGGATCTTCCCGGACCAGGGCTTGAACCCATGTCCCCTGCATTGGCAGGTGGACTCCCAACCACTGCGCCACCAGGGAAGCCCTAAGTTTAATTTAATTGAAATAAAAATTCACCTAAACTGAGTCACTTTGCTATAGAGCAGAGACTGGCACAACGTTGTAAATCAACCACACTTCAATTAAAAAATATATATATATATATATATATTTTAAAATTCACCTATTGGGACTTCCCTTGTGGCGCAGTGGTTAAGAATCCACCTGCCAATGCAGGGGACACAGGTTCAATCCCTGGTCTGGGAAGATCCCACGTGCCGCGGAGCAACTAATCCCACGCGCCTAGAGCCTGTGCTCCACAACAAGAGAAGCCACCGCAATGAGAAGACCGCGCACCACAACGAAGAGTAGCCCCCGCTCACCACAACTAGAGAAAGCCTGCGCGCAGCAACAAAGACCCAACGCAGCCAAAAATAAGTAAATAAAAATAAAATTTAAAAATAAAAATTCACCTATTGTTTTACACTCACTACAATCATGTAAAGTAGCTCAGAGTAGTTGTGTGACTTGCCCAAGTACACACAGCTAGTAAGAAGATATAATTTTTCATGATAACTTGTTTCTTATTTTCTTGAGGGGGAAATTTCTTTTCCCGTACCCCAACTAAATGCCAATACATATGTGTCCTCCCATAAAACGAGTTATTACATCTACGTAGTACCTCTAGTTACTACCTCCTGCAAGAAGGGTGAAGATGTTGAATAAGACACAGAGGCCAAAAAAAATGTTTCCTCCCTAAATCCAGTGGAGTGAGCAGGAAGGTGGAATCCAGAAATCGCTTCCAGGTTTTCTCCTCTTTTTGCAGCAGAGATAAGAACAAGGTTTCACATTGTGTCCATTTTGGCTGTCATTGTCCTGCGATTTCCCTATCAACCTCATCTACTTCTGGGGTCCCTTTTCTTTTTCCACTTTGCCCTAAGGTAGTTAACCTATTCCGCTGCCTTCAAGGGATCTACATTCCAGGATCGCCTCCCAGTGGTGGGAGAGAATGCTTCCGCCTTTGCTTCTCCAGGCCCCGCCCATTCAAGCAGAGTCTCCCCACCCCTTGAGTATCTCAGGGTTAAAGCTGCTAATATCAAGTCTCTCTGGGAGCGATGTTTTCTTAACCCTGTCTTGGAAGGTGGGTAATTTTTTGCCAGAGGAAGAAGGCAGTGGAATTTGCTTTGAGTAGGGATGGTTATGCAAGATGCAAGGAGGAGGAGGAAGCTGAGAGGAGAGTTGGTGAGTCAGAGGAGAAAAGCTGCACAACTTGGCTAGCAGTGAGCCTTTAGAGCAGTGGGGAAGCCTAAGCCATTAACAAGGTAAGGAGAGAATTTTCTCTACACCTCCAAAGCAGGGCCATTATTCCCAGGTTCTTGGAGCGGAGTATCAGATAACCTGGGGCAACTAAGCTGGGGATTTTCTGGGCGATGGCGGAGGGGAGGTGTTGGTGCGGGGTTGAATCAGAATCACCAGGATAATCTTCCCCGAAAAGCACGAGCTGCCTGCCAGCAGCTCCCCTCTCCCCACCCAGCTCTATCCCTAAAAGAGTAAGAAAGAGCCTAGAATGTGAGTAGGGCTATTCTGACGTATATTTTTGTAGCTAGTCCCCGTGACGTGTTTTACTCATTCAGATGCTGGCTTCGGACCTCAGTGTCTGTACTTCTTGCAGCTTCTCCTCTGCTCAGGTGTTGGGGAGTGGGGACCGGAGGTGCTGGGAGCTACAGTTTCTGTAGCTCAGGTAAGATTTAGTGTGATAACTGAATTCTCAGACCTGGGACCCAAAAGATCCGGGTCTGATCAGGCAGGGCTATTTCTATCGTTGAGTCAATTAATTAAAGTTCACTTATCCTGAAACACAGAGGTGTGGCTCATCACTGTTCTATATATTTAATCGGACTGTTGTGATTAGCGTGGCTAAAAGGGCTTTCAAAGTTGTGGAGCACTGTTCGGATGTAAAATAAGACTAAATTTGAGACCAGTGAGTCAGCCAAGGTAGAAGAGACTTCTATCTTGTAAGGCTGTGGATAAGTCTGGAACTTCTAATTGGAAGTTAAATACTTTTATATGTGCAAAATAAAAAAATATCTTGTCCTGCTTTCCTTACCCAGGTCAATGAGGGCACCTCAAATAGTAAAAAACACGCTACAAATGTTTGTTCATTCCGTCATTCATTCAATAGATGTTTCTTGAGCCCCTACTAGACGCCAGGCACTGTCGTTGTTACTAGAGACACAGAAATTGCAAAGACCTTCAGTCTAGTTAGAGCTTGTTATTGTATGGATACCCTTTGCCCAGGTGCTTATCTCACAGGTTTCCAGGTTCTGCAGCTATATGTGTGGATGCAGGTCTCCCAGATCCAGCTCTCCTCTCTCTCTGTGCAAATGTCTTCTGCCATCTCTAATTTCTGGGTTTGGGGGCATAATCTCACTGGGAAATATAAATTAGAAATTTGTCAGCGGCTGGAATCCAGGGCTCTTAAATTGATGTATGTTTGGTTTTTTCCTCAGAATTCATCATTTTGTTTCTAATAGGCTACACGATATGGACTTGAGGGTCATCTATAATTCAGCCCTCTGTAATCAGGCTGCTGGGTGAGGTCACCCATCCTGGTGCCTCACAGTCCCTGTGCCTGAAGTAGGTGCTATGTCACTACCACCCTTTCGTGATGTTTTTCAGGACAGCAGTGGATGAGGAGGAGAGCTGAGGGGGAGAAATGAGAGACAGAAGAGAGGCCACTTACTATCGAGACCAGGCTAGCACATTCAGGATTAGATAACAGGGAGGGCAGGTTCCAGCATGCAATCAAAGAGCCGAAAAAGAACACTCAGGAAGGTGGACTGGGGCCTCTGAGATGCAAATCACTTCACAGATGGCTCATAAATGCTTCCTGACCCCAAGGACTACAGAGGAGGTTAATGGAGGACAGCTGGGGAGAGGTGATGGTTAGAATAGAGGAAACTGCCATGAAAAGCCTTGAGTTTCCTTCTCTTCCCGGAGCCACCTCTACCACTGATTACAGGGACTGCAGGGATAAGCTTTCCCTGAGACACACCCTAAAGTGTCCCCTGACTGTTCTCATCAGCCCCATCATGGGTTGCTTGGATCCAGGTTGTGTCTAGATGCCAGCGACAAGAGATGGGACTCACTTTACAAAAGCATACTTTCTTTCTGGCCAGGGAAATTGCTCGTGGAAAGAAAAAGCAGAGAAAGAAGTCGGAGGGTTTCCTTGGGAATTCCTGAGAACCGTGGTCAATTAAAGCCTGAGGACAACTGGGGGTGAGTTCAAAGGCCAGGCTCCAGCTCTGGGAGAGAATGGGCATGAGGCCAGGAGCTACTGGCAGGCACAGGAGGCTCAGAGCATGCTAGCCCTCACAAACACTGAGTTGGCCCAAAGCCAGACAGGGGGAGGGAGGACGTACTTTTGAAAGGTCTACGTTGCTAGTCCCTAGGAAATGTTAGCTGTTTCCTGAGCCGATGATAGGCCCTGCATATAAAATTGTACCCTTATAATCGTACACAGGTCAAGTTCTTTCCTCTCTCTTTTGCTCCATTATTTCCTATCTTTGTTCCAAACTTTTCCTCATACTCATACTGCCTTTGGGAGAAGATCTCTTTCTTGCTAGTCATTTCCTCAATACTTGGGGGGCTGGGGGTGGGTGGGTATTCTTGAGCCATTGTCAAAAATGGCTTAGTTTCTAATCATTTCCTCTTGGGCTCAAGTTTAAAAGAATAGGAACATATCTTAGCTGGCCCCATTCTAACCTTCAGGGCCAAGACAAGGATTACCATTCATTGACATTTTCCTGGCATATAGCAAAGTGGGGTTTTTTTTGGCACCTAGGAGAGATGATCCTCACTGGATCTTTTGGCACACGTGCAGGAAATGCATTGTTGTAACGAATGAAAGAGAGGGGTTTCTGGGCCGTTGCCTCTCAAGGTTTGGTTGAGGTCATTACACACTTCCTAGAAGGTTCAGGGGACTTCCAAGGGAAGTCCATGGGCTGGCAAAGCATGCTGTACCTCTTCAGGAAGCAGGCTATAAACCCCAAGAGTCACATCTGTGACTGCCCAATTCCTCCTCTAAAATTTACTCTCTAGAATCTCTGGACTTCTAGACACACAGAATGGTTTATGACCAGTATGCAGGCCGTCTGGACAACAGATACCAAAGGTACACATACCCATACTCTTTGTTTGATTCAGCAATCCCACTTCTGGGGAGTAAGCTTACATACTTACATAATGATGTATGAACATAAAGGTCATTACTGAAATTTTTGAAATGGCGAAAGACTGGAAACAACCCAAAAGCTCATCAGTGTGGATACTGGTTAAATAAATTGTGGTACATCTATACAATAAAATTCTACACAGTGGTAAAAAGGAATGAGGAAATGATTTACGTACTCCCATGGAAAGCTCTCCAAGGCATATTGTTAAGTTAACAAAGCAAGTTGCAGCACAGTGTGGATAACTTGCAACTTCTTGTGTTATAAAAAGGGGAAAAATTAAGAATACATATACATTTGAATTTTCTTGTGTACACATAAAGCAACTGAAAGGACACATTAAAAAATGAACCCAGTTGCTATTTGGGGGCAAGTTGGGAAATGGGCAGATGGAGGGCGGGTGTTGGAAGTATATATTTCACTGTATAGTGATGATAAAACACCAGCTTGTAGATAAATACTAGCTGTCAGTAAATAGAGAAGAGATTATTGATTCAGCGGCTGGTAAAATTCCTAGGTGTTCTTTCCCCTAGAAAAATTCTATGACCCTTTTAAAAAGTGTGTCCTACAAACAGCTCTAGAAATTTTCTAATTTATGACTATAGGTCTCCTCCAGAGACATAACTGTTGTCATAGGATTTCCCCTCACCTAATATTCAATATGTAAAAGACCTGGAGTGTGACAGGCTAGGCTACAGGCTGGCAAGCACTGTCCTTATTCCCTTCCTGCATGTGGAATCTTGGGGAGCCTTCTTTTAAATTCTGAGCCTGATTTAATGTCCATGATAATGATACTCTTAAAAACAATTTGAACCATGTGACTATTAGCTATTCAAAACTTAAAAAAAAAATTGGTGATGAGACCTATCACCAGGAGAATAGCATATCCTAAACCCAGCTGCAATTACTGTCTAGAAACATATTTTCTCTTCTTTATTAAAGCTTGAAGAAGAATTTCTTGAGTATAGAGTGATATGCAAATTAGCACCTTGCTACTGTTAACATTTTACACTATGTGAAATATCTATTATATCTCTCAATAGTTATTTATGCCAGGAAGTCACCCAAAATGATCCAGAGTCATCTCAACCCATAAAGAGAGTTAAGAGCTCCCCTGGAATAATATTCTAGCATGGCACTGGGAACAGTGGTCTTTTCACACAAAGCCCTGGTGTGAAGGCAGTAAGTTCAGCGTTGCCACCTGTCTGTTTGAGCCTTAGTGTAAATTACAAAGTGAAATTCCTTTCTCTAGATATTTAACATCTAAGAACTGGAAAACCATCCTAATGTACTTATCCTACTGAACAAAGATACTTAACTGTCACCTACCAGACATTTTGTTAAATAATAAATATCTTGAATTCTTGATGAAGTGGCATTCCCTAGGGTTGGGCAGTATACAACATGCCCAACTGTACTGAGCAACCCTGAGTAAGTTGTGTCAAGTGGTCAAACATTACCCCAAGCAGCAGCACAGTGGCTAACAGGCCACAGCATCACTACTGCAGCTCTTAGGTTGGCTTGCCACAGTTTCATACAGTTGGCTGCTGAGGCAACAATGATTCAACCCAAATAGATTCAGATGGTTTCTTACATACACAGACACGAGGACAGCATTGGGTCAGCTCCTCATGTCCCTAGTCCCACAGGATGAGACCAAATCAGAGGGGATCAGATGATAGGTGCCACGGGCACTTTGCCACTGAGGAGACAACTCCAAACCAAAGCCAAGCAGTTTTATAGTCTGCAGCCATATCCTGCAGGGTACTGAAAGTCCTGTGCTTAATTGAGATGAAGGAGGGTAGTGAGAAATGGCCTTGGCACTATCCCTCAAGATGGGGGTGGGCGGGCGGGCCTCAAGGCAGTTCCTCAGAAGTCAGCTTATCTCCCGTAGTTTCTGAAGGAATCATGGGGCATTCAGCCAAAACTTGGGTCAGACTGTGGTTAAGCTTTGCCTACATGGCCTGTGTGAAGACATGTGTGTCACCAGGGTGAACCTGTTTTCCCTATATTCATGAAATATGGCTGAGTTCACACATTTTTGTAGCTCCATGGACAAGAAGGACCAGGAGGGAGAAAGTAAAGAGCCTAAAAAGAAAGAGCATAAAAAGAAATAGAGCTTATTGACACACTAACTGCAAGGGACAGGAATTAATTTGGAGAAGGATTTGTGCAATTCATTGCAAGAAGGCTCCAGCATTCTACATTGCCCCTTGGTGCGGGTCAGGGAGAAAATAGCTTTGGCTAGAAAGGGGATGGAAGTCAGATATCAAAACATGAGCCTGACATAGCCCCTCTGCTTGTTCCTGAAGGTCTTCTACTTCAGCATGACGCTGCCCAAAAAAATGAAGCTACTCCTGCTCCTGGCTTCCCAGACGGCTGTCTTTGTTCTCTTCATCCTTCTGTACTCCCACAACTTCAACTCCCTGCAGGTGAAGGAAGAACCCAAGCCCGCGTACATGCATGTGCTCATCCTGTCGTCGTGGCGCTCTGGCTCTACTTTCGTAGGGCAGCTTTTTGGACAGCACCCAGATGTCTTCTACCTGATGGAGCCCGCCTGGCACGTCTGGATGACCTTCACACAAAGTACTGCCCAGAGGTTGCATATGGCAGTGCGGGATCTCATACGGGCCGTCTTTCTGTGTGACATGAGCGTCTTTGATGCCTACATGAAACCTGGCCCCCGAAAACAGTCCAGCCTCTTCCAGTGGGAAGGCAGCCGGGCCCTGTGTTCTCCACCTGCCTGCAGCATCTTCCCGCGAGATAAGATCATACCCCAGGATCACTGTAGGCTTCTGTGCAATCAAGAGCCCTTTGAGGTGGTGGAGAAGGCCTGCCGCACTTACAGCCACGTGGTGCTCAAGGAGGTACGTTTCTTCAAACTGCAGGTGCTCTACCCGCTGCTGAGAGACCCTTCCCTCAATCTGCACATTGTGCATCTGGTCCGGGACCCCCGGGCGGTGTTCCGTTCCCGAGAACACACCACGAATGAACTCATGATTGACAGCCACATTGTGATGGGGCAGCATCTGCAGAAACTCAAAAAGGAGGATCAACCCTACTACGCAATGCAAGTCATCTGCCAAAGCCAGCTGGAGATCTTCAAGGCTGTGCAGTCCTTGCCCAAAGCCCTGAGGCAGCGCTACTTGCTCGTGCGCTATGAGGACTTGGTCCGGGACCCCCTGGCCCAGACTGCCCGAATGTATGAATATGCAGGGTTGAAATTCTTGCCCCAGCTCCAGACCTGGGTGCACAACATCACTCGAGGCAAGGGCATGGGTGAGCATGCCTTCCACACAAATGCCAGGAATGCCCTCAATGTCTCTCAGGCCTGGCGCTGGTCCTTGCCTTATGAAAAGGTTTCTCGGCTTCAGAAAGTCTGCAGGAATACCATGAATTTGCTGGGCTACCACCTTGTCACATCTGAGCAAGAGCAGAAAAACCTGTCGCTGAATCTTCTGTCTACCTGGAGCCCCTCTGAGCAAGTCTACCAAGAGGTTGAGGAGGCTCTGTCTCCACCTGGCACCAACTTCAGCCACGTTAACTGATGGCAGCTTCTGAGCCTCGACCGTGTGTGTCACTGTATGCGTGAGCGTGAGCTGTGCCCAAACATGTTCAAGTCGAGAAACCTTGGCGTCTCTGCTCATATCTAGAGAAGAGACTTAGGAACCTTATGTGAGGGGCACACTCCACCAACAAAACAGAAGTAATGTCTTTATTCTCTTCTTGGCCTTCTTACCTATGTATACCTCAGAGACTTTGTGGCCTGGGTCCTATGTGGCACCATGCAGTATCACTGGAGTAAATCCATAAACTCTTCTGTCCACATCTTGCCCAGTGGGAAAGGAGAGAGACAGGAAAAACCAGGGAAATAGGTCTCCCACCAAACAGCCCACCAGCACATTCAACAGGGATGTGAACTCTGAGCCCTCAGAGAATGGGCAACAGGGTTGGATGCTTACCTGTGAGCTTGGCCATCACAGCTATCCATTACCACAAATATGGAACAAAATCTCTGCACAAGAGAGGAAGCTTTTAACTTCACGGGATGGCTGGGACCAATTTGGACATCAGTTCCCCTCAGTGTTTTCCTGTTTTAACCTGTGAAGCTGCCATCTGTTAACACTAAAATTCCAAAATAAGATTCTGTTTGGAGTGTACATTTTTATGCTTTCTAATTGCTTAGTAGTAAATGCTCATTCTTATGGGATCCTAACTAAGAGCCTAAACGTCTTTACAGATTTTTTTGACTGGAATATTTCATTTTTTAATTTTTAAAAAGTTTTTATTGAAATATAGTTGATTCACAATGTTGTGTTGGTTTCAGGTGTATTGCAAAGTGATTCAGTTATACATATATATATATATAAATATATATATTCTCATCTTTATAGATTTTTTAAAAATACTTTTGTTATTATCTATCACCCACACATAGAAAAAAATGTTAAGACAGTGTTTGGTTCAGATGATGGACTAAGTCTAAACTGATCAATACTGATCGATACACTGCCCTCTCAAGAATTTGTAGAAAGTAGACAGCTAGCAGCTAAGCCCTTTCTTGTGTGCAGCGTAAGCTATAATAATACCAGGTGTATCACTCTAGGTTCTGGAGTTCTTTTAATCTCATACCTCAGTCAGAGGACCTCGGTTATAATACGATTGGTGCTCTTCAGCTCTTCCTGGTCACCTCCCCTAACAAGAAAAGTTGTTTCCCCCAATCTTTGCAGGATTCCCCAGATCTAGTTTGTGTATCAGAATCACCTGTTAAAGATGTGTTTTGCCACGCCCTACCTCAGATCTGCTGGAAATGGAATCTCTCAGGAGAGGCTGGGATTCTGTATGTTTATCAGTTGACTCTGTGTAACTCTTCCACAGCCAGCCTGACAATGGTACACCTTGCCCTGGGCAGCAGCACTCTTTGCCTTCTTGCTCCAAGACAGGTGACTTTTCAGCACATGCCAAGTGTCTAAGCACTTACTCCTGACACAGGTGCTGTCCTCAGGTTGGAAGGAACAAGAAGGTCTGTGTATGTCTGGAACTCCGTGAACCTCTGGGTCCTGACTTTCCAAACATTTCACTTTATTCAATTCTGAGAGATACCATTACTTCATCTTTCCTTTTGTTCCCACGCCCACTTTTGACATGGTCCTCACGTCACAAAGCTCCCTTGATGTCAGATGGGAATTCTCCCACTCCATTCCGCTGAGTAGCTCTTGGGCTGCACCACCACCTGAGATGCTTGAGTAGGCACCTTTGCCAGCTGGGTCTTTGATGTTAATTTATATGGGCTTTAAAGGAGTGAATTTATTCTAATACCTAAACCCAAGCCACTCTAGACCCCCCTTGAGAGCCTAGAATCTCCCAGGCAAATGCTTCTTGCCTCTCCAAACCTTCCAAAACTATGAAAATTTCCCCAACGTTGAAAATAAGGCCAGGGCAGTAGGTGAGGGTGCAAACAGAGTGAAGAGGGCCAGTGAGGGGGAGAGACAGTGAAAGACTCGACCATCTCTGATTTCCCCTCTGAAATTTCAGCCTCTACCTGAATTGTCTTAAAGTTAGCAACTTCCTTAGGAACCATCTCTGTGGGATGCTGGAGTACAGAGCTGCTTGCTTTTCCATCTCCAAAAGAGTCACCCATCCCAAGACAAGGAATAAGACTAGCCACATGGAAATCTCAGGATCTTATTTAAGATCTACTTTAAAACAGCTTTAAATTTCCTATATTCCAAGTCCTAAGCCAGATGAGGTCCAGATAGCTAGTAGCCATCCTCTTGAAAGAAAGCCTATACACTACCCTATATAGGAGCCACTGGCAGGTGTTTAGATTTAAATAAGCTAAAATTAAAATAAAATTCAGTTCTTCAGTTGCACTAGCCATCTTTCAAGTACTCAATAGCAACGTGTGGCTAGTGGCTACTGTACTAGACAGCACAGATATAAATCATTTCCATCACTGCAAAAGTTCTATTGGACAGTTCTGGTCTAAATTAATTTCTATTTGTTTGTAGCATCTTATCCTTAACCTCAAATTGCACCCTGCCCAAAAAAGTTTAGAGAATATATAACAATACTATAATGGCACTTTTATATACCATAAAACTGTGCAGTATGAAATCATGCTATATAACCTCTAAAACTCTGACCTAGCCGCGCTTCCTTAGGCAGCAGCCATGGTGGGACAAGAGGATCCCGTGCAGCAGGAGATTCGCCAGGACTGGGCGAACTGGGAGTACATTGAGGTCATCACCAGCAGCATTTTCGCAGACTTTCTCAACTCGTTTCATAGGTCTTGTCGTTCAAGACTCGCAACACTAAACGAGAAATGGACAGCTCTTGAACAGAGGATAGAGGACACCGAATGAAGGGAGGGTGACAAACGGTGAGACCCTCACCTATAACTGTGCTATGCTGCTGCTGGGAAGTTGCTTTTACGGAACAAAAAGGCCTCGTGGGAAAGGCCCCAGCAGTCTTCAGCTCCTTCCTCTCTCCTTAAAGATCAACAGGGCTTATTCTTGTTTTTCTTTGTTTCAAAAATGTGACCTTTGGGCTCCGCCACGTACACCCAGCAGTGTGATGTGGCGTGTGGGGAGGAATCCAGGGGAACTCTCAGAAACAACATTAGGCAATTTACCTCTTCAGTGACACTTTGTACAACTACCCGTCAACACATGTGAGGCGCTAAGAGCCAAAAGCCTGGGACTCTGTCCAGGTCCTCCCCACCTTTCTTTCTCTCTCTCTCTCTCTCTCTCTCTCTCTCTCTCTCTCTCTCTCAGCCTTTCCTTATGGCTCGCATTGCCTCTGCATTGCTTCTATAAATAGTCTGTCTCCTCCCCACCTTTGGCCGGGGGTGGGGAGCACTCCTGGCTGAGGAGCCCTGGTGAGGTGGCTGCCAGAGAACGCTGCTGCTAACCCACCAGTTTCTTGTCCTTGTGGGAAGGTCAAGGCCAGGCCTCCACTTGGCTTGAAAAGGGACATTTTCAGAGTTTTCTTTCTGTCACTTGGGGTGTCTTAACCTTTCATATTTCCCTAATAAACTCCTCAACTTTAAAATAAATAAATAACTAAATAAAACTCTGACCCAGTGCTGAGCGAGATTTAGAGAGCAATGGAACATCTCCTATCGAAGCGCTCAGGTGGCTGGCACCAGAGTTCAGGGACGCGAGTGGCAGTACATTCAGTTATGAAACATGGGGAATTCGGGGAGCTGAGAACCCACGATGCGTATAGAGGACTGTGTTCTGCAAAACAGCCTTTCCACTTTGGAGATATCTGTTCCAGCACCCAACCCCCAAAATAGGAAGGCATTTGTGTGCCTCCCAAGCCTATTGAGCTGCATGGGATCTAAGGATGAGTTTGAACATAGATGAGGGATGAATTTGATCTAAATTTCTCAGGGCTACTAATTAGGTTTGGGGAATGAGCTCTTTCATGTCTAGAGAAAACATAATGGCCTGAAATGCCTAATTGGGGGCTTCCCCAGTGGCACAGTGGTTGGGAATCTGCCTGCCAATGCAGGGGACATGGGTTCGAGCCCTGGTCCGGGAAGATCCCACATGCCGCAGAGCAACTAAGCCCGTGCGCCACAACTAGTGAGCATGTGCTCTAGAGCCCGCGAGCCACAACTACTGAGCCTGTGTGCCACAACTACTGAAGCCCACGCGCCTAGAGCCTGTGCTCTGCAACAAGAGAAGCCACCATGATGAGAAGCCTGCGCACCGCAATGAAGAGTAGCCCCTGCTTGCCACAACTAGAGAAAGCCCGTGCACAGCAACGAAGACCCAACACAGCCAAAAATAAATAAATTAAAACAAATTAAAAAAGAACATGGGCTCTAGAACTGGGTTGCCTGGGTGACTTTGCTATCACCAGTTGGGTGACCTCAGCAAGTCCCTTAACATCTCATGTCTCAGGTTCCCTTACCTTAGGTGGGTAGAATAATAGTAGTACCAACTCCTTGGAGTTGCCAGGAGAACTAATGAGTTAATCTACGGAACATGCTTAGAAAGCATCTGCTGCTCACAATTGTTAGCTGTGAATATCTTGGTAACAACACTGGTCTTGGCTCTCAAGGACTGTCTTCCATAATTTCTGGTAACATCCTTATTAAGGTGATGTTTACCAGCAGATCACAAACCCTTTATGGCATTTCTGATCATAATGATACCATTAGGAGATTGATAATTTTCTGATATTCTAGTTTCTCAATATCTGTAGTTCTCAACCAGAGGTGACTTTGCCCCCCAGTGGACATTTGGCAATGCCTAGAGACATTTTTGGTTGTCACGCTTTGGGAGGGGGGTGTTTCTGGAATCTACTGGGGAGGGGCCTGGAGTGCTGCTAAACCTACAATGTACAGGAAAGCCCTCCCTTAACTAATATATGATAAATATATGAAGGACAAAGAGCTAATGATTCAAATAAATTTCTCTTCCATCTTCATTCAATTACATTCAATCTCACTCAAATGAGATTAAAAGCATCTTGACTGAGGAGATGTCATAACCTGGGCTCTTTTGATACCCACTCAAGTCATCTCAAAGGGAGAAGTGGAGGAGACATTATACCAATACAGAACAGCACCACAGAAGTCTGATGAGAGGGAGTGAGTGCAGCCAGGCTTCCCGTTCACTCACTGGCCAATCTATGCCTTAACCGGTCTTTGCTTGCATCCACCCTAATGCAGTTAGCTGTAGCTTGAAGAGAAGAGTTTAAAGGGGCAAAACACGGTCATTTAGGGCCTTGGGGAAGATGGGCAGACAAATGAAGCCATGAGTAGACACTGTGCTAGACAAATGAGTTGTCTAACATGTCTGAGAACAGAAGAATCATTGACAAACGTCAAAAAGTTCCATGGGCACCACAGAGTTTACATCACAGTTCCTCAGCCTTTTTTTTATTATCACCCCCTCATCCTCAACAAGCTGTTTTAGACACTTTTTCCCTAACTGCACCTCCGCCATGAAATGTTAATACCGCAAATACACTGCATGTCTGTTTTTGTATGGTGGCCCTTTGGAGGGTCACAAACCACCATAATATCTACTCTTTTTTTTTGGCCTCCCCAAAACTGCTTTTCACCCCCTTGGTAATTTTCACCTCCATTGGGAATGCATGCTTTAGACTACTGTCCCCAGTATCTTTAAAACTCCTTTCTCACCCAGCTCCTGTTTTGTTTTCCTCAACATGTCTTTTCATTTGTCATCTCCCCAAGTTATGTTCCTTGCTCTCACCAATGATAGCTGTACCTTGCTCATCAGTAATTGAATGTGATTATGTAACGTAACACATATAAGTGTAATCTGTAAACTGTAAAGACCATGAAAACGCTGGTTATTGTTAGCAGTAAGATAATAATACAAGTACTTCTTGGCTGCTGTCCTCCCTGCCAACCCTAATCCTGACCATTCGGCACGGCCCAGCCTTCCTTGCCAGGTTTCACACTGGCTTCTCGTGATCCTGGATGAACAGTAAGAAAGCTAGTTTTGTTCTTGTTGTTGTTGTTTTGCGGCACGCGGGCCTCTCACTGTCGTGGCCTCTCCCGCTGCGGAGCACAGGCTCCGGACGCGCAGGCTCAGCGGCCATGGCTCACGGGCCCAGCCGCTCCGCGGCATATGGGATCCTCCCAGACCGGGGCACGAACCCGTGTCCCCTGCATCGGCAGGCGGACTCTCAACCACTGCGCCACCAGGGAAGCCCAGGAAGCTAGTTTATGGTTTGTTTGTTTTTAAGTTTATGACAAGAGTTGGTAACAAATGGAATAGGAACGTAAAATAGGTACATAAAGAATAAGGTACGTTTCAGAAAAAGTTAGCCATTGCTCTACCCTAAATCAATGTGGACTTAAATGACTAACTGCCTATAATTTAAACATGTTGAATGAAAAGAAATAAAGGCTCTTATTATTTTATGTAGTGGTAAGGTGAATGATTATCTGATCCATCATAAACCAAACTATGAGACCTTAGCAGGTGCAACACACACATACACACAGGTCATTCTAGATGCAAATAAGCTTTAAAAAGCTGACTACACTAAATTTAACTGGGTTTTCAAATGTGAGACCCTCAGAACTTCAAATATGTTTATGTGCGTATTAAGAAGGGATTAGAGAATATAGCAGTTCTCCCAAACTTCTTTGACCAAGGACATTTTCATCCTGTTAACATCTGTCAGTAGAATGTTTTGAGAAAGAGCAGTTGGAGAAATGCTGAATTATCTTCAGCACTCATAACCCTGGACGTTCCCAGCACTCTGGCTTCTCCTTGCCTTCTCCCAAGCCCAAGCAGGCAAATTCTGAATGGAGAGAATCACATGAGGGCAGCTTAGTTCACAGGCAGTTATAATCACCTCCGTCAATTTATGATCACTTCAACACTCCCCTGCCACCCTTTCCCCCTCTCCATAAGAACTTGCAGGTTTAGAAAAGCCTTTCAAGACCTGTCCCTTGCATCCCTCTCTAATAACGCCCTCTTAGACTCTATTTCCCCCGTCTCAAATGTGAAGTTCTACCAATGTACCACGTCTGGATCTTAGATCGTGCTGCTTCTCCCACCTGGAATACCCTGTGCTGTCCCACCTTCAACTTCTCTGGCTCATTTTTTTGATCCCTCAGTTCTCAACTAAAACATATCCTCTGGAAGTTTTTCCTGGCTTGATCCTTAAGCCTCTGTTGAATGCCACTTTTACATGCTTTCTATTATAGCATTTATCACATTGTAATAAAACTGCCCAATTTAAGCAGCCGCATAGCACAGGGAGATCAGCTCGGTGCTTTGTGACCACCTAGAGGGGTGGGATAGGGAGGGTGGGAGGGAGGGAGGGAGACACAAGAAGGAAGAGATATGGGAATATATGTATATGTATAACTGATTCACTTTGTTATAAAGCAGAAACTGACACACCATTGTAAAGCAATTATACTCCAATAAAGATGTTAAAAAACAAAAAACTGCCCAATTTATGTGTTCTTTGAGCTCTTTGAGAGCAGAGTCTCTTATTCACTGTGGTATAACCAATGCTTAGCACAGTTCCTAGCATCTAGTAGGCACACGATAAATATTTGTTTAATAAATGAAAGCTTGATCTCAGCCTCATTTTATGTAAAGGGATCAGTCTTTATGTGACTTTTTTTTTTTAAAAGGCCAATCACAGAAACACAGTGACATATTTAAAGATTCAGATAAGAAATAACCAACATTTAAGAGTTTCCTGTCTGAGTGAAATAAGGGAAGTTGAATCTTAAAGCCAACAGCTCTGAAGTGCTAGGTCAAGTGGGGTGACAGGTGGGAGGGTGGATAAAGCAGAGATTCAAAAATTAAGTTGAATTGTATTTCTAATAGTGATACATATTATCATAGCAAGAGAAGCTGCAAATTATGCTGGTTGTCTAAAGACCTGCATGTGTTCACAGGGTGTATGAACTAACCAACTACCATCTGGAAGCAGGTGGCAAATACTTGCTTAGTGATCGCCTTCCAACTGTTTCTTAGCCAAATCTCCAAGCAGAAAGTTTATGGCTTGTTTTTTTATTGCCTCTCCACCCTCATAATGGCAACATTTTGTTTAAGGAATGTCTTGGGGGCATAGAGTCACCTTTGATTCTTTCTTTTCTTTCACTTTCCACAATCCTGTCCATCAGCAAATCCTGTTAGCTTGACTTCCAAAATGTACCCTGAATCAGACCATCTCCACTCAACATCTGCACTGCTACAATGTTCATCCAAACCAACCTCAAATCTCACCTGAACTGCTGCAGGAACCTCCTAACAGACCTCTTCTTGCCCTGCCCTCATAGTTCACCTCCCATTTACTAACCAGAATGACCTATCTAAAGGGTAAATTAGATGCCAATTCTCCGCCTAAAGTCCTCCAGTAAATTATAGCCCAGGTGACTGTAAAAAGGAGAATGGATAAATAAGTTGGTAAATTCATAACATGCAATACTATTCAGTAATAATATTGAATAGTTGATACATGCAACATGGATGCCTCGCAAAAGCATTAGGCTAAGTGAAAGAAGTTCTACATGGAAGAGTTCATACTATATGATTTCTTAATATGTACAGTTGTAGACCAGGAAAAAACTAATATACAGTAGAAAAAAATAATAACAGTGGTTGCCTCTGAGGGCAGGGAGGTGATGGTGATTGACGGGGAAGAGATATGAGGGAACTTTGTTGGGTGATAGAAATGTTTCATATCCTGACGGGAGTTTGGGTGGCACAGGTGCATAAATCTATCAAAACTCAATGACCGTACACTTAAGATTTATGTACTTCATTGTATGCAAAATTTACCTCAAAAGAAAAAAAAACTGCAAACAAATATTGAATTCTAGTTAATGATACACATGCGAGAGAATTTAGAAGTTACTGATGTCTGTAACTTACTTTGCATTGCATCCAAAAATACATCAGAGTGAATGATAGATAAATGGACAGATATGATACAACAATTATAACAAAATGTTAATGGTAGAATCTTAGTAAGGAGAATATGGGTATTCACTGTGAAATTCTTCCAACTTTGCTGTTTAGAATTTTTCATACTAAAAAGTGATGGGGGGCTTCCCTGGTGGGGCAGTGGTTGAGAGTCCGCCTGCTGATGCAGGGGACACGGGTTCGTGCCTCGGTCCGGGAAGATCCCACGTGCTGCGGAGCGGCTGGGCCCGTGACCCATGGCCACTGAGCCTGCGCGTCCGGAGCCTGTGCTCCGCAACGGGAGAGGCCACAACAGTGAGAGGCCCGCGTACCGACCGCAAAAAAAAGAAAGAAAAAAAAGTGATGGGGAAATAAAACCCCTAAGGTGACCACACTTCTGGAATGGCAGGGTGAGAAGCTCATCTCCCCACTGAAACATTTAACTAGTGCAAATTATTATTTAAAAACCAACCATTTAAAATCTCTGGGTATTGTCCTAAGAGTATACAGAAAATGGAGAAACATTTATTCAAGAAAGTTTAGTAAATCTTGATAAGAACAGTAAGAGTCTATGGTATTTGAGCCACTGTCTGATTCTGTCTCCTCCCAGCTCACTGTGACATAAGTTCTACTTCAAGCAGGGAGGTCAAAGAAGACAGGACTCCCTTTCCATTCAGCTCCTAGTCTAGGACTATGGTTTCACCCAAGGAAGGGCAAGTGGCCAGCATGTCATCCCTTTTTCTGGCAGTGGCCTGGACTGGGATTCCCTTCCAAATCCCAGGTCCCACTCATAGGGTAGAAGCTTTACCTAGGCACAGAAAGCTGAGAATATTGGGTCCCAATTGCCCTCACCCCAGCTCACTCATAGATTCTATGCCAGGAGGGCAAGCCCAAAAGACTAGGGGCTGCCATCCACATCCAATGCCCCACTCGTGGAGCAACCCAGGTTTATCACTTCAGAAGAAGTGGACCACAGTCCCTGCCCCTGCCCTACTCTAATGCAGTAGTACAGGCATTCTGTTGGAGGGTGGGGGAGAGGGAGGCCATAAGAACAGAGAGCTCAGACACTTCTCTGGTGGCGCAGTGGTTAAGAATCCGCCTGTCAGTGCAGGGGACACGGGTTCAATCCCTGGTCCGGGAAGATCCCACATGCCGCGGAGCAACTAAGCCTGTGTGCCACAGCTGCTGAGCCTGCACTCTAGAGCCCGCGAGCCACAACTACTGAGCCCACGTGCCTAGAGCCCGTGCTCCACAACAAGAGAAGCCACTGCAATGAGAAGCCTGCGCACCACAACAAAGAGTAGCCCCCACTCGCCACAACTAGAGAAAGCCCACACGCAGTAACAAAGACACAATGCAGCCAAAAATAAATAAATAAAAATTAAAAAAAAAAAAAGAACAGAGAGCTCAGTAGCTCTCCCTAAGAGGACATACTTTATTGGGAAGACAATGTGGGGAAGTTCATGCATAAGGGCATTGTCAAAAACAATGGAGATTTTGGTGGTAAACAGTTAAGAGGAGGCTCTTAGCTCCATTAAACTAGCAGCAACAAACAAAATAGTAGCCCAGCTAGAAGTTTAAGAGAGTAAACCAGGGAAAGAGACAGATAAGAAGGGCCTTTCTGAGCTCAGAGCAAGCCTCAAAGACTGCCCCCACAAAGGGGTCTGACTTTAGCTGGATCATACTGTGGAACAATTTATGCCCCAGACTTTGCCAGAAACAACAGAGCAGTCAGCTAGCAATCACTGGAGGCTAAAGGCTGTGAGTGTTACAGTAAAGTCAGATCACCTAGCAGCTTAACAGGGAGACCAAGGAAAGAGAGCACTGCTAAAACTACAATAATCCCTGGTGGTCAGAAGACTGTGTACATAGTCAAAGCTTCACTCTTCGAGGAGCAAGATCAGAGACTACACACTGTGGAGAAAATATTGATATATTTCTGTGAACTAGTCCAGGCAAGTCACTGAAGAGATAAATAAGAAAACAAGCCCCAGGTGAGAGAGGGATCAAAATCCAGAGTTGCTACAATATATTATTGTAGCAATGTTCCATTTCCAACAAAAAAATTATGAGACATGCAAAGAAATAGGAAAATGTGACCCATGACAAGAAGTTAAAAAAAAAGTAGGCAACAGAAACTGCTTTGGTGGGGGCTTAGATGTTGAACTTAACAAAAACTTCAAAGCCCCTATTGTAAATATGTTCAAAGAACTAAAGGACACCACATTTAAGGAATTAAAGGAAGGTATGTTGACAACATCTCATCCAACAGAGAATATCAATAAGGGAGTTATAAAATGTTTAAAAAATAAAAAAATAAAATAAAAATGAAGACACAAAATACCAAAACTTATAGGATGGAGCTAAAACAGTGCTCAGAGGGAAATTTTCAGCTAGAAATACCAATGTTAAAAAAAAAAAAAAAGAAAGAAAGATCTCAAATCAATAAACTAAATTTCCACCTTAAGTAACAGGGGGGAAAAAAGGCAAACAAAACCCAGAGCAAGCAGAAAGAAGAAAACAATAAAAATTAGAGTGGAAATTATCGAAATAGAGAACAGGAGGGGAAAAAAAAGAAAAGAAAAAAATAAAACCTAATTTCATTCTTTGAAAAGATCAACAAAATTGACAAACTTTTAGCTAGACTGACCAAGAAGAGAGAAGACTAAAATCACTAAAATCAGAAATGAAAGAGGGGACATCACTACTGACCTTACAGGAAAAAAAAGAATTATAAGAGAATACCATGAAGAAACATATGCCAATGAATTATATAACAGACGAAATGGACAAAGTCCTAGGAAGACACAAACTACCAGAATCAACTAAAGAAGAATCAGAAAGTCTGGAAAGGCCTATAACAAGTAAAGAGATTGGATTAGTAATTTAAAACTTCCCCCAAAGAAAATCCCAAGCCCAGATGACTTTACTGGTGAATTTCACGAAACATTTAAAGAATTAATATGAATCCTCTCAAACTCTTCCAAAATATAGGAGAGGAGGAAACACTTCTCAATTTGTTCTATGAAGCCAGTTTACTCTGATACAAAAACCAGAAAGACATGTTACCAAAAAACCCTACATACCAATATCTCTTATGAATATGGACGCAAAAGCCTCAATAAATACTAGTCAACTGAATGCAGTAGTATATAAAGAGAATTATACACCATAACTAAGTGGGAATTATCTCAGGAATGCAAGGTTGATTTTACATTGGAAAATCAATTAATTTAATGCACCACATTAATAGAATAAAGGACAAAAACCATTTGATCATCTCAATAGGTGCAAGAAAAAAAAAAGCATTTGACAAAAATCCAAAAACGTTTCATGATTAAAAATACTCAGTAACCTAAGAACAGAAGGGAACTTCCTTAATTGAAACAAAAAACATCTATAAAAAACCCACAGCTAATATCATAATGGTGAAGAAATGAATACTTCCCCCCACAAGACCAGGAACAAGACAAGGATGTCCATTCTCACCCTTTTATTCAATAATATACTGGAGATTCTATCCAGGGCAATTGAGCAAGAAAGAAATGGCATACAAATCGAAAAGGAAGAAGTAAAATGATCTTTATTTACAGATAACATTATCTTATATATAGAAAATCCTAAGGAATCCACTAAAAAAATATTAGAACTAATAAAGGAGCTTGGCAAGGTTGCAAGATACAAGATGAATAAACAAACACCAGTTCTACTTCTACATACTAGCAAACAATCTAAAAATGAAATTCAAAGAACAATTTAATTTACAATAGCATCAAAAATAAAGTACTTAGTAATAAATTTAACAAAAGAAGTGTAAAACCTGTATATTGAAAAGTATAAAAAACTGTTGAAATAAAAAGATCTAAATAAATGGAAAAATATCCTATGTTCATAGATAAGAAGACTTAATACTGTTAAAAGCTGATCTACAGATTCAATGTAATCCCTATCAAAATCCCAGGTGGCTTTTTTTGCAGAAACTGACAAGCTGATACTAAAATACTGTGGGAAAAAACAAAGTTCTGATTTCAAAATTTACTACAGAGCTACAGAAATTAAGACAATGTGGGGACTTCCCTGGTGGCGCAGTGGTTAAGAATCCGCCTGCCAATGCAGGGGACACGGGTTCAAGCCCTGGTCCAGGAAGATCCCACGTGCCACAGAGCAAATAAGCCCGTGCATCACAACTACTGAGCCTGTGCTCTAGAGCCCATGAGCCACAACTACTGCAGCCCGTGTGCCTAGAGCCTGTGCTCTGCAACAAAGAGAAGCCACCGCAGTGAGAAGCACATGCACCGCAACAAAGAGTAGCCCCTGCTCACCGCAATTAGAGAAAGCCCGTGCACAGCGTCGAAGACCCAATGCAGCAGAAAAATAAATAAATAAATTTATTTTAAAAAAAAGACAATGTAGTAGTAGTATGAAGGCAGACAAATAGATCAATGGAATAGATCAATCAATCCACGCATAAATGGTCAAATGATCTTTGAAAGGGTGCCAAGACGACTCAATGAAGAAAGAATAGTGTTTTTCTTTTTGTTTTTTAATAAAGTTACTTATTTTTATTTATTTATTTTTGGCTGCGTTGGGTCTTCGACGCTGTGTGTGGGCTTCCTCTAGTTGCGGCAAGCAGGGGCTACTCTTTGTTGCGGTGCATGTGCTTCTCACTGCGGTGGCTTCTCTTGTTGCAGGGCACGGGCTCTAGGCGGGCTTCAGTAGTTGTGGCTTGCAGGCTCTAGAGCACAGGCTCAGTAGTTGTGGCGCATGGGCTTGGTTGCTCTGCGGCATGTGGGATCTTCCTGGACCAGAGCTCGAACCCACGTCCCCTGCACTGGCAGGTGGATCCTTAACCACTGTGCCACCAGGAAAGAATAGTTTTTTCAACAAATGGTGCTAGGACAATTTGATATCCATATGTAAAAGAATGAAGTTGGACCTCTACCTCACACCATATACAAAAATTAACTATGATCTATTATCATAAGCCTCTTATGTAAGAGCTAAGACTATAAAACTCTGAGAAGAAAACATAGAAGTAAGTCTTCATGACTCTTGGTTAGGCAGTGGTTTCTAGGGTATGACATTAAAAGCACATGCAACTAAAGAAAAAAAGAGATGTCGAACTTAATTAAAATTAAAAACTTTTGTGTTTCAAAGGATACCATCAAGAAAGTGAAAAGACAACCTGCAGAATGGGAGAAAATATGTGCAAATCATATATCTGATAAGGAACTTGTATCTGGAATATATGAAGAACTGTTACACTTCAACAATAAAAAGATAAATAACCTAATTTAAATGTATATATGTGTAACTGAATCACTTTGCTGTACACGTGAAACTAACACAACACTGTAAATCAACTATACTTCAATTTAAATAAAAACTATACAGTGCTGTATGTCAATTATATCTTAATAGAACTGTAAAAAAAACAGTACATAAAAAGACACAATGAGATACCCACTAAGATTGCTGAAATAAAAAGATAATAAATGTTCGGCAGTTCCTCAAAAGGTTAAACATAGAGTCACCATATGAAATAGCAATCTCACTCCTAGATATGTGCCCAAGAGAAATACAACCATTTACCCACACTTGCATACAAAATCTTGTATGTGAATGTTCATAGCAACATTATTCATAATAGCCAAAAAGTGGAAACAACCCAAATGTTCATCAACTGAATGACTGGATAAACACACGTAGCATATTTATACAGTGCAATACTACTCTGCGTAAAGAGGAATGAAGTACTGACACATGCTACAACATGGATGAACCTTGCAAACATTATGCTAAGTGAAAAAAGTCAGTCACAGAAGACTATATATTGTATTATTCCATTTACATGAAATGGCCAGAATAGGCATATTCATACAGACAGAAAATATATTAGTAGTTGCCTAGGGCTGGGGGTGAGAGCGGGGTGTGAAGGTAGAAAGTGAATATTAATGGCTATGGGATTTCTTTTGGGGGTGATGAAAATGTTCTAAACTTGATGGTGGTGATGGTTGCACAATTCTGTGAACATATTAAAAATCGTTGAACTGTACACTTTAAATGGGTGAATCGTATATGAATTATGTCTTTTTTTTTTCGCTGTGCAGCTTGCGGGATCCTAGTTCCCTGACCAGGGATTGAACCTGGACCCTTGGCAGTGAAAGTGCGGAGTCCCAACCACTGGACCGCCAGGGAATTCTCTGAATTATGTCTTAATAAAGCTGTTAAAACAAACAAAACAGAAACCTCCAGGGGTTTCCAACCCACGTGGCCCTTCTCTCCCCATTCACTCACCTGCATCCATGTTCTCCACTTTCTACCAGATTTCCTGGACTTTGTATGTGTGGTTCCTGCTTAGAACATTCTACCCCAAATCATCTCAAGCTGATCTTATTATTATTTACTCTCGATTCAAATGAATCCTCCTCAGAAACATTTTTCCTGACCATCCCAACTAAAGCAGTCTCTCCCCCTTAAAATGGTCTCTTTTATATTCTTTCAAGGAACAAAAAATAAAGTAATTCAGATATTCAGCTGATGCATGTCAGGTAGCACCTCAAAGTTAGCTAACTCCCTGAGCTGAAGCAGAATTGGAGTTTTTATAAGGCAAGAGCAGAAAGGGGTATATGGTTATGGTATTGTCCCAAGCTGCAATTTTCTTTATCTGTAACTGCTGCAAAACACTGCAGTTTAAAAGGGTGGGATATATTGGGATATTCATGCCTCTTTCTTGTAATTGCTGGTGTAGTCTTATTTTGGTAGCAGTTGAAAGGGTTCTTTTGAGAGCTATCTTTGTAAGCCTTCTCAATCATCTAATGCTAATTCAGTTCATGGGAAGGACTGACAGAAAGGGGGAAAAGAGGAAAGGAAAGGAGAAAGAAAAAAAAAGGAGGTAAAGCCTGAAACAAGGAAAAGCAGGGTCTGTTTCAATTCTTTAGAACACGCCTCAGTATCTGAAATTGTCTTAGTTATTTGTTTGCATGTTTATTTTCTGTCTCCTCTACCACTAGGATGTTTCTGTCTTGTTTGTCCACATAGTAGATGCTTAATATGTGGTGGCTGATTGACCAAATTCCACACCAACATGATAATCTGAGGTGAAAGCATGAGCAAATATTTTGGAACTTTCTAACCACTCCTCTCATTTCTCGGGACTATAACGAACTGTCATCTGGGTGCTTGGAGAATTTAAAAATTCTTGGGTCACACCTCCACAGACTGGTTCATCTGTGCTTTAACTATACATCTGCCTGCCTACAGAAACAAATATTTGAAAAGGTAAGGAAAAATCTGTGTGACAGTCTGGGCAGTGCTTCCATTGCCTCGAACTCGACACTAGGATTGTTGATTATATAGGAGGAACTGGAACAAACCTACTGCAATTTTATGCAGGGGTTTCAAGTCTTTAATTCAAGCTTGCTTCTTCCTAGAAGTACGAGTGGAGTCATTGTGCTTAGTTACTTCTGCAATTGCTAGAGGTTAGGAACAAAGACTCAAAGAATTTAAGTGCTGGAAGGAACCTCAGGCATTACTTAGCTTCTTTCTTTCTTATCAGATGTTTCTTATCGTCTGTACCCAAAATATCAAGATTTTACCTTCTAAGAACACTTCCCTGCTCAAAGCATTTTCTCAGGCCAGTACCACTGGCATTACCTAGAAGTCTGTTTGGAAATGCAGAATTTCAGACCCCGTTCCAGAGCTATGTAGTTAGAATTTGTAATTTCACCTGACCCCCAGGTGACTGGTGTGCAGTCTGAGAAGTGCCGCAGCACTTCTGGACATGCTGAACCAGTGCCTACTATCTCCAGCAGCATGCATTTATCATTAGCTCTTACCTGCAAGCTGGACCAGTGGAACAAGGAAAATTCATAAGTGAAAAGTTTTCCCAAATGTCTCCTGTAGAATTCAAAGACCTGTGTATTAGGGAAAGAAAAGAAGAGGCTCAAAGGATAAAACTCAAAAGTAATTACAAAGCTTACTGGTAAAATGGTGATAATTGTTTTGAACTGGGTGATGAATACATTGAGATTGAGATTCATTAAACTACTCTCTCTACTTTTGTGTATATTTGAAAGTTTCATAATAAAAATTTTTTTAAATTGTATTTTATTCACACTGCTTTTTTTTTTTTTCGGTCACACCATGCGGCACGAGGGCTCTTAGTTCCCCGACCAGGGATTGAACCCTTGCCCTCTGCATTGGGAGTCTTAACCAATGGACCACCAGGGAAGTCCCCTGAAAGTTTCATAACAAAATATTTTTTTAAAAAGTAGTCTCAAGTTTGGGACTTCCCTGGTGGCCCAGTGGGTAAGACTCTATACTCCCAATGCAGGGGGCTCAGGTTTGATTCCTGGTCAGGGAACTAGGTCCCACATGCATGCCGCAACTAAGGGTTTGCATGCCACAACTAAGGAGCCCACGTGGTGTAACTAAGACCCAGCGCAACCAAATAAATAAAAATTAATTAATTAATTTTTAAAAAAGTAGTCTCAAATTAGTGGTAACTACCAGTCCCACCAAGAGGCACTTGTGGTGAGAAAGTGTAGTCAAGAATGTTGCATATCTTGGGACTTCCCTGGCGGTCCAGTGGTTAAGACTTCACCTTCCAATGCAGGGGGTGTGGGTTTTATCCCTGGTCGGGGAGCTAAGATCCCACATGCCTCAGGGCCAAGAAACTAAAACCTAAAACAGAAGCATTATTTTTTTTAAGAATGTATTTATTTATTTATTTGGCTGTGTTGGGTCTTCATTGCTGCACGAGGGCTTTCTCTAATTGCAGCGAGCAGGGGTTACTCTTCATTGCGGTACGTGGGCTTCTCACTGTGGTGGCTTCTCTTGCTGCAGACCACGGGCTCTAGGCACGCAGGCTCCAGTAGTTGTGGCTCATGGGCTCAGTAGTTGTGGCTCGTGGGCTCTAGAGCACAGGCTCAGTAGTTGCGGTGCACGGGCTTAGCTGCTCCGCGGCATGTGGGATCTTCCTGGACCAGGGCTCGAACCCATGTCCCCTGCATTGGCAGGTGGATTCTTAATCACTGAGCCACCAGGGAAGCCCCTAGAAGCATTACTGTAACAAATTTAATAAAGACTTTAAAAATGGTCCACATCAAAAAATCTTAAAAAAAAAAAAAAAAAAAGAATGTTGTGCCTCTGCCACAAAGTGAAGGCTGAAGGGGAATGGGGAAGAACTAAGGTTTATGGACCAGACCCCTTAGGTACATTCCTTCGTTTAATCCCCCATCACAGCTCTGTTAGGTAACACCACCTTAACCAAGTGATTGAATTTAGCATCACCAATCCTGGGACAAAATGGTACTGTACGCCCCAGGTGGAGTGTATGGGGAAGTACACATCCTCGTTGATGTGGTCCTCGCACCAAAAATGTCTCACCTGAATCTAAACAGGAGGCAGCAAATGCTGAACAGAGGACATTCTACCAGACAATGGGCGTGGACTCTTCAAAAGTGTCAATATCATGATAGACAAAAGATTTAAAAAGTAAGGTGAAGTGCTTTAAATTAAAGAAGACTAAAGAGGTATGACATCTAAATGCAATGGGTGAACTTTGATTGGATCCTAGATTCAAAAAAGAAACACTAAAAAAAGTCATTGTAGAGACTTCCCTGGTGGTTCAGTGGTTAAGACTCCATGCTTCCAATGCACGGGGCACAGGTTCGATCCCTGGTCAAGCAACTAAGATCCGGCATGCATGCGGTGTGGCCAAAAAAAAAAAAAAAAAGAATCATCTAATATATTGTCCATTTTCCAAGTTTCTAATTGTCCCCACAATGACTTTTTTAAAAAATAAATAAATTTATTTATTTATTTATTTTGGCTGCAATGGGTCCTTGTTGTGGCAGCGTGTGGGCTCTTCGTCGCGGTGCGTGGGCTTCTCTGGTTGTGGCGCGCGGGCTTAGTTGTGGTATGTGGGATCTTAGTTCCCTGACCAGGGATTGAACCCGGGCCTCGGCATTGGGAGCATGGAGTCTTAACCACTGGACCACCACGGAAGTCCCCAAGATGATTCTTTAAAATATATATATTAAATGTACTGGGTGTGACTAAAACAACAACAACAACCTTATGATGTAAGTGGTAACCCTCTTTTAGAGACTGGGAAACTTAAGTTCAGAGAGATAAAGGGACTTGATCAAGAATCCACAGCTGGTAAATGGCAGCGCCAAGACAGGCCCAGATCTCCCTGACTCCAAAGCACAAGCTCCTGGCTGGTGGATGCTTCTTCCTCTGCAGCATCCCCAGGAAGCAAGAGATAGGGCTGTGTCTCCAAGGAGATGGTAAGGGTTGTAAAGAGGCACCATGCATTGCTATGCCACGAGCAGTCATTCATTTATTCAAAATTTAATTTCTGTGTGACAATGATAAGCAAAAACAGGCAGTCCCTAGACTCAGGTTGCTTACAGCCTAGTGGAGGAGACAGATGTTGACCAAATGTTGGAAACACTCAAAGGAATATATAACAAAAGGAGATCAGAGCAATGAAGAAAAGGAAGCTGACCAAAGCAGAGGGTCAGCAGAAGACTTCTATGAGTTGTGCTTTAAAGACTGAATAGAAGTTAATGATACAGACAGAAGGAAAAGTGTGAGCAAAAGGCCTATGGCAGGAGGGAGCATGACCTTGCAGTAGGAAAGCCCCAAGAGCCGGCAGGTGTGTGGTGCAAGGTAAGAATGGAGGAAAGTAGGCAGGGTCTGACCATGTAGGACCTTAAAGCCATGCTAGGAATTCTGTTCAATTTTAAAAGCAATGGAAAGTTACTAAAGGGTTTAAGCAAGCGACAACATGAGATTTCAAGTTAAAAAAAAAAAAAAGAAAAAAGAAACACTTTGGCTACAACGTACCAGTTAAGAGATTGTGGTAACCTGTGGTTACTTGTATTAGAATGAGGGTGGAGATGGAAGGGGCCACATCCAGAGGATATTTGGGCAGACTGGATACGGGGAAATGCAGGAAAAGGAGGTACTGAAAATGTCTTAGGTTTGTAGCTTGTGCAGTTGGATGGAGATGCCATTCTCTGAGGAGGAACACTGGAAGAAGGCCAGATATGGGAAGATGTAACGTGAGTCATATCTTGGAAATGAAGAATTGGTGGTGCTTTTGAGACCTCCAAGTGGAGATGCAAGAAGGCAGCTGGATGTGCAACTCTGAAGTTCAGAAGAGAAGTCTGGACTAGAGATGTACATTTGGGAGTCATCAACTTATGGCTACTGAAGCGTGGATAAGGTGGCCTCAGAAAGGGAGGATTTAGTCAGTGGGAACCTCTGATTCTTAAAGGGAAGGCTTTGATGCAGAAATATTGGAAGGGAGCAGTAGGGGGGCTGAGTCACGAGCCTGAGCGAGAAGTGTGGGCTGGGAGAGAACCTCAGTGTCACTCTCACTGCTTCTAGAAGCAATATGTTCCTGCCAGCAGTGGGGTCACCTTCACTATTTTTGGAGGATGGCTCATGCGTTTCTCTACCTGGTGGGCTCTCCTATTCACCCTCTAGGCAAGCCTCTGCTGGCAGCCCCCATGTCTCCTGCCACTGCTTCCGGGGGGAAGGTGTTCTGCCCCCGGGCTTCTCTCCCAGGGTCCTTCAAACTGTACCATAATTTATTTATTAAGCAATTAATTAGTTGATTAACCAATGCCTTAGTGATAGGCAACATTTGGGGCAAAAATTATGGTATAACCATACGTTGGAATACTATGTAGCAGGAGAGAGAGAGAGAGAGGGAGGTGGAAAGAGAGAGACAGAGAGAGGTACTTCTCTGCGTTCATATATGGAAAGCTCCCTAATTCCCCAATATACATACATTGTGAAAGAAAAAAGAAAAGTACAAAACTGTGATTTTATGCTATCTTTTGTACTAATGGGGAATATAAATCTGTATTCCAATTTACTTGTATACGCCTAGAGAAAGTATGGAAGGATACACAGGACACTAAAAACAGTGACCCCATAGGGGATAAGGCAGGGTGGATTGCAGAGACGATAAATAAGGACGAAACTTATTATGACTCTGTTTACTTAAAATTTTCTGAACCTTGTGACTATATCACCTATTCAAAAAATTAAATTTTAAAATATGGAAAAATGTTATTTTCCAATATGTTTCATATTTTATATTTTTTAATGAAACTGATTTTAGTGCTCCCACCCCCAAAGATAATATTTTGCAGACATATAATACAATATCGTCACCAGGATATTAACACTGATACAGTCAAGATACAGACAATTTCCATCACCATTGTGTGCTACGTTTTAAATCTTGAAGATGGATGGTCTATTAAATAAAATAACATGTTTTACAAATCAGTGTGTTTAGTACACATTAAAAAAAAGTCTGGAAGGAAATTCAGCACAACAAAATGGTAACAGTGGTCATCTCTGGTCACGAGGAATACAGGGGGCTTAACTTTTTTTTTTTCCTTTTTAGTTTCATGGTAGTTTTCTCTTTTCTGAGGTGAAATTCACATAACATACAATTAACCATTTTAAACTGTATACTTCAGTGGAATTTAGTGTATTCATGATGTTGTACAACCACCTCTCTTTAGTTTCAAAACTTTGTCAAACACCTTTTCATGAGCTTATTGGTCACTGAGTATCTTTTCTGGAGAAATGTCTCCAAAGCATGTGCTATTTTTAATTGTATCATTGATGATGTATTTTAAAACAGAGGGATTAAATTTTACATTACTGCTCCTGAAAAAAATTTTCTCTTATTACTGATGAAAATTAAAATTTCGAAATGGTATCTCATTGCATTAGTTAAGGCAATGGAAGCTGCTATAACAAATCCCCAAATGTTTGATGGCTCAAACACAGTTGAAGTTTCTTTCTTGCACAGATAAAGCCCAACATGTTCAGTAAATGGCTCTTCTCTAAGCGGTAATGCAGGTACTTGGGCTCCTTCCATTATGTGCTCTGCCATCTTCAACTCAAGGCTTCTATGGTGGCACTGGTCCAGTATTTGTAAAAGGGTTTTCAGTGAGGCTGGACACCAAGCACCAATAGCACCAATTTACCTTTTTTCTCTCTTTCTTTCTTTCTTTTTTCAGGTATAGAAATGGAGAGTGTTCAGGGTTAGATTAATCTCAGGTAGAGACTTTCCACAGTAGATGCTACACAAAGATAAGGAAGCTAAGTTCAAGAGGCTGCCAAGAATGTGGGTATGTATTGCACCATGGGGTATGTGTTGGAAAGAAAGAGAAGAGTAACAATACAGGGGAGGTGATGGACTTAGGAGGAAAGTGTGGAGAGATCAGAGGCTTGAATAATGTCTAGGTGTAAAGTGTGATTGAGTTGGAGGGGAAGAAGACTGTAGCGAGTTGATTATACATCAGGATTTAAGAGTCCTAAAATAGTCTAGTTCAAGATCATGATAAAGAACAAGGAGTAGGGACTTCCCTGGTGGCACAGTGGTTAAGAATCCGCCTGCCAGTGCAGGGGACATGGGTTCGAGCCCTGGTCCGGGAAGATCCCACACGCCGCGGAGCAGCTAAGCCCATGCGCCACAACTACTGAGCTTGCACTCTAGAGCCCGTGAGCCACAACTACTGAAGCCCATGTGCCTAGAGCCTGTGCTCCGCAACAAGAGAAGCCACTGCAATGAGGAGACCATGCACTGCAATGAAGAGTAGCCCCCACTCGCCATAACTGGAGAAAGCCTGCGCACAGCAACGAAGACCCAATGCAGCCAAAAATAAATAAATAAATAAATTTATTATAAAAAAAAAGAACAAGGTGTGTCTGTGGGAGTGGGTGGCCATAATAGGGTAAGATTTATACATAGCTCCTCAAGTTTGAGATAGGCAGGAGGCCGTTATAGGTGTTGGCTGGGTTATCCACAGAAACACTGAAATTTCCCACATGCCAAGGCCCTAAGTAAATAAAGGAGAGTGTACAGAAAGGGTATAAAGTAATATAGCCTATATTTTATTTATTAAAAAAAATTTTTTTTTCTTGCAGTACGCAGGCCTCTCACAGTTGTGGCCTCTCCCGTTGCGGAGCACAGGCTCCGGACACGCAGGCTCAGCGGCCATGGCTCACGGGCCTAGCCACTCCGTGGCATGTGGGATCTTCCCAGACCGGGGCATGAACCCATGTCCCCTGCATCGGCAGGTGGACTCTCAACCACTGCACCACCAGGGAAGCCCCCTATTTTTAACATTTTTATTGGAGTATAGTTGATTTAAAATGTTGTGTTATAGCCTATATTTTAAAGGATAGTTATTGCATGACTCTGAGAGACTAGAAATCCTGAAAGGACAGTAAGTTAGATTTCTAGACTAGGTGAAAAAAAAGCAATTTCAAGCTGGCTGTAGGGGTAGCAGTATCTTTGGGAGAACAGCCAAGTTATGGTTAAAACAAAGAGGTGAAGGAACTATGATCAACAAGTTGGGAATGGCAGGGAATTTTAATCTGCCACGGAAGAAGAATTACAGGGGGAAAGAATGGAAAGAGGAAGCATCAGGCTGGAGGGAACTAAAAGTATGGGAATTTCTACAGCAATATCACAAACTAGATAATGTGAAAATGTTTGCGCTTCAAAACACCTAGATGTGTTAGATAAAATCTAACATACACTTTTTCAGATTCAGAGCTAACTTTGCAAGAGGGTAAGGGTACCTCCCAAGGAGCACAAATAAAGAGGGAACTGAAAACCAGGAAAAAAGATTATGGTTATGCTGGTGCTATCTCAGTAACCAAGAGGACTGGATTTTAAGACTAGGAGAGGAAGCCTTAGGCCCATGTAAGGCAGCGAGTTGTAATTTAAACTCTGCATGAAGTCAGGACCCTTCAAGTGCTAAGCCTGAATGAAGGAGACAAAGAAGCACACTACATAGTGATCAAGGGCTCAATCCAAGAAGATGATATAACAATTGTAAATATTTATGCACCCAACATAGGAGCACCTCAATACATAAGGCAAATACTAACAGCCATAAAAGGGGAAATCGACAGTAACACAATCATAGTAGGGGACTTTAACACCCCACTTTCACCAATGGACATATCGTTCAAAATGAAAATAAATAAGGAAACACAAGCTTTGAAAGATACATTAAACAAGATGGACTTAATTGATATTTAGAGGACATTCCACCCCAAAACAACAGAATACACATTCTTCTCAACTGCTCATGGAACATTCTCCAGGATAGATCACATCTTGGGTCACAAATCAACCCTTGGTGAATTTAAGAAAATTGAAATCGTATCAACTATCTTTTCCGACCACAACGCCATGAGACTCGATATCAATTACAGGAAAAAATCTGTAAGAAATACAAACACATGGAGGATAAACAACACATTACTTAATAACCAAGAGATCACTGAAGAAATCAAAGAGGAAATCAAAAAATACCTAGAAACAAATGACAATGAAGACACGACGACCCAAAACCTATGGGATGCAGCAAAAACAGTTCTAAGAGGGAAGTTTTCAGCAATACAATCCTACCTCAAGAAACAAGAAAAATCTCAAATAAACAACCTAACCTTATACCTAAAGCAATTAGAGAAAGAAGAACTAAAAATCCCCAAAGTTAGCAGAAGGAAGGAAATCATAAAGATCAGATCAGAAATAAATGAAAAAGAAATGAAGGAAACGATAGTAAAGATCAATAAAACTAAAAGGTGGTTCTTTGAGAAGATAAACAAAATGGATAAACCATTAGCCAGACTCATCAAGAAAAAAAGGGAGAAGACTCAAATCAATAAAATTAGAAATGAAAAAGGAGAAGTAACAACTGACATCGCAGAAATACAAAGGATTATGAGAGATTACTACAAGCCACTATATGCCAATAAAATGGACAACCTAGAAGAAATGGACAAATTCTTAGAAATGCACAACCTTCCGAGACTGAACCAGGAGGAAAGAGCACTGAAATTGAAAATGTGATTAAAAATCTTCCAAGAAACAAAAGCCCAGGACCAGATGGCTTCACAGGCAAATTCTATCAAACATTTAGAGAAGAGCTAACACCTATCCTTCTGAAACTCTTCCAAAATATAGCAGAGGGAGGAACACTCACAAACTCATTCTACAAGGCCACCATCACTCTGATACCAAAACCAGACAAAGATGTCACAAAGAAAGAAAACTACAGGCCAATATCACTGATGAACATAGATGCAAAAATCCTCAACAAGATACAAGCAAACAGAATCTAACAGCACATTAAAAGGATCATACACCATGATCAAGTGGGGTTTACCCCAGGAATGCAAGGCTTCTTCAATATACACAAATCAATCAACGTGATACACCATATTAACAAATAGAAGGAGAAAAACCATATGATCATCTCAATAGATGCAGAGAAAGCTTTCGACAAAATTCAACAGCCATTTGTGATAAAAACCCTCCTGAAAGTAGGGATAGAGGGAACTTTCCTCAACCCAATAAAGGCCATATATGACAAACCCACAGCCAACATGGTTCTCAATGGTGAAAAACGGAAACCATTTCTACTAAGATCAGGAAGAAGACAAGGTTGCCCACTCTCACCACTATTATTCAACATAGTTTTGGAAGTTTTAGCCACAGCAATCAGAGAAGAAAAAGAAATAAAAGGAATCCAAATTGGAAAAGAAGAGGTAAAGCTGTCACTGTTTGCAGATGACATGATACTGTACATAGAGAATCCTAAAGATGCTAACAGAAAACTACTAGAGCTAATCAATGAATTTGGTAAAGTAGCAGGATACAAAATTAATGCACAGAAATCTCTTGCATTCCTACACACTAATGATGAAAAATCTGAAAGTGAAATTAAGAAAACACTCCCATTTACCACTGCAACAAAAAGAATAAAATACCTAGGAATAAACCTACCTATGGAGGCAAAAGACCTGTATGTAGAAAATTATAAGACACTGATGAAAGAAATTAAAGATGATACAAATAGACGGAGAGATATACCATGTTCTTGGATTGGAAGAATCAACATTGTGAAAATGACTCTACTACCCAAAGCAATCTACAGATTCAATGCAATCCCTATCAAACTACCACTGGCCTTTTTCACAGAACTAGAACAAAAAATGTCACAGTTTGTATGGAAACACAAATGACCCCGAACAGCCAAAGCAATCTTGAGAAAGAAAAACGGAGCTGGAGGAATCAGGCTCCCTGACTTCAGACTATACTACAAAGCTACAGTAATCGAGACAGTATGGTACCAGCACAGAAACAGAAAAGAGATCAGTGGAACAGGATAGAAAGCCCACGCACATATGGTCACCTTATCTTTGATAAAGGAGGCAAGAATATACATTGGAGAAAAGATAGCCTCTTCAATAAGTGGTGCTGGGAAAACTGGACAGCTACATGTAAAAGAATGAAATGAGAACACTCCCTAACACCATACACAAAAATAAACTCAAAATGGGTTAAAGACCTAAATGTAAGGCTAGAAACTATCAAACTCTTAGAGGAAAACACAGGCAGAACACTCTATGACATAAATCACAGCAAGATCCTTTTTGACCCACCTCTGAGAGAAATGGAAATAAAAACAAAAATAAACAAATGGGACCTAATGAAACTTAAAAGCTTTTGCACAGCAAAGGAAACCATAAACAAGATGAAAAGACAACCCTCAGAATGGGAGAAAATATTTGCAAATGAAGCAACTGACAAAGGATTAATCTCCAAAATTTACAAGCAGCTCATGCAGCTCAATATTAAAAAAACAAAGAACCCAATCCAAAAATGGGCAGAAGACCCAAAAAGACATTTCTCCAAAGAAGATATACAGATTGCCAAAAAAACACATGAAAGAATGCTCAACATCATTAATCATTAGAGAAATGCAAATCAAAACTACAATGAGATAACATCTCACACCAGTCAGAATGTCCATCATCAAAAAATCTAGAAACAATAAATGCTGGAGAGAGTGTGGAGAAAAGGGAACCCTCTTGCACTGTTGGTGGGAATGTAAACTGATACAGCCACTATGGAGAACAGTATGGAGGTTCCTTACAAAAACTAAAATAGAACTACCATATGACCCAGCAATCCCACTACTGGGCATATACCCTGAGAAAACCATAATTCAAAAAGAGTCATGGGGCTTCCCTGGTGGCGCAGTGGTTGAGAGTCCACCTGCTGATGTACAGGACACGGGTTCATGCCCCGGTCTGGGAGGATCCCACATGCCGCGGAGCGGCTGGGCCCGTGAGCCACGGCTGCTGAGCCTGCGCATCCAGAGCCTGTGCTCCGCAACGGGAGAGGCCACAACAGTGAGAGGCCCGCGTACCACCAAAAAAAAAAAAAAAAAGAGTCACGTACCAAAATGTCCACTGCAGCTCTATTTACAAGCCAGGACATGGAAGCAACCGAAGTTTCCATCAACAGATGAATGGATAAAGAAGATGCGGCACATATATACAATGGAATATTACTCAGCCATAAAAAGGAATGAAACTGAGTTATTGTAGTGAGGTGGATGGACCTAGGGTCTGTCATACAGAGTGAAGTAAGTCAGAAAGAGAAAAACAAATACCGATGCTAACACATATATAAGGAATCTTAAAAAAAAAATGGTCATGAAGCACCTAGGGGCAAGATGGGAATAAAGATGCAGACCTCCTAGAGAATGGACTTGAGGATACAGGGAGGGTGAAGGGTAAGCTCGGACAAAGTGAGAGAGTGGCATGGACATATATACACTACCAAACGTAAAATAGATAGCTAGTGGGAAGCAGCCGCATAGCACAGGGAGATCAGCTCGGTGCTTTGTGACCACCTAGAGGGGTGGGATAGGGAGGGTGGGAGGGAGGGAGATGCAAGAGGGAAGACATATGGGCACATATGTATAACTGATTCACTTTGTTATAAAGCAGAAAGTAACACATCATTGTAAAGCAATTATACACCAATAAATATATTAAAAAAAAAACAAGCTACACAGGTAAGATTATATCAATCAGGCAATAAAAAAAAAAAAAAGAAAGAAATCTCTCTTGGTCTGGCCTCGGGGAAGAAAAAACCTCTCCCGTGAGAATCTGTAACCATAGGCATTCCTTTACGTGGATTTGGTGTTCAAATGCATTCTACCTGCATGGTCTGGGACCCCAAGCTGAGAAATTCACATGAAAAGTGGTCCTCGTCCAGGAGTTTTAATACCGGAAAAGAAGGGGAGAATGGGTTTGGGGGAATGTCTAGCAGTCTGCCACATCAGTCCACATTTTTGTTGCACAGAAAAATAATCAGTAAAATACTTTTAAGGATAAAGAAGTATCACATTAACATAAAATTGGGGGAAAACGTGGAAGAGAGATACAAGATCAGGAGAGAAAAGTAACAATGTAAAATTTCCAATAACGCCGCAGTTGAAAATACATGCTCTAGAGCTAAATTCCATTTAATGGATGTTTGGGGGTTAAAGGAACAAGTTAAATGACACCACAAGAATGTCTGCCACAACCAGAATGTGGGAAATTTCACAGAACAACTGTTTCGACAATTAAGTCAATGGCATGAAAAGATTAAGAGAAATTTAAGAGATGTAAAACTAAAAGTAATATTTGAACCTTGTTCAGATCCTAACCCAAATGAACCAACTATAAAAAGATATTATATATACAGTTGAAGAGATCTGATTATTTGATGCAATGTAGCATTGTAATTAAGAAATTAGGTTTGGGCTTCCCTGGTGGCACAGTGGTTGAGAGTCCGCCTGCCGATGCAGGGGACACGGGTTCGTGCCCCGGTCCGGGAGGATCCCACATGCCATGGAGAGGCTGGGCCCGTGAGCCATGGCCGCTAAGCCTGCACGTCCGGAGCCTGTGCTCCGCAACGGGAGAGACCACAACAGTGAGAGGCCCGCGTACCGCCAAAAAAAAAAAAAAAAGAAAGAAATTAGGTTTTTAGAGATGCATACTGAGGGGTATGAGAGGAAATGACATGTACCTAGGATTTGCTTTATAAATACTTCAACAAAGAAAACAAGGAAAAGGAGGAAAGAAGAAATATGGCAAAGTCTTGATAATGGATGATGGATATATGGATATTAACTATACTATTGTTTCTTTTATACACATTTAAAATTTTCATAGTCAGAATTCAAAATTATTTTAGAGAACACATGAACAGAAAACAGCACTAGTATAATATACAAACTAATTCTGCTATTTATAGAAACATCCCAGATGTTTTTCTAGAAATTTCTTATTTTTCCCAGTGTGCAAGCCCCACCGATGCTTTGCCCTGCTTCCATTATGAAATGCTAGAATCCAGAAAAATAAGCACTTTGTACCCCAAGATGAACAAATGATGATGGGGTCATCTCATCTAATTTCAGTCCTGAGGAAAAACTTAAAAAGTATGTAATTCCTACAAGTGTGGACCCCCTAATAAAAAAAGGTGCTATCCCTGACTTTTAGAATGCTAGTGTCTGAAATAATGTCACAATCTTTGTGGATATGGTTAACATGAGAAAAAGTTACTGTTTTCCTACCATGATCAGATGAATGAAACTGGTAATTTCTCAGGTTTCTTACCTTTCTTTTAAAAACTTGAAATTCCTTTAAATGCCAAATATTTGAGTTGGTCTTCCTGAAGTCTGACTCCCCTGCACCTTTAAAAAAGAAAAACAGTGTTGTGGAGGTATAGTTCACATACCATACAAGGCACCCATTTAGTGTATAGTTCTACGGTTTTTAGTATATACACAATCGCACCACCATCAACACAATCAATTTTAGAATATTTTCATTGCCCCCCAAAGAAACCCTGCATCTGTAAGCAGTTGATCTCCACACCCATCCCCTACCCATCCCCACCACATACATCCTCACACTCAACTCTAGGCAACCACTAGTCTCTTTTTTGTCTAGTTTGGACATTTGATATAAATGGAATTACACAAAATATGCTCTTTTCCACTGGCTTCTTTCACTTAGCACAATGTTTTCAAGGTTCATCCATGTTGCAGCATGCATCAGTACAACATTCTTTTTTCCTCTCAAGCAATATTCCATGGATAGATATATCACATTTTATTTATCCATTCATCAGCTGATAGATATTTGGGTTGTTTCCATTTTCTGGCTATTATGAATAATGCTGCTATGGACATTCTTGTAAAAGTTTTATGTGGACATATGTTTTCATTTCTCTAGGAGTGGAATTGATGGGTCATATGGCAACAACATTTTTAACCTTTTGAGAAACTGCCAAACTGTTTTCCAAAGTTGCTGAACCATTTTACATTCCTACCAGCAGTGTGTGAGCATTACAATTTCTCCCACATCCTTCCCACCAGTTACTGTTGTTTTTTTTAACAGCCATCATAGTGGGTGTGAAGTGATATCCCATTATGATGTTGATTCGCACTTTCCTAACGGCTCATGACGTTGAGCAACTTTGCTTATTGACCATTTCCTTGCACCTCTTTGAAAGTAAACTTTCTAAATGTCTTTGTCTCTGAATCTTCCTTCCACACTAGTAATATTTTCAGTTAAACCTAGTATCTCCTTGTTATAATTCACTTAACAAGAAGATAAAAAGTAATGGCAATCCATTAGTTATTGTATTTTCTAACCCATTCATTCATCAAATATGGATTGAGTGCCAATTATGTGCCAGAGGCTCTTCTGGTCACTAAGCATATAGAAGAAAATAAAACAGACCTAAATAAATAAATAAATAAAACCACCTTGCCCTCATGAAGCTTACATTTTCATGGCTTTAAAGTTTTTTCCCAGTTTTATTGAGATATAATTGACATACATCATTGCATAGGTTTAAGGTGTACAGCATAATAACTTGATTTACATATATTGTGAAGTGATCACCAAAATAAGTTTAGTTAGCATCCATCATTTCATATAGATAACAAAAAAAAGTTTTTTCCCTTGTAATGAGAACTCTTTGTATCTACACTTCTTTTATTGTATAAAAAGAAAACATATAAATTTTACCATCATAGCCATTTTTAAGGGTACAGTAAGTAGTGTTAAGTATATGCACATTGTTTTGAAACAAATCTCCAGACCTCCTTCATGTTGCAAATATGAAACTCCATACCCACTAAACAGCTCCCTTTTCTTCCTTACCCCCAGCCCCTGGTAATTTTTTTCTGTTTCTATGAGTTTGGCTAATTTAGATACCTCATATAAGTGGAATCATACAGTATCATTTCATGACTGGCTTATTTCATAACATAATTTCCTCAATGTTCAGCCATGTTACAGTATTTCCTTCCTTTCTAAGGTTGAATAGTATTCCACGTTTTGTTTATCCATTCATCCATCAATGAATATTTGGGTTGCTTTCACCTCTTGGCTATAGCAAATAATGCTGCTATGAACATGGATGTACAAATATCTCTCTGAGACCCTGCTTTCAATTCTTTTGGATATATACCCAGCAGTAGTATTGCTTGATCATATGGTAATTCAGTATTTAATTTTTTGAGTAACTGCCATACTGTTTTGGCTGCACCATTTTACATTCTCACTAACAGTGCACAAGGGTTCCAATTTTTCCACGTTCTCTCCAACACAATTTTTTTTGTTTGTTTTTTGCTTTTCTCTGGTGATTAGCGATGTTGTGCATCTTTTCACCTTTCACTTCCTCATTTAGATCTACTCCCAAGTATTTTATTCTTTTTGATGCTATGGTAAATGAAATTGTTTTCTTAATGTCCTTTTCAGATTGTTCATTGTTAGTGTATAAAAACACAACTGATTTTTTTTTTTTTTTTTTTTTTTTTTTTTTTTTTGCGGTATGCGGGCCTCTCACTGTTGTGGCCTCCCCCGTTGCGGAGCACAGGCTCCGGATGCGCAGGCCCAGCGGCCATGGCTCACGGGCCCAGCCGCTCCGCGGCATATGGGATCCTCCCAGACCGGGGCACGAACCCGTATCCCCTGCATCGGCAGGCGGACTCTCAACCACTGCGCCACCAGGGAGGCCCACAACTGATTTTTGCATGCTGATTTTGTATCCTGCAATTTTGCTACATTTGGTTACTAGTTATAACCAGTTTGCATGTGTGGGTGCCCATAACCTTTAGGGGGTTCTATATAAAAGATCATGTCATCTAAGAACAGAGATAATTTTACTTCTTCCTTTCTAATTTGGACACCTTTTATTTATTTTTCTTGTCTATTTGCTCTGTCTAGGACTTCCAATACTATGTTGAATAGAATTGGTAAGAATAGGTATCCTTGGAAAAGCTTTTAGTCTTTCACCACTGAATATATTAGCTTTGGGTTTTTCATAGATGGTTTTCTTTTTTTTTTTTTTTTTTTTGCGGTACGCGGGCCTCTCACTGCTGCGGCCTCTCCCGCCGCAGAGCACAGGCTCCGGACGCACAGGCCCAGCAGCCATGGCTCACGGGCCCAGCCGCTCCGCAGCACGCAGGATCCTCCCAGACCGGGGCACGAACCCGTGTCCCCTGCATCGGCAGGCGGACTCTCAACCACTGCGCCACCAGGGAAGCCCGCTTTTTTCTTTTTTTTAAAATAAATTTATTTATTTATTTTTGTCTGTGTTGGGTCTTCATTGCTGCTCACAGGCTTTCTCTAGTTGTGGCGAGTGGGGTCTACTCTTCGTTGCAGTGCACGGGCTTCTCATTATGGTGGCTTCTCCTGTTGAGGAGCACAGGCTCTAGGCGTGCAGGCTTCAGTAGCTGTGGCGCACGGGCTTAGTTGTTCCGCGGCATGTGGGATCTTCCCGGACCAGGGCTCAAACCCGTGTACCCTGCATTGGGAGGCAGATTCTCAACCACTGCGCCAGCAGGGAAGTCCCCATAGATGGTCTTTATTATGTTGTGGTAGTTTCCTTCTATTTCTAGTTTGAGTGTTTTTATCATAAAAAGGTGTAGAATCTTGTCAAATATTTTGTTAGCATCATTGAGATGACCAGGTCGTTTTTGTCCTTCATTCTGTTATTGAGGTGTATTACACGACTTTTTTTTCACTTGTTGAACCATTCTCATATTCCAGGAATAAATCCCACTTGGTCGGGGCTTCCCTGGTGGCGCAGTGGTTAAGAATCCGCCTGCCAATGCAGGGGACATAGGTTCGAACCCTAGTCCGGGAAGATCTCACATGCCGCGGAGCAACTAAGCCCGTGCGCCACAGCTACTGAGCCTGCGCCCTAGAGCCTGTGAGCCACAACTACTGACCCTGTGTGCCACAACTACAGAAGCCCATGCACTTAGGGCCCGTGATCCGCAACAAAAGAAACCACTCCAATGAGAAGCCCGCACGCAGCAACGAAGACCCAACACAGCCAAAAATAAATAAATTTATAAAACAAAAAATCCCACTTGGTCATGGTACATAATCTTTTTAATGCACCGTTGTATTTGGATTGCTAGTACTACGCTCGTCTTCTCTGTATTGTTCCAATTTTAGTATATGTGCTGACAAAGCAAGAACTCCGTGCGGCTTTATTTTTTAAACACGGGATAACGTACTTTGAATTTCATAATGCACTTTGCATTTCAATTTTCAAATGAGTAAATGTCTAAAGGAGCAAGAATTCTTTTCTATGCTTGAAACACTGACAAAAATTAAGACACACTTGCTAGTTTGCAGACTGTTTTCTTCGCAGAATTAGCATCACCTGCTTCCTACATAATACACCTCAACTGGAGTGTCAGAAAGTGACTGTTTGGAAGGTGCTGTGCAACAATCTGACCCATAGAGAGCATCCAAATGTGCGGTTTCTATGACACCATTATGAAACCCGTTTGTAAACACACAAACTGTTTAAAGTAAATAAGAGTATGAATAAGATGTACCGGGAATTCACTTCTCCAACAGATTCAATACTTCAACCTTTAGGGTACTTAAAATACAGGCCCTCCTGTACAGTAAAGTGTGGTGTGCGTGAAGCACAGCAGAGGATTCACCTTTCTGGCTCGGCAGAAATGCAAACATATATGCCATGCACTCGGGACCGTGAAGGATACGATTCTTTTAAGAAAATTTCCAGGGATACTTTTGAAAACTGACAACAGCTCCTGGGAACTTCTGCTTCTGTTTCACAACTTATGGGACTTACTGGCACCCGCCCACAGCTAGGAAAAGGTTAACAGGTGTTTACAATACCTAAAGATGACTTGTCGACTTTCTGGAAGCCTCCCGCCTGATGTGGCCCGAAAAGGGGGCAAAGGAGGAAGGGAATCTCTCAAAAGGGTCCGAGAAATAGGCTGAACGAGGAAACAAAACCGAACATCCGGAGAAAAGGTAGTCTCTGCAACTAGAGATACGCACCCTCGGCGGCGCCTCAGGTTCTGCGCCTGCGCCCAGAGCGGCGTCTCGTAGTCTCACGACTGCGCATGCGCCCCGAGTAGTGCGATTCCCTCATTCGCATTTGTGCCTGCGCAGCTGTGGGTTCTTTCCCCCGCTCTACCCCACCCCAACTCCCCCACCGCTCCATCCCCCGACCCCCTCCTCTTCCAACACGGTCACCCAGAGCAGGGTTGGGTCGTTGGTGACTGCTAGGGACTAGAGTGGGACGGTGTGTGGTACCGGGTCAGTGGTAACTCGCCAGTTATCCCGTAGGTTAGACAGAAAGGTGAATTCACAGCTGCGAGCCCTTGTCTCCGACCTTTTAAAGCATCCTTTGTTTTATCCTGCGACGCTCGGTAGCCACCATCCTGCTGCCGCCATCCGCGAAGCAGCTGGGAATTGTCTCTTGAGAATTTTAATCTCCTTTGGAAGCAGCCCCGACCAGGGGGTCCCTTTTTTATTCAGAATCACCCAGGACATGATGGACAGAAATGTCATCCCTCCTTAGACTTCCACAGAAGCTGAATTAAAAAGTTGAGTAATAGTTACTTTGAAGAAAGGGGGGGAAAAAAAGGAAAAATTCACACACAAAAACATTTATGTGTACACAGAATAATCTCGAAGAATGGATCAGCAACTACTACTGTGATTACCTCAGGGGAGAAGAAAAGGTGCTGAAGGACGGGCATGAGTGTTTTTTTTTAATTTTTTTTGCATCGTTTGAAATATGTCCAATGTGCATGTATTTTTTTGTTTTATTTATTTTATTTTATTATTTATTTATTTATATATTTTTGGCTGCGTTGCGTCTTTTTTGCTGCACAGGGGCTTTCTCTAGTTGTGGCGAGCAGGGGCTACTCTTCACTGTGGTGCACGTGCTTCTCATGCAGGGGCTTCTCTTGTTGCGGAGCACGGGCTCTAGGCGGGCGGGCTTCAGTAGTTGTGGCTCGCGGGCTCTAGGGCACGGCCCCTAGATCACAGGCTCAGTAGTTGTGGTGCATGGGCTTAGTTGCTCTGCGGCATGAGGGATCTTCCGGGACCAGGGCTGGAACCCATGTCCCCTGCATTGGCAGGTGGATTCTTAACCACTGCGCCACCAGGGAAGTCCCCGTTTTATTTTTTAAATCTTTGAATATTCATTTGACTCCCTTACCAAAATGGTAGATATCAAGGAAATTTGGAAGTTTAAGAAGTCTGTCTAGATTCATGCTAGATAATTGGTAATGCTGGATGGTAATGCTGGATAGAATTATACATACGTGTGAAGATAAAACGTTTTGTATAAACCACTAAGTCTTCCTGTTTATCTCTGGACAGATATCTTTGGGAGTTGGGGCCAGAGGTACAGGAAAAGAGGAGCCAGGAATTTTCGAAAAATCGGCAGGAGTGGCATACAGGAAACAAATGTTTTTCATCTCAATCATTGTATATTCCTCTTGGTTTTGCTGAAGAAAATTGAAGGGTAAATTTTAGTTCACCGAAGTCCGACATAGATGGGAAGGGGATGTTTCATGTTTATTTTTGTGAAGGAAATTAATTGGGTGTGGTTGGCAGAGTTGAGACTTGAAGTTCCTATTCTAGATAAGGAAAACATCCCTTAGTGAAGAATTTCCAGATTGATTATGGTATATTCCTGCCCCTAACCTTGCAAAATAACTTCAGGCTCCCTCCTCCAAGGGCAATGGTTAGGAAAAAATTAGGCAACTGTGCTTAAGAGGATTTGCAGACACAAAAAAGCTCATACTGAAAGATGAGCACACCGGACACACCTCATTCTCTTGGTTAGCTGAACCAGTTCAACTTGTTACCCAGTGAGTGGTTAGTAGATCTAGACAAGTGTAGGAATTTGGAGAGTGGGGATCCCAAAAGTTGAAAGTGTGAAGTCAGAGGCCAGGTGTTTATAATGTTGCTTCTTAGTTTGTCTTGTTTGTTAGTACAAGCAAGAAGCTGAGCTCCCAAATAAAATATTTTAGGAATAGTGTTTCTTAAGTGACTCCAAATGTCAGTACATCTACAAAGAAATAAATGAAACCTAGTGGGTAATAAATCAATCAGACTGAGCAATAAGCAGCACCTGGGGATAGAAATTCCCCACAGAGGAGAAAAATGACATCACAGAAGAGAATACTTAGTAAAATTTGTTTTAAAAAAAAAGAAAAAGGAAAACAATAATTTATGCCCTTGGCAAAATAAAAGCTCTTTTCAATATAAATGTTTCTTAGAAAACATATGAAAAGATAATATAACATATATATCAATGTTACAGCAAAAGTAATAATGATTCTATAACAATGACGAGTGAAGAAAATTCTGGCCCTTACACAGCAGCGTTCCTGGAAGGTCCTCTGATTCCTCCTTTTTTTAGTACAGATGTGCCCTCATTTTAAGAAAGCCTGATACACATATATCTACATTTAGAAACTCTATCAATTAAATTTCTTTATATCACAAAATAATTCTCTACAAAAAAAAATCAACGAAAAGTTTCTGTAAGTGATCCTTCAAATTGGCAAGCTTTCCTAATGTGTTTGGAATTAACCAAATACACGTGTCCCCAACTTCTTTCATTATAGCATTATTGCATACAGTGAGGTATACCTGAAGTGAGCCAGTAACAGAGTTGGGCTTCAGACCTGACTGAAGAGAATGTGTTCTTACTTAGAGTAAGAGGAAATGGTTGGGGGCACAACTTCCCTCAATCTTTTGATTCTCTAATCCTGAGTTCTTAATTTTCCTGTCTCTACTGTTTCCTGGGTAACTTTGTCCACCTGTTACTCTCAAGCTAAAAGGAGGAAGTCATATGGGAGGATGGATTGATGGAAGTCATAGGGGCGGATTAATGAATTAGTGAGTCACTCCAGCAGAGCAGAGTGAGATGAAATCTGGGGTTCAGAGTGTGTGTGTGTGGATACAGCTGGGGGAAAGCTGGAGCAATTCTGAGCCCTTGTCGTGGTATTTGTGAGGCCCCTCTCCCAGCAGGGGCACCTGAGGAGCAGCAGGGCTCAGTCCCGCTCTCCCCAGCCAGATGGGACACATACTCAGGAGAATGGACTCCATCCTATTTGTCACATTCCTCCTGGCTCCCTTCAGCACAATGGTAGTGCTGCTCACAGAACTCCTGGATCCGGCTACAGGCCTCCAGCATCATCACTTCGGGGATTGTGATGACCACTCGGAAGAAATTTGGGTACTCGAAGCACTGCAAAAATAAAAGCCTGTTATTCTCAGAGCAATTGAATCAGGGACTGGACCACCCTAATATGGCCAGGGCCCTAATCAGCAAAAAGCAGTGATGCCATTAACCCAAGGCTATCATTTCACTCAATTCCCACCACTGGAGTGCTAAGCCAGTAACTGAGCTAATTTATCTTAAAAGGAATTTGTGGGACAAGCTTGATTTCCTCTCACCTAGAATGTTCAACCACAATTTTTCTTCCTGGATGGGGGAGAAACAAATTTTAAATAGAGGTCATGAGACCCATCAGTTTGAATCTTTTCAAAAGAGAATACAGTAGTCCCTCGGTATCCATGGGGGGTTGGTTCCAGAACCTTCGAGAGTACCAAAATCCGAGGATGCTCAAGTCCCATATATAAAATGGCATAGTATTTGCATAACCTACACACATCTTCCTGTGTACTTTAAATCATCTCTAGGTTACTTATAATATCTAATACAATGTAAATAGTTGCCAGTCTGCAGCAAATTCAAGTTTTGGAACTTTCTGAGATTTTTTTTCCCCGCATATTTTTCCATCCACAGTTGGTTGAATCCTTGGATGAGGAACCTGAGTATATGAAGGCCGACAGTACGCTTTGTTGGGGGAGAAAAAGTCAGGCTAAAGACCAGCTCAGGGAGAGTTCCTGAGGCTCTAGAAACCGTTGAGAGTGTCCTGAGAGACATAAGCACTCACTGTTGCCGGGAGGCAGTGGACGGATTGCTCAGCAACTAACTGCTCAGTGAATTCCACATCATTCTCAAATTCTGGGAAATGTTCCATCTCAATTCCAACCTATACCAATAACAGGGAGATGCAAATTTATCAGGAGGGAAAACAGGCCAACTCCCTATGCCACAAATTAAGGTAGGGTCTGCTCTAAAAAACATCTTTGAACTCCACTACTGATAACTAAGAGTTCTTGCTCTTATGAACTCACAGAATTTTTCATAGGGAAGAGAGGATATATTTATATTAATGTTTTAGCTTACTGAAGGGTTCCTTCTTAGATGCTGATAAATGAAAGCTGGAAATAGGATGCCAGTGTTTCACAAAAAAGGCACTATTGGGACTTCCCTGGTGGCGCAGTGGTTAAGAATCAACCTGCCAAAGCAGGGGACATGGGTTCGAGCCTTGGTCCGGGAAGATCCTACATGCCGCGGAGCAACTAAGCCCGTGTGCCACAACTACTGAGCCTGCTCTCTAGAGCCTGTGAGCCACAACTACTGAAGCCCGGGCGCCTAGAGCCTGTGCTCCGCAACAAGAGAAGCCCCCGCAATGAGAAGCCCGCGCACCGCCCGCCGCAACTGGAGAAAAAGCCCACGTGCAGCAACGAAGACCCAACGCAGCCAAAAATACATTAATTAATTAATTAGTTATTTTTAAAAAGGCACTATTATCATTATGGGCCAGGCTATTCTTGATTGCATGGAACTACCCTGCCCATTGAAAAATATTTAGCATCCCTGGCCCATAAAATGCCAATAGCACCCCAAACAGTCTTTCTGAAAACAAACAAAATTCCTATATATCCCCAAACATTCCTAGGGAACCAGATCTCTCCTAGGTGAGAATTACAGTAGTGTGGAAAGCCTCTTATTTATGTCTTATGTCATCCCTGTATCTACATATAAAATGATTCTCTGTATGAAGAATTGTCATTTTAACAGTTTTTTTTTCTTCTTTTTTCTTTTTTTTAGCACTGAGGTTAAACCACATCAATGGGACAATTCAGAACAAGGCAGTTCCTAAACTGACTCGCTCAGGAGCCCATGTGGTTCTCTTTGTGAGCCCTGCAGACTGGCTTCCCCCACCTACCACCAACTGCCTGCCACCCACATACTCACCATGAGGTACATGGCCCCAGAAGGGCGGATGGGCCGGAGTCCAGGGATAGCAGCCAATGCCCCATAGCAGAGATCCGCATTGGACTACGAGAGGAGACAGAGATATCAAGAATGAAAAGTTAAGCAAAAGAAAAACCAAGTCATTAAAAGGAGAGCCCACATCAAAGGCAGGGAACCTAAGTTTGCTCTCCTGGCATAAGGGGTAACAAGATAAAAACTCTGCCACTTGAAGCTTTTGGCCAGGAGCAGGGTGGATTGCCAGAAGTTAGAGAAATGTATGGGTAGATATTTACACTGATGCCACCTCCTGGTTTGGAAGCCCCATAATGGAGCATTGCTCCAGAAATGAGGACCCATTATTTCAAATTCCACTGGTGGCAATCCTTGACTCCTAAAGTGGAAAGTCATGGGCTACCCTTACCTTGAGGAAGCTTAGGGTGTTGTGGTAGAACTCTTGAGGGGTGCGACGCAGGATGCTTTTCAGAGCTCCCTGGACAAGGGTGCAGGGTCCCAGGATCCGCTGACTCAGCTTCACCAGCCCATCTCGGATCTAAAAGCCCCCCCAGCAAACACATTATTTAGCCTTTCTTAGGCATCCCCACTGTGGAGATCCTTGTTCTGCCAATTCTTTCTATCAAGTTTTTAATCTCTGGAGAAGTGATGGTACCTAGTGTCATTCTTAGATCAGACCACCTAGGTTTGTAGCCCAGCTCTGCCGTGCACTGGCTGTGTGACTCTGGGCAAATTATACAACCTCTCTGTGTCTCATATTTCTCACCTGTAAAATGGAGGTAATACTAATACTGGCCTCACAGGGTTGTTAGGAGAATTAAATTGAAATAAAGTACATAAAGCACTGGCACATTGTAATCCCACAGACAATATTAGGTATCATTACTGCTATTGTTTCCTTTTTTGTGGTACTAAAATTGGAGGTAGATGGAACTTCCTCACCAAAACAGAAAAAATGAGTTTTGGAGAGGAATACCTAGTGCTGTCTTTATCCAGTGTCTTTCCAGGCACACGGAACTACAGGGCAAAAAAGAAGAAAAAAACTCCTTACCTCCTTACCACTGTGCATGCAAAGTAAATAAATAAATATTTAGAAAAAAAATATATATATATATAATTGCCCCTAAATTAGACACACTATTTCACCACATTGCTCTCACCTCATTGCCAAAAATATCTCTTCGGTCATGGATGAGGATCCAGCCCATCCTCCAGCCAGGAACCAGCCAGCGCTTGGCCAGCCCTCCACAGGACAGGATGGGGACGTTGCTACTGAGGGTGGCTAGAGGTTCAAATTTGGAATCTGAAAACGCCTGAGGAGAAGAGGGGCTTGTTACAGTTGTCTTCTGGTTTACCTTCCTCCAAATCCCATGCCTTGCAAAATTTTCCTTATATCACTAGGGACAGGGTCTCAGATTTATGGGTTCATTCCTACCCTGAAGCATGATTGGGATCTCAAGAGGCTTCAGAGGGGACTATCCAACAACATTTAACCCAGTATCTAGTCTAGATTAAAGGAAGCCTAAAATGAGGAAACTGACCCCAGCCCAGTAATAGGTACAACCCTTGGCTCTAGGGAATGAATGACCGTTGGAGTTACAGATTTCACAATAATATATGGGTCCATAATCCCTTATGTGAAATTCCTGGGCTCAAGTGCGTGGCAAAATGTAGAATTGTTTGGATTTTAGAAACGTTATATAGCACATGTACCATATATTATGTAACAGCCGCAGGGCAATCGGGGACAGCACTCCTAATCAAGCAGAGTAACTGTTCCGCCCCTTTCCTTACACTCTTATATAGATCCATAAGTGAGACAAATAAAGATTTACAAATATCTTTATATCAGGCCAAGTCAGGTTTTGCCACCAAATGAATTCCAAAAATCTTCAGATTTTTATAGCTTTTTGGATTTTGGAAAACTGGCTAAGGGGTGGTTATCTGTATATCTGTTTAGAGTGCAGGGATATTGATTAGTGCTGTACTGAAATGATTAGGATTTGCTTCTGATCCTTCTAGGTGCCACATCTAAAGGTGCCATGAGATAATTTGGGATTGAGAGTATGGAAGTGATGCATCCTACCCAAGACTCACCATGTCTCCATAGATCTCATCAGCTAAGATGGGAACACACTGCCTTGCAGCCACTGAAAATAAGAGAAACATGCTGAAATCATTTTTAATGTGAATTGCCTTAGCATTTAATATTTACCTGGGCTTATTATACTTTGCATTTCATGTTTGTATGTTTCATCTTCCTCTTTAAGAACTATAAACTCTTCTTATACTCTTCCAGGGTACAGAGCCTAAATTTACTCTTTAATTAACTAGATATTTCAAACCCTCTCTTCCACATGATGGGAGTGGTGAAGAGGCAAGTATTTCCTCTTTTTCTCCTTCTTTCAGGAAATTCCTACCTTTCCAGGGGCACACCACTCACTAGAGACCCCAGTGGAGCCCTCCCACCTCCATCCTAGGCTTGGAACTTAGTGAAGGACTCCTTTCTCGTTCCATGAAACAGCTGAAGGATTCCATCCCCATCTTCTCCCCTGTCAAGTGAAGTCTGCTGGATTTACCTGCCAAAATTTTCTGGAGATGACTTCTACTGAACACTGACCCACAAGGGTTTGATGGATTATTGACAACGAGACAAGCTGTCTTTTCATCAATCAGAGATTCCAGTTGTTTCAGGTCAATTTCCCAAAACTTCTCTGGCTGGGGAGGAAAAAAGGGGGAGACTAAGATGATTCTGAAAAATGTAGGACTACTCACTTCACTCAAAGATATAATGTAAATAACAAAATGTGTCTGTGGCCTCGACCACCCACTTCCAGATCTTTCTCTGCTAAGATAACGGTCATATATTTTTATGAAGTAGTAATTGAGCTCTTGTGTCTAAAATTTAAAAGTCATTTACCAATAAATTGTAGGGTTTGACCTCGATTCCCATAGATTCAGCCAGAGTCCTGTAGAGAGAGAAGCCAGGTCTGGGAACTAGGATGTTTTGCCCTGGGTTGGCCAGCACAGCTAAACAAAGTTCAATAGCCTGACTGCAGCCACTTGTTAGAATGACATCCTGTGAAGAACAGAAAAGTTTCATTTTGTTAGGGGTTCCAACAGCAACAGGAGGAAAAAGGTTATCAGATGAATGAGTGAGAAGCAAAAAAGCCCCTTATTTTTACAAACTCTATATAAAGTAGTGGGGACTGTACAAAGCAAAATTGAAAGAGGTGAATATGTTTATATATGTGCATATCTAAAAGTTGTTGAAAATGTTGGCCACTTAAGAGAAATAAATCACTTAAAAAAGGACGGGTTGTGACAAAGCGAGAGAGAGGCATGGACATATATACACTACCAAACGTAAGGTAGATAGCTAGTGGGAAGCAGCCACATAGCACAGGGAGATCAGCTCGGTGCTTTGTGACCGCTTGGAGGAGTGGGATAGGGAGGGTGGGAGGGAGGGAGACGCAAGAGGGAAGGGATATGGGAACAGATGTATATGTATAACTGATTCACTTTGTTATAAAGCAGAAACTAAAAAAAAAAAAAAAAAAAAAAGAATGGGTTGGCTGTGACTCAGCAGACCTCCACGAGAGATCATTATGACCTTGGACTTTTTCACCTGGTTATTTATTTACTTTTGACCAGAGATTTGAAACCTGACTCTCTTCTGAAAGACAGATATAGGGCACCTCTTAATGTTAAGAAATGTTGACCCCCACCCAGTGGACAACAGAGCAGAGGGTAGCATTTAAACTTGGCCCTGCCATCAATCCAGTATGCCATGGAACCTCTATCTTCCCATCTAAGTGACCTTAAGGGCAGTGAAGGAAGCTACAGATTAACAAAAGACCTATTGGTAAAATTTAAAATTTCAATTATTTGATGTTTATGAATTATTATTTTTCAATGACCTTTTGCAGAGAATCAAATATAGGGTGACCTCTGAGTCCTTTAAGCCTCCTTGAGACAGACACTATATGAGTTGTATGCAACGTTATTATCATACTATAATGACATTAAATATAATCACTGATTAGTGGCCTCCCCATATGAAAAGTCCTCGAATTGCCAAAGGAAATTATCCTTAGTTTTTGTTCCACTTGAAACCCTTATTCCTCATGGAACAGAAACAAGGAAAAGGGTAGAGCTTGCCCAATATTGTTCCCAAGTTGGTTCCTTGTCTAGGGCTCACCTTAGCTTCCAGGGGTGCCTCGGGACAGTGGTAATAAGAAGCAACCTCCTCCCGACTTGATAAGTAGCCTGAGAGAAAAGAGCAGAATGAGGAAGCTGGAAGTTTTCATCCCACAACTGACAGCTTTGCCCTTGAGTCAACAGGGCTTCGAGGCTACCTTCTGCCCAGCTCAGAGCACATACAATCTAGTTTAGCTCTCTGTCACTATAGATAAAGGAGATTAACTTTATATCTTACAATTTTATAATGAGCACAAATGTATAAATAATAACAAAAAGAGTTCCCCAAACTATAAAATACTCTGCAGCATCTTGGTTACTGTGATATGTTTTATTTTATTTTAGATTATTTAATCTAAATTTTAGGTTAAATAATCTAAAATAGGAATAGATTATTTAGGATTTAGATTATTCCTAAATCCCTTCCAGGTATTATATTTTTTGAAAACTTGTAATTAATGAATTCATTAATTGGGTCCATTTTAACTTTTTCACATTGTATTGTATACCTATTAGTATTTTTCCTTTTAAATTATATTGAGGGACTTCCCTGGTGGCGGAGTGGTTGAGAGTCCGCCTGCCAGTGCAGGGGACATGGGTTCAAGCCCTGGTCCGGAGGATCCCACGTGCCACAGAGCAACCGGCCCATGCGCCACAACTGCTGAGCCTATGCTCTGGGGCTTGCAAGCCACAGCTGCTGAGCCCATGTGCCACAACTGCTGAGGCCCTGCGCCTGGAGCCCATGCTCTGCAGCGGGGGGAGGGGGGCCACCGCGGTGAGGAGTGGACCCCGCTCGCCGCAACTGGAGAAAGCCCGTGAACGGCAAAGAAGACCCAACACAGCCAAAAATAAATAATATAAATTAAAATAAATTAAAATAAATTATATTGAAATTAAAAATTTTCTTTTAAATTATATTCTCATACAATAGTTCCAAATGTTGACTTACAAGCTTGAAGTATAGACAGTTTCATACAAATTATTATGTTTTACAAAATTGCTCTCCAGAAAGATTGTCTTCAGTTACCAAGACTAGAGGCAGTATTTCCTAATGTTTGTTAAATTAATAGGTAGAGATAGGTCTCTTGATGTTATACAAATTAGCAGTTCTTTAATTACTAATAAAGAAGAGTGTTTTCTAGATATATATTATTATCTGTGTTTCCTTTGGCATGAAGTGTTAATATCCTTTGCATTTTGTCAAATGGAGACTTGGTTTTGGGTTTTCAGGTTAAGTTAGTTTCCTAATACTTTGGATATAAAAGTCATTATAAACTTTAAAAAAATTTTATTGAAGTATAGTTGATTTACACTGTTGTGTTAATTTCTGCTGTACAGCAAAGTGATTTAAGTTATACATATATACATTCTTTTTCATATTCTTTTCCATTATGTATAAACTTTTTTTACAACTTAACTTTTGGTCTTATTTTGTTTTGATTTTTATTTATGAAACTTCATAAAATGTAAACTAAAAACCTAAAAATCACATCCCTGATATCTCTTTAAAGTGTTTTTAAAATTCTATTTTAGCATGAAACTGGATTTTTATTCTGCATTAAGAATATGTTTCTATGCGCACATATACACAGGGGGGAAATGTGCAACACTGAAACAAAGTCAAGGAATCATTTATTTTACCAAAATGTTTAGGGTAGAAATGTTTAATAGATGGAGAGAGTTAAACCTAAACCTAAGAATAATTTCTTTCTGTCCTAAACAAACCTTCTATCCCCCAGTAGGTCAGCTCATTCTTTGCTGTTCTTGGTTTTGTTTTTTGTTTTTGCCTTGAAACAAGCACAATTACATTGAGAGTGTGATTAGGACCATAATTAAATTAAACCTTGAATGTGTAGAGAAGGAGAAATAAAGCCAAGAAGCTATTTACAGAAGGCAGTAATTAAATTAATTTAGGAGCTAGAGGGCTTTGTAAAGAAGCAGGTGCAGCCAAACTCAAGGCCTCCATTTAGAATTAGCGATGATAGAATAGGAGCGTTATTTGAGAAATAAGTATGTAATGGGAACCTAGAGCAGGGAGGTGCCATAATGCCAGAGGAAGCCAGGAAAGAAGTTAGACCTTGATGGCTTGAGGTTAAGCATGCTGAGACTCCTTTCCCCAAATCCAACAGCCATTTTATCTGAGCTTCTCCTTAGGAATTATGCATCAGGAAAGCAAAGAAGAGTGCTAGAAATTTATTCCTATTAGAAGAGCACTAAAGATTTGGAAGCCACCAGATTAGAGTCTCAGGAGGAATTTACCAGTGGAGGGGGCATAGCCGTTATACTTCCCCGAGTCAAGGGCATCTTTTATTGCTTGGGTAACTTCAGGATCTGTAGGCAGGTTTCCAAACACAGTAGGGTCCCCTTTTCACGGGAAAAAAAAAAAAAAGAACCGCCAAGAGGTTATTCTTCCAGGCCCAGTGCTCAGACCCACCCTCCACTTCCCTCCTCTCCAACCAACCCATGAGGATGGGGGTGGGAGGAACAATGCCTGCCTCTCGGTCAAGTGTCTCCAACTCACCAATTGACAGAGCAATCGTGGTCTTGTTTGGATTTGGCTTCACCTTCATGCTGTCCACAATGGCCCGGATGGGATTGAAAGTTTTGTTGGACATGTCCGAGGGCCTCACGGACCATCTGGCCTTCCTGCCTTTCATTTTTCCCGGCACAGAGCTTCTCCCCGGGATGTTGACATGCACATCCAGCACTGAGGGGAGGTCGCCATCGTCGTGCAACTGAATCATGTATGGGTCCATCGCTAACAAAGACTATGGGGAAAAAAAGGGGTCGCTGTGACACTAAGAACAGACATCATCCTGGGGGGGCTACAGCTGGACCTAAACATTGGGGTGATTTCACCAGACATCTCTTCCCAAACTCCTTTCTCATGTAAAGTAGCTTTGTTACGAATGTGGGGAGTTTTAAGACTTTTCCCTTAGCTGGAAAATAAGCAAGAGCCCATTCTACAATATTAGCTGAGAGTGTTCCATCGAATACTTACCTACTGTGAGATTCGCTGTGTGCAACTGTAATCCCCATGAAAATTTAACCACGCTCTCAGTGAAACCAAGGAAAAATGACATGAGAACTGTTAAACAGTGAAAGCATATGTGATGTGTTCCTTCCTTTCCATGCAAGGAAGAGTCTCCCTAACACTTCAATAGACTGTGTCTTGTCCTGTGCAAAGAAGAACCAGGAAGAACCATTCTACATTGTTAGAAATTTAGTGTTAATATTGTCATTAGTAAAAATAAAGCCCTATTTCATAAGCATCCTACTGTCCTGTGGATAAAGAAGTCAATACACCACAAAGAAAAAAGTGCGTACTCCAAATCACCATCACCAGATTAGCTGAGGCTTGAGATTTTACCTTCTGAGTAAAGGAGAAGCAGCTTCCAAGTAGCCAAACCAGGAAGTTGTCCTAGTTCTTTGGCAAGTTACAGTGACAGTGAATTCAGATGCAACCTCTGACTCCTGAAATAGTCCCACACATGGGCGTTGGGCCTGAAACTCTCATGCTATTGGTCCAGGTGAGAACTGAGTAGCCAGCCCTCCTCTTCCCTCCCCTCCCCACTTTTTGCTTCTTTTTACCTCTAACCCTGCCTCCACCTCCACCACCAAATCAGGAATTTGAACTGGCTCTGTGTTAACTCTTTCCGCGTACTTTGTGAGATGTTTGAAAGGACTGTCAGAGAGGTAGTTAGGTTTACAGTTGGTAACTTTTGTTAAAACTTTTTTGTTACAAAACAACCTATTAAAATTTCAATAGTACAGAAACGTATAGAGTAAAAAGTGAGAGTCTTGCTATCTGTATGTTCCATTCTCACTCCCAGGGCCGGGCAGTGGTAATGATTTGGCCATTTCTATCCATTCACCAAGATGGATAGATGATAGTAGATCAATTGATCTATAGATGATAGATAGACAGATAGATGAGAGATAGATTAGATGACAGATACAGAGTTACAGAATTTTATGTATTTTCAAAACACAGCTGAGATCATGCTCTACAACTTGTCGGGCAGCATGCTTATTTACTTCCTACATCTTGGGCTCCTTTCCTTGTCAGTCCACAAAGTTCTACTCCAGCTGGAACACACTGCACAGTTAGAGTAAACTAAGGCCCCCTCCATAAATATCTTAAAAGTACACAGTCTCCAAGGCAACCAAAACCTGTGCAATTGTGAATTCTCCTTCATTTTCCTGTTGTGGAGCTACTGGAAAAATAAGATGTCAGGTGAGATCTAAATAAAAAACTTTGCTAAGCAAGCACAGCAGAGATCTCAGCATTCCTATGAGCCTATGAAAAGTACCACCCACCCAAGGGTTAAGAGGAGCCTCAGTGACCCCATGGCTCAGATCCTATCTGTTTATTTATTGAGAGACAAAGAGTTGTTACATAAGCTCCGTCTTCTCCAGCTGCTTATCGGTGATTTGAGTCTCCAGTGGGGTTGAATAACCTTTTATTTCTCTGGTCCTTCTATCTCTTAGTGCTTTGAAAGACTTACCTAATGCATTCTCTTCCGCACTCCAGTGAAGTGAGCATTTACCACTTCATCTCACCAGTGGAGAAGCAGAAGCACCAGGCAAGGGCAGGAAGCCAGTCAGGTCAAAGATAATTTAGGTTCTGAAGCTCTGAGCCCTGAGCTAGCTAATCCAGACTGCTCTGTTTCAAAAAGCTATGTCTACAACATCTAAAAAGACAGAAGAGGAAAGGCTTAAGTCAGCTCTCCTCTTTGGCACCCTATAGCAAAAGGTGAATGGCTTGTTTTACTAAATGCAGTGAAACATTGTACAGAAAGAAGTATACTTCACAGGCTGGACGGACTGCCCTTGGTTAAGTTGCCAAGTGAGAACACGGTGTTATTTCCAAAGCACATAGATTTTGTCAAGAGAGAAGACCACCCTTTCCTAAATGCTTTTATTCCACCACCGCCGCCATTTAAAATATAACATGTAAAATATAACACGTATGTGCTGGAGAAAATCAGAAAAAATTAAAAGCATTTATAATCCACCACCACTCTTAATACATTAGTCTTACTTTTCCCCCACAAAGTTTGGATCTTGTTCTATATACATATTTTTTAAATTGAGATAAAATTTATATAACATAAAATTCACATTTTCACCATTTCAAAGTGTAGGATTCAGTGATTTTCTTTTTTTTTTGCGGTACGCGGGTCTCTTACTGTTGTGGCCTCTCCCGTTGCAGAGCACAGGCTCCGGACGCACAGGCTCAGCGGCCATGGCTCACGGGCCCAGCCGTTCCGCAGCATGCGGGATCCTCCCGGACCGGGGCACGAACCCATGTCCCCTGCCTCGGCAGGCGGACTCTCAACCACTGCACCACCAGGGAAGCCCTCAGTGATTTTTTTAGTTCATTCACAACATTGTGCAACCATCACCACCATCTAATTCCAAGACATTTTCATTGCTCCAGAGAGAAACTCCATACCCATGAACTAGCCCCTCCCCACTTCCCTCCTGCCAGCCTCCCACAACCACTAATCTACTTTCTGTCTCCATGGATTTGCCTATTCCTGACGTTCCATGCAAATGGAATCATACAATATGTTATCTTTTGTGTCTGACTCCTTTCACTTGGCAAATATTTTTCAAAGTTCATCCATGTTGTAGTGTGTATCAGTACTTCATTCCTTTTTATGGCTGGAAAACAGCCCATTGTGTGGATATACTTCATTTGTTCATCCATTCACCAGCTGCTGGCCATTTGGGTTGTTTCCACTTTTTGGCTATTATGAATAATGCTGCTATTAACATTTGTATACCGGTTTTTGTGTGAACATATGTTTTCAATTCTCTTGGGTATATACCTTGGCATAGAGCTGCTGGGCCATATTATGGATAGTGCTTGCATTGTGAATTTTTAAATTATACCATGAATATTTTCCCATGTTATGAAAAACATTCCATCATAGAGAAGTACCAGAATTTATTGAATAATTTTCCTATTGTTGGACATAATGTGGAGTCTAGTTTTTATCATTGTAAGAAATGCTGCCAAGAGCATCATTTTATGTAAATATCGGTTCATACACTTTACTATCTCCTTAAGATAAATTTTACTATACATTAACTTACTGAGTTGAAGACAATAAACATTTTGCCTTTACTTTTAATCTCCTAATAATTAAAGTATAATATATCATCATATAATAAATTCAAATTTAGATGTTTATGAACTAAACCCTTAATACCTTCTTTCCCCATAATCCCATTCCATAGAGATAGCCCGTTTAGCCATTTCTTGGTTATCTTTCCAAGTGTCTTTGGTGTCTACACAATACTTGTACACCTGGTTTTGGAGTTGTTCAAAATTATATATATACTATGTGTTTATTCTGAAGCTGCACTGTCTCTTATTGTAGCCACTATTCATAAGTGGCTATTGAGTACTTGAAATGTGCTTTGTCTGAATTGAGATGTATTGTTGGTGTAAAATATACATCAGGTTACAAAGACATATAAATACTGTAATGTAAAATAACCCATCAATAGTTTTATATTGATTACATGCTTAAATATTTTTTTTTTTTTTTGCGGTACGTGGGCCTCTCATTGTTGTGGCCTCTCCCTTTGCGGAGCACAGGCTCAGGACGCGCAGGCTCAGCGGCCACGGCTCACAGGCCCAGCCGCTCCGTGGCGTGTGGGATCTTCCTGGACGGGGGCATGAACCCGCGTCCCCTGCATCGGCAGGCAGACTCTCAACCACTGCGCCACCAGGGAAACCCTTAAATAATATTTGAATCTATTGAGTGAAATAAAGTATATTATTAAAATTAATTTCATCTATTTATTTTGACATTTAAAAATATTTCTATTAGAAAATTTGAAATTACTATGTGGTTTGCATTCCATTTCTATTGAATAATGTTCTATAGCTTGCTTTTTTTTAACATCTTTATTGGAGTATAATTGCTTTACAATGGTGTGTTAGTTTCTGCTGCATAACAAAGTGAATCAGCTATATGTATACATATAACCCCATATCCCCTCTTGCGTCTCCCTCCCACCCTCCCTATCCCACCCCTCTAGGTGGTCACAAAGCACCGAGCTGATCTCCCTGTGCTATGCAGCTGCTTCCCACTAGCTAGTTATTTTACATTTGGTAGGGTATATATGTCAATGCTACTCTCTCACTTCGTGCCAGCTTACCCTTCCCTCTCCCCGTGTCCTCAAGTCCATTCTCTACGTCTGCATCTTTATTCCTGTCCTGCCCCTAGGTTCATTAGAACCTTTTTTTTTTTTAGATTCCATATAGATGTGTATATGTTAGCATACGGTATTTGTTTTTCTCTTTCTGACTTACTTCACTCTGTATGACAGACTCTAGGTCCATCCACCTCACTACAAATAACTCAATTTTGTTTCTTTTTATGGCTGAATAATATTCTATTGTATATACGTGCCACATCTTCTTTATCCATTCATCTGTCTATGGACACCTCGGTTGCTTCCATGTCCTGGCTATTGTAAATAGTGCTGCAATGAACGTTGTGGTACATGACTCTTTTTGAATTATGGTTTTCTCAGGGTATATACCCAGTAGTGGGATTGCTGGGTCATATGGTAGTTCTATTTTTAGTTTTTTAAGGAAACTCTATACTGTTCTCCATAGTTGCTGTATGAATTTACATTCCCACCAACAGTGTAGGAGGGTTCCCTTTTCTCCACACCCTCTCCAGCATGTATTGTTTGTAGATTTTTTCATGATGGCCATTCTGACTGGTGTGAGGTGATACCTCATTGTAGTTTTGATTTGCATTTCTCTAATGATTATACAGCTTGCTTTTTAAAAAGTCTTAATAATATGTTGTGTGGACATTCTTTCCATTTTCGTACATAGAGATCAACTTAAGTCCTTTTTTTTTTTTTTTTTTTTTTTTTGCGGTACGCGGGCCTCTCACTGTTGTGGCCTCTCCCGTTGCGGAGCACAGGCTCCGGACGCGCAGGCTCAGTGGCCATGGCTCACGGGCCCAGCTGCTCCGCGGCATATGGGATCCACCCGGACCGGGGCATGAACCCGTATCCCCTGCATCGGCAGGCGGACTCTCAACCACTGCGCCACCAGGGAGGCCCAACTTAATTCCTTTTAATGGCTACATAGTGTTCAGTTAACCATTCCACTGTTGTTGGCTATGGGGCAGCTTCCAATTTTTCTTTCTATTACAAATAAGTCATATTGAACACACATTATTTATGATTGGGAATTTTTATGAGTATCCTGTAATTTGTGGGATAATTTCCTAGAGGAAGAATCACATTTCAAACACTGATAGACCTGCAAATTGATCAAATAATAGACTATAAGGAGAAGAGACAACACAAATATGTCTTATTTTGACAACCTCTTGGAGTTCAGACCAGCTGTCAGAACAACATATCCTGCTTGAGAGGTGACACAGGGAATCATCTGAGTGTTACAGCAGTGGTTCTCCAGGTGGACAGAATCTCAGAGATTAAGACCTCCTCTTGATATTGGCCTTTGCAAGAGTTAAGTCAGGCAAGGATGAGATCGTCTCAATGTTAGAAGCTATTGCCACTCAAGGTTTAGACTTTCAAAGATCCCAGCTACACTGGAGACTCAGGTTCAACTCGCCGTCCCACACACACAGCCAATAGGCTTGGTGTCCTGTCCCCACCTCAACCGGGAGCCTTAGATTATTCAGATTGATAATCCCCCCTGGGGCGGCAGCAGTGTCAGCTCATCTATATTCCTGGTTTTCAGTCCTTTTCATTGCTTGGCCCATGGGGCATTCCATCTTTATCTTTGGAGCTCAGTTAGGTATTTTGTTATATTTAATCCAACATTTTAAGAAATTTTTATAACTGGAGATCTTCCAGGTCCTCCTGGCCTCAATATCACTAAAAATGAAGTCTCTCCTCGTTAATTTGAAACGTCACCTTTATCTTGTACTAAATTCTTCTATCTTCCTAACCCTTTATGGAATACTATATTCTAGAATGAAAAATTTTACAGTTCTTGATATGCATTGGCAGCTTCCTTTCCGAATGGCCAATAACCTTCCTATCAGTAATTGTTTGCAAACCCTGGGAATTATTTTCCACAAAAGTCTTTGCCAAATTGATTGATAGGAAAAAAGGATATTAAAGGTTGCCGTTATTTCTGTTCCTTTTTATTTTAGTGAGGGCAGTCATTTTTCATGATTTAATATTAGCTCTTCTCATGTTGTGAATTACCTGTTCACATTCCTCACCTGTCTTGCCCAGGGGCTCAACTTTTTCTTAGGTGAGACCTGGACAGAGGAAGCCACTGCAAGGCAACAAAACAGCAGCACTGAGATCACTGGCCCAGCCTCCTCTGTCTCAACCCAGCTGGCTCAGACTCCGGTTTACAGATCAAAGAACAGTGAGTAGCACGGGGTTTGGGCAGGTGGTCCTGCAAATAGTGCAGCTGACGCAGAACCAGCAGGGCCGAGGGGGTGTGAAGGGGACAGGGGCTGCTGTATCAGAAGGTCATCTCCATGGCACGCCCTCATTCAGTAGCTGACAAGCGAACCCAGATCAGACAGGAAAACAGACAAAGCAAACAAGTTTTGGTAATACCCTTCTTCTGTAGCTCATGTTTTCTCTCGATAGAAAGCTGAGGGCGGAAAACAAAAGAGAAGGCCCAACTCTGCTTATGGAGCCTAACTGCCACCAGGTAACCTTCACTGGACAGTCAGGGCCCAGTAAACCGTGGAAATACTCACTAAAAGCTACACCAACCAGCCATTAAGGCTTTCACTTAAAAATTAAACTTGCATTGAGTTTGTTCTTAAGCATAACACTATTGTGTTTGCCATAGAAAAGTGTTTCTATGTGTGGTAAAAAAACACATAACATTAAATTTGCCATCTTCATCATTTTTAAGTGTATAGTTCAGCAGTGTTAAGTATATTCACATTGTTGCACAGCAGATCTCCAGAACTTTTTCATTTTGCAAATCTAAACTCTATACCTGTTAAACACTAATTCTCCCTCTCCCCTCCCCCCAGCCCTTGGCAACCACCTTTCTACTTTCTACCTTTCTATTTTCTGATAGGAAAGTATTTTAAAAATAGTTACACCACCCAGAGATAACCACTGTTAACCATCTTGCCCACAATTAATATTTTGAAATATATTTTTTTCCTAGGGGTACATCCACAGGCTTTATATATCAGAATTTGGTATTCCACGAGTCTCTTTTTACATCATATTGTGATCTTCCTGAGACTGTAAAAATTTTTTTGAATTTCTTTTTAGGGATTGCCTAAAACCCTGGGTCTCCCATTTTTATACATCTCTTTCCACATCCTTTTTTTCTCGACCCAGGCATAAGAGTTTATGCTCCTTGGGTATCTATCCCATACCCAGTACTGTTTGATATGCTCTACCCAAATCAACTCGTAATCCTCATCTACATCCCAGAAGCAGGGCCTGTTCCACCTCCACTTTACAGATGAAAACCAGTCCCACAGTAGTGAGTGGTGAGTTGCAGTTCCAGTTTCGCCATCCAGCTCCAGATCCCATTACACAAGTCTGCCCCATCTTATTTATTTATTTTTTTTCTTTTTTATCAATTTTATTTATTTATTTATTTATTTTTGGCTGCGTTGGGTCTTCGTTGCTGTGCGCGGGCTTTCTCTAGTTGCGGCGAGGGGGGGGTTACTCTTTCGTTGTGGTGCGCGGGCTTCTCATTGCGGTGGCTTCTCTTGTTGCAGAGCACGGGCTCTAGGTGCGCAGGCTTCAGTAGTTGTGGCACGCGGGCCCAGTAGTTGTGGCGCATGGGCTTAGTTGCTCCGTGGCATGTGGGATCTTCTCAGACCAGGGCTCAAACCCGTGTCCCCTGCATTGGCAGGCGGACTCTTAACCACTGCGTCACCAGGGAAGCCCTGCCCTACTTTAGAGGACCAAGTGAGTTGAGAAATACAGTCCTTTCTTTCCTAAATAGAAAAAAATTAAAATAGTAAAAAGAAAAAAAATAAACATGGAGAGTCGCTGGGGATAACTTTAAGAAAATAATGAATGAACTGTGTGGATTAAACATGAAGGATTCACCTGCCTTTTATTGCTTATAATTAGTTACTTTGTAACTTTGCATCCTGAACCATTGCCAATGAACACTCATCTGTTGGGTACGGAGGAATGCATATGTTTTAACTCCCCTGGTGGATAGTAAGCTCCCTGAGGAAGTACCAGGTGGGGAGCATTCCTTCTACTTCCCCACATCCTCCTTCAGGTCTGGCGTGGTGACTTTATCAGCCATACTCAATACTTGCTCGCCAGTTGGCAGTGAATAGTACATAAACCAGAGGGAAAGGAATGGCAGAAGGGGTGGTCAAATGAGAGGAAACCCAAGCCTTTGCACAGTTATAGAAGACGAGGGGAGGAATTCAGGTCCTAGTTTGTTCCCACATTCACTATCTCATGTAATTAAAAAAAAAAATCCCACAAACAAACCACAGACCTATGAGCTAGACAGATAGAAGGCTATCAGAACAGATAGGTGAACCTGGTTGAGCTTTTTAAATTTAAAGTAAACTTTTTTATTTTAGAATAGATTTAGAGGGACTTCCCTGGTGGCGCAGTGGTTAAGAATCTGCCTGCCAATGCAGGGGACAGGGGTTCGAGCCCTGGTCTGGGAAGATGCCACATGCTGTGGAGCAACTAAGCCAGCTAGCCACAACTACTGAGCCTGAGTGCCACAACTACTGAAGCCTGCGCACCTAGATACCATGCTCTGCAACAAGAGAAGCCACCACAACGAGAAGCCTGTGCACTGCAATGAAGAGTAGCCCCTGCTCGCTGCAACTAGAGAAAGCCCGCCCGCAGCAATGAAGACCCAACGCAGCCAAAAATAAATAAATTTATTAAAAAAAAACTTGTATAGAATAGATTTAGATTTACAGAAAAGTTGTGAAGATAGTACAAAGAGTTCTCACATACACCTCACCCAGTTTTTCCCGTTTTTAACACCTTATATTACCATGGCATATTCTTAGTCATAACTAAGAAACAAACATTGGTCCATTAAACTTCACCAAACTCCATATTTCACTTGGATTTCACTAGGTTTTCCCACTAACACACTTTTTCTGTTCCAGGGTCCCATCCAGGAGACCACATTACATGTAGTGACCATGTCCCCTGAGTCTAATCTAATCCCAAACAGTTTCCTCTAATCTGGGGCAGTTTCTCAGACTTCCCTTATTTTTCATGATCTTGGCAGTTTTGTCTAGAATGTTCCTCAACTTGGGTTTGTCTGATGTTTTTCTCATGGTAAAAGGGAAGACAAGTTGAGCTTTTAATGTTATGGCCACTCACTTCACATCAGGGCTCCAAAGGTTAAAGAGGAAATAAAGCTTTCATCTGTTTGCTGGTTAAAGCACCTGCTTGCTACTTCTCTCATGGAGTTTAGCAAATCATACTCATCCTGTTTGTTTTGTGCTTTGCATAATCATTTAAACCATTCTCCCATTAACTCAGTCATTTCTCTTTAGTCAGAACTTGGAGTTCTTTCATTTGAGGATGGCCAGAACTTCAATCTCACTCCAATTCTTAGCATTCATCAGGAAAAGGTGTCATTTGTACTTACAGGGGGAGTCACCAAGCAAATAAGCTTAGATTCTTGGGAAATGATTGTGTTTTTGCCATTCCAATGTTCAGAATAATCTAGAGTCTCAACTATGCTCCAATCCATCAGCCTATCTCTAGACTACAATTTCTCACTATTTTTCTAATAATAAAAATATTATTTTGGGCCCTGTTCTTAAAAATTGAGATATAATTCATATTCCATAAAATTCATCCTTTCCAAGTGTACAGTTCACTGGTTTTTAGTATATTTACAATGTTGTACAATCATCACTACCATCTAATTCCAGAACATTGTCATTACTCCAAAAAGAAACCCTGTATCTATTAGCAGTCACTTTCTAGTCCCTCAATCCTGCCTTGCCCCTGGCAACCTTTAATCTATTTTTTATCTCTATGAATTTGCCTATTCTGGACGTTTCCTATAAATGGAATTGTATAATATGTAGCCTTTTGCATCTGACTTCTTCCACTTAGCATAATGTCCTCAAGTTTCATCCATGTTGTAGCAGGTATCAGGATTTCATTCCTTGTATGGCTGAATAATATTTCATTGGATGAAATACAGCACATTTTGTTTATCCATTCATCAGCTGATAGACATTGAGGTTGTTCCTTAACTGATTGTGTTTTGATAGCTGTTCGTTATTTACCAATTGACTCAGCTCCTGGCATCATACCTTATCTTCCTAATTCTTAATCCCCATTCATGTTTTACCTCCAGGCCCCATGAAAACAGCCAACAGTGGCTATCGCTGAAAACAAATACATAAAAAACCCCAAAAAACCCACCTCTTTAGAAATCATTGCTGATTTTTCTACCATATTCATTCAGTAATAGACTCAGCTGCTTACTGTGTACCTGCTATTTGTTAAGCACTGTTCTAAATCCTACAGATATAGGGTTCAACAAGACAGATATAGACCTTGCTCTCTGGGTACTACTATTAACGTCTAATGAGAGACAGACTTTAACCAAATCATTATACAAATAGATATTTAAATGGCTATTAGGATAAGTGCCACAGAGAAGTGCAGAGAGAGCATCGTGAGTGAGGAGAGAGGTTGAAGGAGCCTTCCCTGAAGAAGCTGTGTGTAAGTTGGTTTGGGAAGATAAGGATTTGGCCAGAAGAAAAGAGCGAGAGAGATTCCAAGCTGTGACACCAGCATGCTGAAAGGCTTGAGGGGCTAGGGGCTTGAGAGAAAGTGGTGGGGCACTGTGAATAAGAGGGGAGCAGTAGACAATGAGGCTAGGGAAGTACAGAGGAGTCTCTGACCAGCTTATGCTCATGGAGAAGGTGATCAGAAAATGTAGCACCATCTTCTTACCAAAGAAAAAGGCTTAACACTATTTTCCAACACTCCAGGGCATTTAGAAAATTTTCAAGCTGCTCAAAATTAGGCAATTTTTCTTCCAGTCCTAAGAGGAGCAATTCTGGTCCCAAATCTCATTCTTGCCCATGGGTTACATATCCTAGATATTTTGTTATCCACTGGGATGCTGGATATCTTCCCTTTGTCTCTTCAGATCCACTCTTTGCCCTTCTCCTTTCTCTGTGCCCCAGGAACCTGACTTGCATGGACCCATCAGTGGGATCCCTTGGCCATTGTGGGTCACTGGTAGGAGATCCAAAGTGGGGTCAGGGATGTATGAGGTCGGCTCCCTTCTGGTTGGGTTTCATCTTCTGAAGACCATAGCTACCATCAGGAGGCTGTCTCCATATAGCCACCCTCTCCAGGTTCTTGTCACCACTTCTTCCCCTTGCCCCCTTAGGCCTCAGTGGAGACAGCTCCCCTGTTGGTTTCTCTAAACCCTATTTATACTTTTTTTTTTTTTTTTTTTTTTGCGGTACGCGGGCCTCTCACTGTTGTGGCCTCTCCCGTTGCGGAGCACAGGCTCCAGACACGCAGGCTCAGCGGCCATGGCTCACGGGCCCAGCCGCTCCGCGGCATGTGGGATCTTCCCGGACTGGGGCACGAATCCATGTCCTCTGCATCGGCAGGCGGACTCTCAACCACTGCACCACCAGGGAAGCCCTATTTATACCTTTTATAGCAGACTTAGTCCCCCGAAATGGCTAAAACAATACTCCCACTCACATGCTCCTCAGCAATGTGGCTTTGCCATTTCTCCTTTGAGAGATGGAGTCTATCCTCCACACTCTTGAATCTGGACACTGTGACAGCTTTGACCAATGGAATCTGAGGGAAGTGCACTGTGCCATTTCTAGGTATAGTTCTTAAATGGTCTACCAACTTCTACTCCCTGCTCTTGGGACCCTGAGTCTCCATGTAAGAAATTCAGTTTACTCTGCTGGAGAGAGGGAAGCACTGAGGTGCCAGGCAGGTAAGTGAGGAAGCCATCTTGGGTGTCCAGCCCATCTGAGCCTTCAGATTACACCAGGCCAAGATAACTATGACTGCATGAGAAATCCCAAAAGAGATTCACCCAACTATTTCAGTCAACCCTCAGAACCATAAGAGATCCAAAGTAAATTATTTTATGCCAGAAAACCTTTGATATGGTTCCTTTATTAAACTCTCTTCAAATTGCCTAGTTTGTATGCACCCTCTGTTTCCTGCTGGGACTCCATAGGTGACAACCAAAAGTGTCTGGCAACAAAAAGCCCACTCTAACTTCTAACCTGGATCACACAATCCTATGAGTGATAGGGATTGGGATAATCCTGCAAAGCCATCAGCTTGAAATCATCCTGCATCCATTTGTCTCTATTTTATTTTAAACACAGGACCTCAGTCACCTGTTTCAGGACTTTTCACAAGCCACTTCCAAGAGCACATGTAGTAGAACAGATCATTCAGCTGTGTGCAGCAGAAGAAAAGTGTCAACTTTTTCTTTTCCAGGCCAAACATATTGGGTCTTTATAGCTTCCTCAAGGGCTCTATAATTAATTGGTCAATCCTTGCATTTTTTTCCTTGTCCTTCCTGGAATGATTTCATGGGTGGTAGTATCCAAAAAGGAGCTCAGCCCCTCCTGTAAATGTCTACCTAGTTCTGTAGATAGGAGTAGGCTATATAGATATAGATATAATACATACAAAAAGGGAAAGAAAGAAAAAAAGGGATTCTCTTCCCAACAAGTCTGAGCTCTGAGCAGCCAACTAAAATGATAGCTAAAATAATAATATGAAATACAAAGCGTTTCTCTCTCTTGCTGACCTTCAATGGGATCCTTAAAGCCTAGGAGACCCATCCTTTAGCCTACATTACCTCCTGCAGTCAGAGATCTGAGTCACAAGACAGACTTTCTGCGAGGAAGAGCATCTCCTGGGAGCCCAACACAAACTTAAGCATCCCCTGCCCTGTGCCTTAGTGGGTAATAAGGGTCTTCCTTCCAGAGCAGGCAGGTGCTGAGCCTGGCTTCTGCGCTGCAGAAAGTCCTGAGTACATTTCCATGGGTCTGCAGTTCCGAAGAAGTTTCTCAGCCAAGAAGCATAGAATGTTCCAAAGGTTAAAGTGTTTGCTGCTGCCATGCCCCAATGAGGCCTCAAGGACACTCCTTCACTTTCCTGCCTGGAAACAAGTGCCAGAGGTGATGCAACTCAGCAAACTTTATCCAGATTCACTGCTGGGATCCAAAGAAGGGAGAGGACCATCAACGGGGGCCAAACCACAGTAATTACCCAAGTCTGGGAACATCAAGTTCCCACAAGACCCTGACGAAACAAAGAGACGCAATGGAGTCTCTAGTACTTGAGAAGAGTGCCACGGGGTACACAGCTCTCTCAGTGGGAGGACTGGGAGGGAGAGAATAAAAAAGAATATGGTTACCAAAGGGGAAAGGGGGTGGGGGAGGGATAAATTAGGAGTTTGGGATTAGCAGGTACAAGCTACTATATATAAAATAGATAAACAGGGCTTCCCTGGTGGCGCAGTGGTTGAGAGTCCGCTTGCCGATGCAGGGGACACGGGTTCATGCCCCGGTCCGGGAAGATCCCACATGCCGCGGAGCGGCTGGGCCCGTGAGCCATGGCCGCTGAGCCTGCGTGTCCGGAGCCTGTGCTCCGCAGCAGGAGAGGCCACAACAGTGACAGGCCCACGTACAGAAAAAAAAAAAAAAAAAAGATAAACAACAAGGTCCTACAGTATAGCACAGGGAATTATATTCAATATCTTGTAATAAACCATAATGGAAAAGAATATATATCTATATAGATATATAGATATATATATATAACTGAATCGCTTTGCTGTACACCAGAAACACAACATTGTAAATCAACTATACTTCAATTTAAAAAAAAAAAAAGAACGAGTCAGGATAATAGGATTCAGGTTTGAACCAAAACATGGGGAGAGGTGGGGTACTGTGCCTACTTGTCACTTAAAGCTCTTCCACAGCAAGAGTTCTGCAACCAATTTTCATTAATAAATTCACTCATAAGTATCTATAAGCCAGGCACTTTCCTAATACTGGGGATGCAGCAGTGAAGGAAACAAACCAAGCCCTGCCCCTACATTCTTGGAACTGACATTCCTGTGGAGGAAGAGAAGCAGCGAACAAAGAAATATATGTCAGGAGGCGTCAATATCACAGAGAAAAATAAAGCAGAGTGTGGGATTAGAAGGGGTGCTATTTTGTGTATCATCATTAGAACAAACCCCCACGCCCTCCCTGAGGTAGTGACATTTAATGGAGATGGGAATGAAGGGAGAGAATGAGTCCAGCGGATGATAGGGATAAGCGTTCCAGGCAGAGGGAACAGCAAGGGCAAAGTCTTGAGGTGGGATAGTACCTGGTGTGTTTAGGGCGTGACCAGGCCAGTGGGTGAGCAAAGTGGAGGGTGGCAGGAGATGGAGTAAGAGAGAAAGTGCTTTAGTCTTGCTACCAAGAGGACTAACTTGGCCATTGGTTTAACATAAGAAAATTTGTTTCACGGCCCCAGACTGGTCCTCTAGCTCCAACTCGCCATCAATAAATGCCTTCGGACATGAGGGGTTGGGAGCGTGTCTGCATCAGTGCTGAGCCCTCGCAAACTAAAATAAAACCTGTGAAAGACATGTGCTGCTGGCGGTGGGTCAGCAGGGTCACCTCATTCTGGCTGTTGGGCACAGACCGGAGGGGCCAGACAGAGATGCAGATGGGAATTAGGGGGCTGTCCTTCTGGTTGAGTCTACAGAGAACTGGGGCTCTGCTGGGGACATCCCTGCAGCCACCCCCAGGAAGTGAGTCCACCCCACGGGGTTTTCCATACACCCTGCTCCACCTCACCCACAGGCCTTCCAATCCAGCTGTTCCCTTGGCCCTCACCTGAGAGCCCTGCAGAGTGATGGTTTGATCACAGTGGTTATGGCCGTAGGATCCTGACAGGTTTTATAAGAGGAATGGGAAAGCTATTAATATATTAATTTATTTTAAAATATCTTACTCTTGTTTTAGAAATTATTAGGCAGTCACAGACTGTCACGAGCATGGAAGGACGTCACCTGGGATGACTGGATTGTATCCCACCCAAGTACTGGGGCTGGGCTTCTCCCATCCAAGCAAAGACAGCCTCCCTCCTTCCTTCTCCCCTCTCCCTGCCCCAGGTACTGGGCCCATCTCTCATATTCGGGGCTTAGTGAGCACCCCTGGCTACTGAAGGGCTGGTCCTCCAAGTTCAGTCTCTAGGTGGGAAGTCTTCTGCAGGAGGGTTAGGGACAGGCAAAGAGGGCCACGGAGTTCCCGGCTCCTTGCCCCCCGCCACCCAATTCACCTCCCACTCTTACCCCCTCCTCCTCTTGTCTCTCTTCTCAATTCATTGCCTAGAGATAAACCCTGGCCTGGGAGGGTGGGAGGGAGGGAGACGCAAGAGGGAAGAGATATGGGGATATATGTATATGTATAACTGATTCACTTCGTTATAAAGCAGAAACTAACACACCATTGTACAGCAATTATACTCCAATAAAAACGTTAAAAAATAATAAACATAAAATATATGTAAAAAAACAAAAAAACCCTGGCCCTTCATTTGATTTGCCAAAAGCCTTTTTCCTTTCTCTCAGCCAAGAGGATCAAAATCTCTGGCTTTCACAGCTATTATCTCTAAAACGGACTTTGAGAATCCTTTTTGGAAGTCAGAAGCTGAGCTTAGATTCTTCCTCTGCTGTAACAGTCCTGGTCTTCCCTGTGAGATGGGTACCTCTGAGTGAAAGGCAGAGGAAGTTCCCAGATGAAGAAAAAAGAAAAGCACCTCAATGCTCCTTCAAGATAATATTTAATGATCCATTAACCCAAATTTGTTTATTATTGTGATACTAGCAGCCACTTCTTGAGAGCACATATAAAGATAACAGTTTTCACTGATGTTCCTTTTTAAGATGAGTCTTCTGGATTGGAAAACAATTTTCTCATAAAGTTATATACACTTAGCCATACAACACCAAGAAAAGACATACTACTCATAGGAAAAAAAAAACTTATCTTCATACAAAACCCTGGATGTGAATGTTTATAGTAGCTTTATTCATAATTGTCAAAAATGGGAACCAGCTTACATGTCCTTCAGCTAGTGAATGAATAAATTGTAGTACATTCATATAATGGAATACCACTCAGCAACAAAAAGGAAAGAACTACCAGTATACACATCACCATAAATGAATCTCAAATGCATTAGGATAAGTTAAAGAAGCCAGACTGAAAAAGGTGACATATAGTATGATTTCATTTATAGGATATTCTGGAAAAGGTAGAATTACAGGGATAGGAAACAGCTCAGTGGTTTCCCAGGGGCTGGAAGCTGGGGAAGGGAGGGCTACACATAGGAATTTTGAAGGATACTGTCCGTATCTTGTTTGTGGTGCTGGTTATATGACTGTATGCATTTGACAAAGACCGCAGAACTGTACACACACACACAAAAAAACCCAGTGAATTTTACTGTTTGTAAATTACACCTTAACTTTTTAAAAGGAAGAATATCAAGTTACTGCCAAAAAACCAAACAAAAAACCAAAACCCCAACCCAAACCAAAACACCTGTGCTGAGAAGGGTGCCACTGAAAGTAATTTTGCAGATTAAACAGATGGGATATCATCACCTGGAGGGTGGTTTGTTTCTCTTTTAGGAAGTAGAAGTGTCCTTTGTGGACAAAACACCACATCCTACCATACACCTCCACCCCCACCTCTCCAAGCTTGGCCATACTGGCTTTTGGGGTCCTTGAGCAAGCCAAGCTCATCCCCACCTGAAGACCATTGCCCCAGCTAGATTTGGATCACAGTTCCATCATTTCCTAACTGTATAAATTGGGCAAATTCCTTAATCCTTGTGCCTCAGTTTCTTCATTGGTAAAAATGGGAATAATGATAGTACCAACATCATGGGGTTGTGGTGAGATTTGGTCAATTAACACGTGTAAAGGACTTCAAACAATGCTGGGACCTTGTAAATGTTTGATAAATGTTAGCAGTTATTATTTCCGGTTCCCGAAGCTCTTGTCTTTTCTACCTTTTAGTCTTGTAATCCAGAACCGTTTGCATGCATGAGTGTGCCTACTGGATAAAATATCTTACAAAGAAACTGTGTCTGGGACTTCCCTCGTGGTGCAGTGGTTATGAATCCGCCTGCCAATGCAGGGGTTTGAGCCCTGGTCCGGGAAGATCCCACATGCTGCAGAGCAACAAAGCCCCTGCACCACAACTACTGAGTCTGTACTCTAGAGCCCACGAGCCACAACTACTGAGCCCCCGTGCCACAACTACTGAAACCCACGTGCCTAGAGCCCGTGCTCTACAAAAAGAGAAGCCACCGCAATGAGAAGCCCACGCACCGCAACGAAGAGTAGCCCCCGCTTGCCGTAACTAGAGAAAGCCCACATGCAGCAACGAAGACCCAACGCAGCCAAAATAAATAAATAAATTTATTTATTTTAAAAAAATAATAATTTTGGGCTTCCCTGGTGGCGCAGTGGTTGAGAGTCTGCCTGCCGATGCAGGGGACACGGGTTCGTGCCCCGGTCCACGAAGATCCCACATGCCATGGAGCGGCTGGGCCCGTGAGCCATGACCGCTGAGCCTGTGCGTCCGGAGCCTGTGCTCCGCAACGGGAGAGGCCACAACAGTGAGAGGCCCGCGTACCGCAAACAAAACAAAACAAAACAAAAAAACCAACCAAACAAACAAAAATAATAATTTTATTCATCACCAAATATTGATTGAGCACCTCTATATTCTCGGCACTTTTGCAAGTTCTAAATACAAATGTTAACTCATCTAATTTTCACAACAACAACACGAGGTAGGTACTTTTATAAGCCGTGTTTCACAAATGAGGTAAGCCAACGATAGCCACCATGGGCGTCTGTAAGGAGATTCAGGATAAGCCCAGAGGAAGAGAGAGGACGCTGTGGACCCTTGGGTTGAAACATGAAGGAGTCAGTTTGCCAAGTGGGAGCAAAGGAAGGCTGGACTCACTTCCAGGCAAACCTCCTGCCCTCCAGACCCGAGGCTGGATGGACTCATTCCCCTCTCTTTACAGACTGGTTTTCGCTGCCCTGCAACAAGAGATCAGCTCTGGCTGCCTATCTCTGCCAGAGCAAATATTAAGAAACAGACTCATTGACTCAGTGTTGCACCTTATTGCGTGTGCCACAGAATAAATCTCTTCTCCCGCCCCCTGACCCCCAAAATGAGCATCAGGTAGTCGAGGCAGAGCTAAATCCTAGTAAATGAGGTGGGGGATACCTAGGGGCTGCCAAGGGATAAAGAGAGTGAGGAAAGAACCAAAAAACAGTGGCTGGAGATTAACCCTGCGAAGTTTCCCACCCACAAGGGCCCTGGGCTTGTGGAGATGGTGATGGAATACTGCCTGACATCAGAGCAATAACCCATAACTACAAGGCATGTGAATCTCCCAGGAACCGCTGTCTCCTTTCTCTAAAATAAATTTTAAAAATAAAATCATAGTTATAAGTACACACACATATATAGAGTAGTTTTCGCAAGAGATTTTATGTATGATCAATCTATCGAAGTGACCAATAAAATTGCTTACAAAAAGAGATCAGCTCGGTGCTCTGTGACCACCTAGAGGGGTGGGATAGGGCGGGTGGGAGGGAGACACAAGAGGGAGGAGATATGGGAACATATGTGTATGTATAGCTGAATCACTTTGTTATAAAGCAGAAACTAACACACCATTGTAAAGCAATTATACTGCAATAAACATGTTGAAAAAAAGTTCCTTATTTTACTGCTCTATTGATTTTTTAAACTACCACTAAGTTCCCACTTAGATGTCAGTGAGCCCTAACATGAAAATTATTAACTGTAATGCTTATGTGTCTTGTAAATATTTGATCAATGTGTTCCTGGCTTGTGCCAAAGTGTGGACTCTGGGAAAGTGTATATATCTCTGTTTCTTTTCATGTTTGTGCATTTCTGAGGGCAGGGGCCATATTTGTTTAACTTGTTTTATACAGTTCCATGCACAAGGGAGTACTTAATCCAATTTAATCAAGAGGTCAATGTTTATTTCCAAGAGGAAGTAGGATATAACACATTCATACATTTCATTTTTTAAAAACTCATAAAAATATGATTTACAAGTGCCAAATAAATCAGACCAAAATATACATACTAACTAATAAAAATGACAATTTGGGCAAGTTCATATGTCTTGGTTTTTCAGCACTGAGTGACAATCCCCAACAGGGAACCACAACTTGCGTCTGATGTAGGCAGGATCAGAAGAAAATTCCAGCACAACAGTAATGCTCCAACTCCCAACTGTCCTTCTCCATGCATCTTCAAGTCATGTCTATCATGATTTTTCCCTCTCTCTTTTTTTTTTTTTTTGCGGTACACGGGCCTCTCACTGTTGTGGCCTCTCCCGTTGCGGAGCACAGGCTCCGGACGCGCAGGCTCAGCGGCCATGGCTCAAGGGCCCAGCCGCTCCGCAGCATGTGGGATCCTCCCGAACCGGGGCACGAACCCGCGTCCCCTGCATCGGCAGGCGGACTCTCAACCACTGTGCCACCAGGGAAGCCCTTCCCTCTCTTTAAAAAATTTTTTTTTCTTCATGCTTGTGCTTTCCCTTCTGTGCAAAATATGGGAGGGTTCAGGTGTAAAGTGACAGAGAGAAAATAAACATGACAGCTAACACTTACATAGAACTTATTATATGCCAGTCCCAATTCTAGGTGTTTTATATCTTAATTCATTTAATTCTTACAACTACCCTATGAGGTCAGCTCTATTACTATGCTCATTTTCAATGAAGGAAAACTTTTCATTTCCTTGAAGGAAACTTAAGTCCAGAAAGATTAAATATCTTGCTCAAGTTCACAAATCTATCAGGTAGTGGATCTGGAATACAAACCCAGATAGCCTGGCTCCCAGATCTATCTTAACCACTAATATATGACCAGAAAAAAAGCCCTTCAAGAATTTGCCAGTCACCTTTATCTTTACCGTGAGTGGTTTTGACCTGGGTGTTAAGTAAGTGGTAAATAACTCTCAAACTTCTTAGAAGCCATGGCTAAATCACAGATTGAAAAAGGAAACAGCAATGAAAATGCCAAAGTATAAGGCTGACCAAAAATTTCGTTTGGGTTTTTCCATAACGTCTTATGGGAAACCCGAACGAACTTTTTGGCCAAGGCAAATATATAAAATTTACTTTATTTGATATGTTGGTGTGTATGTCACATGAATTTTGGTAACATGATAGCTTAGAATGGAAGCTCCCCAGAAGCTTAGGGACCTCTGATGATACTCAAGCTATTTCTACAGCTTCTTCCAATCATCTGTAATTTACAATTCCACATATGATATCTCAGAGATAACAAACTTCACATGTCCCTAGTAGTCAGACCAAATGGCAGCCGCTGCTGGGCATTTCACATAATATATTGTAGCAACTTTAAATTCTGATTTTTCTCCCTAAGGGTTGTTGCTATTGCTGTTTGTTTTTGTTTTTTTCTTTTTGGTTGTTTAGTGACTTGCCTGGACTAATTCTGTAGCGGCTCTTTACAGAGGGCAGCCCCTGATATCTATGCATGTTTTGGTTTTTCTTTCTTTTTCAATATTTTTAAGTCTGGCTTCCTTGGAGTTGTCCCTTCATCAGTACAACTTAATGCTCAGCAATGATCCAGAGCCATTTAGATGGCTGCTCATGCACATGGCCTTCTGGATCACCAGAGGTCCATGGGAGCTCATCAAGACCCACTATGACTGTTTCAGTTCTTGATCTCCCTATCAACTTTCTGGCCAATCTACTGTCCTGTTGCTTGCCCAAACCTTCAGGATAGCTATGGCATTTGCCTTCCTTATTTGTTTGCCACTAAGATCACTGCGGTTTTTTACCAAACCCCTGGGCATTTGGTTTTCCCCATGTCCTGCTCCAAATCACATCAGTCCCCTCTGGCAAGGTAGCTGTTATTTTATAGCTTAGCTCACTCTGGTGGAATTACCAGCCAAAAGAACTGGATGCCAGGGTGGGAGTTGTCCCAGACAAGAAAGTCATAAACTCTCATTGCTCATATCTGATGCTGAGTAGTTTTTCCTGAGTAAACATTTCTCAATTTGTTGTCCACCTTTGGTCAACTTTCAGAATCCTTAAGTGGATTGTTTTTAAATTTTATTTATTTATTTATTTAATTTATTTTTGGCTGTGTTGGGTCTTCGTTTCTGTGCGAGGGCTTTCTCTAGTTGCGGCAAGGGGGGGCCACTCTTCTTCGCGGTGCGCGGGCCTCTCACTATCGCGGCCTCTCTTGTTGCGGAGCACAGGCTCCAGATGCGCAGGCTCAGTAGTTGTGGCTCACGGGCTTAGTTGCTCCACGGCATGTGGGATCTTCCCAGACTAGGGCTCAAATCCGTGTCCCCTGCATTGGCAGGCAGATTCTCAACCACTGCGCCACCAGGGAAGCCCAAAGTGGATTGTTTTTGACAATTTTTTCAGTTTTATTATTCCTTTGGGGGAAGAGGATTTGCCACGCTCCTCACTCTGCCGTTCCAAAAGTCCTGCTCTCCTCACTCTCAGAGATCATCAACCACCCAGTCCTAGCAAATTTACTTGCCATATATCTCTGGAATCCACTCCCTTCTCTTTATCTCCACCACCTCCTCCTAGCCCTAGTTACCATCATCTCTCTCTTTTTTTTTTAACATCTTTATTGGAGTATAATTGCTTTACAATGGTGTGTTAGTTTCTGCTTTATAACAAAGTGAATCAGCTATACATATACATATGTCCCCATCTCCTTCCTCTTGCATTTCCCTCCCTCCCACCCTCCCTATCCCACCGCTCTAGGTGGTCACAAAGCACCGAGCTGATCTCCCTATGCTATGCGGCTGCTTCCCACTAGCTAGCTATTTTACATTTGGTAGTATATGTATATCCATGCCACTCTCTCACTTAGTCCCAGCTTACCCTAACCATCATCTCTTGACCGAACTATTTGTAATCACCTCTTTGGAAATCTACCCTCATTTAAAACAATTTTTTTGAAAGTGGACCATTTTTAAAGTCTTTATTGAATTTGTTACCATATTGCTTCTGTTTTATGTTTTGGTTTTTTGGCCGCGAGGCATGTGAGATCTTAGCTTCCCGACCAGGGATCGAACCCTCACCCCCTGCATTGGAAGGCAAAGCTTTAACCACTGGACTGCCAGGGAAGTCCCTATCCTCATTTTAATCTGTTCTCCATATTGTAGCCACTCATACTGTCCAAAGGTATTTTCTAATCATGTCACACTCATCTCCTTCACCCTTTGCTTAAAATCTTTGACTGAATCCCCACTGCTCTTAAGATAAAGAGAAAAAAATCCCTAACACTCTCTCAGAAGACCTGAATTGTCTGACTGCCCACTGTAGAGCTTCTTTTTCTAGACCCCACTGGTCGTCCGATCATTCTGGGATTGTCCCATTCTCCTTTTTACCTTAGGGACTTGGCACATGCTTTTTCTTCTGCCTTGAACTCCCCGGTCCTTCTTCATCAAACTAAGCCTCACTCTTATCCCACAGACCTCAGTGCAAACATCACTTCCTTGGGGAAATCTTCCCTGACATCTCCTATGTCAGCTCCCACTATGGTTTACTTCTTGGCACTAACTGTAAGTGCCATATCACATTTATGGTGTGATTATTTCTTTGCTTTCCATTGTCTCCTCCACTGAATTTGTATGCTCATGAAGGTAGGAACCATGTTTTACCTCTGCATCTCCAACACTTAGCTCATAGTATGTGCTCAACAAGAATGAATGCATTCTTAGCTCAATAAGAATGAATGCATGCATGAATCACCCAAAATACACCGCTTCATGACAATTCAATATCAAAGGAGATATAAAAGCAAAGTTCTAAACCTTACATTATTGAGAAAAAAGATTTAAAATATATATTCTAAAGGAAACTTGTAGAGAAAAAAGACTTGGTGAACAAAAAATCCATCTATTTTTATCACACAAAAATTACTCCTGATATATTTTTAATAGACTATATTTTTTAGAGTCATTCTAGATTCACAGCAAAATTGAGCATGAGGTATGGAGATTTTCCATATATCCTCTGTCCCTACATATGCATAGCCTCCTCCATTATCAACATCACTCACCAGAGTGGCACATTTTTTTTCTTTTACCAAGAATGAACCTACATTGACACATCATAATCACCCAGAGTCCATAGTTTACATTATGGTTCATTTTTGATGTTGTATATTCTATGGGTTTGGACAAATATATAATGACATGTATCCATTATAGTATTATAAAGAGTAGTTTCACTGACCTAAAAATTCCCTGTGCTCCACTTATTCATCCCTCTCTGCCTAACCCCTGGCAACCACTGATCTTTTTACTGTTTCCATAGTTTTGCCTTTTCCAGAATGCCATATAGTTGGAATCATTCAGAAAGTAGCCTTTTCAGGTTAGCTTCTTTCACTTACTAATCTGCATTTATGTTTCCTTTCTGTCTTTTCATGGCTTGATAACTCATTTCTTTTTAGCAATGAATAAAATGCCATTGTCTGAATATATCCCCCAGTTTATTTATCCATTCACCTACTGAAGGACATCTTGGTTGCTTGCAGTTTTGTGAATTATGAATAAAATTGCTATAAACATCCCTGTGCAGGTTTTGCTGTGACATAAGTTTTCAGCTTCTTTGAGTACACCGAGGAGAGTGATTGATTGCTGGATCATATGATAAAAGTAAGTTTGGTCTTGTAAGAAACTGCCAAAAACTGTCCTCCAAAGTGGCTTACCATTTTGCATTCTCTCCAGCAATGCATGAGATTCCTGTTGCTCCACATCCTCATCAGCAGCTGGTGTTCAGTGTTCTGCATTTTGGCCATTACAGTAGGGATGGCCTGGAGCTACTTCACTGTTGTCTGAATTTCCATTTTCCTGATATTTGCCATCTGTATATCTTCTTTCATGAGATATCTGTTAAGGTCTTTGGCCTATTTTTAAACCAGGTTGTTCATTTTCTTATTGTTGAGTTTTGAGAGTTCTTTGTATGTTTTGGATAACAATACCTTGTCATATGCATTTTTTGCAACTATTTTATCCCAGTCTGTGGCTTGTCTTCTCATTCTCTTGATACTGTCTTTCTCAGAGCAAAAGTTTTTAATTGTAATGAGGTCCAACTATCAATTATTTCTTTCATGGATCATGCCTCTGATGATAAAAAGTCATCACCATACCCAAAGTCATCTAGGTTTTCTCCTGTTATCTACTAAGAATTTTATAGTTTTGAATTTTGCATTTAGGTCTGTGATCCATTTCTATTTAATTTTTGTGAAGGGTGTAAGTTCTGGGTCTTTTCATTTTTGCCTGTGTGTGGATGTCCAGTTGTTCCAGAACTGACGGTTTGACAGTACTGACTCTTCCTACCCACGAACGTGGAATGTCTCTCCATTTATTTAGTTCTTCTTTGATATTTATCATCAGAGTTTTGTATTTTCTTCATATAGATCTTGTACATACTTTATTAAATTTATGTCTGTTTCATTTTTTTTGTAGCACTAACTTAAATGGTATTATGTTTAAATTTCAAATTCCACTTATTCACTACTAGTGTATAGGAAGGCAGTTGATTTTTGTATATTAACCTTGTATCCTGCAACCTTGCCATAACTGCATATCAATTCCAGGAGCTTTTTGTTTGATTCTTTTGTATTTTCTACATAAATAATCATGTCATCTGTGAAAGAAAAGACAGTTTAATTTCTTCCTTCCCAATATGTATACCTTTTATTTCTTTTCCTGTCTTGTTGCATTAGCTAGAATTTTCAGTATAATTTTTTTTCTTTTAATATTTGGTTGCGTTGGGTCTTTGTTGCTGGGCACGAGTTTTCTCTAGTTGCGGTGAGTGGGCTTCTCATTGCAGTGGCTTCTTTTGTTGTAGAGAATGGGCTTCAGTAGTTGTGGCACACGGGCTCAGTAGTTGTGGCTCGCGGGCTCTAAAGCGCAGGCTCAGTAGTTGTGGCACACAGGCTTGGTTGCTCTGCGGCATGTGGGATCTTCCCAGACCAGGGATCAAACCCGTGTCCTCTGCACTGGCAGGCAGATTCTTAACCACTGCACCACCATGGAAGTCCCAGAATTTTCAGTATGATATTGAAAAGCAGTGGTGAGAGGGAAACTCCTTGCCTTGGTTCTAATCTGTAGGAGTACAGAAAAGTAGTGGTAAGAGGGGACTTCTTAGTGGGAATGCTTCAAGTTTCTCACCATTAAGTATGATATGAGCTGTAATTTTTTAATACATATGCTCTAAGTTGAGGAAGTTCCCCTCTAGCCTAGTTTACTGAGAGCTTTTATCATAAATGGGTGTTGCAGTTTCTCAAGTGCTTTTTCTACATCTATGGATATGATCACGTGGTTTTTCTTCTTTAGCCTATTGATGTGATGGATTACGTTAATTGATTTTCCAAATGTCGAACCAGCCTTGCATACCTGAGATAAATCCCACTTGGTCATGGTTTATAATTCTTTTTATATAATTGTTGGGTTTAATTTGCTAATATTTTGTTGAGGATTTTTACATCTGTGTCCATGAAAGATATTGGTCTGTAGTTTTCTTGTAATCTCTTTATCGGAGTTTGGTATTAGAGTAATGTTGGTCTCATAGAATGAGTGAGGAAGTATTCCCTCTGCTTCCACCTTCTGAAAACGATTGGAGAGACTCAATACGATTTTATTCCATAAATGTTTTGTAGAATTCACCATTGAACCCATCTGGGCCTGGCACTTTCTGTTTTGGAAGGTTATAAATTGTTGAGTCAATTTCTTTAGTAGATAGAGCCCTATTCAGATCATCTATCTTCTTCTTGGCAGATTGCGTCTTCCAAGGAATTGGTCTATTTCAGCTAGGTTATCAAACTTTTGGGCACAGAGTTGTTCATAGTATACCTTTATTGCCCTTTTAATGTCATGGAATCTGTAGTGATATTGACATGAGTCATATTGGATTACAGGCCCACTTTACTTCAGTAACTTAACAAATTACATCTGTAATGACCCTATTCCAAATAAAGTCACATTCTGTGGAACTGGGGGTTAGGGTTTCAGTGTATTACATTTGAGGTGATATCATTCAACCCGTAACAGGGAGCAATCAGCAGTGTTGGTGTGACAAGATGGAAAGATACAACAGAATTTGGGTTCCAGTCTTAGTCTGTCAACATTGTGCTGTTGACCTTGAGCAAACTGCGTCTGTCTCTTCACCTGCAAAATAACGGAGTTCCTACAGAGGGTATCAAAGTTTCTGTGCTAGTCCTGTTCTCAAAATAGCACTGCTGTGAGAAGACTTAAAACATAAAGCTTTAAGTTAGATTTTGGATTTTAAGAAAAGCATCAACTCAAAAGTGAGACCTTTTGAGAGGACTGTGGTATGAAGAGGCCCAGCACAGAAGGTGCAGTGGTCTTGGGACTGATTTGTGAGAAGGGTTGCCCTCATGTATGCGTTGTCACAGGATCATTGCCTTCAGACTGTTATCATTCCCAACTTTTTTGGAGTTGCAACACCCAACATGTTATGCTTGTTTATCTGATTTTGTGACACTTCCCATTACCCTCCACCTCCTACAGCTTCCTTCTTCCCCCGAGCCCCAGCCCCAGCCCAGAGGAACTGCCAAACATGGACTTATTAGGTCTTGCAAATTTCATTATACCCTAAGATAATTCTACCCCTCTGTCAAGGATGTAAACAAAAGCAGATTACCACTGGGCACAGGAATGGCTGGAGGAAAGAATACTTGGGACCACCCTAATTACCATTTTAAGGAAATTATGAATTATTATTATTTTTAAATACCACCTTACACTTTTAAAAAAGCACTTTAAAAACACTTTCACAATAGCAAGTATATAGGATTGGATGTCAAAGGGAAATAAGAGCAAACTCTCATTCAGCTCTATGTATCAGATAGTGTTATAAATGCTTTAGGTATGTTAATTCATTCAATCCTCACAACACCCCTATGATGTATCATTATCCTCATTTTGTAGATAAGGAAATTGAGGTATAACAAAGTTAAGTTATTTTCTCAAGGTCACATGGGTAATAAATGGTGGAATCAGGCTTTGAACCCAGGTAATCTGGCTCCAGAGACCATACACTTAACCTTGTCACCATACTGCAAAATTTGAAGTTATGATTACAACAATACTGAAATATGTAAAAAATATTTTTGCAGACGGAGCCTTAATAAAATATGCAAAAGCAAAAGCAGTTTATAGTCAGGAGAGGGGTTATTTTTTATGTGATATTACTTTTACAGTTAACATATACACATGCTTTTATAGACTTTTTCTAGAAACAGAGACTGCTGTGAAAAAGTCTTCACAATCTGGGAAAACTCTTAAGGATACCATACACCAAAAGATGAGTGATGAAAACCATTAGGATAGCCAGTCTCCAAGACGGCCCCAGTGATGCTTGCCTTCTGGTATCCAAGCCTTGGTATGGTCCTTCCACATTCAATAAGGGCTGACTTGTGTGACCAATAGAATACTGTGGAAGTTATAATGTATGACTGCCAAGGCAAAGGTCAAAAAAGGCAATGCAGCTTCCACTCTCATCTCTTGGATCTCTTGCTCTAGGAAAAGCCAGCTTCATGGTGACACCCAAGCAGCCCTGTGGAGAGCCCCACTTGAAGAGGAACTGATGCCTCCTCACAGCAGCAGCAACTTGTCACCACCTGAGTGAACGACCTTTGGAGCAGATGGACTAAGGCCTTGTGGGAGACCCATGAGCAAACCAGCCCAGCCACTCCTGAATTTCTGACCCACAATGTGGTAAACAGAATAATGGCCCCCCCAAAAATGTCCACATCTTACTCCCTGGAACCTGTGCATATGTCACCTTACATGGCAAAAGTGACTTTGGAGATATGATTAAAGATCTTAAAATAAGGAAACTATCCTGGATTATTTGGGTAGGCCCAGTCATTTGGGCTTGAACTCTAACCTGCCTGGGTTTAAAGCCATTGCAACCTTTGGAAATGGTGGATAATATGGGAGGGATACATCTTTTTTTTAAAAATATATTTATTTATTTATTTATTTAGGCTTCGCCAGGTCTTAGTTGCTGCACTCGGGAACTTAGTTGCAGCATGCGGGGTCTTTAGTTGCATCATGCAGACTTCTTAGTTGTGGCATGCATATGGGATCTTGTTCCCCGACCAGAAATCGAATCCAGGCCCCCTGCATTAGGAGTACAGAATCTTACCCACTGGACCACCAGTGAAGTCCCGGGGAGGGATAAATCTTAATTATGCCAGTGGATGGCTTACACCAAGAGGAGTCCCCCAGGCTCAAAGGACTGGGCTTGCCCTTGACAACTTCTCTTTCCTCTAGAGAAATGGGTATTTGTGGACGTGGTGTAGAAAAATTATTCAACACTTGGATGTAAGGGGAAAAATAACTGTATGTCTTCAATGTCACACGGAGCATTAACAGGCCTGCCCGAAACTATTGATTCTCTAGGGTAGTGCACCTTTGTTTCATTTATTACTTGCTCTTGATTCAGGCTCAGGCTGAAGTTGGATGCTCTTTTAGATTTGCCAATTATAAGTGCTTTTTAAAAAAATTTTTTTAATTGAAGTATAGTCAGTTTATAATGTCGTGTTAGTTTCAGGTGTACAGTTGCGTCAGGTCTTAATTGCAGCACACAGGATCTTTTGTTGCAGCGCGCCTGCACTTTGTTGTAGCGCATGGGGTTCCCTCTAGTTGCAGTGTACGGGGTTCTCTCTAGTTGTAGCACACAGGCTCCAGAGCACGTGGGCTCTGTAGTTACGGCACATTGGCTTAGTTGCCCTGTGGCATGTGGGATCTTAGTTCCCCGACCAGGTATCGAACCCGTGTTCCCCTGCATTGGAAGGTGGATTCTTTACCACTGGACCACCAGGGAGTCCCTACAAGTACTTTTTGTAAAGTAAAGATGCAAATGATTTCTTATCTAGTAGGAAGAATAACTTCAAAGTTTATAACTTATTACCATGTGTGTTGGGTGACCATCAGTTGCCATTTGCCCAGGATTGAGAAGTTTCCTAGGATGTGGGACTTCAAGTGCTAAAACTAGGACCATCCTGGGCAAACAGGGGCAGTTGTTTACTCTACCTGCATGACTTTGGCAGTTTGGGAACTGATTTGGCCATCTTCTTTCAACATTCTGTCTTTCATTGGCCAGAATTGCTTTGGTCTCTCCCATATGCCTCTGAACCAGTTTTCTCATCTTCCTGTTCTATCATTAATGAGCTAAATAAATCTTTGACAATATAAAGACTCACTTCATATTGGTATGACATGTTTTTGTTTTTGTTCTTGTTTTTGCAGTACGCGGGCCTCTCACTGTTGCGGCCTCTCCCGTCGCGGAGCACAGGCTCCGGAGGCACAGGCCCAGCGGCCATGGCTCACGGGCCCAGCCGCTCCGCGGCATGTGGGATCTTCCTAGACCGGGGCACGAACCCGTGTCCCCTGCACCGGCAGGCGGACTCTCAACCACTGCACCACCAGGGAAGCCCTAAGACATGTTTTTAATGGTTTCAAATGAGTATTTTCAATTCAACAACGAGAAAAAGACAGTCTCTTCAGCAAGTGGTGTCAGGGAAGTCAGACAGCCGCATGTAAATCGATGAAGTTAGAACATACCCTCTCACCATACACAAAAATAAACTGAAAATGGCTTAAAGACTTAAACATAAGACATGACACCATAAAACTCCTAGGAGAGATCATAGGCAAAACATTCTCTGATATAAATTGTAGCAATGCTTTCTTAGGTCAGTCTCCCAAGGCAATAGAAATAAAAACAAAAATAAACAAATGGGACCTAATCAAACTTACAAGCTTTTATACAGCAAAGGAAACCATAAAAAAAAAAGACAACCTACAAAATGGAAGAAAATATTTGCGAATGATGAGATTAACAAGGGCTTAATTTCCAAGATATAAAAACAGCTCATACAACTCAACAACAAAGAAACAAACAATCCAATCAGAGGGAGACCTTCAAGATGGCAGAGGAGTAAGACGTGGAGATCACTTTCCTCCCCATAAATACATCAAAAATACATGTACATGTGGAACAACTCCTACAGAACACCTACTGAACGCTGGCAGAAGACCTCAGGCCTCCCAAAAGGCAAGAAACTCCCCACGTACCTGGGTACGGTAAAAGAAAAAAGAATAAACAGAGACAAAAGACTAGGGACAGGACCTGAACCTCTGGGAGGGAACTGTGAAGGAGGAAAAGTTTCCACACACTAGGAAGGCCCTTCAGTGGCGGAGATGGTGGGTGGGTGGGGAGGGAAGCTTCAGAGCCACGTAGGAGAGCACAGCAACAGGGGTGCAGAGGGCAAAGCGGAGAGATTTCTGCGTAGAGGATCGGTGCTGACCAGCACTCACCAGGCTGAGAGGCTTGTCTGCTCACCCGCAAGGTGGGTTGGGGCTGGGAGCTGAGGCTCAGGCTTTGGAGGTCAGACCCCCGTGAGAGGACTGGGGTTGGCTGCGTGAACACAGCCTGAAGGGTGCTAGTGCACCACAGCTAGCTGGGAGGGAGTCCGGGAAAAAGTCTGGACCTGCCTAAGAGGCAAGAGACCATTGTTTCGGGGTGCGTGAGGAGAGGGGATTCAGAGCACTGCCTAAATGAACTCCAGAGACCAGTGTGAGCCTATCAGCATGGACACCAGAGATGGGCATGAAACGCTAAGGCTGCTGCTGCAGCCACCAAGAAGCCTGTGTGCAAGTACAGGTCAGTATCCACACCTCCCCTCCCTGAAGCCTGTGCAGCCTGCCACTGCCAGGGTCCCGTGATCCAGGGAAAACTTCCCCAGGAGAACACATGGTGCCTCTCAGGTTGTTGAATGTCACACCAGCCTCTGCCACTGCAGGTTCACCCTGCATTCTGTAGCCCTCCCTCCCCTTGGCCTGAGTGAGCCAGAGCCCCCTAATCCGCTGCTCCTTTAATAAACCTCCTGTCTAAGTGAAGAACAGACACCAGAGGGCGACCTACACGCAGAGGTGGGGCCAAATCCAAAGCTGAACCCCAGGGGCTGTGCAAAGAAGGAAGAGAAAGGGAAACCTCTCCCAGCAGCCTCAGGAGCAGTGAATTAAATCTCCACAATCAACTTGATGTACCCAGAAACTGTGGATTACCTGAATAGACAATGAATCATCCCAAAATTGAGGCGGTGGACTTTGGGAGCAACTGTAGGCTTGGGGTTTGCTGTATGCAACTGACTAGTTTCTGATTTGTATGTTTATCTTAGTGTAGTTTTTAGTGCTTCTTATCATTGGTGGATTTGTTTATTGGTTTTGTTGCTCTCTTCTTTTTTTTATTACTTTCTTTTTTACATTCCTGAATATTCTAATGACTTCTAACAAAGGTAAATTTTCATTACTCAGTTTCAGTACTATTTTTACCAGTAAAATGAGGATAATGCAGCTAAATATTTAGTGATAGTTATAAACATCATATGGTTATATCAGACAAAATAGACTTCAAGGGACTTCCCTGGTGGTCCAGTGCAGGGGGTGTAGGTTCGATCCCTGGTTGGGGAGCTAAGATCGCATATGCCTCGTGGCCAAAAAACCAAAACATAAAACAGAAGCAATATTGTCACAAATTCAATAAAGACTTTAAAATTGGACCACATTAAAAAAAATCTTTAAAAGAAAAAAATAGACTTCAAAATAACACTTTTACAAGAGACAAAGAAGAACACTACATAATGATCAAGGGTTCAATCCAAGAAGAAGATATAACAATTGTAAATATTTATGCACCCAACATAGGAGCACCTCAATACATAAGGTAAGTGCTAACAACCATAAAAGGGGAAATCGACAGTAACACAATCATAGTAGGGGACTGTAACACCCCACTTTCACCAATGGACAGATCATCCAAAATGAAAATAAATAAGAAAACACAAGCTTTAAATGACACATTAAACAAGATGGACTTAATTGATATTTATAGGACATTCCATCCAAAACCAGCAGATTACACTTTCTTCTCAAGTGCTCATGGAACATTCTTCAGGATAGATCATATCTTGGGTCACAAATCAAGCCTTGGTAAATTTAAGAAAATTGAAATCGTATCTTTTGAAAGATATGATTAAAAAGTATCTTTTCCAACCACAACGCTATGAGACTAGATATCAATTACAGGAAAAAAACTGTAAAAATACAAACACATGGAGGCTAAACAATACACTACTAAATAACCAAGAGATCACTGAAGAAATCAAAGAGGAAATAAAAAGATACCTGGAAACAAGTGACAATGAAAACACGACGACCCAAAACCTATGGGATGCAGCAAAAGCAGTTCTAAGAGCGAAGTTTATAGCAATACAATCCTACCTCAAGAAACAAGAAAAATCTCAAATAAACAACCTAAGTTTACACCTGAAGCAATTAGAGAAAGAAGAAGAACCACAACAAAAGAAACCCAAAGTTAGCAGAAGGAAAGAAATCATAAACATCAGATCAGAAATAAATGAAAAAGAAATGAAGGAAACGATAGCAAAGATCAATAAAACTAAAAGCTGGTTCTTTGACAAGATAAACAAAATTGATAAACCATTAGCCAAACTTATCAAGCAAAACAGGGAGAAGACTCAAATCAATAAAATTAGAAATGAAATAGGAGAGGTAACAACTGACACTGCAGAAATACAAAGGATCATGAGAGATTACTACGAGCAACAATATGCCAATAAAATGGACAACCTGGAAGAAATGGACAAATGCTTAGAAAAGCACAACCTTCTGAGACAGAACCAGGAAGAAATAGAAAATATAAACAGGCCAATCACAAGCACTGAAATTGAAACTGTGATTAAAAATCTTCCAACAAACAAAAGCCCAGGACCAGATGGCTTCACAGGTGAATTCTATCAAACATATAGAGAAGAGTTAAATCTTATCCTTCTCAAACTCTTCCAAAATATATCAGAGAGGGAGGAACACTCCCAAACTCATCGTACGAGGCCACCATCACCCTGATACCAAAACCAGACAAAGATGTCACAAAGAAAGAAAACTACAGACCAATATCACTGATGAACATAGATGCAAAAATCCTCAATAGAATAGTAGAAAACAGAATCCAACAGCACATTAAAAGGATCATACACCATGATCAAGTGGGGTTTATTCCAGGAATGCGAGGATTCTTCAGTATACACAAATCAATCAATGTGATAAACCATATTAACAAATTGAAGGATAAAAACCATATGATATCTCAATAGATGCAGAAAAAGCTTCTGACAAAATTCAACACCCATTTATGATAAAAACCTTCCTGAAAGTAGGCATAGAGGTAACTTACCTCAACATAATAAAGGCCATATATGACAAACGCACAGCCATCATGGTTCTCAATGGTGAAAAACTGAAACCATTTCCACTAAGATCAGGAACAAGACAAGGTTGCCCACTCTCACCGCTATTATTCAACATAGTTTTGGAAGTTTTAGCCACAGCAATCGGAGAAGAAAAAGAAATAAAAGGAATCCAAATTAGAAAAGAAGAAGTAAAACTGTCACTCTTTGTAGATGATGTGATACTATACATAGAGGATCCTAAAGACACTACCAGAAAACTACTAGAGCTAATCAATGAATTTGGTAAAGTTGCAGGATACAAAATTAATGCACAGAAATCTCTTGCATACACTAATGATGAAAAATCTGAAAGAGAAATTAAGGAAACACCCCCATTTACCACTGCAACAAAAAGAATAAAATACCTAGGAATAAACCTACCTACGGAGGCAAAAGACCTGTATGCAGAAAACTATAAGACACTGATGAAAGAAATTAAAGGTGATAGAAACAGATGGAGAGATATACCATGTTCTTGGATTGGAAGAACCAATATTGTGAAAATGACTATACTACCCAAAGCAATCTACAGATTCAATGCAATCCCTATCAAACTATCAATGGCCTTTTTCACAGAACTAGAACAAAAAACTGCACAATTTGTATGGAAACACAAAAGACCCCGAATAGCCAAAGCAATCTTGAGAGAGAAGAATGGAGCTGGAAGAATAAGGCTCCCTGACTTCAGTCTATACTACAAAGCTACAGTAATCAAGACAGTATGGTACTGGCACAGAAACAGAAATATAGATCAATGGAACAGGATAGAAAGCCCAGAGATAAACCCACGCACATATGGTCACCGTATCTTTGATAAAGGAGGCAAGAATACATACACAATGGAGAAAAGACAGCCTCTTCAATAAGTGGTGCTGGGAAAACTGGACAGCTACATGTAAAAAAAATGAAAGAAGAACACTCTTTAATACCATACACAAAAATAAACTCAAAATGGATTAAAGACCTAAATGTAAGGCCAGACACTATCAAACTCTTAAAGGAAAACACAGGAAGAACACTCTATGACATAAATCACAGCAAGATCCTTTTTGACCCACCTCCTAGGGAAATGGAAATAAAAACAAAAATAAACAAATGGGACCAAATGAAACTTAAAAGCTTTTGCACAGCAAAGGAAACCATAAAAATGACAAAAAGACAACCCTCAGAATGGGAGAAAATATTTGCAAACAAAGCAACTGACAAAGGATTAATCTCCAAAATATACAAGCAGCTCATGCAGCTCAATAACAAAAAAAAAAACAACCCAATCCAAAAATGGGCAGAAGACCTAAATAGACATTTCTCCAAAGAAGATATACAGATTGCCAATGAACACATGAGAGGATGCTCAATATCACTAATCATTAGAGAAATGCAAATCAAAACTACAAAGAGATATGATCTCACACCAGTCAGAATAGCCATCATCAAAAAATCTACAAACAATAAATGCTGGAGAGGGTGTGGAGAAAAGGGAACCCTCCTGCACTGTTGGTGGGAATGTAAATTGATACAGCCACTATGGAGAACAGTATGGAGGTTCCTTAAAAAACTACAAATAGAACTACCATATGACCCAGCAATCCCACTACTGGGCATATATCCTGAGAAAACCATAATTCAAAGAGTCATGTACCAAAATGTTCATTGCAGCTCTATTTACAATAGCCAGGACATGGAAGCAACCTAAGTGTCCATCAACAGATGAATGGATAAAGAAGATGTGGCACATATGGAGTATTATTCAGCCATAAAAAGAAACAAAATTGAGTTATTTGTAGTGAGGTGGATGGACCTAGAGTCTGTCATACAGAGTTAAGTAAGTCAGAAAGAGAAAAGCAAATACCGTATGCTAACACATATATATGGAATCTAAAAAAAAAAAATTGGTCATGAAGAACCTAGGGGTAAGATGGGAATAAAGATGCAGACCTACTAGAGAATGGACTTGAGGATATGGGGAGGGGGAAGGGTAAGCTGGAACAAAGTGAGAGAGTGGCATGGACATATATATACTTCCAAACATAAAATAGATAGCTAGTGGGAAGCAGCTGCATAGCACAGGGAGATCAGCTCGGTGCTTTGTGACCACCTAGAGGGGTTGGATAGGGAGGATGGGAGGGAGACGCAAGAGGGAGGGGATATGGGGATATATGTATGCGTATAGCTGATTCTCTTCGTTATAAAGCAGAAACTAACACACCATTGTAAAGCAATTATACTCCAATAAAGATGTTTAAAAAAATTTACAAACATATGAGAAAAAAAAAACAAATTGAAAAATGGACATAAGACCTAAATAGATATTTTTCCAAAGAGGAAATACAAATGGCCAATAAGCACATAAAAAGCTGCTCAACATCACCAATTATTAGAGAAATGCAAATCAAAACTACAATGAGGTATCACCTCACACGGTCAGAATGGCCATCATCAAAATCTCTGCAAATAAATTCTGGAGAGGATGTGGAGAATAGGGAACCCTCCTACACTGCTGGGAATGTAAATTGGTACAGCCAGTATGGAAAACAGTATGGAAGCTCCTCAGAAAACTAAAAATAGAATTACCATATGATCCAGCAGTCTCACTCCTGGGCATATAGCTAGAGAAAACTCTAATCCAAAAAGATACATGCACTCCTATGTGCATAGCAGCACTATTCACAATAGCCAAGACATGGAAACGACCTAAGTGTCCATCAACAGATGAATGGATAAAGAAGATGTGATACATATATACAATGGAATACTACTGAGCCATATAAAAAGAACGAAATAATGCCATTTACAGCAACCTGGATGCAATTAGAGATTGTCATATTGAGTGAAATAAGACAGAAAGAGAAAGACAAATACCATATGATATCACTTATATGTGGAATCTAAAATATGACACAAATGAACCTATCTACAAAACAGAAACAGACTCATGGACATAGAGAACAGACTTGTGGTTGCCAAGTGGGAAGGGGTTGGGTGAGGGATGGAGTGGGAGGTTGGAGTGAGCAGATATAAGCTTTTATATAGAGAATGGACAAACAACAAGGTCCCGCTGTATAGCACAGAGAACTATATTCAGTATCCTATGATAAACCATAATGGAAAAGAATATTTAAAAAAAAGAATGTATATATATATATATATATGTATGTATAATGGAATCACTTTGCTGTACAGCAGAAATTAACACAACATTGTAAATCAACTATCCCTCAATTTAAAAAAATCAAAAAAAGATGAGTATTTTTGACAAGACAAGGGATTTCTCTGGTGAGGGGGGAAGTGGGGAGATGCTGCTGGGAGAACAGGCCCTGAAGATCTGTATCAGAGATGCCGTTTCTATTTTTCATGCCTTTATTGATCCCCTTCCTCTAGAGCCTATAAATATGATTCAGTCTCGCCCTTCCAGAAAAGTAGCCTCCCTTCGTTCTGGCCGTGGCCTGTCTCCTACTCTTCTCATCCAAGAGTGCAATCTGGTTCCTTGTTAGCAACTTCATGATCTAGCCAAACTCACTGACACCGTCCAAATACAATGGACACTTTCCAATCTTGAAATCGCTTAACTTCTCTATGATAAAAAATGTTTATAGCTACCAATATCTGACGTTCATTGAGCACTTGACATTCTTTGAGTATTTGTCTTTCATTGAGTATTTAACATTGTGACCATGCTCTCGGCCACTTGGCACTACTTACTGATCGGTTGCCCCTTCTTGTTTATAAACAATATACTTCCTTAATATTGCCTAAATCCACTTCCTCTCCATCCCCAATGCCAAGGCCTTGGCTTGAACCAGCTTTCCCTCCCAAACATCCTGGAAGGTTATTTCTATAACAAATTTGACTGAGGTACTTTCCTGATAAAAAGCCATCTCTGATGGTTCCACACAGCCTGTAGCCACAAACCTAGCATGCACGCCAATATGCAAATATTTATTCATAAATTATATCCGTGTACCACTGTACTAATATATTGCTTATATTTACATATCATAAATCAGATATGGAAAAAGAAATTCCCAAAGAAATAGCATTTACAAATTAAATAGTTCTAATTTCTTTCCCTACACTGTAGTGGAGGTTGTACGCGCTTGCTCAGAAACCACAGACCCACAGTGGTTAAGTCCAAATACATATGGCTGACTTTCAAGGATTCTCATGATCTGGCCCCTGCCTATCTCTTCTGTCTCTTCTCCCTTTGCTTCCTCTCTTGCTCCTAATGCTTTGGTCCTAATGGAAGGATTTGAACTTAAAGCTCCCCAAATCTGCCTGCTTTCTATTTGTTGCCCCCTTTGTTTAGAAGGCTGTCCCCTGCCTTGTCTCCCGAAGCCCCAAGCCCCTCCGTCTTATCTATTCCTAAAAGCTCTCATCCGGCACTCCTTCCTCTGGGAAGCTGTTGTTTGGTGATTTCTGCCTCACACCCCACCTACACCCCATGCACATCTTTTCTTTTGCAGTAAAACACAATGTTTACTTCTCTGCCTCTTTCATTAAGCTGTGAGCTCTGTAACAAACTGTCTTGCTCACTTAGGAGTCCAGAGTGACTGATAAACAATAACAATGACAAAAATAACAGCTAATACTTTTATAGTGTTAAATATATGCCAACTACTGAGTCAAGTTTGTTGTAGACATATTTGCTTTATTTAATCTTATGATATGGGTATAATTATCCCTATTGTGCAAATGAGGACACTTGGGCACAGAGAGGCTAAGTAACTTCCCGAGGTCATTTATGTAGTATGCAAAGTTCAGAAAGTACTGAACTAAACTGAACTGCATCCTTTCTATCCACCTGTGATGAAAGTAGTCACCCAGGCCCAGGAGAGGGTGTATAGTGTGGGCTGCCCCAGCCTGAGCCTGCGCTGCCCCCTGCTGGCCAGCTCTGCTCTCTCTGCAAGCTTAACCAGCTCAGAAGTGCCCCCTGCCACCTGAGCTTGAGGGAGAGAGGGAGCCAGAAGGTCACGTGGAGAATATACGGGGATTTCCCCTGATCCACACACCTGAAGGCCATCTCCCTGATAGGGATGCTGAATGAAACCTCTCAGAGTTACAACTGGGAAAGTAAACTCTCTGCCACCAAATGCCATAGAATTTACCAGAAACCAATACAAATGTTTATTTTTTAAGAAAAAAATTAGGTAACTATTTGGATTATTCTTACATTAGGCTCTTCTTTAGGATAAAAAATTGAATGCTAACTTATATTAACAGATTGGTTCACATATGGGTTGCCCCATGGAATGAGTGAAAAATACAGACGCCCAGGCTCCACCTCAAGCCTGGTAAGCCAGAAGCACCGGTGCTTTACTATTTCTCCTCATGTCACATTTTTCCAAACCCCCAAATCTCCAAGACCATTTAACATCCCACTTTTCCAGTTTAAGCAAAGGCAATGCCTTTCCATTTGTGCTTCAGTAGAAAATGATGCTATTTTTTCAGCTCTGTAAATTGTAGGTAATTGCTAAGTGATGAAAAGAAAATTCTTGCCTGTAGACATACAAATTCTACACTGTCTGATAGAGGTTCAATTGATTTTCCTTTCCCTCTTTGGAAGAAATCAGTTTTGCCTCCTTTGTACATTGATTTCCTTATTCCTGATTTATGATGAGTCTATCTTCAAGTTCTCTTCTGAACCTGCTGTAACATTTGCCTGATTCCCTCATTGATTATTGAGTTAAATAAAATCTTTAGCATGTGTTCATTTTATATCTGAATGAGAGTTGTCATTTCACCTTTTTTGGAAAATTATCTTTAATACACCAATGGCAAGTATTTTCCTTTTCCCTCCTCTTCAGTCATCTGCCACTTGTGCTCTTTGCTTTAGTTGAAAACTCACGAGGGTTTCCTCAGAAAAGAGCCACTGCCCTTATAACTTTCTACCATATGCATAATGTCTAACCAAGCATTCCTGGAATAATAGTGGAATGACCAAAAGATGTTACATTTTTCAAGGCAAAAGTGAGGTCAGGGCATTGGTTCCTAACCTTCTACAAAAACTAAAATAAAAGGACATAAACTTTAAATTAAATAAAAACACCATATTTTCATTGGGCTCTAACTCTGAAATATCTTATTTACTTATTTCTTCCTTACCTGTGTTGTTGATGGATTTATTAAAAATTACACACATTAGGATTGTTTTACTTTTAATGCATTTTATGCCATCTTGTACCTTATTCAAGATGTTATGGAAAATATAAGTTCCCTGTCATCTTCCTGAGTACACAGATTCATCTAAGAACTAATGTTATTCACTCAACAATTACTTATTGAGCAGCAACTGTGTGCCATGTATAATGGCAAAGATATCGTCCCAGGGGGCTGACAGACTAGAGAGAGGAAGAGACAACACAAATAAATTTATAATTTCAAAGTTTGAGACCCACAGATGAAATGCATGTTTTCCATTCTTCCCCTCACTCTCACAGCTTTATGCCCAAAATTTTAGTTGGGTACCTAGCTACACTTCCCAGCTTCCTTTGCAGTTACCTATGGTCATGTGACTATCTTCTGGCCAACAAGATGTGAGCAGAAGTGATGTCTCCAACTTGTTGGTCTCGCTCTTAAAGAAATGAGGAGAGCCCTTACCAATCCCTAATTTTCTTTCCTTCCTATAGGCTGAAATGTCAACACAGTGTTGACATTTTGGACCTTGTAGATGAGGGCAGCATCTGAAGAGTGACAGAAGAACAACATAGAAGGAGCCTGGACTTCCAAGAACTTCACAGAGCGGAGCCACCAAATGGGCTCGGACTTTTCCAAGAGAGAAATAACTTTCTATCGTGCTTAAGATACTGTTGTGTTGGGTCACTGGCTCATCCAGCCCATCTTATAGCCTAACCCTGACAAGCCTCAAAGGAACAGGGGATACTCTGAATATGGAAGTTAACAGAACATTCCTATGCGGGGCTCAGGAGCAAGAATTCTCCAAATGAGGGAGCATCAAGGGAAGTGAGATCTTCAGGGAAGAGGCAGGTCAGGCCACGAGGCACAAGATGAAACCACAAAGACTGATGAGCATATCAGCATGTTTCTCCTGGTGTCAAAAGCATGCCAGAGGCAGCTTGAAGGGACCCCCACTGGCCAAATTTGGGAAATTTTAAGTATCAAAAAACTTAATAGATTATAACACATTATTAGGGAAAAATTAATGTCTATCAAGTTAATATAATAGTCTGACTCCGTTTTTGACATCTGACTACTGACATCTTTCAAGCCCCATCACTCCCCTTCCCCTTCCATCCCACATCTGAGCAAGCTGATAAGAAAGCCCAGGTACGCCCTTGACAGGAAGGGCAGAAGTTCACACCATGCAAGTTCTAGTCCACACGTAAGAACTTTCACCCCAGTCCTATTCCCAAATTACAATAAAACCCCAAAGCTAGTCACCTCTTTCTGCTTTCTCAAGCCATTTTCAAACCAACCTGGGAAACTGTTCTGCTCTCACCAGAAAGCCTCATTATATGAGCAACAAACATACCCCACTGGTGCATTTTTGACATCATCAGTCTTGACATTGGAACCAAATTGGGGGTTGGGTGTACAAACTGCATCTGCAGGATGATCACAATAGATGGAAGGGAAAGTTCCTCATTATAGAAGAATGCCAATAAATCAATAAATATAGAAAGATTGATAGAGTTAGAAACTACAACTCTGCAACCACCATTGTAATAATTCATTCAGGCAAGAAAGGTTAAGAAGGAACATATAGTCTCAAAGTTATTAAATACAAATGGGAGGGGTTTGCTTTAAAATGGAGAAGCTGATGGACACCACCTTATCCAAGTGATCGAATGTAACATCACCAATAATGGGACAAACTGACATCTGTGCCTCCTGATAGAACATACAAAGAAGGATATAACATCACCTATTTTAATATTCCTGCCAAAAGTATTAAACTAGAATTTAATCATAAGGAAATGATCAGACAAATTCAAACTGAGTAAGTAAGTATTCAGTGGGGAGAGTCATGTGTCTGGAACTTACACTCCAATGTTTCATCAAAAAAAGTTTATAGCTATATAGAGAAAGATAGAACAAATGTGGCAAAATAACAATGTTTATCAAGGTAAAGATACAAAATAAAACAAAAACAAATGAAACAAAAAGGGTTTGTGGGTTTGTTTATGAGGGTTTGTTTACTCAAAAAGGTATGAGGGTTTGTTTACTCAAAAAGAAGGTTCCAGGGCTTCCCTGGTGGTGCAGTGGTTGAGAATCTGCCTGCTAATGCAGGGGACACGGGTTCGAGCCCTGGTCTGGGAGGATCCCACATGCCGCGGAGCGACTGGGCCCGTGAGCCACAGCTGCTGAGCCTGTGAGTCTGGAGCCTGTGCTCCGCAAGAGAGGCCGCGATGGTGAGAGGCCCGCACACCGCGATGAAGAGTGGCCCCCGCTTGCCACAACTAGAGAGAGCCCTCGCGCAGAGGCGAAGACCCAACACAGCAAAAATAAATTAATTGATTAATAAACTCCTATCCCCAACATCTAAAAAAAAAAAAAAAAAGAAGGTTCCAGAGGCCCAGAGGGGAGGTCCGAGAGAGAAAGGACCATCCTGTGTCTGCTTATTCACAGAACTCTTCTCTAAAGGACCATCCTGTGTCTGCTTATTCACAGAACTCTTCTCTAGCCATAGCTGTCCCGGGCTCAGAACAGGGTTTTGTGCAAATAAATATTTGTAGAAGGTCCCAGGATTTGGCCCCATCTTCTCCACTCTGGGAAGAAAGGCTGGTGGAGCTCACAGGAGCGCTTCTGTGGGATGGGGGCTGGTGTCTGAGCAGATAGGCCTGGTGACCCCACCCACCTGGGTTTCCTCCTATCTGACTGCTCACTTCTTAATCCTCTTGCTTTTTAGCTCTAAATGTTAGTTTTCCCTGGGCCTCTATTCTAACTCCGTCTCTCCTTAAAAGAATAACACAGCTGTTGAGGATATGACAAAAACTAGTTAGACCCTACTAGGCCCAAGATGGCAGAAGATTCGACTTCCAGTAGACCTTGAGCCTTATTATACTCTTATTGTAATATGTTAGCATATGCTAAATGACACACCCACAGGCGCCATGACAGTTCTGAGACCAACCATAAAAGGCCAAAAAGTGGGCAGCGGCCCAATTCCTGGAAATCCCCACCTCTTCCCCCCAAATAGTTCAAATAATCCTCTCACTGGTTAGCCTATGAAATTACCCAGCCCATAAAAACTAACTGCCCCATATTTCAGGGCTGCTCTCTCCTTCTGAGATGGACTACATTCTGCCTATGGAATAAACCTGCTTTCACTTTACCATGTCTTGCTCTTGAATTCTTTCCTGCACGAAGCCAAGGATCCTTACTTGGTGGCCTGTCCCAGGAACTCGCCTGAGACCTGGGACATGACCATCCTCTCCCATTTTCCTGCAACATCTTTATACAAAGGATGAGGAAGAAGGTAGTCTTCTCTCCCTCCCTACTTTTGCTTTGATTATAAATATGTAGCCCACTTAGTTCTCGAGGCAGAGCCCTCTTGCCTGCTCGCCTGTATCCTTCACAAGCATCCTATATTAACAAATCTACATCTTACCTACCGCTTTGCCTCTCGCTGAATTCCTCCTGGGCCGAGACATAAAGAACCTGAGCTTCATTAAGTCGTGGGACGAGTCGTGTGGTTTCAACACATCCAAAACGGAACTCTCCAAGTTTCCCCAAACCTGGTTCTCTCCAGGCTTCCCATCTCAGTAAATGGTACCTCCATGCACCCATCCTTTAAGTTATTCCTCCAAACTACAACCCAGATCTGTCCACTTCTCACCATCAACTCAGCCACCATCACCCCTCACCTGGATTTCTTCAGTAGCTTCCTAACTCATCTCTTGACTGTGCTCTCAGGCCCACGCAGTCCATCTTCCTCACAGAAGCCAGAGTAATCTTTATTTTTTAAAAACGTAAGTCAGAGCAAGCCACTCAGTGTTTCAAAACACTTCAATATTTCCCCGTTGCTCTTTGAAAATGAAGATTCGTCACCATGAAGACCCTACACCATCTCCTGCTCCACTTCTCAGCCTCATCTCATGCCCCCTCACTCCGCTCGCAGTGACATTCTCTTTTTTTTCATTAAAAAAAATTTTATTGGAGCATAGTTGATTGCAGTGACCCTCTTGTACAGCTCTCTGCATAAGTCAGGGTTTCTCTCTTTCTGGAACATTCTCTCAGCTCTCCTCAAGGCTGCCTCCTTCTCTTCTAGGACTCAACTCAAATGTCCCCTTCCCAGATCTATATAAAGAAACCTGCTCCGTCAAAATTTAGACGTCAAATTGTCTTCTCTGTTTCTTGCCAGTTCTCCTTTTCCACACACAGTAGAATGGACGCACGGTACAAGGAGAGTTCATTGCTGGATCTCCCGCGCCTGCTAGGCTAGGGGCTCACACATATTCGTTGAAAGAATTCATTAATAGACGGCAATTTTGTATGTTTTTAAATATCCTTCCTTGGCAAAAGAAAAGGCTGCCAATTCTGTGTGGTTCATCATTTTTAAAAAAAAACATTTATGAGTCCAGGACTCTTGGATGAACTGGCCTCAAGTCCCCTACAACACAGTTGTTGTAAGGATAGCAGGAGAGGGAGGAAGAGACGGACAGTGGCTGGGGGGCCGGCTGGGTGGCTGAGTGGACGGATGGGTGAGAGAGCGGATGGGTGAACACTCTGGGGAAGCATACCCAAGGTGCTAAGTTGAGAGCACAGTTCCCTAGGCAGCCCATCTTGAGGGGTCGCGAAGCGGATACTTCAGGGCCGACGGGGCACGGCGGGAGGGCGGTAGTCCCCTCCTCTGTGTGTAAAGCAGCAAACCCCGCCAGGCTCGCACCCCACCCAGGCGCACGCGCGCCCAGACCCCGGGCCGCGCTCAGCAGCGTCCCCTTCCGGCGCGCGCGCTCAAGTGAACGCTCTCCTGGCGCGCAGCGGGGTTAGTGCGCGTGCGCGCAGGTGAGCGTCCCGCCCCCGCCCTGCCCCGCCCCCGGGCTTGGCCACCTGCCGGGGAAACTTGTGGATTGTTGCCCTCGGGTCGCTCTGGGGCGGGGACGCGGAACAGAGCCATGGAACAACCTACGTCGGGGAATCGCGAGTCCCGCGCCCGGCCGAGAGAGCGGGACCCAGACCGGCACCCCCGCTCGGACCGAGACCACCACCCCGAGAGACAGCGGGACAGAGCCGGGGACCGGCGCAGGGAGAGAAACGGGGGCGGACGGAGGGACGGGGACCGGGACAGGGGGAGGGACCGGGAACCCCGCCAGGACAGACACAGGGCCGGGGACCATCGTGGCGGTGAACAAAGAGTTTGGGAACAATCCCGCCAGAGTCGGTCGCGGGACGGACCCCGGCAGCCGACCTGGGACGCGGCCCCGCCCCCCTGGCCCGCGCCTTCGAAAACCCCGGAGCCACCGCCCCTGCGGAAGGAGGGCCTCGGACACCGAGGACCAGAAAGGTAAGGTGGGGCAGCGAGGGCCCTCTACCTCGCCCCGGAGGAAGCCTGGGTCTGAGGCCAGTCTGCGCGGTTCTGCTATCCCGGCTACTTGTCCTGGGAATCTGGTTTAAAGGAAGTGCCATTGTTCCCTTTTGAGCTCTTAAAGGTGACCTGGGAGGGAAGGAAGACCTTACAGTGCCCCCCCACACACACACACTCCTTGACCTGAACCTGATGAACAACGCAGAGACCTACCCCCCACCTCCCTCCACCCCCCTGCCCCCCACCCCCCCCCTTTAGCAGTGGAAGGACCGGGGACCAGGTAAAGAGGAAGAGAGGACTTCAGGACTAGAAAGGGAAGGGGTGGGAAGGAGATTGGGTGGGTCGGGTTAACCTGAGGCCCCTCGCTGACCCCCACTCACGTGGTCACAGGACTGCCCCTTGGGGCTTCAGACCCTTGTCCTGTGCTCCAAAACCAGCCCTCCCCAAAGTCCCGTTCCCTGGAGACCCGGGCCTAATAAAAGACCAATGAAAAGCTAATAGTTTAATGTGTAATCCCTTCCAGGGGTATATGCATTTCAAAACCAGACAGCTGGGAGAAGATACACTTTTAGCCAAAGAACTGAATGTACCTAAAACTCTGCAAAAAAGGGCAGAGATTTTTTTCCCCCTTTGTCAGTGAGGTCTTTCTGGTCAGCCTCATTCAAATCCCATGATTGTTTCAGACCCCACCCTCTTGAATGAACAAACTTTGCCATCACTACCTTGTAGAACAGAGTTCCCATAAGGCCTGTGGGGTGAAAGCATCATGACGTTCTGGAAGACTGTGAGCTGGGAGAGGGTAAGGATGGAAGGAAAGAGAGGTGGTGGTCCCAGACCCCACTCCCCCTCTAGGGAAGTGGTCTTTTTTCCATTGCACGTTCCATCCAACTCCACAAATATTACTGAATGCCTAGATTAGATGCCAGGCCAAGAAGGAGACAGGCAGGTACTGGAGTGATGACTGCCCTCGTCCCCAGGAGGAGTCCAGGCTCCTCTCTGCTATGGAACTTGGAGGCTTAAGCCTAGTCTCTCTTCTGGTTGTGTCCACACAGCGGGAAAGCTATTATCCTGAGTTTATGTTACATTATCTAGAACTAACTAGCCAAACTGTGACAAAGGGTGTGCCCAGTTACAGTCACAGGCACTGGCCACTGTCTCCCTGCCTAAAGCCACACTGCATTGCAACTGCCAGGCCTGGGAGAATCCAGAGCTTCATGTTTAGGTTTCCTTCTATACTGGTGTCCTGGTTCCCCTGTCCCCACCCCCGCCAAGCCCCAAAGCTAGTGAAGGGAATACTTTTGCTTCTTTTGCTCACAGTTGGTGGTTTAAAACCAAGAGCAATTTATTTCTGTCTCTCCTCCACATAACAAGCATGTCTGTAATGGATGGGAGGTAGGGCCAGGGACTACAGAGATCTACTCACGGTGTCCACAGGACACTGACAAGTAAACAGGCCAATTTGCAGCACTTGTGAAACATGCCACTCCAGCGGGGGGACAGACACAAAGAGAACAGAACTGGGGCCCTGATTGGGCTCTGGAATGTTTTCTGGAGGAGATAGCCTCAAAGCTGAGTTCTGGAGAAGGAGCAAGAGGCTGTCTCAAGCAGAGAAGTAGTTTCCACGGTGACCTGGAGGCATGGGAATGCGGGTCATCTTTTGGGGCGGGGAGAGGGGCAGTTCACTGTGGCTGGGTCTGTGAACATGAGGTTGTGAGTGGAGAGAGATGAGCACAGGCCCTCCCTTGCTGTGCTTAAAGTTTGGACTTTATGGATTTCAAACGCAAAAAATACATGGTGAGATCTATGTTCTAGAAGGATCCCTGGAGCCCAGCTAGTAGAATGCAGCCCCCACCATTCACCACTGAATCTTGGACAAAGCCCAGGATGTGCTGGATAAAGTGATAGGGAAGGGTGGGGGTGGGGGAGGAGAAGGAACAGAATATTCCAGGGCTGGCAGAGGAAGAGGGAGACATGTGAAGATGTCCAAAGTTGTCTGTACCACCCACAGCCTAGATAATGATTGTGGATTCAACTCTTTCCAAAGTAACAGGGGAAAGAAGAGAATGCCAGCCTGGGCATCAGTCTTGTGAATGCAAACTAGTTTTGAAGAGGGCCTGGTCCTCACTGAACTGAAAAGCTCCCCCAGGTGGCTCCCAGCTACCTGTTAGATACTCCCCCCAACACACACACACACCCTCCCCCGCGGGCCAAGCCTGCATGGGAGGTGGGGCTCAGAATTACTGAGATAAGTGACGTGCTTAATTAGCAGAACTGGGCCAAGTGTTTGGAGGCCTTGTATAGCCACTAAACCAGAAAATTCTCTGGAGTATGAAATCTGTGGCAGATTTTCTGTTCTGTGCATTCTTTAATGTCTGAGCCCAGCGTGAGGTGTCCAGAGTTCTAATGATGAACATGCTATTGAATTTGAAGCCTGCTAATGGCCACACATGTGTTTGATTATAGTGAGCCCACTTCAGGGAGATATCCGCTTTCGACCCCCAGGCCTGGACTTGAGGAAGTGGAATATTACCAGTCAGAGGCTGAAGGGCTCCTGGAATGCCACAAGTGCAGATACCTGTGCACCGGGAGAGGTGAGCCATTTTGAAGGCAGTTTGACCAATTACTTACCATTGCTGGTGGTTCTGGACGGGGTCCGAGATAATGGAGCAAAAATTCAAGCCGACTTCCCTTTTGGTTTCCTCGTATTTTCGTTTTCATACCTGCGTGAAGTTCACACTTTCTAAAGAAGGGTAGGAACATCTGAAAGGGGCGGCTAGGTTTCCCGTGTTTCTCCTCGGAAGGGCCTGGGTGTGGTGAGGCGGTCATGCCTGCAGTTTTCAGAGCCAGCTCTGAGTTGCCGGCTGTCAGAGGGGGACCCCTCTGGCAAGGCGGGCTGAGTTAAAGAGAGATCACCGGAGATGGCAGCCAGGTTGAGCTCATGCCACAGGACGGGAGATCCGATGCCCAAACCTGCCATCATGGCTTTTAAATATTGTTGACTGAGACCCACAGTAAGAAATACGTTTCACACTAAGAACAAGTTCACATGTGCGCGCATATGCACACACACGTCATGAAACAACACGCCATCACCTACGAAGGGCAGTAACTTCTATTTCACTGAAAACAAACAAAAACAAAAAACCACACTTATTAGAATCCACAGTATGAAGAACACTTAAATAATATCATGCATCAGCTCCACATGTGGTTTCCCAGAGTTCCCATCCTAGCACCAGGCCTGGCCTTGCCAACAATGAAGAAAATCTGGTTTGTCAGGGTGAAGAAAATCTTACCCTTATGGCTCACATGATTTGGTAAGAAATTTTCCTCGGCTACCTATGACTAAGAGGGAAAACTTCTTGGCCTAAGGGGGAGAAATCATGGAACTTATACCTGAAGATGTCTCTCTCTTTTTTTTTAATTAATTTATTTTTGGCTGCATTGGGTCTTCATTGCTGCGTGTGGGCTTTCTCTAGTTGCGGCGAGCGGGGGCTACTCTTCAGTGTGGTGCGCGGGCTTCTCATTGCGGTAGCTTCTCTTGTTGTGGAGCACAGGCTTTAGGTGTGCAGGCTTCAGTAGTTGTGGCACATAGGCTCAGTAGTTGTGGCTTGCAGGCCCTAGGGCATAGGCTCAGTAGTTGTGGCACACGGGCTTAGTTGCTCTGTGGCATGTGGGATCTTCCCGGACCAGGGCTTGAACCCATGTCCCCTGCATTGGCAGGGGGATTCTTAACCACTGTGCCACCAGGGAAGCCCCTGAAGATGTCTCTTAGAATGATTACAATGAGATACGTTATTACGGGATTATGTAGAACTTTCATTGAAGAGCTCTAGGCAATCCAGGTACAAGAATCCTCACTCTAGTTTACGTATGTTGGCACACCCCGTTGCTTTTAATTCTCTCAACAACTCCTGAGGCTCAGAGAGGTACAGTAAGTTATACAAAGTCACACAGCAGTTAAGTGGAAGAGCTGGAATTGAAAGTTGGAGCCTGACTCTAAGGCCTGAAGTGGTTTATGTGCTTGACCTTCTTTTCTTGATGATATAAATAATAGGAATAAGCCCGAGGCTCTTTAACAGGTTTCTCTCCAGAGGTATTCTTCTTCAGCGATTGATTTACCAAGAGGAGAGGGCAGAGCTTGAGGCCCCTGATTTAGCTTTGATTGCTTCTGGCTATTTGGTTGGGCCTAGATGTTGGGTTTCTGAGTCAAGATAGTGAAAGGATAGTTCAGCAGTCAGAAGCTAACAAATGAGGGCTTATAAAGATCTCTGGACACGCAGGGACCCATATAAATACACAATGCTGTGTTGTGTTGAGAGCAACTGCCATTAAACACTGGGAACTTGTCTCAAACAGGAAATTCACACCTGGGTAAAGGTCACCTGAAGATTTTCAGCCTCGTCTTAGAGTAGATCTTCTGTGATTTCTTTTCCTCATCAGTGAAATCATGTCCTCCTCCAGCAAACTGGCAAAAATGGGAGGCAGCTGTGGCTCTCTCTAACTTCCTAGGGAGACCCTGCAGTTTGGGCTGAGTCACCCTTAGGAAGTTCAGTGGAACACTGACAAAAATAGATAAGCCCCGAATTCACGGTTATGGGCAAGACTCCTCAGCTGCTAAAAACTTTAAAGGCTGAGGATAAAGATCAGATAAACAGCAAGTACAGACGTCACATGTGCATATCAGATCACTAGGAATCCTGTCATTTATAGGTTATGTTTTAGGTTTATTATCTGGAAGGACTGGTGAGGAATTACAAGTTCCCTGGGGAGGAGGTACATGGCCTGCTCCCCTCCTGGCTCCCTCCCATTTGCATTTGGAGCAGCTTCCCCTTTCCCTTTTGTCCTTTTCCTCTTCCTTGAGACCTTTGGTGCTCAAATCATGATGGAGAAGATTGTAAAAGGAGATCTAGGCCAGTGTAACAAGGAAATTGTGAAGAAGAAAAAAAAAAAGGGTGATGTTTGCATTCAACTTGATGCAAGGGCTTGATGTTTGCCTTACTTGCAAACCATCCTTAAAAATTTAATTTCCTTCTCTCTCCAAACGTGTAATCTCTATAGTCAGTGGTGCTGTCTCTCACTCAGAGCCTGGAGGTTTAGGTTTTGAGATGGCTTCTCACTGCCAGTGGCATTGACTTGTGACCACACTGAAAAGGTTCAGAGGGACAGTGGTGGGGGTTTTGCCCCCCAACTTGCATTCTCCCTCCCCCCTTTATATGCTTTTTTTTTTTTCGGTACGCGGGCGTCTCACTGTTGTGGCCTTTCCTGTTGTGGAGCACAGGCTCCGGACGCACAGGCTCAGCGGCCATGGCTCACGGGCCCAGCCGCTCCGCGGCATGTGGGATCCTCCCGGACCGGGGCATGAACCCGTGTCCCCTGCATCCGCAGGTGGACTCTCAACCACTGCGCCACCAGGGAAGCCCTATATGCTTATTTAATACCCTAACTCAGTGCTTACGGGACTGAGCCTATGTCAGCACGTACAACTCCCAGCTCAGAAGCACCCAGCTTTATATTATGCTGAGGAAAAAAAGCAACACACAGAAGAGTACGTTAACTGTATGATTCCATTTGCATGAAATTTGAGAAAGACAAACCTAGTTCCTAATGGCAGAGAGTAGATCAGTGGTGGCCTGAGGAGGAAGGTGAGAGGTTGACCACAAGGGGTGACTAGGGAACTTTCTGGGGGGATGAAAACAGTCTATATCTTGATTATGATTACATGGCATACACAGTTGTCAAAACTTACTAAGCTGTTTGCTTAATGCAAGTCATTTTGTTGTGTATAAGTTATATAACAGTAAAGCTGACTTTAAGGAAAGTAGCCAGCTTTGGTGGAAGATCTGGGGCTCTTTCATCGTCCAAGATAAAGCAGCCAAGGGTCCTGAAAAAATCCAGCCCTGGGAAAATATCACAGCCCAGATTTGCTCTTTAGGGAAACTAAAAGAAAACAAAATTAAACTTTAAAACATAGTTATTGAATTAAAGTCTAAGAACAGTAAAACCAATTATGTTTCTCTAATTCAGTAAGCCTTATAGTTTTGTTTTTTTTTTTGCGGTACGCAGGCCTCTCACTGTTGTGGTCTCTCCCGTTGCGGAGCACAGGCTCCGGACGCGCAGGCTCAGCGGCCATGGCTCACGGGCCCAGCCGCTCTGCGGCATGTGGGATCTTCCCGGACCGGGGCACGAACCCGTGTCCCCTGCATCGGCAGGTGGACTCTCAACCACTGCGCCACCAGGGAAGCCCAGCCTTATAGGTTTAATTAAGTTAACCTTTCTTATCCCTAATACGTGTGAACGAACCATGGTTAACATTCTGATGGATAACTTCCATGCTTTTTTTCTAACGTCATTATATTTTTTAAGCACTATGATATAAGCTCCTTCAAATTTGGAGAAATTTCCTCTTTCAAACTGAAGATGGCCACAAAACACATCTAAAGAGGAAATAACTACTTTTCAGTCTTCTTGGCAGGGAAGGGTTCGGGCAGAGAACGTGCTTGCCTTCCATAAAGGACCCCTTTCTTTCTGCTCACTGGCCTGATTTCTGCCCCCATCGTCCTGCAGCCCGCCTGGGGCAGGCTGCTTTGCTCTTTTGAGAGTTACCCTTGGGCTTCCCTGGTGGCGCAGTGGTTGAGAGTCCGCCTGCCGATGCAGGGGACACGGGTTCGTGCCCCGGTCTGGGAAGATCCCACATGCCGCAGAGCGGCTGGGCCCGTGAGCCATGGCCACTGAGCCTGCGCATCCAGAGCCTGTGCTCCGCAACGGGAGAGGCCACTACAGTGAGAGGCCCGTGTACCGCAAAAAAAAAAAAAAAAAAAGAGAGAGTTACCCTTTTCAGTCCAAAGTACCTCTGACATCATTTCTGGAGACCACAGTTCCCTGCTACCATCTAATGCTAATCATGCAGCTTTGGCTGCTCAGGCCTTCCAGGGGGCAGGACAAAGAGCTGGCTGTGGTGTGAGCTGCCACGGGGAAGATAAGCCTGAAGGTGGAAGTCTCCAAGCGCAAAGTAGCATCTCTCAAAATGGTAACACACCCTTCTTTTGCAGCCTGCTGCCAAATGCTGGAGGTTCTCCTGAACTTGCTGATCCTGGCCTGCAGCTCTGTGTCTTACAGTTCCACAGGGGGCTACACGGGCATCACCAGCCTGGGGGGCATTTACTACTACCAGTACGGAGGGGCTTACAGTGGTTTCGATGGTGCTGATGGGGAGAAAGCGCAGCAGCTGGACGTCCAGTTCTACCAGCTAAAGCTGCCCATGGTCACCGTGGCAATGGCCTGCAGCGGAGCCCTCATGGCCTTCTGCTGCCTCCTCATCGCCGTGGGCGTCCTGCGGGTCCCGTGGCATTGCCCCCTATGGCTGGTGATCGAAGGCTTGTTGGACGTGCTCATTGCCGGGGCTTACATCCCAGCCTTGTACTTCTACTTCCACTACCTCTCGGCTGCCTACGCCTCTCCCGTGTGTAAGGAGAGGGAGGCGCTGTATCAGAGGAAAGGATACAGTGGCTTCAGCTGCAGTTTCCACGGGGGAGACATAGGTGCTGGAATCTTTGCTGCCCTGGGCATTGGGGTCTTTGCCCTGGGGGCCGTGCTGGCCATCAGGGGTTACCGAAAGGTTAGGAAGCTGAAAGAGAAGCCTGCGGAAATGCTGGAGTTTTAGGCTTTTTAAAACGTTGCAAAAAACTTGAGGGATGGAAGTTACTATGAACCACTGTCTTTCGTGGAATATTTCGTTGTAGAACTTGCCAACCCTTGGAAAGTAACAGACCGATTTTAGTTTGCTGGGCCTAGCTCCAGGGTACATGGAGCAGCACTGCCTGATGTAATAAACCCTGGTTCTGGAGCCCTCTGTTGGTGAGGGACCAACCAAAATTACTTTAAAAAACAAAAACAAAACAACAACAAAAAACAACCAAAACTAGAGCCCGAGACCCACAAGGAAAAGGCATATGCTGCAGCAAAATGCACTTATTGAGTGAATAAAGGGAGATAGCCAAGTGAATTTGAAGAACCTCATCCTCAAAGTTCATGAAAAGCCACACAGACATAAAAAAACATTTCAGCCTGAAGTTCTCTAAACACAGCGGTCTTAAGCAGATTAGCCTCGAATTTTTTCCTCACTGAACTCTAGGCCCTTGACTTCTTTAATGCTCTGGATGGCAGGGGTTGGGGATGACTGGGAAACTGCCGCTGTAAGATATAAGCTGGAGGGAGACGTGGGCTGAGGAAAGAGGAATCAGATTAATTCACTGGGCTGCAAAGGAGGTATTCTAACAAGCCCCTTACAATGGGCTTGAAAGCTCAATAAGTGTTTTGTACCTCTTGTAAATGTACCATTGTACGACGAATTCAACCCGACATCTGGAATTCAGGATCCATCCAAAATTAAAGAAAGTAAAATCTTTCCCAGGATAAGTATGCTACTTTTGGCCAGACAACTTCATGGGTTCTTACTGCATGTTAAGTTAGGATTTATGGCCCATTATAATATATTCTTGGTACAAGTGAATATGTTCTTTGCTTTATGTGACTCCAATAAAAATCCAAAGAAAAATTTTAATTTGGAGGTGATGGTTCTCTTTACATTTATAATATTATTTTCTTGTCACATTTAAAAGGTGAGTTGGTTTTACAAAAGGAAATACATATAGTTGCTTGTATATGATTAGAAAACTTCTTGAAGAATATATAAGAATGTATTAACAGTATTTGCTTCTGGAGAGGAAATTAAAAAAAATTTTTTTCATTTTATGTAAGACTTGACTGCACGTCTTAGTCTTATTTTAGAAAAAAATGTTTTAATTTGATTTGCTTTCCTCAGTTTTTTCACATTTACAGTGAAAAGGCAGATAGTAGATGTTGAGTTAAGCAGAGTACTAAATGATCAGCCACACCCAAAAAGATGCTATTTTGCAATAAAAATCTCCTGTCTGTTTCAGTTTCCACTTCCCTCTACAGTTTATCCCTCTCCATAGGGATAAACTGCTAGCTCTAGTAGGCCACTCTTTTCTTTTCTCCTGATGTCTGTGAATCTTTCTGCACTAACAGCATGCTTGGAAATACTTGAACCTGTTCGATGTTTTCAGCAAAGCCAGGTCAGGCCTGGCTGCTGCTCTGATAATATCCAGTGGCCATATTTCTTCATCACTGGGCCCAGCAACAGACCATTATTCCTCTTGATTGTTGCAGTCAGTGGAATGGTTGACAACATCTATCAATAGATATATTACATTTCAGCCTGGCAGATATGTGCTGCGTGGATTATGCCGCTGCTGTTTTGGCAGAATCTTGTCCCAGAAGGAAACATTCAGGTTGCCCACATCTTGTAGTAGCACAGTATCCCTGCTTCCCTTCAGGGGGTGAGAGATTAACTGCATGCAGAAGGAAAACCAAGGCAGAGAAAGGTGTTGGGTGGGGGAGATAGCTACTCCCCGTGGATTAGAATGATGTCTGGGTCAATTAATTTGCGCTGCTTGTAGGGAGAGAGTAGCCAGTAGCTTATGGTGCCTGGGAGGAGAGTGGGCAGTTCTGGTCTGATGTTATTTTCAGATTTAAATTAGAGGAATGTAGCTTCTCAACTGTCAGAGCCCTTAACTGCTGCGTTCCACGGACCTCCTAGGAATTTGTGTGGGCCCAGCAGGAGATGGAATCAGCAAGCCCAGTAGCTGTTGCCTAAGTACATTAGACATACTGGTCTTTAGCTGCCCAGTTTATAAACGTTGTGGTACCCCCTTGTGTATTGCAGGGTTTTCCTGACTTCTGGGAAACCATGCTTTTCATAAATTTGTCCCTTTTCTTCTTTTTTTTTTTTATATATTGATTTATTTATTTTGGCTGCACCGGGTCTTAATTGTGGCATGTGGGATCTAGGTCCCCAACCAGGGATTGAATGCCAGGCCCCCTGCATTGGGAGCGTGGAGTTTTCCCCACTGGACACCAAGGAAGTCCCTGTCCCTTTTCTTCTTAAATCTCTTACTAATCCCCCCCACTTTTTTTGGGGGGGTGCATTGGGTCTTCATTGTTGCGCACGGGCTTTCTCTAGTTGTGGCGAGCGGGGGCTACTCTTCGTTTCAGTGCCCAGGCTTCTCATTGTGATGGCTACTCTTGTTGTGGAGCACAAGCTCTGTGCGCCCAGGCTTCATTAGTTGCAGCACATGGGCTCAGTATTTGTGGCATGCGGGCTCAATAGTTGTGGCATGCAGGCTCTAGAGCACAGGCTCAGTAGTTGTGGCTCACGGGCTTAGTTGCTCTGCGGCATGTGGGATCTTCCTGGACCAGGGGTCGAACCCGTGTCCCCTGCGTTGGCAGGTGGATTCTTGACCACTGCACCACCAGGGAAGTCCCCTCTCCTTCCATTTTATATATGTTACTGGGTAGCATAACCATCCACTTGTATAACATTTTATAATTTTCCAGGTATTTTCACATACTTGCTTTCATTTGGGCCTCATCCCAGCCCTGTGGGATAAGACAGGGAGGCATTACCTTCATTTGTCAGATGAAGTATCTGAGGCTTAGTGTCAGTGACTTGGGCACGGTCACAAGGCAGTAAAGAGCGGGGATGTGAGCCTGGCATTCCCACTCTAGGTTCATATGCTTTTCTCTTCATTCTCATCTCTGACCCCTGAGAGAACAACAGGAGACCTTCTCCCAGGAAGACGCCTAATGAGAGGCTGGGGCCCCTGTCAGTGACAAATGAAAGGTGACTTTGGACAAGTCGACATTCATCTCCATTCACCTGTTGGCTTCTGCTGCCTCGTGGCATTTGCGGGCTCCTTAAACTTGTAAGAACCCCCCCAAGTGAACAGGCCAAGTATCCAGCAGTAGGATCCTGGCTGAATAGACTGGTCCACCCACACAGCGGGCTTGGAGGCCACGTAACAGAGCATGTGGACACTGTAGGAGCTGATCTGAAAACATCTCCAGGAAGAGTAAAGCACAATGCAGAGCAGTGTGTGTGGTGTCCTCCCTGTGACACAAGCAGGGAAAGGGGGGATGAAATTCAGATTTGAGTGCTTTTACTTGCATAAACGAACGCTGGAAAGTTATATTAGAAAATAATGAAAGTGGTTGGGGGTAGAGAACAGGGTGGACAGGGACATGGGTGATTTTTCTCAGTTTATGCCCTTTTATGTCATTTTGATTTTTTTTAAACTTTAAAATTTGAAATAATTATAGATTCACAAAACATTGCTAATATAAAACAAAGATCCTGTGTATCCTTAACCCGGTTTTCCCCAGTGGTGACTACAGTACAAAATCACAACCAGGAAATTGACACTCTCCAGAGCTTAGTTAGATTTCACCAGTGTTACATGCACTCATGTCTGTGTGAGTGTAGGTCTGTGCGGTTTTATCACCTGTGTAGATTCGTGTGACCACTGCCGCCATCAGCTACAGAACTGTTCCATCATTGGAACATCCCTACGCTCCCCACTTACAGTCACACCCATCCCCCTCCCGCTCCCACAATCCCACTCCTCCCTGACAACCACTAATCTGTTCACATTTTGAGACTGTTATGTAAATGGAATCATACAGTATGTAACCTTTTGAGACTGGCTTTTTTCACTCATCATGAATCTCTTGAGATCCATCTGAGCTGTTCCGAGTATCAGCAGCTCATTCCTTTTCATTGCTGAGTAGAGTTTCCCCTGGGGATGGCTGTACCAGATTGTTGAACCATTCGCCCACTGGAGGGCATTAGGGTTTACTGTGACATCTGTGTACATGTTTTTGTGTAGACCGGAGTTTTCATTTCTTTAGGATGAATGCTCAGGGGTACAGTTGCAAGGTCACATGGTAAGTGTATGTATAGTTTTTAAAGTAATGGCCAAAAGTTTTTCCACAGTGGCATTTTGATTTTAAAACATGAGTATTAAAAAACAAACACCAAGGATGTTGAGTCTGACCTCACAGTCAGGTGGGATTTCTCTTGCCTGACCTAGAAAGCTTTCCTGGGTGAGTGACGTCAGTGTTAAATTCCCAATCTCTCTCCTCCTAGGTGTGATACAGATAGTGGAGGTGATATTGAATGGGATGGTTCTCATGTGTATCGTGGCCTCCTACTTTGTCCTTGCTGGATTCAGTGCCAGCTTTACCAGCGGCGGTGGCTTTGGGAACAACTATTACTCACCGTTTGAGGGCACTGAGCTGGAGCAGGTTCGGCAGCTGGACCAGCAGTACACGATCCTCCGGGCGCCCCTGATATACAGCGGCGTGGCTGTTTCTCTGGGGCTGGGTGTCCTCACCTTGGGTGTTTTACTCCAAGGAGCCAAGAGTCTAAACAAACTGCCGGGGAAGTGGCTCCTCTTGGAGGCCGCCTTCAGCCTCCTCGCGGCATTGGGCTACTGCGTAGGCATCGGCATTTACCTCTACGCGGCCTTGAGGATCAATGCCACAGACACCTGCAGGACAAGAGAGAGGGTCTATGCCCGCAGGGGTCTCACCTGGGTGAACTGCCAGCTGGCAGGCACTGACGGAGCAGCAGCCACCTTTGCTTGTCTTCTGGCGGTGATGTATGGCGCCAGCGTGGTGCTGGCCCTGCGGAGCTACCGAGAACAGAAGCACTACAAGAACAGCCGAGAACAGCAAGGCAATTGTAATGATGCACCAGAATACCTGTGGTCCGGGATACTCTGAGACCTACTACTGGAACCTAAAAGTCAGCCCAGCTCCCTTGTTCCTCTCAAAAACCACATTACACAAATGTGGTTTTCATGTACTTGATTTTATAAATGTTCCCTTTGGCACCAATGCAAAGCTAGATGATCATCCCATTTTTCTATCAATGTCTTTGTTGGCTGAGAGCTAGAAAAAAATACCTCCACCTTCGCTACGAAGAGCAACATTGGAAGTTGGCATATACGCTTACGGTTTGGCTGTCTTACCAAATGGTAAGGTAATAATCCTAGCTAAGTAGCCAGAGAAATTCTGAAAGATGAGAACAACACATCAGGGGTAGCAGGCCCAGTGTTACAGTGGAAATAGCTTGCCTGACCGAACTAAAGTCACTAAGAGAAACATGATTTGTTATAAAGCAAAAAATAAAATAAATAAAATAAATAAAATAAAAATAAAAAAAAAAGAAAAACATGACATTTCCCCCTGTATTTGATCCCAGGGGAATGATTATAAAGCATTTGTGTGATTAGATTCCAAATGAGTAATTACATTCTGGCTCTCTCCTGGAGGAAAACTCTCCTGCCCATTCGACAGTATACCATGACTGCATGGGTCCCAGAGGCTGGACCCCTGAAACCTGAAGACAGGTAGGTGCTTTTAGCATGCACGTTCCTCCTCGGGATTCCTGGGGTAGGGCTCAGATAAAATGGTTTTTGCCACCTTGCCAAGCTAGTTGCTTTCTTGTTTCAAGTCATTTGATTGGAATTCCCTTTCCTGAAATATTTTATAATTTCCTGACCTATGACGCCTCCAAATAGTGAGAAATAAAATTCATAAACTTCTTAAACGTGTTATTCAGCTGAATACAAAGATAAAGCAGTTGATTTTACTAGACTATACAGGCATTTTGGAGCCTTCTTTATTTCTGCATCCCTTCCAGCGCCCTACGGAGTAGGCCTTCAGAGGTCGATTGTAATCTCTCACAATTCTGAATTGTTTCCATATGTAACAGATCATTTACACTGAATCTCAAAAATAAAGTTCTTTCAGTAATTTTAACCTAAAGTTTTATAGCTGTTCTTATACTTTACAACTAGTCTCAGATATTCCGTTCATGTAAGATGCAACTAGGAATATACATGTTCTTATTATAAAGGGTAGTTTTTCTAGTTGTCATCTGTTTTTTATAACATTGTTTTATTTTCATATTATAAATGAGATTAAACTATTAATAAGTTCAAACCAAATTTTTAGTACATTTCTAAAAATAGCAATTTTGACAGAAATCTCAGACTGTCTATACAGTTAGTAAGAAATCAGCAAACGTAAGCCCGTTTCAATGTATGCCAAAGTGGCTATTAAAAAAATTCAGTCAATGTCATTTTCCTCTGATGTGTGTTGGCCGATTTTACCCCTGCATGTTTGCTGACTCTTTTCCCTGGAATATATTACCTTTCCTCTCTCCTCTTAAATCCTCCCTATTGCTAGCTCTTATAGAACCTATCCAAGGTGAAGGATCCAAACTAAACCTCAAACAGAAATGAGAAAATATCTAGATTCTACTTTTACAAAAAGTAAAGCTTGGAAGAAAACAACAACTAGAAGTCTACACTGCTAGCTTCAAATACAAACACCAGTGCCACAGAAAGCTGCTTCTGCTCCACCACCTTAGCCCGAGGCAGTGGCTGGAGTCCCACAGAGTTTTCACTGAGTGGTAAGACAAGTTGAACAGCAGCAAAAATCAAACAACCCATTTCCCACCTGAACCCCCCAAAAGACTTCCCAACACACACTATTCTCACCTAGGATTTATTCCCTGAAACATACCCTGAGTAGATCTTTGCCCGTGTCTGGGTCCGGGGCTTGGAAAAATGAGGACTTTGGCCACTGCGACCCCAGTGTGGTGCACTGGCCCAGCTCAGGTCCTCTCACATCAGTGTAGCGACATTCAAAATGCCTTAGCAAAACTTGCCTTAGTTACTACCACTTGGCAGGTTGGCAGGTCAAGATTTCTTACTCACATTTTACAGATGAAATGAAAGTTCAAGAAGGCTAAGTGGCTCACCCAATGGTTGACATTTCATTGAGTGCTCACCGTGCTGGGTCCAGTACGGAGCTAAAGAAGCATTTGTTGACATCATCTCATTTTAGCTCACAGCTGTTGAGAGAGAGACCATTATCTCCATTTAACAATCGAGAAAAAAACACCTGCCTTGGAGAGGTGAACTTGCCTAAAGTCAAATCTTTTTAAGTAGCGGAGGAACAACTCAGACCCAGTGAATCACACACGGGAAAGTGTCCTGAGTGACTAACGTGCTCTTGTGGTGTGGACGTACCAGGAAGACAGTATCACACGAAGGAGAGAACCACCCAGAGAGGTTCACTTCTGCCACCCTGCAGGCAGGTGTGTGTGTCATGGAACCGAGGTATGAAAGTAGACGGTGGCATTGAGCCTAGCACATTGGAGGTACTCGAGGAACAGTTGGTGGACCAAGTTTTCAAAATTTCATTCTGCTCAACGAGGAGGAAACCAGCAAAATGATTTCAACTGGGCCTTTATTTGGAGTGAGAGGTAGCTAATCTTGCTTGGAAGTCCAGAGATTATGGGAGACAACCAATGGGGAGAGGGGAGGGGAACAATTTAGAGACTTAGCGAGATTAGACGTACTCTGTGAGCCAAAACTCACCACTGTCTTAAACTCTAACACCAAAGCCATTAGGACAGAAAAGATGGCCAGATTACCCACTTAGTTCCTCTGTATCACTGGTAGTTCTGTGGTTTAAGAAGAGCTGTAGATTATTTACAAATTAAGTTCCCTCTAGTCAGCTAATGACCTGCATGGAAATAAGGACCATGCTTCCTGTCTTTGGGATTTCTTTGAACATATAAACCAAGTCAGAATATAATATTTCTTAATGTAAAAAATCTTTATTGCTATTTCAGCTTAAACGGTGATCAAAAATATTTATTCTTGCCTTAACTCACAGCTTCATAGAGTGTTATGGAACGTGGTTTCATTTGTTATCTTCCCCTACAATAAGAAAAAGCAGAAAAATCCTAAAGGTGCTTTTGGTTAAGAAACTAATTTCACATACAAGTTAGAGAAAATTACAGTTTCATGCTCAAATAAAGTACTTATAAAATAACAGGTACTCCATTTTAAAACAAAGCCATGAAAAAGATTCCATTTTATTTTATTTATTATTATTGTTATTGTTCTTATTATTATTTTTTTTTACAAACAATAGATTTGCTGTAACATGCTCTGGCTCATATTATTGAATTAAAAAATTTAACACATTTCAAAAATATCAAAAATACACTATAATGAGTCTTAGGACTACAATATGACAATGATTGCACAAAACCATAAGATATGAACTCACTGTCTGGAGGACATCTACTGGCAACAGTGAGAGAAAACCCTACAGCTTCTGGGAGAAGTGCGTGAAATTTCGAAGGAGCTTATGTGTGATTGAATGATCATCAAATGAGGGAAACAGAGCAGGATTTACTGTAGCTGCTTTTCTCAACCCAGGAAGTGCTTACCCAACTATGGGGCAAAAGTCACTAACTGGAGAGAAAGATTAACTTGCCATTGGGGGAGTCTGAAAGTCCCCACCCAGAGGGAAGTAAAAAGTGACACAAGACAGTTCTATAGTGATGCTGAGGACATCACTGAATGGCTTGGAGACTATTTAATAATTGGTACATTTATCAATAACAGCCAAGTGCTCCCTTATGGAGGTCTCTTCATGAGTAATTATTGAGTAGATAGAGAAGGTGAGCCTGTGGCTTCCAAGTACCTGCTTTTGCTGAAAGCCTACATGGAAAGAAGGGCATCGTTTGATATTCAGCAGATCAGCCAAACCTCACTGGCTCCATCTCCTAGAAAATAGCACCCAATGATTACCAAGCTGCTTGTGTTGGCTCTTCTATACACCAGGAAAATGAATTCATCAACTTATTGCACACACACACTCTACAGTAGTATAATAAAGCCCTCTCTTGTAATGAGGAGTGGTAAGTCAATGACTCCATGGCAGCACGGTAGATTTATGACATACTCGCGTTCAAATTTTCACATGGATTTTCAGTCCATTTGGATAAAAATAAAAATACCATGGCTGCCAAGACTTGTGCATTTTTCTTTCTTCCACGGGACTCCTGGACTGCTCCCATTAAACAGGAGTGTTCTTTCAGAAATCCTCTTAAACGTCTCTATTAAATGGGAGGTACGCACGAGGACCTGAGAATCATGCAGAGGCCGGGATCTCTCTCTGGGCTAGAGATCAACGAGCCTCTGCCCACCTGGGGCACACATCCTCTGGGTGAAGTCCTGGGAAGTAGATTACATTCACCTGGAGACGGATTACTGGCTTTCACCACCCGACAACCTAATCAGATCACACAATAACTGTAAATGACTTCATAGGTCAAAAGAGTTCTGTGTATTTTTGGTGATGGGCTATGGCCTTGTCATCCCGTTTTAACAAAGAGCGATTATAGAGGGAAATGAATCAAAGGAAGTTACAAAAAAAGAGTAGTCAGTTTTGGTGTAGCCTATATTAAAGGTTTTCATACAACCTAACATTTCCTGAACATAAATCTACCACATAAAAGAACATTTGGAACTTTAGGGTCCTGCTGACTAAAAAGTGAATACATTTACTTTTAGTAAAGTCATTTCATAACTGGGTTTTGTGGTGGTTCCAACTAGTAGGGTGGGAAACAAAGACAAGAAAAGGTTCACAGATAAAGGGTAATTTTTAAAAGACTATACTATTAAAGTGGTATATTCCCAAAATAATTTCCAACACTGTCATCTTGGGTTTTTTCCTTCATTTTCATTCCCCCCCCAATTTTTCTATTAAAAAATAAGGCAGCAACACACTACTGTCCCCATCATTCTTACAGCACCTGAACTTTGCATGAACCACTATGTTCCCCACTTCAAATCAAGACCTGAGTTCTAAAATTTTGCAGTAGCTAACCAGTAGTTTGACACAGAAAAGTTTGTGTTCCTGGTAATTTGGGGACTCAAATTCAGATCCTTGATGGGTTGAACACTAGACAGCCATTGGTATGGAACCCCCCCAAGAGTGCACCCCACTGACACACGCACATGGGTACAGGGCCTCTGAGAAGATGAGGATACATAACCATTTGTGGAGTGGTCATCTGGTTTTCTACCACTGCTTTAAGAAAACATCCCCCCGCCCCCCCCCAAAAAAAAAAAAGACAAATATATGTATAGATTAACCTTATCTTTAACATTTTGTTTCTCATGAAACAAAAATGGTTCCACTCTATTTTCTTTTTAATTGTGAAAGTATTTAAAAATTCAAAGCACAGTCCCCACTGGGTAACATTAAGCAATGTCAAAACTTCGCAGGAATAAAGAGGAATTAATTTTCCTAAGTAAATCTTCTAAAAGAAAAGGCAACAGAACAGAATTATGGAAGGAACTGCATTTTGCAAGGGTTACATGGAATGTGCAAAAAAAATCAGTAAACCAGGTTTTTTCTGTAAGCTTAGGATTTTCTCAATTAACTCTTTCGGAAATTGAGCCCAGTACTGTGAAACCATGTGAGATGGATAAGCATTTTCAGAAGAAGACTCTGTTAAACATTAAGAGGTGAACCCTCAACTCACTCCTGATGTTTTAGAAAACCACCTGTCTGCTCTAGAGTAAGAGAAGGAACCTGCCTAACCTGGAAGCTCCATCCATCCATCTGTGCTCGTTAGGCCTCAGTCTGTTCAGAGTCATCTATAACTCAAGGTTACTTGGATGTAACCTTACAGCAGCAGCCTTGGACCTACGTGCTAGGAGGCTGACCGCCACCTCCGTCACATGTTATGGAAAGAGGCCAATCCCCAAATGCGTCTCTTGTGACCTGCTGGGAGATTCCTAGCAGGTGTCACATTTGTCAAGGAGTTATTCTCTTTTTGTGATTTTGGGGGGAAGTAGTCTTAGTCCTCACTCCTTCCGCATCTTCATCCCCAAAAGAAGGCCCTACTCCCCTGTTTCTCAGGAACTTTCACAGTCTGACATCCAACAGTTAAATCAATTTCCCAGGGCCCTTCCTAGTACCCTCACAGCCAGCTCCAGCACCCGACGATCATCCTGCCTGTGGACAAAGGCGCTGGGCTGCCTCTAAGAAGACTGGCTCGAGTGCAGATTCAAAAATAAAAAGTTCACAGTCAATGAAAAGTGCTCTCACTACATCACATACATAAATTATGTTTGATTGGTTCTACACTTCCGATAAACATCATTTTGATAGGCTGTATTCTCGTAGAGAAGAAGGAAAAGCCATGAGACTAGTCACGTTGCATCCCGTCAGGTTGAGATATAAGGTGATTTCTCTGTCACAGATATCCAACAGCAGCAGTCGGTAAAGGGAATCAATCTTCAGTTATTTCCTCCACAGACACAGCCCCTTTCCTGCCCAGGCAGGCAAATTCTCAGAATTATCCTAGGAGAGAAAGGGTTAATGGCAGGTGGTAGCACTGGTACAGGGCAATGCCTGCCTGCTCCCCAGTAGCCCTGGGGATCCCAGTGCAGGTTAAATGTGGAACTGAACACTGATGGTGTTTACTAGCTTATCCAGAGCAAGACCCTGACAGCTCTCACCATTTCTGGCTCCGAGTTCTACCCCCCTCTCGTCTGTGGTTTAGAAATGCAGAGGCAGAGTGCCCCTGGCAGGGTGCCCTACCCCACACCTCACAGCCTCCCCAGTGCCGTGGACCCCGGGGGAGTACTACAGCGCCGTGTCAAACTCCTCTGCGAGCTCGGTCCGACCCTCTTCGCTGGAATCAGGCTCAGGCCTGCTTTCCTGGTGGTGTTTCATTTGTTCCTTCACTTCTTCTTCGAGGTCACGAGGTACAACAAACTGGTCCTCTGGCTCCAGCTGAGCGGGGGCAGCAAAATAGCCAGTTTTCTTCCTGGGTGCTTCTGTGGCCACTTCGATGAGGTTCAGGCTATCTTCCAGGGGCACAATCGAGCCATTGGAGAGTTTCTTTCCGTAGAGACAGGAAGTGGAGGGAGACTTCTGTAACTCCATCTTGTCCTTGCTCAGTGGCAGAAGGATGCCACTATTCACACTGTTCTGTCTTCGGATCCCAAAAACTAACCCTCTAGCGCGTTCCTCGAGGCACGGGGTAGGGGAATTCTCCCTAAGAGTGGGAGAGTTCTCAGGCTGCCTCCCCCTACAGCAGTGGATATCTACTTCTACTTCCACCTTGCTGCCATTTGTCATGACCCCTTCAACGGGCTGGTCGTCATCACTGTCCAGGCCGTTGTCAGACTGGTTACCGGAGAAAGTCGCACAAGAAGGCTGGCGCTGGAACACCCCTGATGTGGGCGTTGGGTGGAGGCTGCAGCGCCTCTCTGGCCTTGAAGGCAAGCCAGCATCCAGGCCAACAGTGTTATGTTCGTCAGAAGCAGTGGATCCCACCTCACTGCTCACCTCTGAAGTGGACATCTCGCTGCTGAACTCAGAGGCAATACCACTACTGGAGGAAGGAGTGGTTGGCTTGGGCGGGTCCTTGATGACGGCGGTTGAAGCAAATCCCACAGGACCTGGGAGGGTGAGCCCGTTCATTTCACAAGTGCAGCCTTCCTCGCCAACGTTCAAATAAACCACCATCGCACCCACGTTGTCCTGACAACCATAGCTCTGCGCTAATGTGCACAGCTTCTTGGCAGCCGCTAATGGGTCTTGTACATGGCATACTGCGTTGACTGCTTCTGTGTATGACAAGTGTTCCCACAATGCTTTGTTTCCCAGAATCAGCAACTCATCCTGAATGGTAAGTGGAGTGGAAGATATGTGGGGCTTGGGGAGGATCCAAGGGTAGAGGTATGTACAGCCCAGCAGCCGGGTACAGCAGGTTACCCCATTCACTTTGTTGTCCTAGAGACAAGCAGAATGCAAACTCTGAGAAACAAGCAACAATGACACAGAGTTTTATATCTCTCTAGATCACAATGCTTAGGGCTCTACAACAAAACAGAATTGACATGTTATGTGGTTTTTCCTAGGACCTGTGTAATTTTAAGTGGACTTACGAAAAATAAATGTATAGAATTCTAAAAGGACAAGGGCCCACATCATAAAAAGGTGAGAAACCTAGCAGGAGTGACCTAATGCAAGAGGGCCCACATCACCAAGGGGAAGAGGAACCCAGCAGGATCCACCTCACACCAGAGGGCCCACATCACCAAGGGGAAGGGAACCAGGCAGGAACCACCTCATACCAGAGGGCCCACATCACCAAGAGGATGGGAACAAGGCAAGAGTGACCTCACACCATAGGGCCCAGATCACCAAGGGGTTGAGGAACCCAGCAGATTCCACCTCACACCAGAGGGTGCACATCACCAAGGGCATGGGAAGCAGACAGGAGTGACCTCACACAAGAGGGCCCACATCATATAAACCTGAGGAACCCAGCAGTTGTGACCTCACACCAGAGGGCCCACATCACCAAGGGCATGGGAAGCAGACAGGAGTGACCTCACACAAGAGGGCCCACATCATATAAACCTGAGGAACCCAGCAGTTGTGACCTCACACCAGAGGGCCCACATCACCAAGGGGATGGGAACCCAGCAGGATCTACCTCACACCAGAGGGCCCACATCACCATGGGAACTGGAACCAGGCAGGAGTGACCTCATACCAGAGGGCCCACATCATAAAAAGGTGAGAAACCAAGCAGGAGTGACCTCACACCAGTGGACCCACATCACCAAGAGGAAGAGGCACCCAGCAGGATCCACCTCACGGCAGAAGGCCCACATCACAAAGGGATGGGAACCAGGCAGAAGTGACCTCACACCAGAAGGCCTACAACACCAAGGGGATGGGAACCCAGCAGGATCCACCTCACACCAGAGGGCCCACATCACCATGGGAACTGGAACCAGGCAGGAGTGACCTCACACCAGAGGGCCCACATCATATAAACCTGAGGAACCCAGCAGTTGTGATCTCACACCAGAGGGCCCACATCACCAAGGGGATGAGGCACCCAGCAGGATCTACCTCACACCAGAGGGCCCACATCACTAAGGGGATGGGAACCAGGCATGAGTGACCTCACACCAGAGGGTCCACATCATATAAACCTGAGGAACCCAGCAGTTGTGACCTCACACCAGAGGGCCCACATCACCAAGGGGATGAGGCACCCAGCAGGATCCACCTCACACCAGAGGGCCCACATCATCAAGGGGATGGGAACCCAGCAGGATCCACCTCACACCGGAGGGCCCACATCACAAAGGGTATGGGAACCAGGCAGGAGCTACCTCACAGCAGAAGGCCCACATCATAAAAATGTGAGGAAGCCAGCAGGTGTGAATATCAAATGGGTATTATTCTGCAAATAGTTCAGAGGACTGAGTTAAAACCAATTAAAATTAAGTGGCTAAAAGGCACCTCCGTCTCAAGAGATATTTGCTCTAACATGAAGTATAGGCCTCAGCATGTTCTTAAATGGAGAAACATCTGTTAGAAAAACAATAAGCAAAACTATCAATTCCCCATCACTAGTATTCTTGGAGGGGCCAAAACTCAGATGGGTCACTAAATATGACTTCTCATTTAAAGGCAGAGTTGGGACTGAAGATACTAAATGGCTAAGAGAATTTTTATAGCTAAAGCACCGACTAATGCCTAAAGTCTGAAATCTGTGGCATAATTTACCTACTCTGTAATGGTTGTACCGAGAACGATGTAATTCTAAACTCAGAGGAAAAGGAAGAACCCTGGTTGCAGGCTGGGAATGTTTATCTGCCAGACGCTTCATATTGATTTCTTCTCAAGATAAAACCAAACTGCTAAAGCCCTCAATATACTAATTTCATAGTTGCAGTCATGCTTTGGGTGAAAATCCTGCCTCATTTATCAGAATTTGTCACAAACTCTCGAAATTTATAATCTTATTTTCCTCACCTGTAAAATGAAAATAAAAGCACTTCTTTCATGGGGGTTATTGTGAAGCTTAAACAAAACAGGGAAAGTACAATGCTTAGCAAATAACAAGAAAACAATAAATGTCTGTAGTTATAAAAATGTTTCCTACTTGTCCAGGACTCCCTAAGAAAAATCTGAACGTTATCTAAATTCTGTAATAGACTAATCAAGCAAAAAGTTATCTTTTATCTTTCATTTGTTTTGACTGAAAGACTCTCCTAAGACCAAATTTCCAGAATCTCCATAGCATCAACCACATTATAATGATACTTTTTTTGGTTTTGTGCTTCCTTGGATGGAATCTTTTATAGTCCTTATGACAGAATTCTGACAGAACAGACAGCCTAGAAGTGGGCCCACACATATAGTCGACTGATCTTTGACAAAGGAGCCAAGGCAATTCAGTGAAGAAAGGACAGTCTATTTCAAAACACGGTGCTGTGTCAACTGGACATTCACATGCCAAAAAAGAAAAAAAACCTAGACACGGAGCAGCTTACACCTTTCACAAAAATTAATTCAAAATAAAACACAGACCTAAATGTAAAAGATGAAACTTCTAGAAGATAACACAGAAGAAAATCTAAGTGACTTTGGGTTTGGCAATGAGTTTTTAGATACAACACCAAAAGCATGACCCATGAAAGAAGAGAATTGGTAAGCGGGACTTCATTAAACTAGAAACTTCTGCTCTGCAAAAGACACTGTTAAAAGAATGAAAGACAAGCCACAGACCGGGAGAAAATATTTGCAAAACATTTCAGATAAGGACTTGTATCCAAAATACACAAAGAACTCAACAATAAAGAAACAAACAATCCAATGAAAAATGGGCAAAAGATCTGAACAAAATTCTGCTTTGCAGTAAACAATGTTCACATGTAATTGCTAAAGTCTTTTTGAAAGCAAAAACGTTATGCTAGCTTCTGAAAAGGGAGAAAAGTTATAGAGATACTGATGCTTCCTTATTAAAAAAAACAATACCAGAGTATACTAAGCCATATACAATATAAAAAGGAAAAATACTGTGAAACTTTTCATTTCAGAACAGGGATGTCAAACTATAAAACGTTTTTTCTTCTGTTTGGAATAACCAGATGAAAATTAACCAAGGAGGACATTTACATTTATTTTACATGCTATATATGTCTCAAGGACCACAAATTAGTATTTTTCATTTCTAATTAATTTGCTTTTTCTTTCTGCTAGTCATTAGCTGCTCATTAGATTTTCTTTTATTACTATTTTCAGGATTGGATACAATTTACAGGGCTTGATAGGAAGAAAATGGACCTTCACTGTTCCATGCAGAACAGCATTCATTAGATTCGGGGAGCGGAAGTGACCAGTGGAGAGCAAGATTCACCTCTGTTATGATGGCTTTTTGGTCCTTCACCCTCTGAGCCTCCTCTGGGTCCTGTTCCAGGCTGAAGACTTTAGACAGGGGCACTGGCTTCCCATTTCGGCACAGGACTGCTTGGCACATGCCAACGTTGGCCACGGTCAAGCTAAAGCTACTTGTTGGATCGGCAGTGTCGGGGTGGATATAACAAAGGAGAGCAGAAGAGCCCAGCTTCTGGCCAGCCATTCCTAGTTTCCTGTTGAGAAAGAAAAGAAAATGAAAACATGGCAGCTAGTTTTAGAAGAAAGCAGCGGTCCTTCATGTCCATGACTCCCTCGTTTTTTTGCCGTGTGACTGAAGCCGCTTCACCCTCCTCCGTCTGAAGGCAGTCTCTTGATGTGGGTGATGATGGTGAAGACAGCCTTGCCTTGTACTCTTAGCTGAGAAATTTTACCAGAAGGGTCCGGGTAGAGGAGACAAGGTGTGGCTTTCTCTGTTGCTTCTGCTTGCCTGATCATAGACTACAATGACCTAATTCGGTGGCTTCCAACGGTAGCAAATCAGAAACACCTGAAGGGCTTGTTAAAGACAACTCTGGGCCCACCCCGACAGTTTCTGATTCAGTGGGTAAGGGGCTGGCCCAATAATCTACATTCCAATAAGTTTCCGGTGATGCTGAGGCTGCTAGTCCTAGAACAACACTTTGTGAACCACTTACTTGGGCTGCAAGTTCCCTGAAGGAAGGCCCATAATTTTCCTTGTATCTCTCCCATATACACGGCATCCATCCCCCTCAGCGATTGGTACACAATGCTAAGTACAGAGCAGATGCTATCAGAAAGATCTGGTTTCAAATTCCAGCTCTGCCATTTATGGGCTATAGAGCCTCAGCAAGTTGATGCTCCGAGAAATTTTTCTGACTAAAATACCCACCTCCACGGATTGTTTTGAAAATTAAAGATACAGTATGAAAAATGCTTGGTACAGTGCCCAGCTCTTGGGAAGTGCTTCATAAACTGAGTTTCCTTTCCCACACCCTTTGTTTTGCCAAGTCCCTAGGCTCAATTCTATTACTGAAAAATACTCCTTTCCCAACATCTTTGTGTCATAATGACAGATAAAACCACCTCGGGCTCCAGGTTGTTCCGTTTCAACCTTGATTATACAAAGGTACACCCTCTCAGTTGTATGTACCCTTTATGCAGCCCACCTGATGTGCAAGATGCTCTATTAGCCACGTAGAGATTTTCAACCATTGGTTTATAGGGTTTTTGCCCTTAAGTGGCTTAGACTTTAGTGAGGAGATTACTTGGTAAATCCCCAATAATAAGTATTTTGAACACAAGAATCTGATGAGTGCTTAACCTTTTGTAGGTCACTGATGCTTTGGAGAATCTTATAAAGGATTACCACCTTCCTTCCCCGAAATGCGCATACACACACACAACCTTTTGCGCAAGATTTCTGGGCTTTCCAGATTCTCAGTAGCCTTTGGTTTCAACAGAGAAAACAGATGCCTCCACAGGCTCTTTAAAGAGCCAAAGTCCCCACATTCCATGCTGATGGAGAGAATGGTCACAGAACAAAGAGCAAGATCTCACCTTGCCCCTGTACTTATAATTGAGACCCTGACCTTCTGGCTTAGTGAGATTCATTTTCCAAAAGCAGAACTGAGTTAGGAATTATTCAACCCACCTGCTTACCTGTGAGATACCAAGAAGGTGTGAGCCATGAAAACTGTGTCATTGGTTGACTGCTGTACCTCTTCCAAAAGCACATCTGCCATGGTACACTGGAGTAGGCGAGGGAGCTCCTCATTTCGGTCCCCATCAAACATGCCATACACAGCTCCCACGCCCTCTGCAAAGTTATCCACAGCTAGAGCAGATATACAAAGCCTATCACAGAAACAGGAGAAAGACAAACAACGAAGAAAGTTAGTGGTAAAGCATTCTTCTCCAGGGAGCCTTCTTTAAAAAAGTAAGTATTGATTGAGGGTGGAGAAGAATAGTAGTAAATCCTAATCTACACATGAAAAAAGTGTTACAGAAGATAAGTAAGCAGCATCTTAAAGAGTTGATGCCATAAGAAAAGGGGGAATTCAGCCACATTCAGGGGCAGTACATATTAGCTCTGCAATGCTGTGGAAGGCTGGGAAAATTAGATGTTTTCTCTTCGTAGTGATTAAGGACTAGTATCAACACCCTTCAGCCAAAGACTCCCCCAGGTGCACGACATACCTGTGGCTGCAGAAGTTGAGTTTATTATGCCTTGCAACAAGAGAAAGCACACCATGGGACTCTGGGGTATATGAGGGTATTGGAAAAAATCTAGTACAGGATTTGTGTCTGCCTGGGTCATTTTGGGGAAGATCTAACAAAGTGGGGGATCATACTAGATTGGGTGCTGTCAGAAAGCAGGGCTATTCTATGGTTGGGTACCTCAATAAATCTTATCTACAGGGAAAGAAGATTAGCATGGGGACAAAGCTGTGATTGATAAAGAAAGTAGCAGTCACCCATCTTAGTCATGAGATGGCGTGTGGGTGTTTTGTGGGCTGCACATTCATCTTGTTTTGTCTTACTGGATCATGGTCTCAGAGGAATCTTATCTGATGTTGGCATTCTGTGATTTGTTTATGTCCAACAGGAGAACAACATGGCCTAGCTTTCAGCACCAGATCCTTTCCCAGATGTCAGGGGAACTTTCTCAGTCTCCATGGCCGTGATACTCACTTGTTTCTCTGCCCTGCCATCTCAGCCAGTCCATGGCTCCAGAAGTTTGATGTAACTGTAGAATCAGTGGTTGGCAAAGGTTTCTGATCAATTTTCAGGGTGGTGATATGGCTGTGGGAAGTGGAGGAAAGGAAGTTTAAACCGTATATGCTTCTGTACTTTACAGAAGCTATCCCAACAATAATTTATGTTTTTATAAAATAATCTGTTGACAGACTAAGACTAATTTCCAGAGAGACCAAAGAAAGTAGTATGCTGACCCACTGGCCAAGAAGGGAGAGAAAGGAAAGGGGTAGGAGGAAGAAATAGGGGCCAATTTTGTTATAATCGATGCCGTTCATTTCAATGAAAAACTAAGCACAACAAAGATTTCTAAGTTTCAACTGCCTACTTATTTTAAATATTTTGATACAGTGAAGTCTTGGTACAATGAATGAGCTTGCAATGTCTTAGATGTAATGTAATGTGATCTGTGCCACCTAAATTACCTATGCCTGCTGTACAATCACACCACTCAGGATGGCTGTTCTCTTGCTCCCTGTACGACCCTGCCCAACCAGTGCCTGCCTCACCCACACCCTACTCGCCTGACCTTCCCTCTGAATCACAGAGCCTGATCAGTAAATGCCTGCATACCTACCTCCCCACCCCCGCTTCACTCGGCCCCAGCTAGTGACTGTTCTCTCTTTAGATCAGAACTCTCTCTACTATGAGAGTTTATCAAAGGGGTGGCGAGGGGGCGTGCCTCTGCTTGTTTTCCAGGTAACTGATGAGCCAACCTCCCTCTCCCGCAGTAGTAAAGCCCCTACCATGTCCTGCCCACCAGATGCTGCACACGGTGGGGTGTTGCTCCGGGACCTTGCTTCAGACATGTAAGATCCCCCTACCCATTAAAACACGAAGTCTCTGTTGCTAGCTCTGGGCTCTTTCTTTGGTCTCGAGGTTGGGCAAGTACAGGGCTTGCAGGCCTGTGGGGTGCAGCCACACACCTGCCCTGTAAAGATACTGGGGTACGGCTGAACAGTACCCACGATGTTGAGTTCGAATATCTATGGGCTGACTGCTGGACAGAACACCCATCGAAAACTGACTCAAAGAACAGAACCGAGGGGCTTTGTGATCTAATTCATTCTATTCCTTTAATGAACTGAGTCTCCACAGTCCTTAAGAAGAATCACACAAGGCTGGTGGGAGTTACAGCACATGTGGATTCAACTTCGTAAGTCTTCCTACCTAAATGTGTCTAGCGTCTTGTGTTCCAGAACCAGATTTGTATTTCCAGTTAGGTCCAGGTCTTGTAAAGTAGCAGGCAGAGCCTCTGGAATCAGGATTTCGGTCAAGTCGTTGCAACTTAGGTCTACAAACTGAGAGGAAAACAGAGAGATTAAGTTAATTCTTAACTCCCTAAGGGTCAATGTCCTACTATATCCTCAAAGGGAATTTAATTTCTTCCCAGAAGCCAATTAAATATACTGTGATCCCAAACCTCCACTTTCCTCTTCCTTAGGAGAAGAGAACTGCCTCAGTCACACCCCTCCCATCACCCCCAGACATCATTCCAGCGCACACAAGTACCTGTATCTGAGGCAACTGCAGTATTTCTGGGAAAATGCTAATGTGGTTGGAGTGCGCCACCAGAGTGTGCAGCCTTTTGCAGTTTGCGATGGTCGTGGGGATGGTTTTAAGCTTGTTGCCACTTAGGTTCAGTTCCTCTAATTGCTCCAATTTATTTAGTTTGCTGAAAAGGAAACACCAAAATACCATATTGCACCCAAATGAGCAGCTGCCAAACAAGTTCCACAGCTGCCAGAGTACAGAGGTGACTGACCCGCTGCCCAATGACCAGCCAGAATGAAACAGCCACAAGGGTGAACAAACACTCTCGCTGAGCTTCAGCCCCATCTCCCTCCCTCTCAGTGCACTTCAAGGGCTGAACCCTCCTTGCGCTTCTACTGCAGCTGCTGGATCTTTAGGGCACGAACATCTTCCTATTATCTGACTTCTAGGAAGTGGCTGAATTGGCATCAGCCTAGGGTTGGTCGACCAGTTACAGTACTTGCTTTGCCACTAACTAGTTGCAAAATACTGGGTAGATTAGTGTCAGCGGACATCAATAGCCTTGGCTATAAAGTAAAGAAGTTGTACTAAATCATCACTAAGATTGCTTTTAGTTTTATTTATTTATTTTTAAATAATTTTTAAAAATTTAATTAATTAATTTAATTCTTGGCTGCTTTGGGTCTTAGTTGCAGCACGCGGGATCTTTGTTGTGTTGCACAGGCTCTTTGATGTCATGCACAGGCTCTTTGTTGTGGCGCGTGGGCGTCTCTCTAGTTGTGGTGCGCAGGCTCCAGAGAGCATGGGCTCTGTAGTTTGTGGCACGCGGGCTAACTGAGGTGCGAGGGCTTAGTTGTCCCGAGGCATGTGGGATCCTAGTTCTCCGACCAAGGATCGAACCCGCATCCCCTGCATTGGAAGGCAGATTCTTTAGCACTGGACCACCAGAGAATTCCCTCCTTTTAGTTTTAAATTTCTAGGGACTTCCCTGGTGGCACAGTGGTACAGAGTCCTCCTGCTAGTGCAGGGGACACGGGTTCAAGCCCTGGTCCGGGAAGAGCCCACATGCCACAGAGCAACTAAGCCTGTGTACCACAGCTACTGAACCTGCGTGCTACAACCACTGAAGCCCGCATGCCTAGAACCCGTGCTCCACAACAAGAGAAGCCACTGCAATGAGAAGCCCACGCACAGGGAAACAAAGAGTAGCCCCCCGCTCGCCGCAGCTAGGGAAAATCCTCGTGCAGCAACAAAGACCCAACACAGCCAAAACTAAATAAATAAAATAAATTTAAAAAATAATAAATTTCTCCAGTTACTCATAACATAATCCACCTTCAGTAAACATTTATCAAGTGCCTATAATACATACAGCGCTGTGCTAGGGACTGTGATGCAGGCGATTCACACTGTCCCTCCAGTAAGCAAAGTTTTCTACACAGTAAGCAAAACATCTTAAGATGGCCTAACACCTTTATCAGATTATTACAAATTGCTCTGATTTCTCTTTATCTACCAATTTTAAACACTGTAAAAATAATAAACTGCTGTAACATAGAAAGTTTAGAAAATAAATCAACAATAATACCAATCTGAAAAAATTACTATTTTCATTTTGCTGAATTTCCTGCTAAATTTTTCATATGTAGATTTTACATGAAATTTATATCCTGCCCTTTTCATATATCATAAATATTGATAATTTTCATTGCTAGAAAATTGATGAGTAGTTTGTAATAATTAAGCTCAGTAAGTTAAAATTGTTTTCTTTCTTATTACAATAGTAATACTCACTGAAAAAAATTGAAAAATAAAGATGAACATCAAAAAAAACCTTTTAATCCCACAACTAGATTTAATCTCTGATGACAATTTGGTGGAGAGTAGTCTTGTTGGCCTTTTTAATGCATGAAACTCTATGTTTCGAATTAAAACATGATGATGCTTATCATATGTATTGTTTAACAACTTGCTTTTTTTTTTTACTTAATAATATATTTTAAAAATATTCTTGGGCCTCCCTGGTGGCACAGTGGTTGAGAGTCCGCCTGCCGATGCAGGGGATACGGGTTCGTGCCCCGGTCTGGGAGGATCCCATATGCCGCGGAGCGGCTGGGCCCATGAGCCATGGCCGCTGAGCCTGTGCGTCCGGAGCCTGTGCTCCGCAACGGGAGAGGCCACAACAGTGAGAGGCCCGCGTACAGCAAAAACAAAAAACAAAAACAAACAAAAAAAATATTCCCATGTCCAAATTTCACACTTTTCTCTTACATGATTCCCTACTTGGATCCTTCTGACTTACAGATAGAAACGCAGCATCTGTATCTCATTAAGTGTCTTACTGAGCACCCAGAACTGTGCTAGATTCTGAAAATAGTCCAAAGGAAACAGAAGACTTGGGATTGTGCCTGTGCAATTATAACACTGTTCAGGAGATAACTTGACAGGAGATTTATTATTCAGTACGGAACATACATTTTCTTTAAAATAATGCTCTAAATTCCATTCATTCATTCATTCATTCATTTAGGCTCTGTTGGGTCTTTCGTTGCTGTGCGCTGTCTTTCTCTAGTTGTGGTGAGCAGGGGCTACTCTTCGTTGTGGTGCACAGGCTTCTCATTGCGGTGGCTTCTCTTGCTGGGGAGCACGGGCTCTAGGCGCACAGACTTCAGTAGTTGTGGCTCGTGGACCCAGTAGTTGTGGCACACAGGCTCAGTTGCTCTGCGGCATGTGGGATCTTCCTGGACCAAGGCTCGAACCTGTGTCACCTGCACTGGCAGGCGGATTCTTAACCACTGCGCCACCAGGGAAGTCCCCCATTTAGTTTTATCATCTGTATTCAGATTATTCTAATTTTGTGTAATCTCCTGTTGATTCTTGTCCTTACTTCTAACTTCTTAGTTTCATATTCTTAGGTGAGTTTTAAGTTTTCTATCAGCCTGCTTTTGACCACTCCAACAGTAAGAGTGTCGTCAAATTAGGTGGAATTCATTAGTTTCAGAGTATTACATCTGGTATCTCCCAACAGCTTCATAAACTAATGTAACTTGTCAATGGTGCATCATTTGCACTTTATGTGAACATATTTGAGGCCAACTGAATTAATCTGATAGGATTTCAAGAGATCTATCACATCCTGAAATTAAGATTCTGTATTCACTTTAAAAGCCATTGTTCAGGGACTTCCCTGGTGTCCCAGTGGTTAAGAATCCGCCTGCCAATGCAGGGGACACAGGTTCAAGCCCTGGTCCAAGAAGATCCCACATGCCCCGGAGCAACTAAGCCCATGTACCACAACTACAGAGCCTGTGCTCTAGAGCCCGCGAGAAACAACTACTGAAGCCCACACGCCTAGAGCCCATGCTCCACAACAAAGAGAAGCCACCACAATGAGAAGCCCGTGCACTGCAACAAAGAGTAGCCCCCACTCGCCACAACAAGAGAAAGCCCACGCGCAGCAATGAACACCCAATGCAGCTGGAAAAAAAAGAAAAAAAAATTAATTAGTAAAAGCCATTGTTCAAATTCTTTCAAGGAAGCAATCAGTATCTCCAAATATCTCATTTTATAATCACAAAAATTACAATTTCTACGTTTTTCAACTTTAACACATTTCTAAGAAAATTTGTGAAACAAAATTAGAATAAAAATAGTTTTCTTTTCATTCAAATTGTATCAAACATGATATAATTTTATATGAAATATATACATAATTTCATTCAAATTATATCAAATGTCATTTCCCTATGTTCTTAGTTTTTGAAAACATGATTTTTAATGACTACCTTTATGGTATAAATGGATTTTTCTGGTGTCAAAAATTTTTTTTAATAATTTTTTTAGGGCTTCCCTGGTGGCGCAGTGGTTGAGAGTCCACCTGCCGATGCAGGGGACGCGGGTTCGTGCCCCGGGCCGGGAAGATCCCACATGCAGAGGAGCGGCTAGACCCGTGAGCCATGGCCGCTGAGCCTGCGCGTCTGGAGCCTGCGCTCCGCAGCGGGAGAGGTCACAACAGTGAGAGGCCCGCGTACCGCAAAAAAACAAAAACAACAACAACAAAAAAAATAAAATAATTTTTTTTAAAATATTTATTTATTTAATTATTTATTATTTATTTGTTTGGTTGGTTTTTTGGCTGTGCTGGGTCTTAGTTGCGGCATGCGAAATCTTCGTTGCCACGAGTGGGATCTGCAGTTGTGGCATGTGGGATCTTTTAGTTGTGGCATGTGAACTCTTAATTGTGCCATGTGGGATCTAGTTCCCTGACCAGGGATCGAACCCAGGCCTCCTGCATTGGGAGCATGGAGTCTTGGCCACTGGACCACCAGGGAAGTGCCTCTGGTGTGAAATTTTCTAAAAAAAAATTTTTTTAATCAAATGTATTTTGGAAGATACTTATTTCTCCACTGACACTGTTTAAAACTTTGACAAGGGATATATGTATATGTATAGCTGATTCACTTTGTTTTAAAGCAGAAACTAACACACCACTGTAAAGCAATTATACTCCAATAAAGATGTTAAAAAAAAAAAAAAACTTTGACAACACTAAATATCCCTCTTATGTCTTATAAATGTAGCCTGGCTAAATACTACACATCTCTTCAGTGCAGCTACCCGTGCATATCTTTAACATCCTGCATTTATTACACTGCATTGCAACTGCCTATATACTTGTCTATTTCCCTAATTTGACTGCAAGTTCTTTGAGGACAGAGACTGTAATTTAATCACCACTGTTTCCCTAGTACTTACATAGTACTTGACATACAGTAGGCATTCAACATATCTAAAAATGAACAAATTAATGGACTCAACAGTATTTTATATATCAGTGCTGACAGGAGAAAAGGAAGAATTATCTTCAGAATTTAATTTATTTCATAAGCCTGTACTTTCTAGGTTGAAAATTCTCAGACCACTATTAAGTAAATAGAACTAAGAATTAAACACATTTTAACCACAACCTCTGTGGTTACTGATACTTAACAACAGGGTACAGATTTTCCCATTCAAGTAGTGGAACCACAGCACCAGTAAGTCGGTCAACATAAAGCAAGAGTACCCAGTAAAACAGCTGTGATGTAGTCTGACAAATGCAGAATCATGTTATGTATCTGACACAATCAAAGTTCGCGTTTGCTTACCTTGCAGGAAACGTCTGTAGCTGGTTGTCTGCAAGATGCAAGATTCGCAGGTGTGGGTGCCCCACCAGGATGGGCACACACTGATCTGTCAGGAGGTTGTTGGTCAGGTAGAGCAGCTGCAGTGCACTCAGACTCTCCTCCCCAGTGCAAGCAGATGGCAGAGACTCCAGACTATTTGCAGATGCATTCAAGTATCTGAGACTGACAGAACGCATGCAAATCATCATTTCCTTTATGGCTACTGGTTGCCTTCTTGTGTGGAAACCATCATGCCATCTCAGTATGTAACACTGCCTTTCCGTGCTCCCAAACTCATGACAAAAGTAATTTCCTTCAGGTAGTTTTCTCTGATTGATCCTACCCAAACAAAATTCCTTCTACTCAACTCATGTAAGCCAAGTAGAGAGGGAAGAATGCAGGCTTAGTTGTGTTCCCGGGATTCTGTGGTGGCCTAATTCTAACCCAGCTTCATGTTTTACTGTCTGCATGACCACTGAAACGATGTTCTTGAGTATCATGTTCACAAATATATGAACTGTGAGGACACCCTTTAGAAAAATGTTTGTCTGATTTTAATAGGATCATATTTATTTAGTCAATCCCCCTATAATCTCCTAATAACGGGCGTATCGGCTGTTTCCAATTGTTTGCCATTATAGACATTATAATGAGCACCTTCGAGTCCTCACCCAATTATTTCTTTAGGCCATATTCCCAGAAGCAGAATATGTGGGGTCAAAGGCTACATATATCTTTAAGATTTTTATACACATACTGCCAAAATGAGCTCCAGAAAGGCTATATCAAAGTATACTTCAGATAGGCTATGCCAATAGAAGGATATATGATTGCATTTGCTCACACCTTTGTCAACACTGAGTATCAAAATTCATTTTAATCTTCACCAATCTAAGAAGTAAAACACGGTATGATTTAAAAAATCTGCCTAGCATGGTATTTGGTACATACAGAACATGCTCAGTAAAAGGCAGCTAATATTATTAAACTTCTGTGTTCTTTAGTCTTCTTCAAACTGTATGATCCACATTGCTAATTAGCTTTTAAGTTGTTGAGGGAAGTGTGTGTCTGTTTGTGTCTTCATATATCCCAAAAGTGCTCCGTGCAGAGTTAGTATGAAATATTATTGACAGTTTGCTACAACTGCTAGGTAACTTCCTTACTAAAGATTCTAGAGCTGAAACTGATTTTATTCAGACTGTCATCAGAATGAAATGCACTGTAATGCATTACTAACAAATGCTTATTAATTAACAAATGTTATGCACTAAAACTTTCCAAAAAGAAAATTTCCCTCAAATGTTTTTTTAGAATTTCCAAAGATTTTATCTTTAGGAAACTCCAACCAAGCATATTACACATTAAGAGATGTATAAACTGCCAGAGAACAAGCCAGACACTTGTGGGCTAAATGCTTTTTTGTATGCCTCCTGCAGCCTAGTTAAATTACCACTGTTTCTCTCTGCTTTCTCCATGTCAAAATTGAAGAACAATACTGCCTTCTCCATATTGCAGAAAACTATAATTAAAAACGAATTTTCATTTAATGGTGACATATGTGTTAAATAAACCTGATTACAGGTATTAAAATAGGAAGACATACTATCTATTTGTTAATTTACAATGAGAAAGTAAATAATACTTTTGGAACAACATAACTTTAAATGCACAGTTTTCAAAGTAGGGAGTAAAAAAGCCCTGCAAATAAAGAATATAACTTAATGATAGCTTAGCAAAGCTAGAAGCAAAAACTAAATTAACTTCAGTGGTATGCCCTTTTCTCCTAATGCAAAAGCTGAAAAGTACCCAAAGAAGCTGTATCAGAATGCTGAAACCTCTATTTGAAGATCAAAGAGGCTTTCTAGATGAAAGTCTGAACCTTCCCAAGCTCTTTTTTTTTTTTTTTTTTTTTTGGCGGTACGCGGGCCTCTCACTGTTGTGGCCTCTCCCGTTGCGGAGCACAGGCTCCGGACGCACAGGCTCAGCAGCCATGGCTCATGAGCCCAGCCACTCTGCGGCATGTGGGATCTTCCCAGACCAGGGCACGAACCCGTGTCCCCTGCATCGGCAGGCGGACTCTCAACCACTGCGCCACCAGGGAAGCCCCCCAACAAGCTCTTTAAATCTGTTTACAACACTGTAACTTCCTAAGTACTTGATGGTTATCTCACCTTTTGAGTTGAAGATTCCTGCCTCATAAGACAGTGTCATGGGGCTTCCTTGGTGGCACAGTGGTTGAGAATCCGCCTGCCAATGCAGGGGACATGGGTTCGATCCCTGGTCCAGGAAGATCCCACATGCCATGGAGCAACTAAACCCGTGTGCCATAACTACTGAGCCTGTGCTCTAGAGCCTGTGAGCCACAACTACTGAGCCTGTGTGCCACAACTACTGAAGCCTGCGCGCCTAGAGCCTGTGCTCCACAACAAGAGAAGCCACCACAGTGAGAAGCCCGTGCACTGCAAGGAAGAGTAGCCCCCGCTCGCCACAACTAGAGAAAGGCTGTGCGCAGCAACGAAGACCCAACACAGCCAAAAATAAATGAATAAATTTATATAAAAAAAGACAGTGTCATATTTTATTCCATACAAATTGCAAGTAAGTCTCCACCCATAGCTGGATTATGAGATAAACACTCTGTAAAGATGGTTCCCAAGGTCACTCCAATGACAAGTCTAGGCAGTTTGCTTAGTCAATGATTCTGCTCTTCTAAATAAAATCTACAGTACTTACTTTAAGGCCTTCGAGAAGAGGGTATCTGGCAGCCTGGTGAGCAAGTTATGTTGAATATCCAACACCTCGAGAGGGATGTGCTCCACCAGCGCTGGAAGGTTCTGCACGTGATTGTGTCCCACCATTAGTTTTCTAAGACTCAAGCTACTAAGGATTCTAAGGGGATAGAACACAAAGAAACAACAACAAAAAACTGATTTAAATCTCTCTTCCTGAGTCTGCCCTTGGCTAGTTAACTAAAATCAGTAAACTAATAGAATTGTGTTCTTCTAGACAGTATAATCACTGACAGGTGCCAGAGCCAAGAAAGCAGCCACAACCATATGTTTACCCACCACCCCCCAGGAAGTCATTCAGGTCATTCTGGGAAAAGGTGAATTAATGAAAGCACACAGCCCAGAACACATCTAAACAAAAAAAGCAATTTGTATAATAAATCAATTTAGATTTTAGGTCTAGACAGATAGCACCAAAAATTCAGTGAATTTATTAATATTAATATAATTGATTATAATAAGCTAATAACAAAATTTATTATAACAAACACTACTCCTTATTCAATTCTTAAAATGTGCCAGGACATTTAACTATTAGGTCCAGAAGGGTTAAGTGACTTTGATTTGCCGAAGATGTCACATCAAATGTAGTAAATGGTATAGTCAGGATTTGGATTAAAGTCTGACTCCAAAGCTGTGTTCATACCTACTATGCTACAAACCCTCTAATTTACTTTTAAAGACTCCACTAAGTAATAACTGCACATTTCACATCTTGGTACTTTTTAATATACGCCCCCCACCACCTCCCAACACCTTTATCTTTCCCCTCCACATACAGAAATCCTACCATCTTATAAAGGTCAATTCAAACAGGCATTCTCCATGAAGCATTCTCTAATTATCCAAAGTTCTGAATTTCTAAAACATTTTATTTATATAGTGTAGTGACCAAGAGTGAGGCTTTGGAGTAAGAATGACTACATTCAAATGCCTCCTCCTATCACTTCCTAGTTAAGTGTAATGTTGGACAAATTACCTAACCACTCTAAGCCTTAGTTTCCTTATTTGTAAGAGGAGGATAACAGCACTTATACAATAAGGTTGATACAGGATTAAATAAGATAATGAAAGTGAAGGTCTTAGAACATTGCCCAGCTCATAATAAATCATCCAGTACAAATGTTCTATTATCACTATCATGTCACCGACCTATGTCAGCAACTCTTGTTACATTATATCACAGTTATCTCTGCACAAGGCACCCCAACTATCTGTTTACTAAGTTCCTTGCAGGCCAAGACTACGCCTTAGGCATTACTGTATTCCTTACGGCACTCACACTGCCCTGCACTTAGCAGATACTCAATATTTACTGAACAAATGAATCAAAGTACCCTTGAAAGGCAACCCAAATATAGGAAAGTTAATTAAATACACACATAATATATACATTAACACATGCATACCTCATAGGAATCTCTGTCAGGAGATTATAGCTCACATCTAGTATTTCTATCTTCTTTGCTTCACAGGCCCAGTCAGGGACACACTCAAGCAGGTTTCTGCAGAAAATAAATAATTAAAAGGCATCAGTTAAGATGATGAGTGGAACTCATTCCATTTCACTAGTCTGTAATGTATCGTTAATGGTCCCCTGAGCTCCCTGAGGGCAGAAGCACTATCCCCAAGGCATCCCTGATGCACTGCCTGGAATACAGTAGGTGCTCAATGAATGTCGCTGATAGAAACGTGGAGAGAGACAAGCACACATACATGCCTGACACTGGATCAAGCGTGCTGTGGGCTCAATGAAGATACAAAGGCCTTCAGTATAGAAAAGCACATAGGTGGTGGGATGGGATGGAGAGGAAAGCCTTAAAGGAAGAAGAGCCATTTTAAACAAATATTCAAAAATGAGTAGGATTTCCTGAAGTAATGATGTGGGGAGAAGAGAAGCAAATTCTGGGAAAAATGAACCAAATGAATAAAAGTGAGGAAGTAAGGACAAAAGATAACTAGTGGGGGAAAAGTTCCGGATCGTTTAGAATGTGAATTCAAGTCTTTAGTAGAGCACTGGGTGGATATTCAGTCACAGGAATTTATTTTCAGATGTTACGTAGCTTCCCCAAGCCTCAAAGTACCTACTGATCGATGGATCAACACGATGAGGCAGAATGAAATAAGTGCTGTTAAGAGAAATGCAGATGCTGCTCTGACGGTTTAGTGAAGGAAGCACTTCAAGGCAAGCTCCCTAAGAAATACGACATCTGGGGTAGAAGTTGAAGAATGCTGTACACACCGGAGGTGTGGTGGACATTCCAAGCAAGAGGTGACAACATGAGCTAGAGCACAGAGGCAAGAAAAGAATAATAAGCAGTTTGGTGATGCTGGAACAGCCAATACAGAACACAGAGTGGGAAGAAACGAGGCTAGAAGTATCTGATCATGTCTAGGAGGTTGTGACTTTATCCTGCAGATGTAGGGGGATCGCTGAAGGGCTGGTGAGCAGTTTTGCACTTTTAAGAGCTCACTCTGTGCATACACGGAGGTCTGGTTGAGGTGGTGATAATAGTAAAAGGAAGCGTAATCAGGAAGCTGTTAGGGAATTCCCGACAGGGAATGATGAGGGCCTCAATGAGTAGTAACACACCTGGAAGGGAGGGGAGGGGCGCCAGAAACATGTAGGAGACAAAAATCAAAATGACTTAGAGATGGATTAGACATGTGAGTGGAGCAGAGGGAAGAATCAAAAGTGATGTTTAGGCTTCAGCCTAGATGACCAGAGAGGAAATCCTATCCAGAGAAAGGACGGATAAGCTCCAAATGAGGGTGGGAATCATGAATTTCAGTGGTGTCCATCTGGATCTGATTGTCTTATGATAATGCCAAAAGCCAAAACAGAAAACAAGACAAGTTAAAGTGTGGGTGGAGGGTGGCTCATAAATTTAATTTTGCACATATTTGAGGTACTTGGAGAAGTGCAGGATGAAACATCTGTTATGAAATTGGACATACAGGTCTGAGGCTGAAGGAAGGAGGTCTGGACTGGTGATCTGGGTGATGCTGACACTGAAGTGTAGTGAAATCCTGGGAGTAAATGAGATCGTGTCAAATGAGAAGTGCAGTGGGCCAAAGACAGACCCTGGGGTAACTGACCTTTAAAGGGCTAGCGAAGAAAGAGGAGTTAAGAAAGAGACAGAAGAAGGGGCCAGAGCAGCATGAAAAATAATCACACTGTCTCAGCCAGCCAAGGAGACAGCACATGTGAAGAAAAGAAAACAAGATGAACAGTGTCAACATAGAAAAGGTCCCCAAGAGGAGATCTAAAGCCAGTTGTGGTGGGGTGAACAAAGGGGAACAGGAAATTGAGCCAAGAAATGCAGATAATTCTCGAGAAATTTGGACAAAAAGGGATGAGAGGGATGAGGGAACAGACAATAACTAGAGGGGTTGCAAGATAAAGGGAACATTTTTTGTTTGTTAAGACAGGAGCTATGAGTGTGCACGGAGACCAAGGAAAAGAAAAACACCAGGGCTTCCCTGGTGGCGCAGTGGTTGAAAGTCCGCCTGCCAATGCAGGGGACACGGGTTCGTGCCCCGGTCCGGGAAGATCCCACATGCCGCGGGGCGGCTGGGCCCATGAGCCATGGCCGCTGAGCCTGCGCGTCCGGAGCCTGTGCTCCGCAACAAGAGAAGCCACAACAGTGAGAGGCTCGCGTACCACAAAAAAAAAAAAAGAAAAACACCGAACACGCATGAGAGTTGGAGGAGGAGGATGACTAACAGAGCAAGGTCCAGAGCAGTGGGAGTGCATGGGATCAAAGGCACAGATGGCTGGACTGGCCTTGAACAGAGGGAAGAAGCAGAGAATGGATATGAATCTACATGAATTTACGCAAGGGGGTAGGAAGCTGAGAGAGATCACCCATGATGACCTCTATTTTCCCAGTCAAGTGGAAAACTGAGCTCTGGAGCCGAGGAGATGAGGGGCAGTGGGGCTGAGAGAAGCCAAGCAATTTGGAACAGATGTCAGGACACTCGAAGGAGCTGACGGCAGAAGAGGCTCCAGATGAGGCTGGAAACTAAATACATGATCTTCTTCAGTAATGATCAAGCTCAGTGGGGAAGGTCAATCTTAGTCTTGATCCATGTTGGGTTTTTTTGTTTTTTTTTTGTGGTACACGGGCCTCTCACTGTTGTGGCCTCTCCCGTTGCGGAGCACAGGCTCCGGACGCACAGGCTCAGCGGCCATGGCTCACAGGCCCAGCTGCTCCGCGGCATGTGGGATCTTCCCAGACCGGGGCACAAACCCGTGTCCCCTGCACCGGCAGGTGGACTCTCAACCACTGCGCCACCAGGGAAGCCCCATGTTGGGGTTTTGATGGGAAGATGTGACAGAAAGAAATGAATGGAAGAGAATCTAGAACAATAGCTTAATAATAATGATGATAAAGTAACAACAACAAAAAGAAACCTGGCTATCACAGCTAATACTTCTTGAGAGACTCATTTTATGCCAGGCACTATGCTACATATTTTGTGTTTACTGTCTCCTTTAATCTTTTTTTTTTTTTTGTGGTACGCGGGCCTCTCACTGTTGTGGCCTCTCCCGTTGCGGAGCACAGGCTCCGGACGCGCAGGCTCAGTGGCCATGGCTCACGGGCCCAGCCGCTCCACGGCATGTGGGATCTTCCCGGACCGGGGCACGAACCCGTGTCCCCTGCATCGGCAGGCTGACTCTCAACCACTGCGCCACCAGGGAAGCCCTCCTTTAATCTTTATGAAAACCCTGAGCATATAGGACTCTGTCCACTGCCCCCTCTACCTGCTTCTAGCACTCTATACTCACAGCACTTATGATGTTGCCCTCTTACTGCTTATTTGATGGTCAAACTCTCCACTAGACTGTAAAATTCAGCCAGTGACTCCTGAATGCCTAACACAGTATTAAAAATGAATGAAGGAAAGAAAGCAAACTTCGTTTACATTTGCTCTTGACCACCAACAGAAGAAATAAAATCTTGAATATAATTAATATCTTGCTGAAAATCAGATGAACATGGGTCACAAGAGTATCAAAAAAATAAGAGAACAGCATTTTAAGTCACTAAAAACCAAGAATTATCTGATTCCAATTGGAAAAAGAAAATCACTGCCATGGAGGGGAAATAGGTCTTTGTTTACAACTCATGCTAAATCCACAAACTCTAACAAGGAGTAATTCAGAGGCACCTTCCTGTTTCAAGAGGACCTTCCTTTATCTAAATAGCATGGCCATTAAACTTATTCCTCCACTCAACCTTTGCTCTTCTCCTGGTTATCCAAATATTTCAATGTATTAGCATTTCTTGTACCTCAAAACTGTCAAAGTGCCCACAGACATCTCTTAAATACAGAAATCAAACAAGCACCACCCTCATGAGACACACTCACCGGGAGAGTTCTAGAGAAGTGAGCAGACTGGGTACTGGATAGACATTCACTGCTGTCAGCCCTAATCAGAAAACAGATTGGTGTTAGCGACGTTCTCCAAAGAAGAATGTAACTGAGAGTAAACAAGGGGGAAAGCTGATGAAAATTGATGTCACCTACTGACACGAACTAAAGATGAAAACCAAATCTCCCTGTGCTATGCTGCTGCTTCCCACTAGCTACTTTTTTTTTTTTTGGCTGTGTTGGTTCTTCGTTGCTGCACGCGGGCTTTCTCTGGTTGTGGCGAGTGGGGGCTACTCTTCATTGTGGTGTGTGGGCTTCTTATTGCGGTGGCTTCTCTTGTTGCGGAGCACGGGCTCTAGGCGTGTGGGCTTCAGTAGTTGTGGCACATGGGCTCAGTAGTTGTGGCTCGCGGGCTCTAGAGCACAGGCTCAGTAGTTGTGGCGCATGGGCTTAGCTGCTCCGTGGCATGTGGGATCTTCCCGGACCAGGGCTCGAACCAATGTTCCCTGCATTGGCAGGTGGATTCTTAACCACTGCGCTACCAGGGAAGCCTATCCCACTAGCTACTTTACATTCGATAGTGTATATATGTTGATGCTACTCTCATTTCGCCCCAGCTCAAGAGGGAGGGGATCCGGGGACATGTGTATGCATACGGCTGATTCACTTTGGTGTACAACAGAAACTAACACAATATTGTGAAGCAATTATACTCCAATAAAGATCTATTAAAATTAAAAATTAAAAAAAACAGTGGGTAACTCACATTGACTAACTTTAACTGCTTGATCCCCATTTGAAAACCAAATACAACAATTAATTGGAGGATCTTGGGTACTGCACTGGAGTCACACTGGATCAGGCAGCTGTTAAATGTTAACAATAACTGCTTAGCTTATTAACCTTAAAAATGAATAACTGAATTTTCCCTGGCAACATTTTAATTTTTAATTAAAGCAAAACAAATAAAGAAAAGTACAGTAATCTTAAATGTATAGATCAATGAATTTTTACAAAAAGAACACACTGGTATAACCAGTAGGCAGATCAAGAAACAGAGCAGTACCAGCTGCCCGGAAACTTCCCCTCATCCCCCCTCCCTCTAGTCACTACCCCACATACAGATTACTTTTACCTATTTATATAAATATACACATTCATTATATATAATTTTTTTGTCTGGCTTCATCACTGAACATTGTGCTTGTGAGATATTTGTTCATATTACTGAATATGGTTTTAGTTCATCCATTCTCATGGCTGTATAAAATTTTTCCTGGGAATATACCACCATTTATTTACCCATTGTAGAGTTGATGGGCATTTTAAGTCTTGTCTAGCTGGGGGTTACTATGAATAGTGCCTCTGTGAACATTTTGTCCACGTCTTTTGTGGACTAACATAAGCATTTATGTTGAATACAAGCTTAGGAGAGGAACTGCCGAGTGCAGTGGGTGCATATGTGTGACTTCAGGAGATACTACCATGCAGTTTTCCAGAGTGGTTGCAACAATTTACACGCCCAACAACTGGCACTGGTGTTTTCAGCCTTTTTTATTCTAGTCATTCTGGTAGGTGTGCAGTGGTGTCACACTGAGATTCCAATTTGCATATCCCTGATGACCCTGGTGTGATGGCACTTCTCTATGCTAATTGGCCATTTGGAAAAATTCTTTTGTGAAGCTGAAAGCTGAGTTCTTTACTTCTGAGGTGTCAAAACTTCAAGTGTTGATATGAATTCTTCTAGGTTGTACAATTTAAGGATTCTGTGAACAGAACAAGCCCCAATAACAGTACTGTGACAGAATCTGCTAAGAAGGCCTACATGTATGTCAATGAGTCTTTTCCCAGAGGGCCAGTCATTCAGAGTCTCTAGATACTTTAAGAATACAGATTAGCCCTGATAATAAGTATTTCCAGGACAAAAGAATTACTACCATCTCACAACATGTATAAACAGCACGACTCAACAAACAGCCCTAACAATTAATCTAAGCTACAATTTGAAGCGTCTATAACATGATAAAAGGCAATGAAAAGAGAAGTCTTAACTCTCTTTTATCCTAATAATATATTTTAGCGATACAGAAAAGGGAATAAAATAATGAATATTCTTTCACCCATCACCTAGCTTTTAACAAATCGTGACATTCTGCCTTACATGCTTCAGCCTTTTTAAGAATTAAAACGCTGCACATACCAAGAGGCAAACACCATCCGGAATATGATTTTTATCATTCCCATGGATTCTTTCATACTGTCATGGCATACTTAGAGCTAAGCAAACAACATTTTTATGTGTTTTAAAATTTGATATAACTATCATAGTGTACTCAACCACTGACTCCTGAATACTTAACATAGTGTTAAAAATAAGAAAGCAAACCTCATTTATGTTTATTCTTGACCAGTCGAAGTAATAAAATCCTGAATATAATTAATCTCTCCAAAAATCAGACCAATATGGGTCACAAGAGTATCAAAAAGGGGAAAAAATTTTTTAAAAGTCGGAAAAACCAAGAATTATCTGATTCCAATTGGCAAAAAGGAAATAACACCATGGAGGGGAAACAGATCTTGGTATCTCATTCTAAATCCATAGGCTTTTATTTTTTTTGTTTTTGTTTTTTAAAATAAATTTATTTATTTATTTATTTTTGGCCGCATTGGGTCTTCACTGCTGTATGCGGGCTTTCTCTAGTTGCGGTGAGCGGGGGGCTACTCTTCGTTGCGGTGTGCAGGCTTCTCATTGCAGTGGCTTCTCTTTGTTGTGGAGTTTGGGCTCTAGGTGCACGGGCTTCAGTAGTTGTGGCACGTGGGCTCAGTAGTTGTGGCACGTGGGCTCTAGAGCTCAGGCTCAGTAGTTGTGGCACACAGGCTTAGTTGTTCCACGGCGTGTGGATTCTTAACCACTGCACCACCAGGGAAGTCCAATCCACAGGCTTTTAGAATGAGTAATTCATAGGTACCTTTCTGTTTCAAGAGGACCATTCCTTTCACTGCAGGATATCAAAACATGCACTTTCTTTTTTTGCTCAAAAGATATCTGAGGGGCTTCCCTGGTGGCGCAGTGGTTGAGAGTCCGCCTGCCAATGCAGGGGACACAGGTTCGAGCCCTGGCCTGGGAAGATCCCACATGCCAGGGAGCAACTAAGCCCGTGCGCCACAACTACTGAGCCTGCGCTCTAGAGCCCGTGAGCCACAACTACTGAGCCCATGTGCTGCAACTACGGAGGCCCACGCGCCTACAGCCCGTGCTCCACAACGAGAGAGGCCACTGCAATGAGAGGCCCGTGCACTGCAACAAAGAGTAGCCCCCGCTCTCCGCAACTAGAGAAAGCCCGCGCGCAGCAACGAACACCCAACACAGCCAAAAATAAATAAATAAAATAAATAAAATTTAAAAAAAAAAGATTTCTGAGATTTATCCATACTAATACACAAAGCTCTAGTACATTCATTTCCATTGCTGTGCAATATTCTATTATATAAATTTATCCTGTTTTGTTTACCCATTTTCCTATTTATAGTCATATTTTTAGTTTTTTTCACTGTAACATACAATGCTGTGATAAACCTTCTAGGACACATCTCCTATGTGAGTGTCTGGGAGATATTCCAAGCAGGGGAGCTGCTAGAACACGGGCTCTGTGTATCTTTGTCTTCTCTGACACCATCATGCTGCTCTCCGTGTTGGTTTTACCAACTCCCCCTGGCAACGTTTGAGAGGTACTGCTTCTCCACATCTTCAGTAAGCACTTAGTGTTATTATTTTTATTTGATGAGTATAAAATGGCATTATCTAAATTTGCATTTCTTTGACTGATACTTAGTGAAATTAAACATCTTTTCCTTTACTTCTTTAAACACAGAAGAAGTAGTTACAGTCGACCCTTGGACAATGTGGGGGTTATGGGCACTGACCCTCTGTGCAGTTGAAAATCCCCATATAACTTTATATATATATATATGTAAATACTACAATACTACACAATCCGTGGTTGGTTGAATCTACAGATATGGAATCATGGATACAGAGGGCTAACTATAACGTTATACTCCCATTTTTGACTGTTTAGAGGATTGGTGCCTCTAAACCCTGCATTATTCAAGGGTCAAATGTATTTACTATTGAAAAAAATCCATGTTTAAGTGGACCTATGCAGGGAATCCCCTGGCGGTCCAGTGGTTAGGACTTAGTGCTTTCACTGCTGTGGCCCGGGTTCAATCCGTGGTTGGGGAACAAAGACCTTGCAAGCTGCACAGTGTGGCCAAAACAAAACAAAACAAACAAACCAAAAAAAGGGGACCTGTGCAGCTCAAACCCATGTTGTTCAAGGGTCAACTGTATAACTTCTTCGGTAAAGAAGAACTCTCTATAAACAGAATGGCCTCAACAAATATGAGGCCTTTTACATTGAAAAATAATCCTGGGGCAAATAAATCACTATTGAAATGAAGGGCTTCTCATTCTGGAACTGAGGCAGCAAAAGGTTTTAGACTAGAGATTGACAAACTTTTTCTGTAAAGGGCTAAATGTTTAGTAATATTTTGGCCTTTATGGGCCACGTGGTCTCTCTTAAAACTACTCAATTTTGCCACTGTAGCATGAGAGTGGTTAATATGTGGACAAATCAATGTGGGTGTGTGCCCATCAAACTTTCTTCACTTAAATTTGAACTTCATATAACTTTCCCATGTCAAAATTATTCTTCCTTTGATTTTTTTTTAAAACGCTACCATTAAAAAATGTAAAAACCCATTCCACGTGAGCCATACAAAAACAGATGGCAGGCCAGATTTAGCCCCTGGGCTGTAGCTGGACAGCCCTTGTTTTAGACCATCACTGATATTCTCTTTCGAACATGCTTGCCCACCCTCCTAACTTCCTGTCATTTTGCAGAATGCCTCTTATTATTATGTTCACTTAGTGAATCTCAAATTGTCCTGCAATGTCTTTTTATGCATACCTCAACCACTGAAGTGTTGACGGCAAACTTAAAGCTAGGTCTCAATGAACCTCAAACTCCACTTCGCAGAGTATCTGAGGAACACCCCAGATGCCACTGTTCTTGGAAAGCTTGGACAAGAGCTACAAGAGGAAATACAGGAGACTGGGTAGAGAACTCACTGTTCGAATTGGCATAGAGAGTTCGAAGGGAGAAGCCACTGAGCGTCAGCTCCCTCAGCCGGTTCCGCTCACAATGCAGCTGCTCCAAGTTGCACAAGGAGCTAAGATCTAAGTCAGTCAGCTGATTGTCCCGCAGATCCATGTGGGTGATGTGCTTATTTCCCTCCAGATTCTCAATAACCATGGTTTTCAGATGGTTCATCCTTAATATTCAGAAATAAGAAAGTCATTAGAAATAAATTTTACTAAATGTGCTGACCAAAAGAAAAATAGAAGTATGATCCTTTTTTCTCTTTCCTAAACATCATAAGAATTTCACTACTTGCCTCATTTTGCAAGGTAGTAAGTAAATAGCTACAGATAGCTGTACCTTGAGTTCTTTGTTTATAAACTAAGTTAGAGACAATCCAGATTGGCAAATACATGTACAAATTAAATAAAGAGAAAGGAAAGGGGACCATGCCCACAAACAGTTTAAAACTTGCACCCAAATACCAAGTACATTAGGTAGGGATGAAGGAATAGGACAAAGGAACAAGAAGATGAACGTAACTTGTCAGGTTAGGAGTAGCAAGGCATTCACGGAGTTAAGTACCGGGTAAGAGCAAGAGGAAGCAGTCATACTTCCTCTCGCTGCCTGCCTACTCTCTCTAGTGCTAAGATTCCCATTACCTCAATTAATGAAGAGGAAAATAATCTGTATCAATATGGAAGAGTTCAAGGGCAAATTATAGAAAATGATGACTTCTTTGTTCTCTTCTATATAAGTATCTGATTTAATGCATGCAGGCCTGTTCATTTTCCTGCATTTCAATAAATTTTTCTGTTACTATGTCTTTATAAGGGACATCGATGACTTAGTGTAAATGACAGGACATCCAGTATGTGTGTTCTACTAGCTTCCTTTAGGAAAAGATTATAAATAAATAATAAATATTTAAAAAGGGAATAAAACTCTTATTAAAAATTGTTAGTAGTAAGACTGTTAACATTTTAATTATAATACAATAGATATCAAGAAGCAACCCAATGATTCAACAGAAAAATGGTCAAGTTTATGGAAAAATACAAACTACCAATAAGCATACAAAAAGACACTCAACTCACTCACCATAAATGCTGATTAAAACGATGAAATACTATTTTCTACCTACTACATTGACAACAAGGAAAAAGGCTGCTAAAATCCAACACTGGTAAGAATGTGACAAAATCGGAGTTCTCATAAAACATTGCTGGGAGGGTAAGTCAGAACAACCTTTGTCTCTACCACATGGTACACCTACCTCATTCATAATCTCTCTGCCATTGAGTGAAAAATGAAGCTTAACTACAGCTTTGAAAACATACAGTGTTCTAAAATCCTAATGTTTTAAAGAGTCTTCATAAAAAGAAAACGTAAAGGTCCATTAGAGGTCAGGCGAAAGGAAGGCACAGTGAAGAATGACCTCACCTCAAATCCACATGTTTGACGTGGCTCATACAGTTCAGCACCTCCAGGTTCAGCACTTCCAGTTGGTTTCCTGCCATAACCACTTTATCTAACATAGTGAGTTTCTCATAAACCTTGGGAATCTGACTAAAGTTGTTGAAGGAAATTCCCAGGGAGGAAAGCTGTTGCAGATTCCCCAATTCTTCAGGTAAAGTAGTCAGAAAGTTGCCATCAAGACAGAGGGTTTGAAGACTGCAGGAAGAAAACAAAACTGATGAAAGGTTTTAACTGGAATGGATGGAACTAGAATTATGGATTTTGACTTGTCATTAACTTATTATGAGTCCAATAATGATAAAATGCCCTAAGTCTAACTAAATAGACTCTTACTAAGATAACTGAAATACAGATGGTCCCTCTAACATCAAGGGTAATCAGAGCCTCTGCTGTTAAAACTGAGGGACTAGTTACTTCTGTAGGCAAGTAGCTGCTGCTGACCAGAATTCTCATAATTACATGATTTATTTCACTGCAAGAGCTCATGGAACTACCTTCATTCCAAATGCCAGACAAGTTCCTTATGCTGCAAACACAGGAAAAGACAGATCTAGTAAAAGTCAGATACTTACTTCAGCAGATTGCCAATCTGACTCGGCAGGTCATGGAATCCATTACAGGAAAGGTTGAGCTCGGTCAGGGTAGAAATTTCACATAACAATACAGGAAATGACCCAAGCTTATTATGAGACAAGTTCAGGCCCTTAAGCTGAGAAAATCTAAAAAGCAAAGGCACATTATACTACTGAATGAAAAAGTGATCTATTTTAAATGTCCATCAAAGAATTTGTTCTGCAAATATTTACTGAGCACTCAGTATGTGCCAAACATTATGTGTGGCATAGACACTAAGATGACTAACACCCAGTGCAAGCTATTGAGAAAACCAGGTCTGGTGTGACAGGAGTTGTTCTCTCTTCTCCTTAAAAAGGCAGAAAATTGGGCTTCCCTGGTGGCGCAGTGGTTGAGAGTCCGCCTGCCGATGCAGGGGACATGGGTTCGTGCCCCGGTCCGGGAAGATCCCACATGCCACAGAGTGGCTAGGCCCGTGAGCCATGGCCGCTGAGCCTGTGCGTCCAGAGCCTGTGCTCCGCAACGGGAGAGGCCAAAACAGTGAGCGGCCTGCGTACTGCAAAAAAAAAAAAAAAAAAAAAAAAAAAAAAAAGGCAGAAAATCTTGAAAAGCTCACATTGGTATAATTATTTTCTATCAAAGTGAATCAATCATTACTGATATGCTTCAAATCTTTTCCTTTATTAAATTTCTACGTGCAATATATGAAAGCCTTAACAATAATTAATCAACCCATGGACACAGGAATAGCTAACAAACCTTCAGATCAAATCCCATTATAAGCAATTTCTTTTTTTGTACTGAAACTATGCTGGCTCAAAAGTCACTTGAAATGAATGGGCCAGTTAGAGCTTAAAAATATGTAGGTGATACTGAGTTTTACTGTAATGTGATGATATACAACATGAACTAATTTTTAATGTTTCAATTTTTTTTGTAGAAATATCTATATAATGTCTCACTGAGAGATAGTATCATCGTAAATTGGATCCACAGGAGTCACTCCTGTAATTCTACTTAGAAGTATTACACTTCATTACTATACTAGTACAAGACTGTAAGGCTGAGGTAGTGTTCTCCAAGATGATGAACTATATCATCTGCTTCTAGATTTGAATCCTTGGTACCTCTCTCTAATGTTCCTCTTCCAAAATTTCAGCTTGAGTACTGATTGTTCCTTCGGCTTGGCAAAGGACTTCCAAATTGCTAATCCAGCCCTCAAACTAGATTAACCCTCTTTTCATAGAAACAGAAGTAAATACTAGAAACCCACTTCCTTAAAATTATAGCTTGTTTTTATTTTTAAATATCAATATTATTAAAATAATTATTTCATTACTAAATATAGGCTTATATTTGAAAACCTTTGCAAAACATTTCAGATGAGGTAAAAATCATATGCTTTCTGAAAATTATTCTAGAAATATTAGTTACTAAGTACATAAAATATGTCAATTCAATGTGCATTTATCTTTTTAATCACCATGTAATTTGAACGTTTTAGTTTCCAATTTCTCTCCTCCCCACAAGAAGCCCAGACAATTACTTACACCATGTATTTATTCACTTCCACCCATTTTTAAAGGGAGGAAGGAGATGAAATGGGTGGAGGGTGGGAATGGGGAATATATTCTAACAAAGGAGATGGGAAAATATATGGGTCATTGCCCCTTAGGACTGAAATGGTTCCTTTATTAGAAGAGAGAGGTTTCATAGCTGACAAAAGGCTTCAGAGTTGGCAGTAGCAGGTGCAAAGGAAAGATAAAAGCCCTAACCTGGGAGTGGAATTCTTGAAATCTGGCCTATTTCCTTTAAGTTATTTAAGTTTGAAACTTCTGATTCAAAAACTTCCCATATACAGAATCTCTCGATTTACCCTGGAGGCAGATCATGCATTGCTGTCAATGACATATAGAAAAGGATTATCCAAATCAAGGGCAGCTCAATGTTGCCTCCCTAATGGAAACTGTGCATCTGT